>NC_071440.1:15910524-16619317 GCF_017976375.1 Cuculus canorus
GGTCCCTGTCTGTTCGTTGTTGGAACCGAAAGGGCAAATTTTTCACTATCGCTGGGTTCAATAGGTATGGTAAAAAAACCAATCCTTTAAGCCAATAACTAAAACGTTCCAGTCTCTATAAATCCTTGAGGGCTGACCAATGGCCATCCTTCAGGCCAGGCTTTTTCTGCCATAACGGTGACATCCGCATCGGTATCCACCAATATAGTTGTTTGAATTTTTTGATTTTCTAATATCAATGTCACCTTTAATTGTGGGTTTGATTTTTGAATTTCTAATGCCCATGCTATCTGTTTATCTTGTCCTGTAGATTTGAAGCCTCCACTTGCCTTTTTTTTTTATTTCAGTTTGGGGAGCTTTACTTTTAAGAGGTGCTAATTGTGCTATTAGACTGAATGCCTGACACAGAGTGAAAAAAAACAAACAAACATATTGCATGACCACCAAGTCGTCTATGGGCTTTTCTCTGAGTAATGGCTCTTCCAATTTTGCCCAAAGTTTTTGTGCATCACTGTCACTCATAAGAGTAGGAGGTGCTGTTAAAGCCATGTCCCCCTTAGGAAGATCAAATAATGGACTTAGTTCTGCATTAGTAATACCCAAATAAGGTTTAACTCAATTGATTGTTCCTAGGAGCTTTTGTAAATCGTTTTAACAACTACTTGCAATTTGACTTGCTGAGGTTCAATTGTGACATTCAAAATTTTCCACTCAAGATATTTCCAGGTTTGAATTTTTTCAGGTGCGACTTGAAGGCCTATTTTCTCTAACACAATCTTTGAAATGGTATTAATTGAGCAACATAACTGCTTTGAGTGATATACACAGGTGGGAAAGGAATATAAACCATAGCTTCTATTTGTCCAGTAAAATCAGAATTAATAACACGATATCTTGCGAACGCATTAAACCCTTATTGTTATTGAGGAGGCTGTGAAGATCCAAGCAGGAGCATTTACTGTTGTCACCCGTCTCCAACACGCGCTGGGTACCTGGTTTCCTTGGTTCTTTAATGTTAACGGTTTACCCCCAATATCGTATTTGAAATGGTGTTGATTTGTAAAGTGACAACATTTTTGACATTTATGGTAACGGTCCAGGCATTGTCGGGTTCTTGGCTTCTTTTGTCTGTTTTTACCTGTATGGGAATTTTTAAGGCTACAAATGCATTAACTTTTTTATTCCTTTGCAGTTTTTTAATCTCAGAGGATACTCCTTTTGGACTCTTAAATCATGCTCTCATTAGTGTCTGGCTAAAATCCCCTTTAAGGTTGTCTGCAGTAGGACCCAGCAGTTGCTGATCTAAGAAGGGACACTAGAATGCAGAGTGTTCTTCATAAATTGCTACTCCCCAAGAGAGAGATAAGAACTCCCAAGCTGAAAGAAAAAAGACTTTGCATTCAAGAAAAAGAAATCAGGAGAAAGGAGGGGGAGGAAAAGGGAGGGGGAACTCACACACAGCCACAGGGCTGGGTTTTTTTCCATTTTCTTTTTCTATTTTCTATGTTCTTTTTTTCTATTTTCTGTTTTTTCTTTTTCCATTTTCTTTTCTATTTTTCTTTCTTTTTTCTATTTATTTTTCCATATTCTTTTCTCTCTCCTTTCTTTTTTTTCTAGGTATTTTAAAATTTTGTCCTCTGCAGCCTTTCACTTCTCCTTATATACTGTTGGCCTGTATTCCTGATTATATGGACCAATCTCATAAATTCTGGGTTGTAACAAGCTTAGCTATAATATTTTTAAATTTGAATGAGAGCCCAATGGTATCATAGGCCCAGAGACAAACCACCTTAACGGTCTGTACTAATATAAAATTATGCCAAAAGTCTAATTCATTGGAAATACAGGTCTTTGTATTCTTATCTGTAGACGTAGTTGAGATAGTAATTTGGGATGTCATTTTATGGATAGTCCTATTAACCATTTGGCATCCTACATTGATTTCTCCTCCTACAGTCCCCTGAAGGTGCTGAATCCCCTGTTCTCTATCCACATTCCATTCTATTTCCCAGGGTTCCAGTATACCCATAAAAGCTTGAGACCAAGGCCACTCAGTATTCTTTTGGCTAGAGGTGACTTTCCCTCCCTGGATTATAATTATAATCTTGAGAAAAATTATTTTCCTTGTTAGACTTGCGTGACCGTCCATGGAAATTTATGTGCCTTTTTCACTCGGGTGCAATGGATCGATGCACTTTGCTCCTTGATTTCGATTGCTGTGAAGGAGGAAAGGAACACCTGGAATGGTCCTTCCCACTGCCTTTCCAGAGTCCTCTCTGCAAGAGACTTTACATATACATAATCTCCAGGTCGTGTGTTATGCACAGGTTCATCCAAATCCCTACTTCACTTCTCAACTGAGGGCATTAATGACACGGACTCTGATACCTTGGATCGAAGACCTTTATTCTCTTAGCGAGCTCCTTATATACACAATGTTATGTTGCATCTAAAACTTGTCATCATTTGATTGGTTACAAACAACTGTTTACTCGTATATGTTTATACT
Organism: Cuculus canorus; assembly: GCF_017976375.1. Lineage (NCBI taxonomy): Eukaryota > Metazoa > Chordata > Aves > Cuculiformes > Cuculidae > Cuculus > Cuculus canorus. The sequence goes on from NC_071440.1 coordinate 15,913,034, forward strand.
ACTATTGGTTAGTTGCTACTGTCCACACGCCTAGATCAAATGCTTACTTGGTTAATTAGCTTTGCATATTTTACATGCTTTTCCCCTACATTATCATGATTTCTACTTTTCTAGCTCACACCTCCCTCTCAGCTTCTGGGCATACAGCCATAGCTTACTGTTGCTATCCATTGTTTCCTCTTACTGTACTGTTCATGGTCCTTCAAGGGCATCGTGGCCTTCATTAATATAAAGTGTTTCTACAATGTTCCACCATTATAGCTTGGTATTTTAGGAACCTTTGTGGAGAAAGCCAGTGCCCACCTTTTGCTTCCAGTACTGCAGATGCTGTATGGGGCACTAACAGTCATTTCCTGTCCCAGGGTAATTCTTCGGGCCTCCTGCATGTTTAGCAATATGGCCGCAACTGCTTGTAAACAACCAGGCCCTAGGACAATCCCTTGCTTCTCATGAGAGAAAAGAAAAAATGGCTTACTCACGTCTGGGAGTCCTAAGGCCGGGGCCTACATCAGGGCTTTCTTCAGCTGTTCAAAGGCTTGCACAGCCTCATTGCTCCATTGAAGGTATTTCTGTTCGGCAGTGGTTAGTGCATACAGAGGTTTAACAAGCAGCCCATAGTTATAGATCCATAGCCAACACCACCCAGTCATCCCCAAGAAAGTTCATGACTCCTTCACTGTTTGCAGTCTCGGAGTTTGGCATATTGCCTCATTTCGGGTCTGTCCCAAAGTTCTTCTTCAAGTGCTGATTTCATAGCTCACCTCGCATTGCATTATTTGGGCCTTCTTTTAGATACCCAGTATTCCCTGGAGCCCCAAAAAGTTTAACAGACTCACCGTCCAGGTCATGCAAGTGTTACATTGGTGGCAATCAGGATATCATCTACATACTGCAACAGTCTCCCTCCCTCAGGTAGGGCTTCCAGGCCTCAAGATCCTTTGCAAGTTGATTACCAAATATCCACGTGAGTTGAGTTCTGAGCTCAATTTTAGGGTTTTCCCATTCAAATGCAAATATTTTCTGGCTGGCTTCATGGAGAGGGAGGCAAAAGTAGGCATCCTTCAGGTCTAAAACAGTAAGCCAGGTTAGTTCAGGTATTAATACAGTCAACAGGGTATATGGATTTGCCACCACTGGGTAAAAGTTTTTGTTATTTTATTTACAGCCTGTAAGTCCCAGGCACATCGGTGGCCCATACCTCGGTGTATACCTGGTTCGTGATTTCTTTGCTGATTTTTCCTTCTGTGGGAACACTGGCTAGGGATAAACTCATTATTTGTATATACTTCTGGTCATTTACCTCCAGAGTAATCTCTCCCTTTTCAAGTTTAATTATTGCACCCAACTGTTCTAATAACTCTTTCCCCAAAAGTGCCTTCAGGGAGGTGGGCATATACAAAAATTTGTGAATGCCCCATTATTTTCCCAGTTCTTAGAGGTTCACAAAAATGCGCCTTTTCACTTTGGCCAGTTGCCCCTTTTACCACGATATGGTCATTTCCTAGGGACATCAAAGCTTGGTTCAAAACCAAATACGTTGCCCCTGTGTCAATTAAATTCTACTTTCCATTCCCTTTGAGATCCACTCCTGATAAGCCTGTAAATTTTCTACATGTTTAGATCTGTTTGGATCCCACATTGGGTCTTGGAGGGGAAAATACTCTTCCCGAATCCCCTGCAGTTTTAAAATCAGGGTGGGGTGGGGTGGTGTTTGGTTGGTTTTTGGTTTTGCTTTTTTTTTTTTTTTTCTCGGTCTTCCCAGACCTGCAAAACTGTCAAAACAGACCTTTTCCTGGTATGGGAAGATTCTGGGATATCCAGGAGGTGGGAGTCCCTTCCGAGCCTGCATCCCATTCCTGTGATCAAGGGCAAGGCTTAAGCAAATCAGTTAAATCTGTTTCTGGTGCCTGGTAAATTTTATTTCTTCTAGTGCACCTTTGCCCAATATTGCACATCGAGCAACACTGCCTCATTCTTTGTTATTTTCCCACTCAAGGATGCGTACCATAAGGTCCTGTGGTGGCACAATGCCACAGTCTCTTTGCCATTCTGGATGGTTTCAGAGGGGTGAAAAACACTTCATCCCATTTTCCTTCTCTCCTTAAAAACAACATTAGTTGCAAAATGGTATTGTAATCTTCTTCTTACTCATTGAGCCCCCCCAGCCCCTCCGCCAATTCCTTCCAGTGCCTTAATATGCCTCCTAAGGGGCTTGCCCGAGGAAATTCTTTGCTTGGCTTTGTCCCCATTTAAAAAATACTTTCTAGCTCTTCCTTTCTGTAACTTCCACATAAACCGTTTCAGACAATCTGACTCCACTGACTCTCAAGGATCACTCACAAAAATGACAACAATTCTAATCTTGACTCATCTCTGAACCCTTGTCTATGCAAACCTCTTTGCTTTTACACTTTCAATTTATTCTTTCTCACACACAAAACACTTAACTCACATTCTGGGAGAGGGTTAACTCACGTTCCAGGAGGGGGAGGGTTAACTCACACACAACAATGAAACTGCTTGAACAGATAAGGCCTAACTCGCATGCCAGGAAGGGGGAAAAGGGAGGGGCATTCTCAGCCCTTTTTCCCATCTTTCTCCTTTTTGCTCTCTCTTTTATGCTAGGTATTTTAAAATTTCACCCTCTGCAGCCTTCCATTCCAAAAGTCCAAGGTAAATCTACCTATTTGCCAGCTCAATGGACGTTTGGGAGTGAAAGATCTCATAGGTGTATTTCTAGGTTGTTTCTGTGGCTGTTTCCCCCACAGGAGAACAGAACCGTGGATCAGAATTCTGCACTCGCACGTCTCAATTGCAATACCACACACTCCCACACAAGCACTTGAACTTAAAATAAGCTCTAAATGATGTCAGAATACACAGGTACCAGTACTGAAGATTTGCAACAGATGTAGAAGATGATAGCTATCCCACACAGTGCTCCTGTTACTCCAGTTCACCATAATAGTATAGTTCCTCACCCTGCGCAGAACGCCTTACAGTATCTCGGCACTATACTTTCCCGGTGCTTTGCTATCCCAGCAGGGAGCACCCCCTTGTGCCCAAAGCACCAATTCCCAGGGGCGAGCAGTATAATTATCTCACCATGCGCAGAACGCCTTACAGGATATTGATAACCTAACCTACTCCTCATCTTAGCGTGAGGTGTCTCTACACGACTTCTAGATTCTTCCCCTGTTTCCCCTGCAAGTATTCCCCAAATCACATACATGGTCTGCCCGCTTATGGGCTGTCTCTCCCATTGCAGCGATCGGGTAGGGATGGGAGATTCTCTGGAGAAACAGTCCAGGGCACACTTTTGAATGTCCCACTCCCAACCGATCCTGCAGCCGGACAGAGAGGGAGACCCATCTGGGTCATCAAATTCTTTTGTGGAATCAAACCCTATAACCTAAAATGAGTTATAAAGCAGGTATGTTTATCGCCAGCTGGGGTGCAAGGGGGCTTTCTCCTCCTAGCTTGCACAACTTAACAAACAGTTACTTACAGTGTAAAGACATGCATAATTATAAGCACCTACTACATATTCATAACCTTTCCCCACTTAATATTATAATTAGTTCTGGAAGGTTCGCTCCAGTCTTGCGCCTGCGTTGTACCTCCTGGTGGTCATGGGCTGGGGTCTCAGGGATGAAGTCAATAGTCTTCCTCAGGATGAATTTTTTTCCCTTGAACTGTGTGCAGGTGCGGTCCCCTTCTGGTTGTTTTCCAGACTACTGAACAAGATGCAGCCAGCTTTCTGTAAGGGCTTGCATTCCAATCCCCGCTTATCAGTAAACTTCTGCCAGCTAGCTCCCTTGTTATCAGCTTTCAAGACCTTCAAGGTCTTTGCCAACGAACAGCGCGAGTTCCAGTGAGCATTCCCAACCCCCATGTCTGCTTTTGCTCATCAGTCCAACCTGGCTTTGAACACTTCCAGGGATGGGGCATCCACAACTTCCCTGGGTAACCTGTTCCAGTGCCTCACCACTCTCATCGTGAAGAAATTCTTCCTAATGTCCAGTCTAAATCTGCCCCTCTCCAATTTATACCCATTCCCCCTCATCCTGTCACCACAAGCCTTTATGAATACCCCCATTCCAGCTTTCCTGTAGGCCTCCTTCAGGTACTGGAATGTCCCTATAAGATCTCCTCAGAGTCTTCTCTTCTCCAGGCTGAACAAGTCCAACTCTCTCAGCCTGTCCTAATATGGAAGGTGCTACAGCCCTCCGATCATCTTTGTAGCCCTTGCTCTCTTCTCCTTTTAATAAGCGCTATTTTGTTTCCATTATTACTCAATAGCAAAATTCTTTCCTGGTGACTTTACCAGAAGTAGATTTATGGCTATGAAAATAAACTTGGGCATGATGAGATCTTGCAATTTTACCATCTATGAAACACTAGTCATGGCTTTGTACTGATCAAAATGTAATTAATGGAATTATACATGTAGATTTTTCTGTCATCTGTTTGTTAGTTGTTTTTTCCTTTTTTTAGAGGGAAGTGATGGAAAATAAGAAATCTATGCTTAATATAACTCAAAATATAAATGCTGTTGACTTTATCTTTGCTTCTTCTAGAAGAAGGGCAGAAAATAATCACTGTGCTGCAATGGTGCAGTTCTGCCCCGAATGATGTTCATGTTAAGACACATCTTCAGGGTTTTTTTTTCATGCACATGGAAAATGTTGACATTTCCTGGTTTGGAGATCACTGGGGACTTGGACTGATATTACCTAGACTGAGCTCCCACATGGAGCTTTCCATGATGAGCAGTTGTAGGAGATGGAGAGGTAGAAAAGCCGGCAACATCCACTCGCAGCCCAGAAGTCCAACCGTATCCTGGGCTGCATCAAACGAAGCATGGCCAGCTGGTCGAGGGAAGTGATTCTGCCCCTCTACTCGTCTCTTGTGAGATCTCATTTGGAATACTGGGTCCAGTTCTGGAATGCTCAATGTAAGTAGGATATGGAGCTGTTGGAATGGGTCCAGAGGAGGGCTACAAAGATGATCAGAGGGCTGGAGCACCTTCCATACGAGGACAGGCTGAGAGAGTTGGGTCTGTTCAGCCTGGAGAAGAGAAGAGAAGGCTCCAAGGAAATCTTATAGCGACCTTCCATTACCTGAAGGGGGCCTAAAGGAAAGCTGGAGAGGGGCTATTCGTAAAGGCTTGTGGGGATAGAACCAGGGGGGACAGGTATAAATTGGAGAGGGGCAGATTTAGACTGGACATTAGGAAGAATTTCTTCACGATGAGAGTGGTGAGGCACTGGAACAGGTTACCCAAGGAGGTTGTGGATGCCCCATCCTTGGAGGTGTTCAAGGCCAGGTTGGATGGGTCCTTGGGCAGCCTGATTTAGTGGGACGTCCCTGCCCATGGCAGGGGGGTTGGAACTATATGATCATTAAGGTCCCTTCCAACTCTAACTATTCTATGAAAAGGCAGGTATTTCTGTTGGGTCTGGAAAGTGCAGGAGAGAATTATCCCTTTGCAGAGGACCTGAGCTCTTTAGGGACTTTGGCTGGACTTGGCAAAGGCTTTTGAATTTGTGTGCTGTCCTGCCTCAGTTTCCTACCTCTGTGAGACAAGGATCATGATAAATACCCAACTATTTCTTCCACATGGTGCAGGCTACTAATGGTAGACAATATAAGCAATTGGTTCTCCAAATGAAGCCTTCCCTTGCAAACTGTTTAGAAAAGAGATGTCCCATTGAAGAGCCCACTTCATGGCCTTTTCCATAAGCACACCAGATGTCACATCTTCTCCACCCTGGCATGTCCACCATGGTGGCTCTTCTACCATCTCCACCTGGCCAGCCCTCAGGAGCATCCATGGTGTCAGTGGTGACCTCTCTGGGTGACACCTTTGCTCACCTATAGGTCACCATCATCTTCGCCAACCACCTAGTTCTCCTCCTGTGAAGGGTTTTATTACTTTTTCTTGCCTGAAGTAGGGACTGTATTTAAATGGACCATATCGAAGGCAAACTCGCAGAGAAGTCTCACCTTTCTCTGTGCCACACAATTGAATAGGAGGCAAAGATGCAATCCCCTTATTAGAGTCATAGAATCACCAGGTTGGAAAGGACCCACTGGATCATCGAGTCCAATCATTCCTAACACTCCCTTAAACCATGTCTCTAAGCACTTGATCCACCCGTTTCTTAAACACCTCCAGGGAAGGCGACTCAACCACTTCCCTGAGCAGCCTGTTCCAGTGCCCGATGACTCCTTCTGTGAAAAAAAATTTTCTGATATCCAGCCTGAACCTTCCCTGGTGGAGCTTCAGGCCATTCCTCCTTGTCCTGTCCTCTGTCACTTGGGAGAAGAGGCCAGCTCCCTCCTCTCCACAACCTCCTTTCAGGTAGAGAGCAATAAAGTCTCCCCTCAGCCTTCTCTTCTCCAGGCTAAACAACCCCAGTTCTGACAGCTGCTCCTCATAAGACTTGTTCTCCAGCCCCTCCACCAGCTTTGTTGCTCTTCTCTCGTTGCTCCAGAGCCTCAACATCCTTCTTCTAGTGAGGAGCCCAGAACTGAACACAGTACATGAGGTGCGACCTCACTAGTGCTGAGTACAGGGACAGAATAACCTGCCTGGACCTTCTGGCCACACCATTTCTGATACAAGCCAAAATGCCATTGGCCTTCTTGGCTACCTGGGCACACTGCTGGCTCATATTCAGTCAGCTATCAATCATCACCCCCAGGACCCTTTCCTCCAGGCAGCTTTCCAGCCACTCTTCCCCTAGCCTATAGCACTGCACAGGGTTGTTATGTCCCAAGTGCAGGACCCAGCATTTGGCCTTGTTAAACTTCATGCCATTGATCTCAGCCCATTGGTCCAGCCTGTTCAGATTCCTTTGGAGAGTCTCCCTACCCTCCAGCAGATCCACACTTCCACCCAGCTTAGTGTTATCTGCAAACTTGCTAAAGGTACATTCAATGCCTTCATCCAGGTCATTGATAAAGATACTGAACTGTCGCTGTTGAGACACGACAGGGTGATGTGGAAGCAAGTTTCTTTATTGTAGATGCATGGCTGGCTGGCGTGGGCTTGATCTTACACGTGCCTCTTATACCCTTTATTAACACACACGACTCTGTATGATTGGATTAGCTTATACATAAACAATCTCTGAATGGATGATACTACTTTCTCGCGCAGTCCTATATTGTCTGCCCACTTCCCGTCCTATGATCTCCTTCCGGGTACGGTCAGCAGGGGTCCTCAGCCTGCTGTGGACCCCCAAAATTCCGACTTTTTGTATTTGTGCTAAAGATAATTGCCCGTTAAAGATTGCCTGTGTTGTCTGCTGTGGGGCCCTTCACAGCAGACACACAATGCAGGGCAACATCGACAGCACAACCACAAACATACCCACTCTTGAAACAGGCAAGTAAAGCAGCATCAGCATTTGACCGCGCTGAGTAATATCGTAGGTACATCTGAGAAGTATACAAGCATTGACTTACACTCCATTCCTACTGAACCTAACAGCTCTAACTCGTGGTTCCAGTACATGACTTATACTCTATTTCTCCTGAGCCTAAAAACTCTAACTCGTGATTCCGGTATGTGATTTATACTCCAGTTGTTATTGCAGTTCTTTGATGTTAGCAAGGGTTATCCATCACCCTCGTCTCCAGCTGTTTGATTCTCCACACGTTACCTATCCACAACAGGGCGAACACAATGAGCAGGGTACCACCGAGGTCCTTCATCTGTGGAAACACAAGCAGACCCTCGACCCCAAGTTAATAGCTTGCATGGGCCTGACCACTTTGAAGGTCCTTCACTTGAACCTTCACTCCATCAGAGAGAGCTGTGGTAGACTTCAAGGATTCAAAATGTCGAATCATTGGGGGATTCTGATGTTCCTCATTGATAGTTAAGAAATTTAATACATACATCACCTTGTTCAGCCTTGCTTCAGGTGATTCCCCAGACATTCCCGCCTTTTGTTTTTGTAAAAGGCACTTAAGTGTACCATGGGCACTTTCCACGAGTGCCTGACTAGTGGGGGAATGAGGAATACCTGTAGCATGGCTGACATCCCATGATTGTAAAAATGCTTTCACCCAACCAGAAACATAAGAGGGACCATTGTCAGTTTTAATTTGTCAAAGAACACCACAAGTGGCGAAGGCTTTTTGCCAATGCCTAATAGCATCTTTTGCTGTTTCTCCAGTATGTGCAGTAGCAATAATGACAGAAGAAAAGGTATCAATCGATACATGTACATACTTTTGTCGGCCAAATTCCATAATATGAGTTATATCAGTTTCACAAATTTGTAGGGCCTGTAAGCCTCTAGGATTTACTCCATAGACTGCTGGAAAATGTTGGCCTTGACAATCGGGACATGAGGCAATCATATATTGAGCTTCAGTAGTAGAAAGTTGAAACTGTCTCTTGAGTGCTCTGTGACCCTGGTGAAAAAATTGATTAGAAGCAATTGCTTGTTGCATAATGTTTGATACTGGTCCTAATGCTATCGCAGATACTAATTGGTCAGCCCGGGCATTTCCTTCTGCTATAAAACCAGGTAAATCAGTATGGCTTTTTATGTGTAGGATATAATAGGGTAGGCTGCGTTTTTGTACGGTTTTCCACAGGAGCTTCATAACTCCAAACAACAGGGGGGTTGTCACTTGTCCAAGAACTGTTTTATCCAATATCTGCACTAGGCCTGCAACATAAGCAGAGTCAGTTACCACATTGATGGCTTGTGGGAACTGTTGAAATGCCAATGTGACTGCTCATAATTCCACCACTTGTGGGGAGTCTTGCTGATGTTCAATTAAATGTTACCAATTTTGTCCATCAAACCATGTAACAGCAGCTTTTCCTGTTTTCCCAGACCCATCTGTGAAAACTGTGGGTCCGTCAACAGGTGCTGTTTGGCCTAACAATTTCTGTGTGATAAAGATCTGAGTCCCCAGTTTACAAAGTGGATAGGAAGGAAAATGATACGATATATATGGCCGGTAAAATTTAGGAGAGTAGCTTGAAGGGCAGAACTACCGGCAAGACACCATTCAAAATATTGAACTTGTAGAGGAATAACAATACATTCTGGATCTCATGCAAATGGTTCCACACATTGTGTTCGAATTTTTATAATGAGTTGAGCTAACAACTCATATAATCCTGGAGCAGCCTTGTCTGAAATGGTAAGAAGATCCACTCCAGTATATGGAGGGGGTCTTCCCACCCCTGATCCCACTGCACGAGTGCAGCGTAGGGCACTGTGCCTTCCACAAAGACCAATGCCTGCACAATTATAGTCAGGTCAACGCGCCAGACATGCTTTTCCTGAATGACTTGCTCTACTAGTTTCAAAACATTTCTAGCTTCCTTATTTAAAATCCTGGATGCTGCACTATCTGTGTCGTCTTTTAGCAGATCAGCTAGGGGTTGTATTTGTGATGACATAAGGCCCAAATAGGGTCTCAGTCAATTTATAGTTCCAACTATTTTCTAAACATCATTTAAAGTCTTGATTTCAGTTACTATCTCAATTGCCTGAAGTTGGACTGTTTTGGCCAGCACTTTCATGCCCAAGTACAACCACGGTTGAATACATTGTACCTTTTCAGGGGCAATGACCAGGCCATAACATTCCAACGTTTGTCTAGTGTCCCTTTCCAATTCTCCTAATTGTTCTGACATTGCAGCAGCCAATTAGATGTCATCCATTTAACAACAGAAATAGCATTCAGGATATTTCTGCCACACAACACTCAGTGCCTGGGCTACAAACCATTGACAGATGGTAGGTGAGTTTTCCATCCCTCGGGGTAAAACCTTCCAATGATATCTTTTTGTGGGTTCTGCATGATTAGTCGAAGGAACTGTAAAAGCAAATTTTTCAACATCTTTTTCATCTTTTTTCTTTTCACAAAAAAAACGGTGTGTTCCAAGGACTGTGTGACTCTTCAATATGGCTTGCAGCTAACTGTTCTGCCACTAATGTGTGCAGGGCTGTGAGTTTCTCTTTGTTAAGGGGCCACTGATCCACCCACACTATCTTGTCTGTGAGCCATCGCAACCTTAAAGTGGGTTTTTTAGTGCCCTGCAGGATAGTGACCCCTATGGAAAATCCGTTGTGATATGGACTCCCCATTGTCCCAAACAGTCTCTTCCCCAGAGGCTTAAGGGGACTAGGGTAATATAAGGTCGTACAGTGGCGTTTTGCCCTTCAGGATTCATCATAATTACAGGTTTTGCTGCAATGAGACTAGTAGCCATACCTCCTAGTCCCATTACTCCTGAAGTTGCAGGTACCACGGGCCAGGAATCAGGCCAGTCCCTTCGAGCAATGATAGTAACGGCAGCCGCTGTGTCAAGCAGTCCAGATATTCGAATGGAATGTGGAAAAGCAGTGTTCATAACAAGGATACATTTCATTTCTGGCCTTGTGTCTGAGAGAGGTTGTGACCAATAAATTTGAGGTGGTCCAGTGGATCCAAATCCCCCATCTCCACGGATGACTTGCTCTGTTTTAAGAACACTGCTTTTAAAAGGCACCAACTGCGGAATGCGAGTTTCCTCTTGTATTGTAACGGGGGGGTGATAGTAGAAACCATTGCACAAATCTGTCCTGTAAAATCCTCATCAATTACTCCCACATGAACTAGAATGTTTTGTAAGATAGCACTGGAACGTCCGATAAGTAAGGCACTGAGTCCATAACCGATGGGCCCCCATGCTTTCAGAGGGACCTTGTGTACTCCCTGTGTATTAATAGTTACTGTGTGAGCAGTGGATACATCCATCCCTGCTGCTCCGCTGTTTTTTCCTGATAAGAAGTCGCAAAGGCCTAGGGCCGCATTGCAGGAGACCAAGCATTCTTCATGGGCACGGGTATTTGTGTCTGGGCATGCCCCCCCCCCCGCACTCTGTCTCCCGTTTCCCGGCTGTAGCAACTCTCCATTTATGTGATATTTGGACTGGCATTGCTTAGCAAAGTGTCCAGCTTTCCCACACCTGAGACATCTGCTAACAGCTGATGTGACTGCTGATCTAGCAGTGCCATTATTCTTTTTTTGTCTATTTGAACAGGCAGTTTTGAGATGTCCAGTCTGGTTACATTTACAACATCCTTTGTCAGGTGTTCCCATGGCTGCCATAGCAGCAGCAAGAGCAGCCATTTTTTGGTCAGCTGACCCCATCTGGGCACAAGCCATGATCATAGTTTCAAGAGTCGGTTCACCTGGCAAGGCATGTATTATTTTTTGACAGTCTGCATTAGCATTATCTCGCGCCAGTTGTGTGATCAACAGTGTTTTGACATAGTCATCAAAAACTTGGCGTTCTACAGCAGCCCGCAGCCTCTCTACAAATTGTAAAAATGGCTCTCAAACTCTCTAATTGTTGTATATTTATCCTTTAGTTCAGCGATCTCTGCTGTTCTCATCAGTGCTTCAAGCCCTACTGCTTTTACCTGTTCAAGCACTAAAGAGTGCCACTGAGCTTGATGCTGTGGATTACTAAACTGCCCAGTTCCTGTTAAAACATCTGCACCGTTCCCATATCGGGGGTCTGACTCGGGGAGCTGCAGGTTCCGTATTGCCTGTGCTTCTGCCCTTTGAGTCCAAATATTTCGAAAAACTGTGCACTGAACAGGCTGAAACATAATTTGTGCAATTTGGGCAAAGTCATATGGTGTCATTTCTTCCATAGTTAATAATCGAAGCAATTGCATTGTTGCAGGGGAGCTGGGACCATATGTGTAACAGTTTTTTGAAGTTCCTGTATTACTTTCCAGGTATATAGTCTGTGCTCATCCGTAATTCCCTGTCCTGGATCCCCCCAGACCACCGGGAATGCCATAGCTGTCACAGGACTCAGGTCACGTTCCTTTAAAGGTGTAGTTATTGCCTCGGACAACGCCCAAAGTCCTTCATAGCCTGTTGTTTTACCTTTTGCCGAAATAAACAGGGATCATACGGTCTCACAGTAACCTCTGCCGGGGGTGAATCCCATGCGGTGTTTGAGGTTTACCAGAGGAACCCCCAGAGTTTGGCTCTGCGTTAGCCTCAATCTTTCTCCACCCCCCTACAACCCCCCCCCCCCCCCCCCCGGCATTCTCCCAGTCACCTGGCTCATATGGCAAAGCAGGCATACCAACGGATTGTACGTTTCGGGTGCCCCTTGTTCTTCAGGGGTCAGTGGAGTGGCAAACGGCATTATGGGGTTAACCTGCTGTTGACTTTGTTTATATATCGGACAAGCCAAGTCTGTTTCATTGTCTGACTCACCGACAAGAAAATTTTTTCATGCTGACGAGATGGCTTATTCTTTTGGCGCATTACCGGATTTCTTGAATTTAGGTGTTGAAACTCAGATAGAGATGCAGAGTCTGGGTCAGAAGTTAATATAAAAAATTCCTCTTGCTCCGTTAACAGATCCTCAGCAGATAGAGGCTCGTCTCGGGAGGCAAGGGGTGAAAGATCTTGCTCTGCCCGATCCCTCTGTTTTTTAAAGTCTTTCAAAGTATCAAACAAAAGGCACCATGTGCTTAACAAGGATACTGACTCTTTTTCTCCATGTGAGGTGCTATCAAACAGCCTGTTCACTATTTCCTTCCAATTCAGAACAGTAAATGATGTTAATATATCTGGAGTATAGCCCTGTCTCTTGCTCCATAAAAGCATCTTTTGCAACATTAATTCTTCTAGCTTTACCCCCTTTTTATCTCGTATTTGCTTCCACATGCTTATAATCATTTCCTCCTCTTTTGTTAATGAGGCTCCCATCTTTTTCCCCAGCAGCTCACCTGCACTCGGTGTCTTCTTAAAAGTCCCGGATCCGGAATTAAGCAGCTTCTCTCGCCGCTCCTCTTGGCTAGTCTTGCCGAAACTCTTTTAGCAGCTTTTTTCTCCTCTCTTCTTGGCTATTCTCGCCAAAAACTCTTTTTAGTGGCTGTGCCACCTCGAGGAACCCCCAAAATTAAAACTCTCTGGAAATCGCTAGCTATATCACGTCGGGGTCACCAGATGTCGCTGTTGAGACACGACACTGTGATATGGAAGCAAGTTTCTTTATTGAAATTACATGGCTGGCCGGCACAGGCTTGATTTTACAAGTGCCTTTTATACCCTTTATTAACACACGCATCTCCACATGATTGGATTAGCTTATACATAAACAGTCTGTGAATGCATGATACTACTTTCTCGCACGGTCCTCTATTGTCTGCCCACTTCCCATCCCATGATCTTCCGGGTACGATCAGCAGGGGTCCCCAGCCCACTGTGGACCCCACAATGAACAGGACTGGACCCAGCACTGAGCCTTTGGGGACACTACTTGTGACCGGTGTGAACTCCATTCACCATGACTATTTGGACCCGACCATCCAGCCAGTTTTCCACCCAGGAGAGGGTGTGCCTGTCCAAGACAGAGGCAGACAGTTTCCTAAGCAGAATGCTGTGAGAAACTGTGTCAAAGGCTTTACTGAAGTCCAAGAAGACTATGTCCACAGCCTTTTCCTCATCCAGTAAGTGGATCACCTTGTCATAGAAGGCGATCAGGTTAGTTTGGCAGGACTTGCCTTTCATGAACCCATGTTGACTGGGCCTGATCACCCGGTTCTCTTGCATGTGCTGTGTGATAGCACTCGAGATCACCTATTCCGTGACCTTCCCCAGCACTGAGGTCAGACTGACAGGCCTGTAATACCCTTCTTGTAAATGGGTATAATATCAGTCAGCCTCCAGTCTAGTGGAACTTCCCCAGTCAGCCATGACTGCTGGTAGATGATAGAAAGGGGTTTGGCAAGCACGACCTCAATACCCTCAGGTGGATCCCATCTGGCCCTATAGATTTTTGAATGTCTAACTGGCCAAGAAAGTCTCTAACCGCCTCCTCTTGGATCGTGGGAGCTTTGTCCTAGGGATGTACACACAGTGAACAACTTCCCTTACTATTAAAGAATGAAGCAAAGGAGGCATTAAGTACCTCAGCCTTGTCCTCATCCTTTGTCACAGTTGTTCCCTTTGCATCCAATAAAGACTGAATATTCTCTCTGGTCCTCCTTTAACTATTGATGAAACTATAGAAAGATTTTTTATCTTTCACAGAATTGGCCAGTCTGAGTTCTAGTTGGGCTTCAGCCCTCCTGATTTTTCCTCTGCATGATCTTACTTCATCCCTGTAGTCCTCCCGAGATGCCTGCCCCTTCTTCCAAAGCTCATAGACATTCCTCTTCTTTTTGATGTCCACCCAGATCTCTCTGCTCAACCAAGCTGGCTTTTTTTCCCCAATGGCTCATTTTCCGGCATATGGGGCCAGCTTGCTCTTGCAGTGCCAGGATTTCCTTCTTGAAGAGCACCCATCCCTCTTGGGCTCCCTTGTCCTTAAGGACTGTCTCCCATGGGACTTTATCAACCAGCCTTCTGAACAGTCCCAAGTCTGCCCTCTAGAAGTTTAGGGTGGCCGTTCTGCTAACCCCCTTCCTCACCTCAACTAGAACTGAGAATTCTACCATCTCATGATCGCTTTGCCCCAGGTGTCCTCCAACCATCACATCTCCCACAAGGCCTTCTCTGTTCACAAACAACAGGTCCAGTGAGGCACCTTCCCTGGTTGGCTCACTCACAAGTTGTGTGAGGAAGTTGTCTATCAATCTTGAGACTGCTCCCAGTTGTTTGTAAAAAAGCTCATCAGCCTCTTCTTCCTGGCTAGGTGGTCTATAACAGACTCCCATCACAATATCTGCCTTCTTGTGGGCTCCTCTGATTTTTACCCACAGACATTCAATCCTATCATCACCATTATCAAGCTCAAGAGTGTCAAAGCACTCTCTAACATAGAGGGATACCCCGCCACCTCTCCTACCTTTCCTATCCCACCTGAAGAGTTTATATCCCACCATAGTAGCACTCCAGTTCTGTGAGTTGTCCCACCACGTTTCTGCAATGGCAACTATGTCATAGCCTCCTTGCCCTACAATAGCTTCCAATTCCTCCTGTTTATTGCCCATGCTGCATGCATTGGTGTAGATGCACTTCAGTTGGGCTGTTAACCCCGCAGCACTCATAAAGGGAATAGTCTTCATTCCCAAATGACTGGTCCTTAAATTATCTAACCCATCAGTGCTGTTTACATCTTTTCCATCACTAGATGCACTTCCCCCACTCGCTCTAAGGTGACATACTGGAGGTCCTCGCCTGTACACCATCTCTCAGGCACTGGAGTGTCATTTCCAGGCTCTTTTCTGTCAAGCCTGGTTTCATCCCCCTCCCCCTTCACATCTAGAAAGGAAGCCTGGAGGTGTGTAGGCCAGTCTATGATCAAAGAATCCAAAGTTTCGCTCCTCAAACCAGGTTTGGAGCCAGGTATTCATTAACTGATTTTTCTTGTTGTCTCAATCTTCATTCCTTCTTATTGAAATGTAGAGGTAAACACTACTTGTGTCCCGGAGCCCTTCACCGTTCTTCCCAGGGCCCTGAAGTCCCTCTTAATTGCCCTCAGTTTCTTCATCTGGATATCATTATTGCCTATTTGGAATATTAACAGAGGGTAGTAATCTGTAGGCTTTACCAGAGAAGGAAGCTTTCTTATGTCTTTCACAGAGGCCCCAGGCAGGCAGCAGACCGCCCTGTGTAGTTGGTCCGGTCTGCAGATCGGGCATTCTGTTCATTTCAGAAGGGAATCCCCCAAGACAATGACTCTTCTTCTTCATAGAGATTGTTTTGATGGTCAATTGAGGATGGCTCAACCTAGGGAATGTTTTAGGCTGTGGGAGCCATCCTCCTCCTCTGCGGAGTTTGATTCCACTTGCAGCACTTTTTATATATTATGCAAGGGAACCTGGGAGTTTGTTGTTGGAATGGGGACAATGTGCCTGCTGCACTGGACAGGAACTTGCTGCCATTCCCCATCATTCTTCTCCTCAGCCAAACAGGTAGAGGATGAGTTCTCAACTGTGCTAGCTATGACTGCCTGCTTAGTTTGTGAGAGGGAGTACAGAGTGTTGTTCCATTGGTCTCTCCCCATCTCACACTCCCTAATAGTCCTTAGCCTAGTTGCTTCCTCCCTTAGCTCTGACACCAAGCGGAGAAGTTCCCCCACCCAAGCGCAGCATCCACAAGTGAAGTCATCACTGGTAATCAGAGTCAGTGTGAGAGGAGAGAACTCCCTGCAGCCAGGTGTCTGGATAGCTCCATGTACCCAATGAGGCTCCATGGTAGCTGCGGGGACTGCACCCCAACCTCCGACACCACGCGGGAGCTGAAGCTCCCGGGTATCAGGAGACAGGAGCCGCCCATTCCGCTCCCTCCTGGGTTTTCCTGGGCTTTCCCTGACTAGGCAAGATCCCTAATACTGCAATTTGTGATTCCACTGCAGTATTCACCGTGCTGCTGCTGGATGTCGCCAAAAGGGCATTGTTGCTGGCTTACTGCGTTTACATCTCCCACGGTAGCTGCGGGGACTGATAAGTGAAAGCAGACAAGGGAAGATGGGAGTGTTTGTTAGAGCTTGGCATTGTTTGCCTTGAAGACCTTGGAAGTTGATAATGAAGGAGCCAGCTAGCAGAAATTTACTGATAAGTGGGCACTGGAATGCAGAAAGCTGGAAAACAACCAGAAGAGACTGTGCCTGCACACAGTTCAAGGAGAAAAACTTTTTTTCATCCTGAGGAAGACTTTCTACTTCATCCCTAAGACTCCGGCCCACGACCACCAGGAGGCACTACGCAGGCACAAGACTGGAGCAAACTTTCAAGAACTAATTATAATACAAAGCGGGGACAGGTTAAGTATATGTAGTAGGCGCTTATACCTATCTGACGGAGTCGACGGGAGACAGGCACATCCGATGATGATCAACAAGTCTCAATTTATTGATACGATAGGCATGCTTTTATAATAGCAGTAATAAGGCTCATACATATTGCAAAAGTAAGGCTCATCATTGGTCCGATACAGAATGTCAGCCCTGCCTCTACTGCTACATTCCTAGGATGTTTGTGGTTTTTATCTCCTGTTATCGCCTAACTTCTTGCTCAAGGAGACTGTGGCCTTGTACAAGGCTGCTACTGCTTCACCAGCTGTATTTTCTCATGTCCCTTCTCCTCAAGCCACGTCTCTACAAAACTCTCCACACCTATGCATGTCTTTACACTATAAGTAGCTGCTTGTTAAGTTATACGGTGTGCAAGCTAGGAGAAGAACCCCCTTGCACCCCAGCGCTGGAAATAAACATACCTGCTTTATAACTTATTTTGGGTTATAGGGTTTGATTCCGCAAAACAATTAGGCACCCCAGATGGGACACCCTCTCTGCCCGGCTGCAGGATCGGTGGGGAATGGGACATTCTAAGGCGTGCCCCAGACTATTTCTTTGGAGAATCTCCCATTTCTACCCAATCGCTGCGGGGGGAGAGACAGCCCATCAGTGGGTGGACCAGGTATGCGATTTATGTATGATAAGGTATGATAATTTGGATTTACCTGCAGGGTAGGAGGAGATGAGTCTGTAAATCATGGACGCCTCCCGTGATGACGAAGAGTTAGGGTCGCTTTGCCAAGACCCTGTAAGGCAGTGAGGGGGGGGAATATGAATCCCCTACTTGCACTGGGTGAGGAGGTGGCACTGCCCGCCCATGGGTAAAATAGCGAATTCGCTGCTGTGGTATGGTATGGGTGCTCCCTGCTGTGATAGTAAAGCACCAGGTAAAATATAATCCCAAGATTCTCGTAAGCTGGTAAACGCGGAGTGAGGGATTATGGTATTATATAGGGTATTATAGATAAAATAGTATTATTATAGTATTATAGTATTATGAATTGAGTACTCCTTGCTGAGGAAGCAGGAGTGCTGCATATGAGATAGCTATCATCTTCTACACCTGTTAAAAATCTTCAGTATCGGTGCCGTGTTTTAACATTGTTAAGATCTCATTTTAAATTTCTCATATGTTGTGGAGTGTTTGTATGTGAGTTCTGATCCACGGTTCTGCTCTCCTGCGAAGGAAGCAGCCGGAGACGAACGAAGCGAGTGATCACTGCTATATGTTGTGTGTTTTATGTCATAAGTATACTCTGTGAGTTGTTTGACGTAGAACAGAGTACCAGCAGAATTGAGAGCGATAGCTTAGCAGAGGATGTTCTTCCTCCATAGACAGGACCCAGAGGCGGACTGAGCTCAGAATGTTGAAAGACTTGCAAATTGTTTAGAAGCCCTGTTTGTCTTGATCCTAGGAATGCACCTACAAAGCCTTTTAATTCCAAACATCCATTGAGCCGGCAAATGTGTATATTTACCTTAGACCTTTGGAATGGAAAGCTGCAAAGGATGAAATTTTTAAATATCTAGCATAGAAGAAAGGGAAAAAAGGAGAAAAACATGAGAAGAGGCTGAAAGTGTCCCTCCCTTTCCCTCCTTCCTGGTATGCGAGTTATGCAAGTTAGGTCCTGTGTGTGTGAGTTAACCCTTCCCCTCCTGGAATGTGAGTTAAGTGTTCTGTGTGAAAGAAAAAAAATAATTTGAAAGTGTAAAAGCAAAAAAGTTTGCGTGGACGGGGGGCCAGAATTCTGCAGGCTGCGGGAATGGATCAGATTTGGTGTTCAGACTGTCATAAGGTTTTATTGTGCTATTCAGCTAGATTGGGATCACTCTATTGTCCTGAAAGCCTGTAATCCATAGACGGGGATTGTTGTTGTTGTTACTAGTCTTGTGGGAAGTCCCTGAGAACTTAGAGACAAGCCATTTGTAAGTGTTTAAACAGTTTGTGGAAGTTAGAGAAAGGTAGAGTCGGAAGGTACTATAATGGGGGCAAAATTGAGCAAGAATTTCCTCGGGCAAGCCCCTTAGGACAGCACTGGAAAGAACTGGCGGGGGGAGCTCGGGGCTCAATGAGTAAGAAGAGGATTGCAGTACTGTATTTAATTAATGTTGTTTTTAAGGAGAAAGGGAAAGTGGAATGAAGTGTTTTTCATTCTCCGAAACCATCCAGAGTGGCAATGGGACTGGCCCTTGAGCAGGAAAATAACAAACAATTTAAAGGTAAACTGAGGCAATGTTGCGTGACGTGCAGTACTGAGCAAGGGTGCACTAGAATAAATAAAATTCACCCGACACCAGAACAAGATTTACCTGATTTGCTTAAGCCTCCCCCTCGATCACAGGAATGGGATATGGGCTCGGACAGGACCCCCCAAATAGCCCAGTACATTCCTGCGTCAGGGAAAGGTAATAAACATACCTGCTTTATAACTCATTTGGGGTTATGATTCCGCAAAACAGGACCGCCCCCCAACCTCAGCCACCATGGGGAGCTGATGCTTCCCGGTGTCAGGAGCCAGGAGCTGCCCGCACCACTCCCTTTCTCCTGGGTTGTCCTGGGCTTTCCCCGGCTCTGGTAAGCGCCCCACTGCCACAAGCTGTCACCCCGCTGCAGTACTCACCATCCTGCAGCTGGATGTCTCCAAAAGGGCGATGTTACTGGCTTAGCCACTGTGGCATATTGAGGCACGGACTCCGAGTCAGAATTGAAGACCTTTATTAAGCAAAAAGCAATCCCTTTTATACCCCTGCCTCGTTGAGGCAGTGCTTTTCCATTTGCCCAAATAGCTCAATTATGCTTTATTGTTTCCCATCCTTCCATAGTTTGTTTTTAGCACAAATATCTTCAGCTCTTAGCAACAGTCTTCAACCCGCGGTTTCCTCCTCTCTGCATCCTCGCTTGTGCTCACTGATCCCACAATTTCTTGCCCACTATGGCAATAATATCTTTATTGTTTTCAGTTAACAAATCACCACCTGGCTCCACATGTCCCCCTTCTTTGTTTACAGCCATTATTGCTTTAAGTGATTTATCGATTGATTTTTGCACACACTGCATAAAACATGGTAAGAATATAGTAATACACAAAAATATACAAATACAGGCCAATCCTGTCTTAACTAATGGTTTGATCCATCCGGTAAATCCCCAACTATTCAACAATTCTTCAAACCAGTCCCATCTATCATCCACTTATAATTTTTTAACCCCAGCTTTCAAATCCTGAATACTCTTGTGAATCGATTCTGGGTGATCTGACAAACTCATACCACACATTCCTTCGAAGTCCTCACACCTGTGGTGCTGGGCTAATACCAAAAAATCTATCGCTGCTCTATTTTGAAGCGTTGCGTGTCTAATAGAATCAACATCTAATAATAATCTGCTTAAAGCCAGTGAACTAGCATCGCTTTGTTTTGCTGACCAACATCCTAACTTATTTACACCATAAAGTAATTTTTGTGGTCTAACACCTATATTATTTACAAGTCCTATTGGTACTTTTCTAGATTCATTACACCATGCTGTGCCATTTCTATATTAAATGCAAGCTTAGATGTTTGGCTGTACTCTAATCCAACCATTTTTTTGGTTTGCATTTACAAAATATATACCGATCCAAATAAGTCAAACTCTTGAGGTTTCAGCTCCACCTCTGGTAATGCGTTGACCCAAGGGGCCATTGTCTGTGAGCCATTCATTTTGCGGTGGCCAGACACTCATGTTCTGTCGACAATACTGTAAACAGGTGCATAATCTTCCAACAGGAGGCTGACCAGGCAAGTTGAAAATGGGTTCTCCAGTGATGCAGTTGCAAGACAAAAGGAGTCCAGGCCCGCCGTGTTTGCTAGCATGATCCAGACATTGGGTTTTGGTTGTGATGGTGTTGGAAAAACGTTAATTTAGCTGAAGAATTAGGGCCCAATTAAAATAAGATTAGAATTATAGGTTGTGTATATTGTATTTAGCATTTGATAGATACTGTGTTTAGCATTTAATTTTGTTGATGTTTATAGTTAAGTTTGTGCAGACTTTGTGTCTGTCTCTGTAGACAGTGAAGGTTTTCTCACAAACCACATATAACCTTCACAAGTATGATATTAGGGAGTGCTTAGAAAGAATGTACTAACAACCTTATCTGAGCAGAGCCTACGCTTTTACTAACAACCTTATCTGAACACAGTCTACATTTGTGAAGGCCAGAAGCATACCAAGGGCAGTCAAGTGAAGATAAGGAAATGCTGGTGTTCACACAAATGATGAGACAATCCTCAAATACATATGCATGAAGAAATGATGTAATCTGTTGAATATACATTAGATTGCGAAACACTTAAGGGTTAAATTGCGGACCCGCAGGGATGGTCTTGGAACCTGATTTGGGTTTGAATACCCCTGGTTCCCAGGACCTCGAAATAAAGCACCACATATAACCTACCTGGAATGGTTATGTTTGTCTCTACGCTAACAATGGGATCCAGACAGCATTGTCCGCAGTTATCTGGATCCCTCCAATGATGATATAAATGGCTGCACGTTTGTAGAGCACAAAACATCAGGTTTTGCAGCTCAAGGGTCTCCACCAAGTCAGTGTTCCACACAATACCTCTGTCAAATGTCTTTAAATGACCCAGATGGGACACAGCAGGGAGGCGGAGGAGTCCATACCATGATTTTGATTTCTCCCTGATAGTCCGCATCTATCACTCCAGAGAGTACAAAAACTCCTCGTAAAGTAGCCGATGAGTGCCCCAAGAGTAAAGCCTCATCCCACCCCTCCCCCCAGTGGCCAGAAAATACCGGTGGCTGATTCTGCGGTGGCCAGGTCCACTGCCACTTGTTTGGCCGTAAAGTTTTGTGGCATCGCTGGAGGCACTGGGGGGGGGGGGGGGGGGGGCATTTTGTGTCATTGCACGAGCCCCCTTTGTTCTGCAGCAATCAATCTCGGTAAAGCAAACAATTCTTGCTTTGTGACACAGGATGCACCAAGTCCGTTTCCTAAAGGGTCCTTAACTGCCGAAAGGATGGGCTGAACTGCAGTGTTTGTATTCTTTAAAGGCAGTAAAACTTTTTGACAGTCTGCATTTGCATTCTCTAAGGCTAATTGTTTAAGCAAAATTTCTCTAGTGGAGGTAATGTCTACCTGCTCATTTAGAGATTCTTGTCGAATATTAACAAAAGACTGTACATGAGCCCCAGTGTCAGGGACATTTCTAAATGCTTTCAATAGAATAGCGTTTAGCTGTTGTAGCCCTTTTGTCACAAAGGACTATCCAGTGGGCATTGCAAATTATCCAGGGCTGCTCTATCCAGGGCGTTGTTGCTGTCTTACCGCGTTTACATCTCCCACGGTAGCCCCCCTACGTCAGCCACCACGCGGGAGCTGACACCTCCGGGCGTCAGGAGCCAGGAGTCGCCTGCACCGCTACCTCCCTCCTGGGTTTTCCTGGGCTTTCCCCGGCTCTGGCAAGCGCCCCACTGCCACAAGCTGTCACCCCGCTGCAGTACTCACCATCCTGCTGCTGGATTGAAGCAGGGAATAAAGGGTTAACCAACAGAGGTATTCAGTAACAAGAATTGAAGGCATTCTTCAAACAAGGCAGTCTTCAAAACAAGGACAGGCTATCAGGAACATGGTGCCTAGGCAGAAGCTGTGCAGTTGTGCTACAGTGAGACAAGCGCTAACCAATTCTGTGGTTTGAAACACAGCCAACTCAGCTAAAGTGAAGAGTGGATTTATGATAATGGAATAATGGAAATAACTGTAAGAGTAACACCCTTTTAGCAAACTAATTGTAATAGCCTAGCCCACGTAAATAAATATAGTCAGTCAGTATTCTTATGTGAAAGTACTGAGGGGGAGGGGAGGTGCTGGAGTTGGAAGTATTGAGAAAGTTATTTTGGGGAATAACCCTTCGGTATACTTATGCCCACATTTTAGTCGTTGTCATCTGGCAGTGATTGTTAAATGTAAAAATTCTTGGTCTGATATTCCCCCTGAAGTAAGTTTACCAGAAAGTTTAAATCCTAGCTTCCAGGAGCATGGGCAATCATTAGCTGTTGCTAGTTTGTTTTTTTTTTTTTTTGAATGAGACAAGAACCAGATACCCTGTAAATCACGGTTGGTGCTGTGAAAGTGACAGGTCTGAATTATCACAATGTGAGGGAAAGCAATTGCACAGCAACAAAAGAGTAAACTTCTGTGTGTTAGCAGGATTTGATCCTGAATAAGGTTATATGAGATGAGAGGGAAGCAGGGAAAAGAAATTCCCCAAAAGACCCCTCTGGGCTGTATTTTAGCACACTGGAAGGAAATAGCAGGTGGGCTCAGAGGGACATCCTCTAAAGGATCTCTCATAAAATATTAAAATGGCCCCTGAATGGGAACCTCAGTTATAATACCCTTCTACAACTAATGTTTTTTTTTAAGAAGAGAAAGAAAGTGGGATGAGGTAATACATGCAGATATGTTTTTCACTCTCCGAAATCACCAGGAGTATCAGAGAGACTGTGGACTGACACCTCCACAAGAGCCTATGGTATTGGAAAAGGAAAATAAGAGAGAAGGAAAAAGTTGAAAAGATATTGTTCAGCATGTAGGATAGGACAGAACACCATGCAAAGACATACTCCTCTGGATCCGGGGTCAGAAGTCGGAATACAACAACTGTCTTCCTTGGTTTTGGGACAATCAGCACCAGATATTCAAAGAAAGCTGCAAAAGCTAAGACCAGCAGAAAGCAGGGATTTGGAAAAGGTGCTAGATGAGGCTGGAGGGGTATATAGTAATTGGGAAGAAGAGGTAAGAAGGAGAGATAGAAAGGCTTTAGTAGCAGTTTTACAGGAAGCTCGGTAGA
Organism: Cuculus canorus; assembly: GCF_017976375.1. NCBI lineage: Eukaryota > Metazoa > Chordata > Aves > Cuculiformes > Cuculidae > Cuculus > Cuculus canorus. The sequence goes on from NC_071440.1 coordinate 15,936,693, forward strand.
TACAGGGACCAGGTTCTAGAAAACCTCTAGGAAAGATTCAATGTGCATGGTGCAAAAGACAGGGACATTGGAAAAATGAATGCCCAGAAAGGCGAAGGGGGAAGGTGAATAGAGATGATTGACAGGGACCTGGGGAATCTATCCTGGTGGATCCACTGGTTATATTAAAGCTAGGGAAAGGACAATGAAAACTGGAATTTTTGGTAGATACAGGAGCAACCTACTCAGTTTTAAATCAAGCTTTGACACCTGTGGATAATGACTTTGTAACGGTAAGGGGAGCCACTGGCCAGATCGAAAAGGCATACTTTTTGAAGCCTCTAAATTTTAAATTAGGTAAACAATTAGGGGTATATAATTTTTTATATATGCCAAGTTCATCAAAACCCTTATTGGGGAGGGACCTGTGGGAACAATTGGAAGCAGAAATAAAATTTGAAAAAGGAAAAAAGCAAAACTGCGGCTATGTGTGTGAATGCCCCCACCTTTTGTCTTCTCTGAATGTGAAGGGCTTTTTTCTTTTCAGCTTCTTGGCTGAGTCTGCAGGAGTTAACCTTGTTATCTCTGTAGGGGGATACTATGAGAACACTGCATTCCAGTGTCTCTTATCAGATCAGCAACTGCTGGGCTCTGGCACAGACTATAGTAAATGGGATTTTAGCAGATACTAGTGAAAGTATAGTTTAAGGTCCCAAAGGAGTATGCCAGTGAAAATACCCTCTGAGATTAAAAGAATGCAAAAGAATAGAAAGACCAATTAATAATTTTTTTACAGCATAGAACTAATAGTGTAATGTGAATCTTACTAGTGAAAAATCTGGATGGAATTTACCAAGTAGTGCAGGACCTGAGAAAATAAAAAGTTTATCAAAGATTTGAATAACCATATATTGTTTACAGTGTTAAATTTAAAAGATGCATTTTTCTGTCTGCCACTAGCCAAAAAAGTCAAAAGCATTTGAAGGAGAGAGTCCTACCTCTGGTAGGAAAACCCAACTTACTTGAACGGTGTTACCCCAAGATTTCAAAAACAGCCGAACAATTTCTGGAAATCAGTTAGCATGAGAAATTAAAGCATGGGATTCTCCCTCTAGAGATAAACTCCTTCTACAATATATGGATGATTTGTTAATAGCAACTGAAAAAAGACCTGACTGCATTCAGTGGACTGAGTTTGTTTAATTTTCTAGGATTAAATGGATATTGAGTCTCTCAACAGAAAGCCTAAATGATGCAAGAAAAATTGACAAACTTGGGATATGGACTATCCAGGGAACAAGGAGAACTGGGAACTGAATAAAAGGAAGCCATCTGTCAGACTACACTCTCACAAACGGTAAAAGAAATCAGGACCTTTCCAGGAATGACAGGTTGGTGCAGTTTGTGGATTTACAATTACGGGGTGACAGTAAAGCCATTATATGAACTTTTAAAACCCAACCCTCTCCAACTGGCATGGTCTAAGGAGGCTAAAAAAAAAGAAAAAATGTGTTTGAGATGCTTAAAAGGAGTTTTGTATATTTCTGGATGTGATGGGGTGGTGCCGCCTGTGGATCTACAACTATGGACTCCTGGTAAGACTTCTCTATGAGCTTTTAAAAGCTAACCCTAAGGAACTTGCGTGGAATAGGGAAGCAGATAAGGCCTTCCACAAACTAAAACAAGAACTAATGAGGGCACCTGCTTTGGGGTTGCCAGATACTACTAAGCCCTTCTGGCTATTCTCCCATGAGAAACAAGGAATAGCCTTGGGAATCCTAGCCCAAACTTTGGGGACTTATTGGAGGGCGGTGGCATACTTCTCAAAACAACTGGATGAGGTCAGTAAAGGATGGCCAAGTTACCTAAGAGCAATTGCAGCAGTTGTTATCAATATCCAGGAGGCCCATAAATTCACATTGGGTCAGAAAATCACCGTTTTAGTGTCCCATGCTGTGTCTGCGGTGTTGGAAGTAAAAGGGGGGCATTGGCTGTCACCACAGATTTTTGAACTATCAGGCTATCATGGTAGAATAAGACAATATGAAAATAGTAGTTACCGATATTGTCAATCCAGCATCTTTTCTTTGTGGGACTTCGGGAGAGTCGGTATCCCATAGTTGCCTAGACAACTGAGGCAGTGTATTCCAGTAGACCAGACTTAATGAAACACCACTAAAGGATGCTGAGGATTCCTGGTATACTGATGGAAGCAGCTTTGTTCAACAAGATGTACGAAGAGTGGGATATGCGTTAGCCACTACAGACCAGGTAATATATCTAAAGCTCTACCTCCAAACACCTCAGTCTTTGTGCCCCCCACAAAGACCAATGCCTGCACAATTACAGTTAGGTCAATGTGTCAGACATGCTTTTCCTGAATGGCTTGCTCTACTAGTTCCAGAACATTTCTGGCTTCCTTATATAAAATTCTGGGTGCTGCAATGTCTGTGTCCCCTTTTAACAAATCAACTAGGGGTTGTATTTGTGACAATATAAGGCCCAAATAGGGTCTCATCCAATTTATAATTCCAACTATTTTTTGAACATCATTTAAAGTCATGATTTCAGTTACTATTTTAATTGCCTGAGGTTGGACTGTTTTGGCCAGTACTTTCATGCCCAAGTACAACCACAGTTGAACACGTTGTACCTTTTCAGGGGCAATGACTAGACCATAACATTCCAACATTTGTATAGTGTCCCTTTCCAGTTCTCCTAATTGTTCTGACATTGCAGCAGCCAATAAGATGTCATCCATATAATGCTAGCAATAGCATTCAGGATATTTCTGCCACACAACACTCAGTGTCTGGGCTACAAACCATTGACAGATAGTAGGTGAGTTTTTCATCCCTTGCGGTAAAACCTTCCAATGATATCTTTTTGTGTGTTCTGCATGATTAGTCGAAGGAACTGTAAAAGCAAATTTTTCAACATCTTTTTCATCTAAAGGAATTGTAAAGAAACAATCTTTTAAGTCCATGACCAATATGTCCCGTTGCATTGGAATCATTGTTGGGGAAGGTAGTCCTGGTTGTAATGCTCCCATGGTTGCTATCACCTCATTGATTTTTCACAAGTCATGTAATAATCACCATTTTCCTGATTTCTTTTTGATCGCAAAACCTGGCGTGTTCCAAGGACTGTGTGACTCTTCAATATGGCCTGCAGCTAACTGCCGCTAATGTGCACAGGGCTGTGAGTTTCTCTTTGTTGAGGGGCCACTGATCCGCCCATACTGGCTTGTCTGTGAGCCATTGCAACCTTAAAGTGGGGTTTTTGAAGGTCCTGTATTACTTTCCAGGTGTATGGCCAGTGCTCATCCATGATTCCCTGCCCCGGGTCCCCCCAGACCACCGAGAATGCCATAGCCGTCGCAGGACCCAGGTCATGTTCCTGTAAGGGTGCAGTTATTGCCTCAGACAACGCCCAGTGTCCTTCCTGCATGGCCCGTTGTTTTACGTTTGGCCAAAATAAACAGGGGTCATATGATCTCACAGTAACCTTTGCCAGGGGTAAACCCCATGCCTGAGGGGTTTGAGGTTTACCAGAGAACCCCTGGTGGTTTCCTCAGTGTTAGCCTTGATCTTTCTGTTTTTCGAAGCAGCCGCCTCACCGCAGCTCCATGATCTCCAAGTTCCTCAGGTGTTGCCTCCTTGTTTACGTCTCGGCTACCTCTCCTTCCGGGTATGGTCAGCAGGGGTCCTCAGCCTGCTGTGGACCCCCACATCTACCTGCAGTGGAACCATGAGCCAGGACTCATAGAGGTGACACTGCATGAACATACGGACTGTCTTGGGGGTTTACAAAGGGTTAGTGTATTCAAAGTTATTCTGGCTGTTCGACGTATTCTGTGTGTGATGGGATTAATGTATTCATTGTCTCCTGGAGGAAGTCACTATCCTTTCCTGGGATTTCTCATGTGGAAGGGCTATTGGAGCCATATGAAAGAGGAAACACCCTAGAGATAAAAAGAATGGCAAAAAATTATCAGGTTTTCTTTTTAGGTGTGGGCTTTTTGCTTCTGAATTTCCCTTTGAAAGTGTAGCTACTCTGGCAGGGGAAGGTGTCTGCCAGATGCACAGGGCCTTTGATACCATGCTAACAAGTCCAAACAGGATGTGGAATGGACAACCTGCCTCTGGCCAGGCCCTTGGTCCCTGGTTATCTCTTTCTGAGTGTTTAGATACAATGACACTCAACTCCTTGCTTGCCTCCTCCATTCCCAGATCCCTTGAGAAGACAACCTTGTGCGGGGTCGTCCATGTGCTGAGGTGACATGGGATAGCTTCCAGGCATAAGATAGCAGGAGAACACAGAACTGGAGACCTCCTTGTTCATAAGAATCATAGAATCATAGAATCACCAGGTTGGAAAAGACCCACTGGATCATCGAGTCCAACCATTCCCAACACTCCCTTAAACCATGTCCCTAAGCACTTCATCAACCCGTTTCTTAAACACCTCCAGGGAAGGCGACTTGACCACCTCCCTGGGCAGCCTGTTCCAGTGCCCGATGACTCTTTCTGTGAAAAATTTTTTTCTGATATCCAGCCTGAACCTCCCCTGGTGGAGCTTCAGGCCATTCCTCCTTGTCCTGTCCTCAGTCACTTGGGAGAAGAGGCCAGCTCCCTCCTCTCCACAACCTCCTTTCAGGTAGTTGTAGAGAGCAATAAGGTCTCCCCTCAGCCTCCTCTTCTCAAGGCTAAACAATCCCAGCTCTCTCAGCCACTTCTCATAAGACTTGTTCTCCAGTCCCCTCACCAGCTTCGTTGCTCTTCTCTGGACACGCTCCAGAGCCTCAACATCCTTCTCGTGGTGAGAGGCCCAGAAGTGAACACAGTACTCAAGGTGCGGTCTCACCAGTGCCGAGTCCAGGGGCAGAATCACCTCCCTGGACCTGCTGGCCATGCCGTTTCTGATACAAGACGAAACGCCATTGGCCTTCTTGGCCACCTGGGCACACTGCTGGCTCATGTTCAGTCGGCTGTCAACCATTTACCCCCAGGTCCTTCTCCTCCGTGCCGCTCTCCAGCCAGTCTTCCCCCAGTCTGTAGCACTGCATAGGGTTGTTGTGCCCCAAGTGCAGGACTCGGCATTTGGCCTTGTTAAACCTCATGCCATTGGCCTCGGCCCAGAGGTCCAGCCTGTTAAGGTCCCTTTGCAGAGCCTCCCTACCCTCCAGCAGATCCACACTTCTACCCAGCTTAGTGTCATCTGCAAACTTGCTGAGGGTGCACTCAATGCCTTCATCCAGGTCACCGATAAAGACATTGAACAGGGCTGGACCCAGTACTGAGCTCTGAGGAACTCCACTTGTAACTGGCCTCTAGCTGGAGTTAATTCCATTTACCACCACTCTCTGGGCCCGGCCACACAACCAGTTTTGCAACCCAGGAGAGTGTGCGCCCATCCAGGCCAGAGGCAGGCAGTTTCTGAAGCAGAATGCTGTGAGGAACTATGTCAAAGGCTTTACTGAAGTCCAAGAAGACTACAGCCACAGCCTTTCCCCCATCCAGTTGTTGGGTCACTTTGTCATAGAAGGCAATCAGGCTAGTTTGGCAAGATCTGCCTTTCATAAACCCATGTTGACTAGGCCTGATCACCTGGTTCTCTTGCATGTGCTTCATGATAGCACTCAAGATTACCTGTTCCATGACTTTCCCCGGCACTGAGGTCAGACTGACAGGCCTGTAGTTCCCTGGATCCTCCCTGCAACCCTTCTTGTAGATGGGCACAACATCAGCCAGCCTCCAGTCCAGTGGAACTTCCCCAGTCAGCCAGGACCGCTGGAAGATGATGGAAAGGGATTTGGAAAGGACATCTGCCAGTTCCTTCAATACTCTTGGGTGGATCCCATCCGGCCCCATAGACTTCTGGGTGTCTAGCTGGGCAAGCAAGTCTCTAACCTCCTCCTCTTGGATCATGGGAGCCTCATTCTGCTCCTCTAACTCCTGGGTTTGTACACAGAGGGAACAACTTCCCTTGCTATTAAAGACTGAGGCAAAGAAGGCATTAAGTACCTCAGCCTTGTTCTTATCCCCTGTCACTGTTGTTCCTTCTGCATCCAATAGAGACTGAATATTCTCCCTAGTCCTCCTTTTCTTGTTAATGTATTTGTAGAAAGATTTTTTATTATCTTTCACAGACTTAGCCAATTTGATTTCTAGTTAGCCCTCCTGATTTTTTCCCTGCACGATCTCACTTCCTTCCTGTAGTCCACCCAAGACGCCTGCCCCTTCCTCCAGAGCTCATAGACCTTCTTCTTCTTTTTGATGCATCTCAAGATCTCCCTGCTCAACCAAGCTGGCTTTTTCCCCCGCCGGCTCCTTTTCCAGAACACAGGGATGGCTTGCTCTTGAGCTGCTAGGATTTCATTTTTTAAGAGCGCCCAGCCCTCGTGGGCTCCCTTGCCCTGAAGGACTGTCTCCCATGGGACTTTGCCAACCAACCTTCTGAACAGTCCAAAGTCTGCCCTCTGGAAATTTAATGTGACTGTTTTGCTAATCCCCTTCTTTATCCCACCTAGAACTGAAAACCCTATCATCTCATGATCGCTTTATCCCAGGCATCCTCCAACCGTCACATCCCCCACAAGACCTTCTCTATTCACAAACAGCAGGTCCAGGAGGGCACCCTCCCTTGTCGGCTCACTCCCCAGTTGTGTGAGGAAGTTGTCTTCCACACACTCCAGGAACCTCCTAGACTGCTTCCTTTCTGCTGTATTGTACTCCCAGCAGATATCCGGAAGATCGATGTCTCCCTCGAGGACAAGAGGTAGCGATCTAGAGACTATTCCCAGCTGTTTATAGAAGAGCTCATCAGCTGCTTCCTCTTGGCTAGGTGGTCTGTAGCAGACTCCCATCACAATCTCTGCTGTCTTGTGGGCTCCTCTGTTTTTAACCCATAAGTACTCAGTCCCTTCCTCACCGTAATCCAGCTCAAGGGTATCAAAGCACTCTTTAACATAGAGGGCTACCCCACCTCCTTTTCTACCCTTCCTGTCCCGCCTGAAGAGTTTATACCCCCCCATAGCTGTACTCCAGTTATATGAGTCATCCCACCACGTTTCTGTGATGGCAATGACATCATAGTCACCTTGCCCTACTACGGCTTTCAACTCCTTCTTATTGCCCATACTGAGTGCATTGGTGTAAATGCACTTCAGCTGGGCTGATGAACCTTCAGTCCTCATTAAGGGAATAGAGTTCATTCCCAATTGACTGGTCCTTGGAATAACTAACTCCACAGTGCCAGTTTCATTCTTACTGTCCCCAGCTGTACTCGCCCCCACTTGCTCTGTGGCGGTCCACTCCAGCACACTGTATCTCAGTCACTGGAGTCCCACTTCCAGGCTCATTCCCAACTAGCCTGGTCTCATCCCCCTCCCCCTTCAAATCTAGTTTAAAGCTTTATTTAAGAGCCTAACTAGATTTTTAGAAAGTACTTTAGTCCCCCTTGGAGACAAGCATGTCCCATCCCTAGTAAGAAAGCCTGGGGGAGCGTGGGTCACTCCATGGTCAAAGAAGCCAAAGCCTCTCTCCTCACACCAGGCTCGGAGCCAGGCATTAATCAGCTGTTTGTCCTTGACCTCCTGTTCCTTATTCCTTAGTGTTGGGATGGAACTAAACACCACTTGTGCTCCAGAGCCCTCCATCATTCTCTCTAGAGCCCTGAAGTCTCTTTTGATGGCTTTCAGCTTTCTGCGTTGTAAGTCATCATTGCCTATTTGAAATCCTAGCAGGGGGTAACAATCCGTTTCCTTCACCAAGGAAGGAAGTTTTGTAGTGACATCTTTCACTGATGCCCCTGGTAAGCAGCAGACCTCCCTGTGGAGCTGGTCCGATCTGCAGATGGGTCCCTCCGCTCCTTTTAGAAGGGAATCCCCTAGGACAATCACTCTCCTCTTTTTATTAACAGAGGATGTTTTTAAGGTCCTCTGACGATGCCGGAGCCTAGGGAATGTTTCTAGGCTGTGGAGGCCATCTTCTTCTTCCTTGGGGATAGGTTCCACCTGCAGCGCTTCATATTTATTTTTGAGGGTGATTTGGGGATTTGTTGTCTGAGTGGGGGGAGCAGGTTTCCTGCGCTGGGCAGGAACTTGCTGCCATTCCCCATCTCTTGTTCCCCCAGCCTTGCAGTTTGTAGGATGGAGGTGCTTAGCCACACTGGCTCCAGCAGCCTGCTGAGTTTGTGAGAGGGAACTATTTCCATCTCACATTCCCTGATTGTCCTTAATCTATTTGCTTCTTCCCTCAGCTCTGCCACCATGTGAAGGAGTTCCCCCAGGTGAGCACAGCTCCCACAAGTGTAGCTGGTACCAGAGGAATGAGCTGGTGTGGGAGGGGGGCACTGCCTACAGCCCAGGGTCTGCGTAGTTGCATGTACCCACTGAGACTCTGTCTGGGTGACAACATCCATCCTGTTTGCTGCGGCACTTGGAACAGTTTTAATCTTCTGCCTGGTAGCCACCATGGTCCATGGCCCTGTCTGACCAGCCACCAGCCTCTCCCTGAGCCCTTCCTGCTCACCCTGCCCGCTCAAACTGCTGCTCAAACTGCCCCTTTGTACTAATGTGCCATGCTCCTCTTTGCCACACTCCTCTTCACCACGCTCCTCTTCGCTGTGCTCCCAAGGGACCGTTGTGCTATAGCACTTATCTCAATTTCCTAAGCGCTACCCAGTTTGGAGGAATTTTTCCCCCATGGCCCCTGGAGGAAGAGGGGAAGATAAAGCCCAAGGCATCCCAACAATGTCCCGTCTGTATCAAAGTCATCATAGGGGCCAGCAAGCTGCCCAGGAACATGAGAACCCACATGGAAGAGAAGCCGTTTATATGCAATAAATATGTGGATTATATTCACAGCTCACTAGATCCATCCACTCACTGAACAAAAGCTTAAATAAATAATAGAATATTTTCAACCCCACCATAATTCACCACAGTTGGACAAAAGGGAGCTGGAAAACAGATGATTAAACAGTCAAGGAAGCTTCATCTCTAATATGCTAGGAGCTAGTTATGCATTGAGTTAGGAGGGCCATTTAGCTGTGGGATATAATTAGTTTTGATTTACACATGTTGGCATCAATGTGGACCACAAAGAATTTGCACATGTTTAGACGTGACAGTGTCTAGGCTTTCTGAGGCTACTCCTAATTATTATATGTTAATTGCAAGGTGGGTGCTAGTCTCTTCCTGGGTGACAAGTGATATGATGAGGGGAAATGGCCTCAAGTTGTGCCAGGGGAGATTTAAATTGGATATTAGGAATAATTTCTTCACTGACAGGGTTGTCAAGCATTGGGACAGGCTGCCCAGGGAAGGTATTTAAAGAGATGTAGATGTGGTGCTTAGGGACATAGTTTAGAGGTGAACTTGGTAGTGTTAGGTTAACAGTTGGACTCGATGATCTTAAAATAGAGGAAAATAATATGCATAGTAGGCAAAGGCGAGCTCCTGACAATGGCCGGACACCTGGGGTGCTCCTGCATTCAGCCTATCTTTTCTTCTCTTCTCCCATCCCTGTGATAATATTTGAGTGGAAGTTATGCAGATGATGAGGATTTGACCTTAAAATAAATTTCCATGCTCCACACTCCATTAACACAGCAGACACTGTATTATGATGCAGGGAGCATCATGCCTCAGGCGAGTGTACATAATGTGAGCCAGCTCACCCTGGTATTTGCAGGGGAAAGGCCACTGCCTGGTGTTAATTCCTACCTGCTGGAATTTGGATCCAGTTCCTGCTGGTGCTGTATCCCCAGGTTAACGCTGGGTTGTCACCTATGGACAGGCAGGGTCTGCAGGATGGGATCAGCCTGGTGAGTGTGCATTCTGAGCTGGAGGGACCACTGACCAGCCCCATCCTGCAGTCCCTGTCGCTCTCCTGGGTGTGATGCTGCGGGAGCTACTTGCTGATGAGGAAATAGTTTGGTTTGACCCATCACAGACACTTTTCCCATAATGGCAATACTAATGAGCCCTCCCAGAGAGCTCCCAATGTCCTTTACACACAAGGGCAGCATCATTTGCTTCGTTTTGGGAAACTGAGGCATGAAGGCATGTTGGTACTTACAGTCACTGCGAAGGTTAGTAGGAGGGTTTGAGTGGGAATTCAGATATCCTGATACCTAATCCAGACAGGTTAAATCGTCATCTTGGAGCTTAAAAGCTCCATGCGTAGATGGTCTAGTGTGGCCCATTACTAATTCAGAGTTAAACCTGACAGCTTCTTGTTTGTTCCTATTATTTGTGTTGTGACAATTCACAGGACCCTAATCACTCTCCTAATGCAATTGCATTAAAGTTATTCACAGACAGAAAGCCTGGTTCTCCCATCCCTCAAAACCTGTATTTTCCATGCCACATCCTCCCCTGGGTGCTTTACCGCAGCCAGAGCATCTTGCCTGGGTGAATCCATAAAACCTCTCTTCCATCCCATGGACATGCTGTCTGGGCAGGGAGGATTGAGTCTGCTGCCAGAGATGGGTAATAGGCTCAAAAAAACTTTACCTGTATTTACATTATACAGTCCTGGCACACTGCATGTTTATTAGGAAAAGTGATCCTGCTAGGTTAAACATTACATATATAGGTTTAAATTATGTTATAGGTTGGGCTGGTAGCTCTGCTTTTTATTAACATTTCCCAACATTTCGCATTATGAGCCTCTGTGTTCATCTGCTTGCAACTTCACTGTACATTATCCATTTGGGATGAAATTTTCCCCAGTGCTTTGTCTACTGCTGAGAACTGATTTCAGCCCTTTTGGAGGAAATGTGCCCTTGTAAAAACCCTTGGAGAATAGCATTTTTTAAAATTTCACTGTGGGAAGTTGGGATCTGACCCTGGGCTTGGCATGGGGATCAAGAGATGCTTTTTTTCTGTCTCCCTAAAAATCTGCATGAGTTCTAAACCTCATGCAAGCTCATTACAGCCTTGGTACAGGCAGGGAGCATCTCCACTGCCTGCACTCGCTACCTCTGCAGATGCAGGACCAGGCTGGAACAGGTTTCCTGGGCAATAGAGCATCATCTGGTGAAGAGGTGTCTCTCCTGCTAGGGATACTTCTCTGCATCCTTGATTTGGAGGGACTGGTTTGCAGAGATGCACTCTTCATGATGTGGCAAACACTGGCGTGCTGCTGATCATGTCACCAAAAACTATTTCAAGATGCACACGGGCAGGTTGACAGAAAAATTAGTGCAAAGATAGCACCTTGCAAGTTTTGTGGGCTTGACCTGCCAGCATAAATAGATTTTTGGGGTGGTTTTTGCTTTTATTTGCATGCTCACATATTTTATATAAAATAATGACATTACTCCATATATTCTACATATTCTTAGCCATATTACTAATGTCTTGGAGGGATTATACCGAAAACATTTTGGAAAACAATATGAATTCACCCACTTTGCTGTTTCCTTACTTGAACTCCACTGGTGCCACCTAGGCAGCACACTTGACTCAGTTCAATTACAATCAGCTTCACTTTTTATACACCTTAGCTGTGATTTTTGTAGACTGCAGAAAGAAACACTTACTGGAAATAAAATAGTGATGGGACTGCCAGCTTGGGAAAATATTCTTGCTGCTTTTATGTGTTCCTCTTAAAAAATAACCAACTACATTTTTAAATAAGTGCTATTTGGATTGGTATTATGCTGTCCCATGGCTGTGTTTAAAAAACCTTCTCCAAAACATATGTGAGGCTGAATGTGTATGTCTTGGCCTTGGAGAAGATGGCTGGGAAGGACAGCGAGTGCAGAACACCTAGACACTGCCTGCACCTCTGCCTGCCTCACCCTGTGCCATGCTCCCACTTCAAACAAGAAAGCTCCTGAGACACCAAGTGGTCAGTGCAAGGATAAAAGGAAGGGAAAATCAGTTCCCAAGAGGGACTTTGTTTAAGCAACATTGCACCACAAGCTCAACTAATTTCCTTATCCGCAGTTTTATTTAGATATTCCTATATGTGTTTTGGCTTTATTCCAGAGGATTTTTTTCCTCCAGTTTAGACTGCTCTGGACTGTTTGGGATGGGCTGTGAACTCCTGACACAGAAGACTGGATCTGTGCAATGTTTAGGTGCTGTTGCCCAGGGCAGGAGGAGTTGAATGCAAATGCCAGTCTGCAAGAGCATCCATACATTGGGGCAGTGCCATGGCTGGAAGCCCAGGGATGAGCTTTCCACCTTTCCATCACCTTCCCCTCTCCTATTCCAAGGAGCAATTCCAACCGCATCCCTTCCAGCTCACATTGCCCTACCAAGCACCTTTTCTTTTGGAGGCAGGGCAAACTCAAAATCCACATGCGGAAGTACATGGGGGAGTGACTGTACCTGTGCATCCACTGCAACGCCAAATTTGTGCACAACTATGACCTGAAGAACCACATGCACATCCACACAGATGTCTGGCCCTACCAGTGTGAGTTCTGCTATAAGAGCTTCACCTATTCTGACCACCTCCATCACCACATCAAATGCCAGAGCTGCCAGATTGCATCGCCCCGGCAAGGGCGCAAGCTGGTGTTATGGAGGGAGGCTGGCTTGCTCTTTGCTGCTAGTGGCCTACAAGTAGAGAAGAGCTTCATGATGCCACCAACGTTGGAGGAGATGAGCAGCCACCTCAGTGGTGTGGCCATGTGCCTTCCTGGCCCCAGCTCCAAGCATTTTTTGAGCAAGGCCAAGACCGCCTTCATCCTGCAGGAGCTGGAGAGCCAGTATGAAGAAACTCAGTTTAAGCTCTTCAGGCCACACGTGTAGCAAGGATGAGTAGGGGAGAATGAGCTCGCCATTATGTCTCTGCCACTCATTTGCCTATCAGGATGACTAAACTGGCTCCTGGTCATCCTCTCCCTTATCAGAGTTACACCATAGCTACAGAACAAAGACTCAGAGGTGATCCTCAAAGCAAAAGTAGTGATAAGATTTGTGAATAGAAATCTACATATGTTATACTTGGATGATTTATAAATATAAGAGACTACAAGTTTTGTGTGATGGAAATGTCCTGATGTACAACCTTGGAGTTTTCTGGATCCCTATGCATTGATGGGGGTTGCACTGGCAGGAGGGATGAAGCAGTCCACTGTGTCCCTTATGATCAGCGTCAATTACGAAAGGTAAAGAAGATAAGGAGCTGAGCTGACTGATACCCCAGATGTTATCACTCCAGAATGGACTATAAGAGAATGAGAGGAGCAAGCCTTAATCAGAGCTCCCTCTCAGCTGGTCTGAGATCTCCCACCAATGTCAACAACATACGAACACCAGAGCATTTGCAGAAACTTCACTCGCAGCAGCTTTGGGGAAACATCTAAAAGACTTTATCACTGAACTCCGTACAGGTCGTATAGTCCTACACAAACACTTATAGGATGCTAATATTGGTCTAGACTTAAGCTTATACTTTTTACTTAGAATTGTAACATTATAGGTAATAAACTAAATGTTTAAATGCAGTCTGGGTCCTACTCTGTCTCCCTTGGTGTGTGACAGCGGGTGCTGTACCCCATGGCCAATGGCACTTTAGACTGTGATGCACTTGACTTTGGGGCCGTGAGGCACTTGCTGTCCCATCCAGCTGCCCATTGCTTGTGGCTCCATCTGGGAAGGCCAGGCCAGGACTGCTACTCTCTTCAATGATACAAAAAATGTCACTTGCCTTAGTCCAGGGCATGATCATCAACATGAGATGGCTCCTCTGGTGCAACGATGAAGGAGACAGACTTCACAGCTTTTCTCTAAGTATAATCATTAATCAGCACTGCATGCAGAAGAAATATTAAGGAAGATCTCTCATTCCTCTTTTTCAAGCAAATGTATATAGCTCCCTGTTTCCTGAACTATGAAGCCAAATAGGATGTTTAACATTGCTCTTTGTTGCACCCATACTTGTGACTGTCTTCAGTCTCATCCTCACTCCACACAATCCCAGGTAGGTTTTCCCAGCCTGACCTTCTCATGCACTCAGGATTCATTATCCTGTGTGGCTTGTTCAGAACACCTGGTCTTTTAATCATGTTTATTCTTATATACTTGGCATCAGCTTCATGCTTTTATCTGTCTTTGGCACCACTCCCACATTCCGGGGGAGATGTTACCCATTTTCCACCCATGGGGCCTGCTGGGCACCAACAAGCCATCCAGACTTAATTTTGATATGCTACATTCATTGGCCCTTTTGGTCAAAAGGATTTTTTTTTTTTTTAATTAATTCCCATTTCTATCAACAAAATTTATTCTACAAGGGATGAAGGGGAGAGTCAAGCAGCCACACTGGGTGGGGGAGGATCCCAGCCATTGTCTTTCTCAGCAGTATATCAAATTTGCAGGGCTCGTGAAAGCCCTGCTGTGCAGGATGAGTTGGGACCCTAGAACAATTTTTAAAAAAAGAGATAGAAAAATCACTAAGGAGCAAAGGTAGGTGAATAAGGAGATGTTTACTTAATTTGGTTCTTTGGATATTGCCAAATTTCAGAAAGAGAACCAAAGCCTATTTTGAGTATTTCAACTTCAGTTGCTTGAAAAGGTGAAGTTTTGGAAGGATTAGAAATGTTTCAATCCTGAGAGTTTTTTAAACACTTGCTTGTAGGAATTTTCAAATTAAAAAGTAATTTCAAATCAGAGTCAGAATGCACCGCCGCTGACCATTCTGACATGTCTGGGGTTTTTTTCCTTAATTCTTCTTAATTCATGTATATATTTTAATGACAAAAATTTACAGAACACTTGAGTATCCCCGAATCTGCAATGTCAATGGAGAAAAATTGTGTGCACAAATTTCCGTGCTGCTCATCTCAAAGGATCTTTGTGGATAAGGAGTCTACAAAAGGTTTCTTGCAGATGAGATTATCTACTTGCAAGCAAGTAAAAATACTATTTCTTCACCATTTGTTGGTTCAAAAGATGAGGCGGTAACATATGATGGAGTGCTCTAAGCTGAAGGTTGCCCATAGTGGCCACCAGGTCTGGGGTCCTCCCCAGCATCCTTGCAGATCCTGCCCTAGCCACTCCATCTAATATTTCTTTTGAGGTCAAAACATGGCAGATTGTCTGGAATTGCCCCATCAGCCTCTGAAAAACATGAACTACTCTTGAGTAGAAAGGCTTTTGATGGCCATCTGCCTCCAACAGCTCCTCTTAGACATGGTGGGACCCCAGTTTCACCACCGGCTGAGATGATTTGTGGGGGGTACCCCAGGAAGCCGGTTTTACACTAAACCAGCTCTCAAAAATGTAAATATTACAAATTAGGGCTTTTTCTTTCTCATTTTACTGATACCTTTCAATGTTAGCAGAATCAAAGCAAACAAGAGGACTGTGGGTTCATTAATGTTTTGGTTTACCCGTTGGTGCTGATGCTCTGAAGTGGTGACTGGATGAGGATCTCCCCACCAGAGTGTGGGGGGACACAAGAGGTTCAGGATCCACAGCCCCCTATGAGGGCATGAAGGACGTCTGTTCTGAGACCATCCATAGCAGAACGATCCTAAGGAACTGCCCAAAGCTTGCTTCCTCCTCCAAAAAGAAATCCACAAAGACGCTCTGTTGGAGTGGGAGGCGGACCCGGAGTAACGATGGAGTCTCAATATGAGTATGATCGTTCTCATTTATTCATGCACCTTACACTTCTTATATACTTATCCCAATAGTGCACGCGCTAACAAACAAATCCTAATTGGTTATGTCCCGCTGTTCACGCGCCTTATGCTGTCACGCAACTGGCCGGACGCTCTTGAGCACGCGAAAGGGGCAGATACAAGGTTCTCATCACAACTCTTCGGGACTTTCCCGCGCTGGATTCCACATTCTTGTATTCTACTCCCATTTATCTTATCTCAAGGTCAGGCCTAGCTACAGACAGCAAACCCTGGATTGTTCACTGCTATTAAATCATGAGCCATCCTTCTGCAATTCCCCCTTTTTGTTTTGAACAAGCCAGGGTTCATTTGTTGCTCGCGATAGCATTTTTCTTAGACATAACCTTACACAACTGAAAAGAACTATTTCTACAAGTATAACTATCAACAACATTAATCCCGTTTTTAATACGCTCCTAAGCCAACCAGTCAATCTGAACCAGTTGGATAATCCATCCAAATCAAAGAAAAGAGAGAAAAAAAAAGGAGAGACCTAGGTCAAAATCGCCACAGCCATGACATGCGCCAATAATAAACAAAAAAGAAGAAAAATTTATTGCTGCAGCCAGTTCAGACAAAATTCAGCTTGTCATGTTGGCTTGCTTCACTACCCAACAAAATAATTCTTCTAAGTTTTTATGCGCTTTTATGGCTGCGACTCTTGATAGCCAAAGAAATGCAAAAATCTTTCCCAAGAATTCCATAATTCAGGTCTCTTTTCCACCTTGTGGGATGAGTTTGATTTGGATGATGATATGGAACGCCCAAACTGGGCTGACCAATGGTACATGGTCCACCCTTTGGGATAGAGGGCATGCCTGCCCACGCTCGATTACCACAGATCGAAAGGTATCCTGGTGGTACTAGTCTTGGTAATACAGTGCCAGGAGCGGAGTGAGTTTTATTTCGCATTGTAATGTTGGACCATTTCCGCTCCCAATCACTGCTGTTCCCCCTGGGATTAATTATTGTTGGTGCTGCTTGGTCCGCTAGTCTTGTTTCCTTCTATACCTCAGACTATGATGCTAAACCTATAAAAACAAAAAAAAACCCACAAAAAACAATACGTAGCATTCAGTGAATCCACAAGTTCAAGTTCTTGTGGTTCGGATCCAATTGGAAGTTTGTTATCCCAATTATCATATTTATCAAATGCTTTGCTCTGGTTTTCCCATCGAAAGGGTGAGTTACTAGTGATGTTAAACTGTAACTTCAACTCTTGCATTGTTTGATTAAAGTTAAAAAAAAAAAAATTTTTTTTTTTTTTTTATGGGAAGTCCTATAAGACAAGTCACAAATGGTCTCCAAACTGGCACAAAACTAGTAATGTTCAAGACTTGTGCAAGAGTAATCCATACATTTTTCGATACCGTTTCCATTTACAAGAATGCCTACAGTTTTCTTTTACTTTCTTCCAATTTTGATCCTTAATAGTCCATATTACAGGGTCACTGATTATTATCACAGTCACCACAGTTATGGAACACCCAGGGATCACAATTCCCACAATTACAGCTTTCTTCATTCATTCCTGTGCAGGATCTTCTTGTGTAGGCCGTTGATCACGTTCTGATGACGTCTGTAGATAGGGTCAAATGCTTTTTGCTGGTATCCACCTAGGACCACCTTCTGTGGAAACACACATATATCCTCGACCATTAAATATTACAGCAACAGGTCCTTTCCATATTCCCGTTACTGGATCTCTATATAATACTCGAAAGCTGGGAATAATAGTCTTTCCATTCAACCTTATACTTTGATGATGTATTATCACCAGTGGCTCTTCTCTATCACTCCTTATTCAATCTCATTTGCACATCCATTTCAGTGTCTTTTTGTCTTTGTAAATAATCTTTCAACACTTGATGAGTTCGCTCCACCAAAGCCTGACCAGTGGGAGAGTGTTGGATTCCTGTGATATGTTGTACTCCCCACTTGGACAAAAAGACCCTCGTCTTTTGACTAGTATGGGCAGGCCCATTATCTGGTTTTATGGTCTCAGGCACTCCCATTACAGCAAAGCAGGACAACAGGTGTTTACACACATGTTGTGCTTTCTCACCAGGTAATGCGGTTGCCCATACAAATTTTGAAAAGGTATCGATTGTCACGTGAACATATTTTAGTCTTCCAAATTCCCCAATGTGAGTGACATCCATTTGCCAAAGCTCTAAGGACTTTAGTCTTTTAGGGTTAACTCCGATCCCTATTCCTGGACCGTGATTTCCACATCTTGGACAGGCTTGTACAATACTACGGGCTTCATTCTCTGTTAAGCCATACTGTCGTTTTAATCCTTTGGCATTCTGGTGAAATTGGTTGTGACTCTGTCTTGCTACACAAAATTTATCCATAGGGGGCATATGCTGAGCTGGACTAAAGAAACTATCTGCTATCTGATTACCCCTTCCTAGTCCCACGTCAAGTTGATGACTTTGCGCATGAATAACACAACAAGGATCTGTGCGTTGTTGAAGCGTGGAGCGTAATTGCACAAACAATGCTCCTAATCTTGGGTTAGTTGTCTATCTTAGAAGAGCATCCTCTAGTCTTGGGACTACTCCTGCTACATATAGTGAGTCCGTTACAACATTAAGAGGGGTGGTTAGCCAATTCAACAGGGCGCAACCAACAGCAGTTAATTCTAAGGTCTGTAAAGAATCTTGGGGCTGTCCCTCCAAAATATGCTTGTGCCATTCAGCACGTTCGTGCCATACACAAACAGTACGATGCAGTCGTTTTCCGGCCTCAGTACATACAGTAAGGCCATCCACCAGTGGTTGCCTACTGACTTTCGTTCTTTCCAGCCACTGATTTCGTGTCAATATCTGCCACTTTTTCCCTTGCGGCTGCTGCGAATGTATTTGTCCTTCAAATCCTAATAGGGCTTCCTGAAGTGGTATTACAATTCGTAACCACCACTCTAGGTCTACAGCATTAACTGGAATGCTAATGTCTGCAGGTTCCTGACCGCTGATCTCAATAATTTGAGATCTGCCTTTTCATACTAGCTCTGCCACAGCTTTGGGTCTGGTTTGAATGCTCGTTTTTGGCTGCACACCCAGAAACACCCATTCCAATAGCCAAAATGATTCAGCTTTATCAGTTCTCTTACTACTGGCAATGGCAGGGTCATTCAGGTCTCCATCCTTCCCAGATTCCCCTCTTTTGTTTTGCCATTGACAGATGACTGCATATGGGGATTCGCTATTCTTACAAACCAAAAGCGATATCGGTAAATTCAGTATATTCCAAGATGACCAAGATATTTTGTAAGCGACAACTGATTTTTTGTAAAAGAGTCCTTTGATCTGCAGTAAGCTCAATTTTGGAGGCTGTGTCGGCATTGTGCAACAACACAGTCAAGGGAGCAATATCAGAGTTGGAAATGTCCACACAACGGTGGACCCACTGAATATTCCCTAACAATGTTTGAACATCTTTAACAGTTCATGAACTGGTCGTCAGTTCGATTTTCTGTGGTGGGATTTGGGCATCAGAAATGCACCAGCCCAAATACTTCCACAGAGCTGACCTTTGTACTTTTTCAGGTGCAACAACAAGTCCTTTATCTCTCAGCATATCCCTCAATGTCTGCAGTGCCAGTTCATCAAATGGTTCTTATAACGGACACTGGAATGCAGAGTGTTCTTCATAAATTGTTACTCCCCTAGAGAAAGATAAGGACTGCCAAGCTGAAACAAAACAAAAAAAACCTTCACATATCAGGAGTAAGGGTGGGGAGGAATGGGGGGAAAAAAAAACCCTCACACACAGCCACAGGGCTGGGGTTTTTTTTCCATTTTCTGGTTGTTTGGTTTTTTTTTTTCAGTTTGAAATTGTGTCCTCTGCAGCTGTTCACTTCAAAGGTCCCGGGTAAATCTACCTGTTTGCCGGCTTAGTGGACATTTGAAATTGAAAGGTCTCAGAGTTGTATTTTTAAGATTAATCGAAACAAACAGAAGCTCAAGCTCCTATAACCAAAACCCAATTTGCAAATCTTACAAATGTTTAAAGCGCTTTAAACACACACACGCACACACACACAGAACCACTCTTTTGAGAGCTGGCTTAATATACCTATACAATATTGTTTACGACCAGTCAATAAGAATAGCATGATGGTATGAATATTTAAACTATACACAGTACCGAACACATACAACACTTACAATATGCACATGTATTATAAAATAAAGTTTGTATCAATTGTTTAACAGGTAACAGTCCTTGGTTGTCATATACTTTTAATACAGCCTTTTGTCCTTCAAGGAACTCTAGTTGAATCAGTTCCCGACTGATATGTGGGAGAGAGTGTCCTCCTACTCCGGCTATAGCTGATAAAGGTTGCTCGACTGGCCAATGTCGAGGCCATGTTTCACAGCTGATTATCGTGATATCTGCACCAGTGTCTAACATGGCTCGAATCTGTCGATTCTCATTGTCACGGAGTAGTCCACTTGTTAATACAGGCCATTGATGTAGTTTAGTGGTAAAACAAACAGCAGGGCCTGTAGATCCAAAACCTCGGTTGCCCCTATATAATTCCACTCGGGACTGTGAAGGTAAGATACTTTCAATGGCCACAATCTGTGCTATTTCACTACCTGCTGGTATAAAGATAGGTGGACAAAGTGTATACACCATGAGTTGTATCGTCCCTGTATAATCTGCATTGATCAATCCAGGTATTATAATTAATAATGCCCTTCATTCCCACATCGATAACACTTCCCGTGGAAGGGTTGGTTGGTTGATGACTTTCCTCCCTTTAGCACACAGCCCCTTCCTTTCTGGGCTGCGGTAGCAAGTGATTGCACAAGTTCACGTACAGCTCCCTGCACTGCGGCAGCAACAGAGCTACTTTGTTTATAAGAGTCAGCTCCTTCTACTCTTAAAAGCATTTCCTCCACTCCGGCTCCCTTTGGGAGCCTGGCTAGAATCTGTTTGGTAGCCTTGTTGGCATTATTGAAGGCCAATACTCGAAACATTTGCTCTTTACTTTCAGGAGAGAGATCAGGGTGGTTCATGACGTTGTCCCAAAGTCGATCAACAAAGTGGGTATATTTCTCTGTTGCACCCTGCACCAGGTTACCAAACGATGGGGCACTAGGTCCTGGTAGGCTCAAAAAGGCTTCTAAAGCTAATTGGGCGGATAAGCGCAGCATATCCTCAGGAAAGGTGGTTTGCACTCTGGTATCAGTATATTGACCTTGACCGGTGAGCATATCTGGTGTTACCCCCCTAAGGGGATCCTGTGGATCCTGGCGACTTGCTGCTGCTGTAACTGCATGCTGCTGCCATGAAGATTACCATAGCAAAAGTTGGGTCGGGGTCAAAAGTAGTCTCATTAAATTTTGACAATCATACGGACACATCAAATCTGCTGAGAAAATCCAGGTCACTATCTGTCGCGCAGCTTCAGATTTTGGCCCATATGTGGTCACGGTGGCACATGCCTGTTGTAAAATCTTCCAATCGTGCGGTTCCCACTTCCCCTGTCCATTTTCTTGGACAACAGGAAAAGCTAAGGGCATTAGCCCCTCACTATTGTTAGGTGACATCCACTGGCCTTGCACTATGGCATCTTTAATAATTCCCTTCCATTGCACTCCCCATAATAAAGCCGGTCAAGTAGTGGATAAGCAGGGCGGTAAGGCTTGTTCGGCGACAATGAAGGATACAGAGGCGGAAGGGAAGGCGGCACCGGAGGAGTTAATTCCTCGATTGGGGGGGGCAGAAGGCTGTACCGAAGGAGGAATACAGGAACATGGGCAGCAACTAAAGCCACCCTTGGGTACTTCCTGCTTTTTCTCAGTCGGTTCCATGTCTCCCAACACATCAACTTCCTCCTTCCCGAACCAGCGCTCCCCCTCCTTCTCCCCTGTTTCAGCTTTTCGCACTAACTCGCCAACATTCTTGCAAATAGTTCCTTTCATGCCTTTCACCGCAGGCAATCCGAATAAATGGGAAATCGAACCCACCCCGGCTGGGGTTTTTTCGACATTAAGTAGAGGTCCCAGCATTTGGGCTGCTGCACAAGCCACCTCCCTCTCCGCTTTCATCTCTTTTGAAGTGTCCAACACCAAATTCCAATCCCCGCGAACAGTTTTAATTTCCTTTTCCTCTTTGTCTGTTCCTGATATAGTCTTTTGCCACAACGTTTCTCCATAATCTCGCCACTCTGTAACAAAAAACATCATGTGCGGATCAGTAAAGTGTCCCCAATTTCTACCTAAATGTAGAAGTTTTATCAGCAGTTTTGTGGGCAGTTCATGCCCTCTCTTAGAGAGGATTCCCACAAGTAGCGTTGCTGCAGCTTCTGTTTCCAGCAGTTTTGCAGGCAGTTCATGCCCTCTCTTAGAGAGGATTCCCACAAGTAGCATTGCTGCGGCTTCTGTTTCCATAATTATCCCTAAGGGGTGAGGAGCGACCTCACACCAGCGTCTACCTTGACTATGCACAGGCAGCGCTTCCCTTAGCCGCTGCTCTCCCACTCCCCTCCTCTAGCTGCTTACCGCAGTCTCGGAGAAGTCAAAGGTGTCCTGTAACCATCCTCTGCTACCAGATGTTGGAGTGGGAGGCGGACCCGGAGTAACGATGGAGTCTCAATATGAGTATGATCGTTCTCATTTATTCATGCACCTTACACTTCTTATTTACTTATCCCAATAGTGCACGCGCTAACAAACAAATCCTAATTGGTTATGTCCCGCTGTTCACGCGCCTTATCCTGTCACGCAACTGGCCGGACACTCTTGAGCACGCGAAAGGGGCAGATACAAGGTTCTCATCACAACTCTTCGGGACTTTCCCGTGCTGGATTCCACATTCCTGTATTCTACTCCCATTTATCTTATCTCAAGGTCAGGCCTAGCTACAGACAGCAAACCCTGCATTGTTCACTGCTATTAAATCATGAGCCATCCTTCTGCAACGCTGCATGCAACAAGTCAGTGGAGAAAAAAAGGAAAAAGAAAAAAAGAAAACTTTTTAAAACCGCATCAAAATTTTTTTTAATCCATATCAATTTCTTACACAAGTGATGCTTTGCAGATGACTGGTTACTTCAAGTGTTTCCTTGTCTACAGTTTGAAGTCATTGTAAAGTATCCAAAGATGCTGAGTACTGTATAATCTACAAGGACTTGAAGCAAGATGGTGTTTCTGTCTGTTTGTTGGCTTGATTTTCCTATTTGTCTAGGGGGGGAACCTTTGCAATTTTTCTATTTAGAACTAATTTTATGTGATTGCTTTATGTACAAATTAATGGTAAAAAAAAAATTAAAACAAAAAAAGAAGATAGAGAAGCACGCACGCACACACAAACAAATTTGCCTTAGTTACTCATGGGACAATCACCCTTAACTTTCATTGATGCTAGAAAGTGGATAGAAAACAAAGATACTTGATCTTTTTATGTATTTATTAAACTATATGAATGGATGCTCTTAAATTATTAGCAGGACTTGGTTCTCTTACCTGTGGCCACACTGAGAAGGCTAAGCTATTCCAGATGCTGAGCTGCTGCATCCCTCCTCAGTCCAGTATGGTGAATCCCTGTAGCCTAAGGTCTACAGATATTTGCCGGACATACAAATTTGGTGCTTTCCAAAGGCACCTTTTGGAAAGCCAAAATAATTACATATTAATTAAGCTTCTAGTTAGTATGGGCTCCAGCCCATACCATTGGCATTGCAATGCTGCTGATGATTAATGAGCTATGGTTCATTTTCCCACGTTGTACTGGGTTGGGTTGGATGGAGCTGAATACTGGCAGCGATCACGTTTTGGGGTGGGGAGGGAGGGCTAGAGAAAATCCTATTTCTTCCCACTTTGATGCTGTGCAGTGACTACAGGCCAAAGGTATCCACGTGGGAGCCTGGCTAAACATGGAGATGCCTTCCCAGGGCTCTGCTCCCCTTCCCCAGCTGGGATGGGGATGATGAGCACCAAGCCTCAGGCTCGAAGGATGTAGGTCTCTCTCCCAGCCAATGGTATGGTGGCTTCTTTTTTGTCATCTTGTTGTGGCACCTAGAGCCTGGCTGCAGCAGGTACTGATGAACACTAGGCTGCATCAAAAGAAGCATGGCTAGCAGGTTGAGGGAGGTGATTCCGCCCCTCTACTCTGCTCTGGTGAGATCCCATCTGGAGTCCTGCATACAGCTCTGGAGCCCTCAGCACATGAAAGACATGGATCTGTTGGAGTGAGTCCAGATGAGGGCCACAAAAATGATCAGAGGAGTGGAACACCTCTCCTGCGAGTACAGGCTGGGAGAGTTGAGGTTGGTCAGCCTGGAGAAGAGAAGGCTCCATGGAGACCTTATTGTGGCCTTTCAATACTTAAAATGGACTTATAAGAAAGATGGAGACAGACTTTTTATCAGGGCCTTTTGCAATAGGACAGGGAGTCATGTTTTTTACACTAAAAGAGAGTAGGTTCAAAATAGATAGAAGGAAGAATTTTTTTATGCTGAGGGTGGTGAAACACTGGCACAGGCTGCCCAGAGAGGTTGTAGATGCCCCATCCCTGGAAACATTCAAGGTCAAGTTGGAGGGGCGTCTGAGCAACCTGATAGAGTTGAAGATGCCCCTGCTCATTGCAGGGGAGGTGGACTAGATGACCTTTAAGGATCCTTTTTAACCCAAACCATTCTATGATTCTATGAATACAGCTGACATGAACATGAGCCCTGTAATTCATGTTGCTGCTAAGGAGTTGCAGAATTTCCTTGTTATTTTTGAAAGAGGGGTAAAACCCTGAAAAATGGGTCCCAGGCAGGAATGGTGGGACTCATCTCATGTTGTTCAGCCATTTGGAAGTGAAGTGATAGACACCTTGAGCACATGTTGACACTTCAATTTTGGATGTCCTAACCTGCAATGTGATTTCCAGCCTTCCTCTGAAGATGTCCTGGCTCTGGAGGGAGGCAGATACTGCTCAAGGATGATTCACTCCACCTACAGTGGACCTCACAAGGGTGGGATGGCACCTGTCTATCTACTACTTACCAGCATGGTTTGGGAAAAAAAAAGAGTTTGGACTAAGCTGCTTTCCTTTCCCATAGCTACAGTGAGATAAGGTTAGCCATGGGGAGGGATGTTCCTGGCACCGCAGCTCCCTCCTCTGCTCAGCTGATGGGGCATTCCCTGGCAAAACGTTTCTAAGAGGATGAGATGATGGCACAGCCCATGGACCATTCCCAGCTTGGTTAACTTAACTTCCTTCCAGTCTGTTTTGACTGGTAATGTAATGAGAAATAAGGGTCCAAGTCAATCTCCCCGAGCCTGGGGACCAGGCTCATCTTCCAGAGGTCCTGGCTGACTGGGGAAGTTCCACTAGACTGGAGGCTGGCTGATGTTGTGCCCATATACAAGAAGGGTTGCAGAGAGGATCCGGGGAACTACAGGCCTGTCAGTCTCACCTCAGTGCCAGGGAAAGTCATGGAACAGGTAATCTTGAGTGCTATCATGAAGCACACGCAAGAGAACCGGGTGATCAGGCCCAGTCAACATGGGTTTACAAAAGGCAGATCTTGCCAAACTAACCTGATCACCTTCTATGACAAAATCACTCAACTACTGGATGGGGGAAAGGCTGTGGATGTAGTCTTCTTGGACTTCAGTAAAGCCTTTGACACAGTTTCTCACAGCATTCTGCTTCAGAAACTGTCAGCCTCTGGCCTGGACAGGCGCACACTCTCCTGGGTTGAAAACTGGTTGGATGGCCGGGCCCAGAGAGTGGTGGTCAATGGAGTTAACTCCAGCTGGAGGCCAGTCACAAGTGGAGTTCCTCAGGGCTCAGTACTGGGTCCAGCTCTGTTCAATGTCTTTATCAATGACCTGGATGAAGGCATTGAGTGCACCCTCAGCAAGTTTGCAGATGACACTAAGCTGGGAGGAAGTGTCGACCTGCTGGAGGGTAGGGAGGCTCTGCAAAGGGATCTGAACAGGCTGGACTGCTGGGCCGAGACCAATGGGATGAGGTTTAACAAGACCAAATGCCGGGTCCTGCACTTGGGGCACAACAACCCTATGCAGCGCTACAGACTGGGGGAAGAATGGCTGGAGAGCTGCACAGAAGAGAAGGACCTGGGGGTGCTGGTTGACAGCCGACTGAACATGAGCCAGCAGTGTGCCCAGGTGGCCAAGAAGGCCAATGGCATCTTGGCTTGTATCAGAAATGGGGTCACCAGCAGGTCCAGGGAGGTTATTCTCCCTCTGTACTCGGCACTGGTGAGACCGCACCTCGAATACTGTGTTCAGTTCTGGGCCCCTCACCACAAGAAGGATGTTGAGGCTCTGGAGCGTGTCCAGAGAAGAGCAACAAAGCTGGTGAGGGGGCTGGAGAACAAGTCTTACGAGGAGCGGCTGAGAGAGCTGGGGTTGTTTAGCCTTGAGAAGAGGAGGCTGAGGGGAGACCTTATTACTCTCTACAACTACCTGAAAGGAGGTTGTGGAGAGGAGGGAGCTGGCCTCTTCTTCCAAGTGACAGGGGACAGGACTAGAGGGAATGGCCTGAAGCTCCGTCAGGGGAGGTTCAGGTTGGATATCAGAAAAAAATTCTTCACAGTAAGAGTCATTGGGTACTGGAACAGGCTGCCCAGGGAGGTGGTCGAGTCGCCTTCCCTGGAGGTGTTTAAGGAACGGGTGGATGAAGTACTTAGGGACATGGTTTAGGGAGTGTTAGGAACGGTTGGACTCGATGATCCAATGGGTCCTTTCCAACCTTGTGTGATTCTGTGATTCTGTGACTCGGGCTCAGTCCCAGCAAAACATCCCAAGCTCTCACAGCCACCAATTATTTTTCTTCCCTCACACCCCCAAGGAGTGCTTCATAGCATCAAGTGCTTGGGAAGGGGTCTGCACCAGTGGGCACATTTCAAAAATGTGGGTTGAGAGGATGGAAATATCAACCTCCCTCCCAGAGCAGGCAGTCAGTCATTGAGCATCTGATCTGTGCTTAGAGTCTGCAGGACTATGGCAGAGTCAGCATATTCCACATAAACAGTGTGATTCTGAGCACAAATAATGCAAAATTAAAATTAAAATAATTACCTTTTAACTATGCTTGTTAGCAGCAACATACGGCTACACTCTTGCTCCTGAACAGCTGCTGTTAACTTCTGGGTCATCCATGGTGGGCAGTGCCAGGTTGATGCTGTGCACACAGCATTTGCTTGCACCAGGTGTTGCTGCAAAAGGAGCATCTCCTGTGTACGAGTGGCATGGAACTGGATTGGCAACTCCCTGCCTTTGGTTTGAAACCCTTTGACAAGTGGTGCAAGAGCCTCTTCCTCCAGTTGTGCAGGAGAAATGAAATACCAAGACATTTTTTAAAAAGGAAAGAAAGAGCGTGTGGTTTGGGAAGCGAGAGGCTTTTCCATTTGGCAGTCACCTGCAGAAAAAAAAAAAAAGGTGAAGAATTTATTAAAATACCCCCTAAAATGCTTCAGACCTGAATGTGTGGTCCTCAGCAGGGCTCCCAATGACACAGTGGGGCTGCAAACGCTTCCCCATCTCTGCTTTGCTCCTGCCATGCCTGCAGCCCTGTGGGACCTGCTGTGCCCCCATCCCGGGCATTTTCACATCCATTTTGGAGAGGATTAGTGCTTTATTCACAGTCTTGGTGCTCTGAAGTTGGAAGATTGCCTGCCTGGTTCCAGAGGAAAGTTTTAAGATAAGAAAGTAAATGAAGTAAGGCCTCAACCATCTCATTTTGAGAAAATGTGTTTTGCAGCAGGTTGCCCATGATTGGAATTTTAGGGTCTGCCATCGCCTTTTGGCACCTCTGACAGCCTGCACCTCCTTGGTCTGCATGTGGTTTTCTTTCCAAGCCAAAAATAAAAGAAGAAATTAGAAAAAAACATTATTTTTTTTTTTGTAGAAGATCCACCAACTTTGCCCATGTAGCCCAAGCAAACACAGCCGTACCTCACTTTCCAGCCCCACCTCTGGGATCCCCAGCAACCCCAACAGCTGGAGAGAAAATATCCGTGGCATATCCGTGGCTTGGAAATGCCTTTTTTCACCCTTGTTTTCCTGTGTTAAACTGATGTTTTACATGACTTGCACTAATTGCTGTAGGGCAGGATACCATTAGGTTTCTTTGTTTTAGTCTCTTGTTTGCCCGTGACTCTTCTTGGCTAAGAAAACATCAGTCCTATACACGTACCTGCTGCACATTTTACACCCCTGGAGAAAATAAACTGTTACCTGTAGCAGTGAAGGGCTTGTATATCCTTAACGCTGATGTGGGGCTGGAGGATAGAGAAGTCACAGCATCAAATGATGGTGAGATGGGTGATGGACCACCTCGTGGTGGCTCCCTAAGATGACCCTTCACATGGCATCTGGGCTGTCACCATGAGGGTGCTTGGGCTGAGGAGTAACCCCTGGCGATATCCAATACCCCAGCATGCTCATCCAATACCCCATTTATGCTCATCTGCTTTCTGCAGCTCCCCAACACATTCAAGCTTGCACTGCCCTCGTGTGGTGACCTGGTGACAACTCTGCCACCGGAACAATGCTGGGGACATTGGTGGTCCAGTACTCGCATCTGGAGGTGTTTGGGGGGTTGCGTCAGGACAGACATGCTCTTCCATCGCCTCCTGTCATATCCAGCCACATCTACCTGCCAGTCAGAGGAAATACAAAGCTCAACCACATCAAAATGGAGTTTGACAGTTCAACTCAATGACCTTGAGGATCTTTTCCAACCTAAATGATTGTAAGAGTTTTCTGCACCCCAATTAACCACAACCAAATAATCAGACCAGTAAGGCTGAGGACATCCCACCCACAACCGTCAGCAACTTCACAGGGACCCTAACTTTGAGAAGATTATTCCCTGCAGCCCAAGGGTGAGCCAGACCGAACCCTCTGATGCCCAACAAAGCCCTAGCTGATATTTCCCTCTTCCCCTTGTGGTACCACTAATAATATTGCCCATTTCAGGTGAGTAGAGGGGCCAAATATAAATGTTATGCAATTGTATAAAGTTCATTTCCTTAGGAACTGAGGTTAAAAAAACATAAATGTAAATACCAAGGAAGAAGTCAAACAGCAGTGCCAAACTACAACCTCCCTTTATAACTGGAAGTTTTATTTTATTTCCTTCTTCCTGCAGTGAAGACACTGACTGAGATGTCTCAAGTATGATCAGGCTTCCTGATAGTTCATGCAGTGCCTTGAGCTTCAGGGGTCATCTTAAATTCAGGCAGTCAATTTACAGGCATGCAATGCATAGCACGCAAGGCACTGGATTGCTCAGAGCAGGCAGCGGTTGAGGTTTTAAGGACAGACCCTGACTGTCAGCTAAACCCCTGCTCTGCTCTCAGCTAACCTCTGTAAAATCCTTATACTCATGGCTACAAACCTGACTGCCTTTATATGTGGGAAGGTGTAGCTGTTAACTTAGTTTCTATAGTAAACAGGACAGTGTTTTCTTGGTGGGACCAATATCTGCAATGTTAGCTGATTTTCATCGTTTGGGAAATATTTAAGGCTTGTCCTTGAGTTCTCAGAACCTGGGTTCTCATTTAAACAGCTTTTTGAGATGTTTCTGGTCCTCAATGTTGCCGGGAGGTTTTGATGATAATCACTGAAAAATCAGTTGGAAATACAAAGTTTTCCCCAGGTACTTTGCAGCCTACCTACTGGATGGATTAGATCACTAGTAAAAACAGGTTTAATGATATTGGTCATTGTTTTAGTTATTTTGTGTATCATACCTTGTATTTTACAATGTTTACAGCGCATGATGCAAAAGACGGTCAATCAAGTTTTTTGGGCAGAGAAACAAAAATATGGGAGAAAGTATGTATGGGTTTGATCTTGATGAGACAAGACTGTGCCCCTGAATAAGTATGGGCATAAAAGATTCCACTGCTGTGCGTATGCCAATGCTAGCAGCCAATGCCTTGGCATGCCTGCCATATCAGCAGCAAGCACAGAGCAAGCAGCTGATGCTCTCATGCTCACTAGCTTGAGACTTTGGAATCATTAACACAAGACCTGTGGGACAGTAAGAAAAGACTGTGTAAGACAAACAAGCAAAGAAGGAAAACATGAAGATAAGTATCATAGTATCATGGTATCATAGTATCATACTACCATAGTATAGAAAGGGTTGGAAGGGACCTTTAAGATCGTATAGCTCCAACCCCCCTGCCATGGGCAGGGACATTCCACTAAATCAGGCTACCCAAGGCCCCATCCAACCTGGCCTTGAACACCTCCAGGGATGGGGCATCCACAACCTCCCTGGGCAACCTGTTCCAGTGTCTCACTACTCTCATAGTGAAGAAATTCTTCCTAATGTCCAGTCTAAATCTGCCTCTCTCCAGTTTATACCCGTTCCCCCTGGTCCTATCCCCACAATCCTTTCTGAATAGCTCCTCTCCAGCTTTCCTGTAGGCCCCCTTTAGGTACTGGAAGGGGCACATCTGTAGCAGTAGTCCTTGCGCTTTCTCTCTGTAGCTATGGGAACCTTAGAAGTGTAAATTTACTGGGGTAGCTGTTAATGAGGCAGATAAGGGTATATAAAGCCTTGCTTTTACACATTAAAGTGATTTCGTTTACACACTTAACTGAGTCCCTGCCTTTATTGCCACACCTACCAGCATGCACAACCTTTCTGAGACACAGTCCTTGGCTCTGAAGTGAAGGTGAGCAGTGATTTGCTCTGAGTGTTGTTGCAGGGATGAAGGAGCGAGGCTAAAATTTGAAGACAAGAGCTGAACGAGGAGAGTGAAGAGCAAGCAGAGGCTCCACAGGAGGTGGAAGATGATACCCCTGATTTGCGGAATAACCCAATATAACCCTATAACCCAAAATGAGTTATAAAGCAGGTATGTTTATTTCCAGCGCTGGGGTGCAAGGAGGTTCTTCTCCTAGCTTGCACACCGTATAGCTTAACAAGCAGCTACTTATAGTGTAAAGACATGCATAGGTATAAACGCCTACTATATATTCATAACCTTTCCCTGGTTCGTATTATAATTAGTTCTGGAAAGTTTGCTCCAGTCTTGTGCCTGCGTAGTGCCTCCTGGTGGTTGTGGGCCGGGATCTTAGGGATGAAGTAACAAGTCTTCCTCAGGACGAAAAAAGTTTTTTCCTTGAACTGTTTACAAGCTGTTATAAATACTCAATCAATAGTAATTTCTGCAAAAGATTGCTTTATTATATTTATATGGGAAAGCATTAGAAGCAAACAGCACTGGGTGCGCTGGGGAGTCTCTGCTCCACCAACAACGCACACTTAAGTCCGAGTTCTCAGTTCCTTTTATATTATTCTGCAGGTCGATATTGTCCATGTGGCGATCTCCTTTTCATTTTCCTTATCTTCACTTCTGTACTTTGAACTTGGTTTCTTGCACGAGGTATCTTTCAGGTCGTTATCAAGTTAATCCATCCGCAGTCTCCTGCTATTGTTCCATGCCTCCCTAGGGGGTCCTTACTCAGGCTCCGAATCATTCCAGCAGGCCTTTTTCCCTATCGTCTGTAATGCTAATTTGCAGGTCGTGCACCAACAGGCATTACATTGTGTTTTCTGGCACGAATTACATCTACATTCTTCACAAAGCACAGTCTCTTCTGGTTGTTTTCCAGCTTTCTGCATTCCAATGCCCACTTATCAGTAAACTTCTGTTAGCAGGCTCCTTCATTATCAACTTCCAAGGTCTTCAAGGCGAACAACGCCAAGCTCTAATGAACACTCCCATCTCCCCTTGTCTGCTTTCACTCATCAGTTCCTTCCTATCCTTTTAACATGGGCAAATTCATTTGCCAGCTGTGTAATTTATCTCTCGAAGGGGAATTGGATGCTATTTTGTTGGAAAATCACACTTTTAATGCATTCTCATGGGCACTAGACATAGAAGTCAAAATTGTTAGTCATTTTAGCATTCTCCAATTCCAAATAAATAACATAGCAGAGAAAACAAAGCT
The DNA here is from genome assembly GCF_017976375.1 of Cuculus canorus. Lineage (NCBI taxonomy): Eukaryota > Metazoa > Chordata > Aves > Cuculiformes > Cuculidae > Cuculus > Cuculus canorus. The sequence goes on from NC_071440.1 coordinate 15,968,282, forward strand.
AACTAAAACTAGCACCAGAAGGGCAATACTGGGGTGACACAATTTATTTAGAATGCCAGTCGCGGTAGGGGACCATCTAAACAACACATCCCTCCAATGATGGTGTTTTGCAGAATCAAACTCTATAACCCAAAATGAGTTATAAAGCAGTATGTTTATTTCCAGCGCTGGGGTGCAAGGGGGTTCTCCTCCTAGCTTGCACACCGTATAACTTAACAAGCAGCTACTTATAGTGTAAAGACATGCATAGGTATAAGCGCCTACTACATATTCATACCCTATCCCCACTTCGTATTATAATTAGATCTGGAAAATTCGCTCCAATCTTGCGCCTGCATAGTGCCTCCTGATGGTCGTGGGCCGGGGTCTTAGGGATGAAGCAGGAAGTCTTCCTTGGGATGAATATATTTCTTTTTGAACTTTGTGCAGACTCAGTCTCTTCTGGCTGTTTTCAAACTCCTGAACCAAATGCATCCAGCTTTCTGCATTCCAGTGCCCACTATCAGTAAACTGCTGCTAGCTGGCTCCTTCATTATCAACCTCCAAGGTCTTCAAGCGGAACAACTGTCAAGCTCTAACGAACGCTCCCAGCCCCCTTGTCTGCTTTTGCACATCAATGGGTCACATTTTCTTTTACCCTTTTTAGGATCCCCTTTCTTTCCTCTGTGTCAAGGTGGACTGTTATCAGGGTCTTTTCCCACTTTCCTGGACCTCGTCCCGAATTATAATCAAGTTCAGATGTTTCATTAACTGTTTCATTAATTATTTTACCAATGTAAGATTCATTCCAATCGGTATAGGTGATAATTTGTGAAATATTGTATAATTGGATTTTATCAGCTGATGGGATACGACTGGTGCTAAATAAGGAAAGTCACACCCAACAATCTTAACAAGCTAACAAATACAGAAATTAGAAATTACAGTGATTCTTACTATCCGTAAATATCTCATCTATTGCTATAGAGGTACAAGCAGTTCACAAACACACACAACCCTGGCCCATATACACAAGTACAGTCCTCTGATTAGCGTCTGGATGGATCTCAAAGTGACAGATGCTTTGCTCAGTGTCTAGGCAGATGTCTTGAGCATCGATTGCATTATTTCGCAAATGAATCCTTGTTGTTCTCATGTAATACAAGATTCTAAATTTACAGTTTGTCATTTCCCGTTCACTATTTGTGCCCATGTTCTATGTTCAGAAGGATAGAGCACAGTTTTATCATGGCTTAATCCTAATGCAATGATGGAGTGGATTACACATATTGCAGAGCTATGTATGGTAAACACTAAGGCTGTGGCTGTATTAGTGATGGGGTCATAGGTGAAATTTACCAGAATCTACCAGGACTGAAGCTTCCTCTCTAAGCCAGTGGCACTGTCCCAAACCACTTTCCGGATTTCGGTGGAAAGTACCCTCACCACCTTCTCTTATAATTAAGGCGACCACTGATTGCATCCATAATTGTGCCTGTATACAACTGAGGGCTAAAAAAGCGTTATTTTGCATCACGCTGAGTGCATTTCCTATTAATTCATGGTCTTGTTCTTCCACCTTTTCCCTCTTCGGTAACATTTCTGATAGTCAATTCCATTTAGGACCTCCAATCCTGTCTGTAACAATCCTGTTAGGCCCCTTTGTGTTCTGCCCCTGAAGGGCACTAGCTTTCACAGCCAGATTGTCCAGCCCTCGAAGGATGTTTTTTTAGGAAATGAGAGCATACTGGTTGAATTTCAGAAATATCAGTTTATATTAGCAGTTCAACACATTTAAGAGACCATTCTGGGTTGAACAGCATTTGCTGTTGGCCTGTATTCCTGATTATATATGGACCAGTCTCATAAATTCTGGGTTGTAACAGGCTTAGCTATAATATTTTTAAATTTGAATGAGAGCCCAATGGTGTCATAGGCCCAGAGACAAACCACCTTAATGGTCTGTACTAATATAAAATTATGCCAAAAGTCTAATTCATTGGAAATACAGGTCTTTGTATTCTTATCTGTAGACGTAGTTGAGATAGTAATTTGGGATGCCTTTTTATGGATAGTCCTATTAACCATTTGGCATCCTAAATTGATTTCTCCTCCTACAGTCCCCTGAAGGTGCTGAATCTCCTGTTCTCTATCCACATTCCATTCTATTTCCCAGGATTCCAGTATACCCATAAAAGCTTGAGACCAAGGCCACTCAGTATTCTTTTGGCTAGAGGTGACTTTCCCTCCCTGGATTATAATTATAATCTTGAGAAAAATTATTTTCCTCGTTAGACTTGCGTGACCGTCCATGGAAATTTATGTGCCTTTTTCACTCGGGTGCGATGGATCGATGCACTTTGCTCCTCGATTTCGATTGCTGTGAAGGAGGAAAGGAACACCTGGAATGGTCCTTCCCACTGCCTTTCCAGAGTCCTCTCTGCAAGAGACTTTACATATACATAATCTCCAGGTCGTGTGTTATGCACAGGTTCATCCAAATCCCTACTTCACTTCTCAACTGAGGGCATTAATGACACGGACTCTGATACCTTGGATCGAAGACCTTTATTCTCTTAGCGAGCTCCTTATATACACAATGTTATGTTGCATCTAAAACTTGTCATCATTTGATTGGTTACAAACAACTGTTTACTTGTATATGTTTATACTACTATTGGTTAGTTGCTACTGTCCACACGCCTAGATCAAATGCTTACTTGGTTAATTAGCTTTGCATATTTTACATGCTTTTCCCCTACGTTATCATGATTTCTACTTTTCTAGCTCACACCTCCCTCTCAGCTTCTGGGCATACAGCCATGGCTTACTGTTGCTATCCATTGTTTCCTCTTACTACACCATTCATGGTCCTTCAATGGCATTGTGGCCTTCATTAATATAAAATGTTTCTACAATTCCCCCTTTCTTTTCTTTGACAACTAGAGCATGTAGTTGTTGATATTGTTTTTTTAACATTCCTTGGACACATTTTAGTATGCAACGAATTATCCTTAAAATCACAAGGATCGCCAGTTAATTATTCCAATTTTCATAACTAGTTCTTGGAGCTAACCTCTGATGCCCCATCCAGACAACAACTGCCTTAACCAATCTGGATCACTGTTATGTTGTAATTGTTTGGTCAAATCCTTCAGCTCTTTCAATTGATGTTGTATTGATTCAGAATGATCCAATAAATTCATACAACACATTCCTTCAAATCTTCACACCCATGTCCTCGTGCTAATACTGAAAAAAAAAAGCCATGTCCTTGTTCTTCGAGTCATTCTCCAACAATTCCCCCCTTTTTTTTTTGTACCAAGAATGTTTGATCTGCTGCTTTAACGAGTAGCCGCTTGCAAATACCCATAATACATGTCAAAACAATAGCGCTATCACTATAATAAGCAACATAATTAAAGATTTTAACAGTCCCAAAAGCCACTCGGAGAGATTAAACCAGCTAAAAAACTTGTCCAAATCAAAAAACCCCGTGTCTTCTTGTATTCTTTGAGTGCGTCCAATTAAGGCTTTTATTTGTTTATGTATGGATTCTGAATGATCTGCCAGATCCATACAACACATGCCTTCAAAATCTTCACACCCATGGCCGTGCTAATACTAAAAATCTATTGCAGCTCTATTTTGTAATGTAACATGCCTAACACTATTAACATGAGCTAACAAGCCACTCAAAGCCATTGAAGTAGCATTAGTCTGCTTACTCAACCAACATCCCAAATTTGTCAGCTTTGTCAAGGCTGCTGCAGTTGCTATCCCAGGAGCTAATGCTGAGGCAGCTACAATTTCTCCAGGTTCCCAGAAAGGTGACTGTACTCTCACAGTCAGCCCCAAATTGATGGATAGATCATTTGTTTTGTTTACTTCATTTCTTGTTATAAATCATAGTGAGATTGGGAGTTAGTAACGTAAGCCATCCAAGGCTACATGGCCTACCATGAAATTTTGACAGAATTCCTCCTCAAATTTTATCTCCACAAATCAGAAAAAATTTCTACAGGCAAAGCAACTGAAAAAGAAAAAGAATGTGATACTTTAGGAGAGGTATAACTATACAAGGCTGTAGCGTTTCTATACACAGGTAAAATAGTATTTACATTCTGACCTTTTTGAGTGATGTTATAGGTATAATTATACATTACACAAGCATCCATTATTACTGACCCATTTCACTGGAACCTATCTTGGACCACTGTCTGTAATAACACAAGCATATCTTCGTCCCCAGGTTACCAATGGAAATGGACCTTCCCGATTTCCTTCCCAAGTTCTTACCATGATTTTCACTTGATTTTTATGTTCAATCATTCCTGTTGACATGGTTTTCACATGTTTCCCTATTAGAGGGATTATCTCCTGGCAATCGTAATAAATTCATAACATATTGTACGTTAGCTAACCTATTTGCTGGTGTTTCTCCCTGTTCCCCGTTTTTGTTTTTACAAAAGAGTTTTGATGGTGCAATGCATTCGTTCTACAATTGCCTGTCCAGTTGGGGAATGTGGAATGCCAATGAGGTGTTGCACTCTCACCTGTAAAAACTGTCAGCCCATTTACCAGTGTGGTACTACACTTAGATTTTTCCTCTAGACATTCTTGTTGCAAAAAGGTTATAAACCAATGGCCTGGATGATGAATTTTAATTTGTCCACTAATGTTCGCCAAGGCCACTTGTAATTCTAAACTGTTCTGCATACTCCATTGTAAATATCGTTCTGTCATCGGAATGACAATTGTTTCAGGCTCTTTCCCATTCAATTCCTCTATCCGATCTTGACCTTTCATGATTAACTGTGCAAACATTTCTACTCTTGTTACAATCGTCTTTGATGGCTGATTAGACAAAAACTGCCATTCTATAATTTTTTAATTTGTTCAAATCGGTTTCAACCCATTTCATTATTAACCCAACAGGCTGATAAGCGTTATTGATGATCAAAATTCCACAGGCCACCTATATGCTACGCGATGTGCTTGTCTGTTGCTTACTGCACTTTCTGTTTTTTTTCAACATTTGTTCTGCTTCCTTTATTGGTTTCCTTGGTGCTAATATATCCATATCTCCTTTTAACAACTCAAACAAAGGTAACAACATTTGATTATCTACCCCTATCGAATTCCTGATTCAATAGATATTACCCAGCAAGATCTGCACATGGTTAAGCATTTGGATGTTAATTCAAAATGATACCCTTTGTGGTTTGATGGTTTTATCCAAAATTTTTCACCCCAAATACATCCATGGTGCAACACTGCACATTCTCTGGTGCGATTTGCAATTGATGGTTTTGCAACGTGTCACATAATTCCTGTTTATAACTTTCCAAATTATCTTTCCCCGCCACTAGTATATTATCCATATAATGATACACTAATAGCTGTGGATGTTTATTCTGAAAACCTTGTAAGGCTTGGTCAACATAAAGTTAACACATTGTTGGCGCATTATTCATCCCTTGTGGTAACGTCACTCATTGATATCTCTACACGGGTCCCTGTCTGTTCGTTGTTGGAACAGAAAAGGCAAATTTTTCACTATCGCTGGGTTCAATAGGTATGGTAAAAAAAACCCCATCCTTTAAGCCAATAACTAAAACGTTCCAGTCTCTATAAATCCTTGAGGGCTGACCAATGGCCATCCTTCAGGCCAGGTTTTTTCTGCCATGACAGTGACATCCGCATCGGTATCCACCAATATAGTTGTTTGAATTGTTTGATTTTCTAATATCAATGTCACCTTTAATTGTGGTTTTGGTTTTTGAATTTCTAATGCCCATGCTATCTGTTTATCTTGTCCTGTAGATTTGAAGCCTCCACTTGCCCTGTCTTTGTTTTCAGTTTGGGGAGCTTTACTTTTAAGAGGTGCTAATTGTGCTATTAGACCGAATGCCTGACAGAGAGTGACAAAAACAAACAAACATATTGGATGACCATCAAGTCGCTTTTCTCTGAGTAATGACTTTTTCAATTTTGCGGAAAGTTTGTTGTGCGGCACTCTTAAGAGTAGGAGGTGCTGTTAAAGCCATGTCCCCCTTAAGAAGATCAAATAATGGACTTAGTTCTGCATTAGTAATACCCAAATAAGGTTTCACTCGATTGATTGTTCCTAGGAGCTTTTGTAAATTCTTTTAACTACTATTTGCAATTTGACTTGCTGAGGTTCAATTGTGGCATTCAAACTTTTCCACTCAAGATATTTCCAGGTTTGAATTTTTTCATGTGTGACTTGAAGGCCTATTTTCTCTAATACAATCTTTGAAATGGTATTAATTGAGCAACATAACTGCTTTGAGTGATATACACAGGTGGAAAAGGAATATAAACCATAGTGTGACCGATGGGACTGCTGACTCATGCTTGAAGTGTTACCAAAATGTTAAATATGGACGCCAAATCATACAAGCATTTGCAATTCTTTCGCACATTAACGCTGGTTGTTACGAGGAGAGATGACTAGAAAGTTGTTATATCCAAGGTCAAAAATATTAGGTAGCGGAAAACTTTGGGAGTAAAACAGGACGAGTTGTTAAAACATTCGGTACCTGCCCAAAAGGAGAAATATGTATATCTGTTTTACTCAGGGAGGAATGTGGGGCTATACCGATGGAGGGGGAGTTCAGGACAGAGATAAGGAAGAATTAGTTCGGAACGCTAGCCAGCATTTACAGAAATCGAATGATCGGGTACAGAAATCAAATGATCAGGTACAGAATTCAAATGATTGGGCAAAGGCCGGCCCCTCCCTTTATGAAAAATTAAAACCTAGACTTAGTGAGTTGGATCTCCCCACTCTGGGTAAAAACTTATATGTAGACTTGATGCAGAGAATAGTTACGGAACTGAATATATCGTCCTGTTGGATATGCGGAGGATCCCAAATGACAGAACAATGGCCTTGGAGAGGGGAAGGGATAGGCCCCCAACAACTTTTAATCTGGAATTACACCCATTCTTTGCAAACATCTAGACCTGAGGGATGGATATTAAGCCATGAAATAATAGGACAAGCCTGTATAACTCGAGAAGGATTAAATTTTACTCAATATGTAGGACATACTCCTTGTAAATTAACATTAATTACCAGTGCTACCCATAAGAGGTGGTGGCCGAGACCCCCCTCAGGATTCTGGTCCAGCAGCTGTAACGGGAATGAGACAATATGCTGGAAAAATATGACTGGGGCCAACCCATTTAAAGAGATTGAAGACCTTAAGAATTTCTGGGATAACCCGGAAAGAAACGATCAGAAATGGAAATCACCGGATGGGTTATTTTGGATTTGTGGGAAAAGAGCCTACAACGAATTACCTAATAGATGGAGAGGGACTTGTGCTATAGGAATAATACAACTTGCATTCTTTTTAATACCTAAGCAAAAAGAGAATATCTTAGGAAGACCATTATATGAAACTTTAGATAGAAATAAGCATGATATTAACATTGGAGGAGTGCAAACCTGGGGAGAAAATGAATGGCCTCCTGAGAATCATAAAATATTACAACCCGGCTACATGGGCTCAAGACGGAAGTTGAGGATATCGTACCCCAATTTATATGCTTAACTGCATAATAAGACTACAGGCAGTAGTGGAGTTAATTACTAATCAAACCGCTCAAGTATTAGAGCTGATAGCAAAACAATGATCACAAACTCGAGCAGGGGTATACCAAAATTGATTAGCCTTAGATTATTTGTTGGCTGAAGAGAGAGGAATTTGTGGGAAATTCAATAATTCCGAATGTTGTTTAGAAATTGATGATAATGGATGAGCTATTACAGAAATAGCTGAAGACATCAAAAGAATAGCTCATGTACCAGTGCAAAAATGGGATCCAATTTTAAAAGATGATTGGTGGGATAAATTATTTGGAGGAACTTGGTGGAAAAGAGTGGGATTTGTAATTTTATGCTCCATGGTTGGGTTGTTATTTCTACCATGTATGATTCCATGTTTTATCAAGCTGATCCACTCTGTGATCCAAGGAATGCAGGTTTCTGCAATGCCCCTGGATCCAGAGAAGGCTGCTAGAGGAAAAACCCACTCCTTAATGATAATAAAAACCAAACGAAATTCTGAACTTTCAGCAGCAGCCAAAATAGTAAAACAATTTGAATCCAAGACACGAATTAATCATATTACCATTAATAAAAAAGGGGAGACTGTGAAGAATATAGATGTAATTCGTGCCAGAAAACACAATGTAATGCCTGTTGGTGCACGACCTGCAAATTAGCATTACAGACGATAGGGAAAAAGGCCTGCTGGAATGATTCGGAGCCTGAGTAAGGACCCCCTAGGGAGGCATGGAACAATAGCAGGAGACTGCGGATGGATTAACTTGATAACGACCTGAAAGATACCTCGTGCAAGAAACCGAGTTCAAAGTACAGAAGTGAAGATAAGGAAAATGAAAAGGAGATCGCCACATGGACAATATAATATGCAGAATAATATAAAAGGAACTGAGAACTCGGACTTAAGTGTGCGTTGTTGGTGGAGCAGAGACTCCCCAGCGGAGACTCCCCAGCGCACCCAGCGCTGTTTGCTTCTAATGCTTTCCCATATAAATATAATAAAGCAATCATTTGCAGAAATTACGATTGATTGAGTATTTATAATAGCTTCCATTTGTCCAGTAAAATCAGAATTAATAACACCAGGTTACACAAAAAGACTTCGCAAAGTAACACTCGAATGACCCACTAACCAAGCACTTAAACCATTACTGATAGGACCAAAAGCTTGGAGCTATACCTTGTGAACACATTAATCCCTTATTGTGATTGAGGAGGTTGTGGAGAAGATCCAAGAAGGAGCATTTACTGTTGTCACACGTCTCCGCTGCGTGCTGGGTTGCTGGTTTCCTTGGTTCTTTAATGTTAACGGTTTACCCCCAATATCGTATTTAAAATGGTGTTGATTTGTAAAGTGACATATTTTTGACATTTATGGTAACGGTCCAGGCATTGTCGGGTTCTTGGCTTCTTTTGTCTGTTTTTACCTGTATGGGAATTTTCAAGATTGCAAATGCATTAACTTTTCTATTCCTTTGCAGTCTTTTACTCTCAGAGGATACTCCTTTTGGACTTTTAAATCATGCTTTCATTAGTGTCTGGCTAAAATCCCCTTTAAGGTTGTCTGCACTAGGACCCAGCAGTTGCTGAGCTAGGAAGGGACACTGGAATGCAGTGTTCTTCATAAATTGCTACTCCCCTAGAGAGAGATAAGGACTCCCAAGCTGAAAGAAAAAAAACCTTCACATTAAAAAAAAATCAGGAGAAAGGGAGAGGAGGAAAGAGGACGGGGGGGGGGGGGGGGGGGGGGGTGTGGGGGGTGGGTGGGAAGGAAACACACACAGCCACAGAGCTGATTTTTTTTCCATTTTCTTTTTCTATTTTCTACAGGTTTTTTCCCTATTTTTCTATTTTTCTATTTTTTTCCATTTTCTTTTCTGTTTTTATTTCTGTATTTCCTATTTTCTTTCTTTTTTCTATTTTTGGTTTGGTGGAGTTTTTTTGGTTTGGTTTTTTTTTTTTGGTTTTTTTTTGGTTTTTTTTTGGGGGGTGGGGTCCATTTTCTTTTCTCTCTCTCTCTGTCCTTTCTTTTTCACTAGGTATTTTAAAATTTTTTCCTCTGCAGCCTTTCACTTCAAAGGTCCCAGGTAAATCTACCTGTTTGCCAGCTTAGTGGACATTTGCGATTGAAAGGTCTCAGAGTTGCATTTTTAAGATTAATCAAAACAAACAGAGGCTCAAACTCCTATAACCAAAACCCAATTTGCAAATCTTACAAACGTTTAAAGCGCTTTAAACACACACACACACACACACACAGAAACATTCTTTTGAGAGCTAGCTTAATATACCCATACAATGTTGTTTACAACCATTCAATAAGAACAGCACAATGGTATGAATATTTAAACTGTACACACTACCGAACACATACAACACTTAAAATATACACATATAGTATAAAAATAAGGTTTGTATCGATTGTTTAACAGGTAATAGTCTTTGGTTGTTACAACATTTTCGTGGCAAAGGACTATCCTGTGGTGGCTGTGAATTATTCATGCATGCTATGGAGCCGGTGGCTGCTTCAGGCGCTGGGGTGGTGGGCAGCTTGGTGGTGAAACAGTCAGTACTTTCTCTTTTTACAGCTTTTCGAATTTCTTTTATCACTTCATAACTAACTGATTCCCAGCGAAGATCTGCATCTCATGATAAATCATGGGAGAAATTTGCAACAGTTCAACCTGTCCCGGCAGCTGTTCTTCCCTCCTCGAGGAGGAGGACTTGAGCCTATCTGAATTACTTTCATCCTCAGAAGTTTCAGTTGGTAGTGAAGGACAGAGGAGCGGATTAGTGGTATTCAGTGGAGATCTTACATTGGAAAGAGGTGGGGCAGAGGACTGTACTACAGTTAATCGTTCACCTTTACCTTTTAGCTCGGATTCGCTCACAAGTTCGGTGGGTGTCCTATCTTTAGTTGGATATGATTGTTTCTTAACAGCTTCCTCATCCTCAGAATCACCCCACAATGGTGATAGCTTTTTTATTTGCCTTGAAGTCCTTTTAGAAGTCATCCTTAGGTCCTTCAATACGGGACCAGGAGGGTCAGGGTTATTTAAGGCACTAGCCGCTGCTAGATCTTGTGCTTTAAAATCTTTCAGTGCTTCATATAGCAATCGTCATGTTATTAACACACGGAAAGCATTTAAATATCTCTTTGTGGCATGTTCAAACAGTAATTCACCAGCCTCCTTCCAAGTCCCAATGTCAAAAACACACGGTGATTCCATGGGCACATTCTTACTCCTTAACCATGCTAATAAAAATTCCAGTTTATGTTCTTCATAATGAGCTCCTTTCCTTTTCAATATAGGCTTAAACATCTTTACTATTGCCTTTTCTTCTGTCAATTTCCTTTTCAAAATATGCTTAAACATCTTTACTATTGCCTTTTCTTCTGTCGACATATTTGTCCCCATCTTATACCATTTAGTTTCTCAGCTGCTCACCTGAATCTCATGGAACTGGTGATTGAGGGCCCTGGGACTTTCTTCTTCTTTGTCCGCTCGGTCAAGCCAGCAAGATGATCGTTCAGCTGAGATGTCTCCCCCGTGCGCTATCCTTTCCAGTGTCTCTTAGATCCCCAGATCAGCGACTCTCTTGCTGCGTCGCGTGACTGTTGGGGTCACCATTTGAGGAGATTAATGACACGGACTCCTTTCAAGGGCATCGTGGCCTTCGTTAATATAAAATGTTTCTACATCAACCTCATGTTTTTCAAACTTCTGGAGTTGTTTGTCCAGTGCTCCACGTAGGAGGTCATGATTTCATATGCAAATAGTGACTGATCTGTTGCACAACTTCTGAGATAAAATGTGGTCCCTTATCAGGAGATATAGCTGCCGGAACCCCAAAGCGTGGTATTAGTTTCCTGTATTGATTCTGGTTATCAACTTGTTCTAGTAGGGAATGCCTCCAGCCAACCTGAAAAGGTACCAGTTAATATCAATAATTATCGACATTCCCCCTGTCTTGGAAGTTCCAAAAAAATCAAACTGCCATTATTGCCCAGGCCCATTGCCTCTTCCAGTTTGGCCCATTTCTGGTTTAGGGTAATTTTGGGATTAGTCTGGAGGCAAAAGTCACACTGCTGAGCCACTTGTCTCACAATGGTGTATAAATTTCTAGCTGCAATCCCTTTAATTCGGTGTCTATCTAAAGCTTCTGGCCCCTCCCATGTCTCTTTCTGTGTTCTTCCCTCAACAAAGGCCATGTTAAAAGAGGGGGAATGATAAGTTTCCCTTGTGGAGTGAGGACCCACCCCTCTTTACTATATGACCATTCCAGGTCTATAATAAATTTCTGATTATCTGATCTTCCTTGGTATATTCTGGCTTGCCTTCTACAAAGATTCGCCTGTCAGGTATCAAAGCCCCTTCTGTTTTTACCTCACCTTTGGCTGCCAGTTTTGCCTGTCTGCCAGCTCATTTCTCTCTCCAATTCCGAATTCACTTTCTGGTGTGCCTTGATGTGCATGATTGTTGCTTTCTCAGGTAGCTGGACTGCTTCCAGCAGTCTCAGGATCCCTCTGCATACTTGATGTTTTTGGCCTGGCATGCCTTTTATTGTTTAAGACAAAGCTGTTTCCATCCGTGAACCAGCCCTCAGCATCTTCCATGGGACTGTATTTCAGGTCTGAATGGCTCAAGCAGGTGACATCAATGGTCTCTAAGCAGTCCTGGTGCACTGGTTCTTATGTATTTCCACTGAGAAAAGAAGCTGGGTTGATGATGTTAGTAACCACAATTCCCATATCATCATGTTCCACCATTCTAGCTTGGTGTTTTAGGAACCTTTGTGGAGAAAGTCAGTGCCCACCTTTCACTTCCAGACACTAACACAGTCATTTCCTGGCCCAGGGTAAATCTTCGTGCCTCCTGGATGTTTAGTACGATGGCCGCAACTGCTTGTAAACAGCCAAGCCCTAGGACAATCCCTTGCTTCTCATGAGAGAAAAGGAAAAATGGCTTCCTCACATCTTGAAGTCCTAAGGCCAGGGCCAACATCAGGGCTTTCTTCAGCTGTTCAAAGGCTTGCACAGCCTCTTTGCTCCATTGGAAGTACACGGTATCCCTGGAGCTCCAAAAAGTTTAACAAACTCACCGTCCAGGTCATGCAAGCGTTGTCTTGGTGGCAATCAGGGTGTCATCTATACACTGCAACAGTCTCCCTTCTTCAGGTGGGGCTTCCAGGCCTCAAGATCCTTTGCAAGTCAATTACCAAATATCCAGGTGAGTTGAGTTCTGCGCCCGCTTTCAGGGTTTTCCATTCAAATCCGTGTATTTTATGGCTGGCTTCATGGAGAGGAAGGCAAAAGTAGGCATCCTTCAGGTCTAAAACTGGAAGCCAGGTTAGTTTAGGTATTAATACAGTTAACAGGGTATATGGATTTGCCTCCACTGGGTAAAGGATTTTTGTTATTTTATTTACAGCCTGTAAGTCCCAGGCACATTGGTGGCCCATACCTCGGGGTATACCTGTTTCGTGATTTCTTCGCTGATTTTTCCTTCTGTGGGAACACTGACTAAGGATAAACCCATTATTTGCATATACTGCTGGTCATTTACCTCCAGAGTAATCTCTCCCTTTTCAAATTTGATTATTGCACCCAACTGTTCTAATAACTCTTTCCCCAGAAGTGCCTTTGGGGAGTTGGGCATATACAAGAATCTGTGGATGCCCCATTGTATTCCCAGTTTATATCTTAGAAGTTCACAAAAATACGCCTTTTCACTTTGGCCAGTTGCCCCATTTACCACAATGTAGTTATTTCCTAGGGACATCAAATCTTAGTTCAAAACAGAATATGTTGCCTCTGTGTCAACTAAATTCTACTTTCTTCTCCTCTTTCCCTGGCTTCATTATAACTAGTGGATCTGCTACAGTGGATTCCCCAGGTCCCCATCAGTCTTCCTTCACATGAACCGCTATTCCTCTTTTAGACTAGCCCAAAACCCAAACCCTCGTTGTTGTATTCCTGCCTGTGCAGTTCCCTCTTCTTCTTGAGTTTAACCAGCAGGTCTTGTCTCAGCCATGCTGGTCTCTTCCCTTTCCTGCCTGATTTTTTACATACAGGGACTGAGCGCTCTAGCGCTTTATGGAAAACATCCTTAAATATTAGCCAGCTCTGTTCTGCTCCCTTGTCCCAGAGGACCATTTCCAAGGGGGTCCTATTGAGTTATTCCTTGAAGAGCTGGAAGTCTGCTTTCCTGAAATTTAGGGTACTGACTATACTCCTCAGCTGTTCCATATCTCTCAGGACCTTGAACTCCACCAGTGCATGATCACTGCAGCTCAGGCTGCCTCTGATCCTAATGTCACTGATGAGTTTGCTTGTATTGGTGACCATCAGGTCCAGTACTGCATCTCCTCGGGTGGCGGTCTCTATCAGCTGGACTAAGAAATTATCTTCAATGCACTCCAGGAGTCTCCTGGATTGCCTACAGCTTGCTGTGTTACTTTTCCAGCATATGTCTGGGTGGTTGAATTCCCCGAGTAGGATGAGATCTTGTGAGCATGAACCTCCTGTAGCTGGAGGAAGAAGACTTCATTGGTTGGCTCTCCTTGATCGGGTGGCCTATAGTATACACCAACCACAAGGTTCCCATTGGTTCTTCCGTCTTTAATTTTGACCCACAAGCTTTCAACTTGTTCGTGGCTGCTCTTCGACAACAGCTCTTCACATTCTATCCCTTTCCTGAGATAGAGGGCAACGCCTCCACCCCTCCTACCCGGTCTGTCCCTTCTGAACAGCCTGTAGCTACACAGTCGATTGCCACACTCCAGTCATGGGATTCGTCTCACCATGTTTCCGTGATGGCAACTAGATCATAGTTTTCTAGTAGCATGGTAGCTTCTAGCTCCTCCTGCTTGTTATCCAAGCTTCGTGTGTTAGTGTAAAGGCACTTCAGCTGGGCTGCAGGTTGCATCACCTTCCTAGTGGACCCTTTATTACCTATAAGGTGTTTTGGAGAAGTATTGTCCCTGACACTTGACCCCTGACACCTGTCCTCCCACCACTTGTTACAGGCTAGCCTGATGTTATCCCCCTCCCCCTTCATATCTAGTTTAAAGCCCTATCTACAAGCCCTGCAAGCTCCTGGGCAAAGACCCTCCTCCCACTCTGAGAAAAGTGGCTCCCATCTGATACCTGTAATCCCAATGCTGTGTAGGCCATCCCATTATCAAAAAAAACAAAGTTATTGCTGTGACAGCAGCCACGGAGCCATGTATTAATTGACTGGACCTGTCTGAGTTGTGCTATGTCACCACCCATAACTGGAAGGAGGGAAAAAAAAATCACCTGGGCCCCAGATTCCCTCACTAGCTGTCTCAAGGCCCTAAAATCTCTTTTAATCCCCCTTGGGCTTCGTACTGCTGCTTCATTCCCTCCCACATGGAGCAGCAGTAATGGGTAATAGTCTGTAGATCTCACCAGGTTGGGATATTTCCTGGCAACATCCCTTATCCGGGCTCCTGGGAGGCAGCAGAATTCCCTGAGTGGGGTCTGCTCGACATATCGGACCCTCTGTCCCCTTCAATAGAGAGTCTCCTACAACTATGACTCTCTTTTTGGTCCTTGTGGCAGTTGTGGCAATACAGCGTTTACGCCGTTTCGGTCTCTGACCCTGCTCCGATGTGGATGTATCTTCCTCTGTGTTTTCCTCCAGTCCGTCCTCCACATTGAGAGCCTCAAATCTGTTGTGGAGCGACACCTGAGGTGGTGTGGGCAAGGAGAGTGTTGATTTTCTGCCCCGTCGGTGAACACGCTTTCACTCACTACCTTCTTTTGAGCCCTTGCCTACAATCTTAGGGAGGGAATATGCCAGATTCTTTTGATCCTGGGCTCTTACCTGTGTCTGAGTCTTCTCTTGTGCCCTGGAGCTCAGGATGTGATCCCACCAGTCTATCTCTAGCTCACACTCCCTGATGCTCCTTAGTCTTTCTACTTCCTATTTCAGGTCTGCCACCAGGCTGAGGAGGTAGTCCACCTGCTCACACCTTATGCAGCCATTGCCCTTGCTGCCCTCCATTTCCAATGCAAGCTGGTGGCACTCCATGCAGCCTGAGACCTGGATGGCTGCGTACTTTCCCAGATGGCTGCATGTTTTCCCAATGCATGAATGGGCATCCCACCAAGTAGGCACACACTGGTACACACTTAGCACACTTTTATATCTAACCCCATCCCTCCCTTATTTCCCCATTGGCTGAGTACTTTAAGGTTTGCAGCCTATCCAATACTTCTAATTAGCCTATCAAGTCTCCTGCCCCTGTTCACATCTCCCACTATACCTCCCCAGTTGCCCCCTCCCTTTATCTAGACACTTCCTTCCATGGTTTTGGGTTTCTTAGAAGTCCTTAGTAGTTACACCCTCAGACTTTCCCCTTTAACTGCAATACCAGTTTGCACTGGTATTACCATGTGCTATACAAGGATAGCATCATTCTGTGTTTTGATCTTTGACTGCAGACCTAACTTACATGAGCACAAAGTTTTGGGTGTCTTTGCCTCTGGTCCTTATCAGGCAAAATTCAGTAGAGATATTGCAAAAACAACATTTCTTTTCCTAACAATGCCCCCCTTCTTATTTATACTTTTGTTGGTTTTTGCATTCTCTTAAGGTATGGTCCCATACATTGCTTCTAGTCTGAATAATACAGTCTCACTTTGTTCTTCGGAGATTGTCTGACAGACAGGTTGTCTGCGTTGTTCTTATCTTTTTGTTCTTTTAATAAAAGCATCTTATTGAAATATGGCAGTAAACCTACAGACATTCGTTTTGACAGAGCTGTCTTGATAAGACATTGGACAAATCCTTGTACACAAGGAATTATGCAACATCCTACTATGGCAAACAATCCTGCTACTACAATCAAAGATGTAAAGATAGATACTACCATTCCCTTCCATTTTCCAAACCAAGAATCTAACTATCCTGTGAGTGAACTATCTATTCCTGAATTTTCTGCCAATTCTTCTGCCAAAGTAGTGAGTCCTTGCAGTGCTCTAGTTATCGTGCCATCAGGTGCAGTGTTGTTTGGGATAAAGGTACAACATCTATTTCCTAACATTACGTATGCACCCCCTTCCTCTGTTAATATCATATCTAAAGCTATTCTATTTTCCCATGCCGTTCTGCTAGTGGCATCTAATTGCTCTGCAATTCCTTTAACTTCATCCCTTGTGTGATTTATAAATCATTGCTGGTTGTAATAGATACAGTTTATCCATTCTACATTCTTGTTTATTGTTAGTCACCAAAATAGGAAGGATTCAAATCCTGCTGCTACTTGATTTCCTGCTTTATACTCATCAGGGACTCCCCTTGGGACTCCGATTACATTAATATATATTTTGTCATCAAAGGACACTCTTAGACTTCTTTTCTGTCGATGTACTACTGGTGAGGTATTGTCTTCAAATGCCAGGGTAAAAGGGATGGTCAATTGAACAATGGCACAGGTGCCTTCCCAATTGGGAGGTAGAGTGTAATGGAGAGTTTTCCATGAGAGATCAATTCATGAAATGTTCAGAGAAGAGTCATTACCCTCATGGGAGCTAACTTTTATAGCTTTCACGCATCTACTCATGTTCCCCAGGAATCTGGAATCCTTCCCTCCTGGTTGTGAAAGACAGGTGGTATGGTTTCTGATTATTCCCGAAAATGCTGGGGAAATTCTGATGTTGTTTCCCCAAGAGGCTGGGAAGAGTAGTGAGAGGGAACTACATGATTCATTTCCCCACACTGTTGGATCCTGGTATAAAGCTAAAATATACTCCATCCCTTTCAGGTCTCATTTTCATCCAAAAGGAAAAGGCACCACCTGTGTGACAGGTCTCCCTGATGCACATGCATAACAACTGGTTTTGTTTAAGCTTTGTACAGTATATTTTATCCATTCTACCCAGGCGTTGATATCCCCATACCCTGTTTCAATTTCAAAAGTTGTTTTTAGATCTGATACTTCTGTCGCAGTGACCACTTTAGGATCATTTGGAGAGTCTACTTTAGGGAAAACAGTAGTCTGTTTAAAGTCTTTCTCTTTACTAACATTATTCTTTGACTTCCATATTACTATTACTATCCTAAACCTGCCTACTGGGTCAGTTCCAGATATATCTGTTTCAAGTCCATAAGTACGGTTAATGTCATTATCTGCTCTATTGATAGTGATTACTATGGGATTACACTGCAAATGCTGACAATCTGACTGGTGGGTTCCCTTAAATATACTAAGCTTACTTCTCATAGGTTTATTGTGACTATTAGAGGTCGTCCATCCCTGAAAAGCAGTTGCAAACCACATATTACTCCATTCTAGTTCTTTAAGGGCCTCTTTCTCTTTTTCCTTGGGACTGGTACCTCAGGTGTGACATAATTCATAGTTATTATTTCTGGTTGCAAAGCTGCCTCTCGAGCTACTTCATCTGCTAGTCAGTTTCCCTTAGCTCAAAAAGAATTTCCTTTCTGGTGTCCGTTAACATGTACTACTGCCACTTTTGTGAGCAACATTAGGTTGTGCAGTACTTGTTTAATAAGTTCTCCATGAGAAGAGAGTGTTGCTCTGGTTACAGTACTCATAAACCCTGAGCTACTGAGTTCAATCAAGAGTTTTTCAACTCTGATTAAACTGTTGACACATCCTGGAAAGGGCCTTCCAGATGATTTTTCTGTTTCCTTTAACTTCAACAGGGCTTTTTTATCATTGGTGAGCCAGAGGCAAGCTGAACTTCACACACGAAATTTAACAGCAATAATTGCACCAAATTCAAGGTCCTTCAAGGTTTTGCATTATGATAAAGTTATCCATCAGGAGAGGCTTCACAGGGCCAAAATCATAAGTCTCTGTCCTGCAAAGGCACAAACATCTTTCACCTGTGTTAGCTAAGGAGAAGCCTACAGTTACACTCAATACAGTTAAGGTCAAAGCTACATACAATGGGTCTTTTGAGTACAAAAATAACTGCAAAAACTTACCTTAAATCCTTACCATCAAGTTTAGCTTTTAAATTTGCACATGACACTTGCATTAATTCTGCAAAGGAAGACACATCATCCTTGGAACATCTCTAATATCACATCTTGCCAGTGTTTGAGGTGCAAACTACTTCTTTTTGCTTTAATCTTCAAGCCAGCGGATGGAGAACAAGATACTGCTTCTGAGGAATGTTACTGTTTGTCTTCAGTTGCTGTAGATTACAAATTGCTGCAGATTACTGCTTGTATAGATTTGGAAAGTGATTTATCTTGGAATGAACATATACAGCACTGTTATTGGACATTAGCCTCTTTCATCTGTTTCTTGCTCTTAGCACACCACTTCTATTTTAGTTGCTGCTTTTATTTATTTGTGCATGGTATGCATCTTCCATGTTTTCTAATGTAGAAACATTTTATATTAATGAAGGCCACGATGCCACTGAAGAACCATGAACGGTCTAGTAAGAGGAAACAATGGATAGCAACAGTAAGCTATGGCTGTATGCCCAGAAGCTGAGAGGGGAAAGCATGTAAAATATGCAAAGCTAATTAACCAAGTAAGCATTTGATCTAGGCGTGTGGACAGTAGCAACAAACCAATAGTAGTATAAACTTATACGCATGAACAGTTGTTTGTAACCAATCTGATGTGCGAAAGCAGACAAGGGGGGCTGGGAGCGTTCGTTAGAGCTTGACGTTGTTCGGCTTGAAGACCTTGGAAGTTGATAATGAAGGAGCCAGCTAGCAGCAGTTTACTGATAAGTGGGCACTGGAATGCAGAAAGCTGGATGCATTTGGTTCAGGAGTTTGAAAACAGCCAGAGGAGACTGAGTCTGCGCAAAGTTCAAAAAGAAATATATTCATCCTGAGGAAGACTTCCTACTTCATCCCTAAGACCCCGGCCCACGACCATCAGGAGGCACTACGCAGGCGCAAGATTGGAGCGAACTTTCCAGATCTAATTATAATACGAAGCGGGGAAAGGTTATGAATATGTAGTAGGCGCTTATACCTATGCATGTCTTTACACTATAAGTAGCTGCTTGTTAAGTTATATGGTGTGCAAGCTAGGAGGAGAACCCCCTTGCACCCCAGCGCTGGAAATAAACATACCTGCTTTATAACTCATTTTGGGTTATAGAGTTTGATTCTGCAAAACAAATCAAGTGATGCCAAGTTTTAGATGCAACATAACATTGTGTATATAAGGAGCTCGCTAAGAGCAATAAAGGTCTTCGATCCAAGATATGGGAGTCCGTGTCATTAATCTCCTCATTCTAAGGCTTTCATCTTTTCTAGCTCTTTCTCGCCCTGTTCCTTTCTGTGGCATATATCAGCAAGCTGATTAAGTTCTCAATGTGACTTTTGCAGCCTATGTGCTCTGCTTTCCTGATCTCTGATGCTTAAACTATATGACCTGTAATATGTTCGCCAGCAGTTGTGTCAAACTTGCATGAAGAAGCTAACTCAGCTAGACTGCAGTTTCAGATTTTGTTTGGTTGCATCTATCAGAAGACATACCACTCTATTTCTATTTTCACTAGTAATACTACTCTAAACTATTTAAGATTTCATTTCTATCTGATCTTTCTTCACTATAAATGCTAAGGTCTGAAAAATCAGAAGCTATCCTTGCCTGTGACTGTAAGATGCGTGTCTGCCTACTGCTGCATTTCATAAATAATGACAAATTACTTTGATAGCGTGATCTGCACAGTGCAGTAAATGTAGTCACTCATATTGGTGGCTTTAAGACAGCTGTCTCAAGGAATCAAGGCTGCACATCTCAACTTTAAGAGCAGGGACTGCATTTTGGAAAGCAGTGACTTTTAAAAGGATTTACAGGTCACTGCAGAAAACACTGTGAGCATATATTCCCAGTTTTACATAGCAGAGGAAATGAGGCCTTAGAATTCATAAGTGGAAGACAATTGAATAAAGGCACAGAAGTGTTAATACTGTAAATGTATTAAAGGACTGTTAATGGTTTCAGTGTCCACAATTCAAAAAGGAAGTTTTAAAGGTAAAGAGGATTTGGGATAACTGCTGAAGTTTGGAAACCCTCCTTGCAGTGAAAGACCAGAGAAACTCAGTTCAGTTTGTTTATTTAAGAAAAACACTGAGGTGCAACTTGGTCCCAGTCACCAAATACTTATATGCAATAAAGATTTCTATGTAAAGACACCTCTAGCAAAACAAAGCCAACAAAAAAAAGTATAATGAGATCTACTGGCATGAAGTTGAAGCTAAACAGATCCCTTACAGACAAAAAAAAGCCACTCATTTTTACCACACCAATTTACTAGCAGTTGGTGGATTCCTCCCACGACAGATTTGTCATGGGAGCAGAGCTGCCTTTTCCATAGCTGATATGCAATAGCTGATAGCTGCAAAGGTTATGGGCTTGAAAAAAGATTCAGTGGGGGAAATTATTTGGCCTTTGAAATAAATAACGTAGAGTAGATGGTTGTAATGGTCCATCTTAGTCATAAATTCAAAGACTCTAGTGAAATGTTGATTTTTAACCTCTCAGTGCCTTAAATCCTGCATCCAGAACATGGCATCAGGACAATATAGAATCATAGAATCACTAGGTTGGAAAAGACCTTTGAGATCATTGAGTCCAACCGTACCTGTCCACTCCTAAATCATATCCCTAAGCACTTCATCTACCCATCTTTTAAATACCTCCAGGGATGGTGACTCAACCACTTCCCTGGGCAGCTGTTCCAGTGATTTCAGTGCTTCCAATAACCCTTTTGGTGAAGAATTTTTTCCTAATATCCAACCTGAATCTCCCCTGGCACAACTTGAGGCCATTCCCTCTTGTCTGATCACCTATCACTTGGGAGAAGAGAACAACATCCACCTTGCTACAAGCTCCTTTCAGGTAGTTGTAGAGAGCAATAAGGTCTTCCCCCAGCCTCGTCTTCTCTAAGCTAAACAACCCCAGTTCCCTCAGCTGCTCCTTGTAAGACTTGTTCTCCAGCCCCTTCACCAGCTTCATTGCTCTTCTCTGGACACACTCCAGCAGCTCAATGTCTGTCTTGTGGTGAGGGGCCCAGAACTGAACACAGTATTTGAGGTGCAGACTCACCAGTGCGGAGTAGAGGGGAAGAATCACTTCTGTGGTCCTGCTGGCTACACTGTTTCTGATGTGACTCAAGATGCTATTGGCCTTCTTGGCCACCTGGGCACGTCTGCTGTCAATCAGCACCCCCAGGGCCTTCTCTGCCAGACAGCTTTCCAGCTACTTTTCCTCAAGCCTGTAGCGCTGCACAGGGTTATTGTTTCTCAAGTGCAGGACTCAGCACTTGGCCTTGTTGAACCTCATCCCATTGGTCTCAGACCATCGTTCCAGCCTGTTCAGATCCCTCTGTAGACCCTCCCTACCCTCAAGCAGATCGACACTTCCTCCCAGTTCAGCGTCATCTGCAAACTTACTAAGGGTACATTCAATCCCTTCATCCAGATCATTGATAAAGATATAGAACAGAACTGGACCCAGCACTGAGCCCTGGCGAACACCATTTGTGACCAGCCTCCAGATGGAGTTAACTCCATTCACCACAGCTCTTTGGGCCCGGCCATCCAGCCAGTATTTAATCCAGCAGAGGGTGCGCATGTCCAGG
Source organism: Cuculus canorus (assembly GCF_017976375.1). Lineage (NCBI taxonomy): Eukaryota > Metazoa > Chordata > Aves > Cuculiformes > Cuculidae > Cuculus > Cuculus canorus. Next base: position 15,990,478 of record NC_071440.1, read on the forward strand.
CCAATGTCAGCCAGTTTCTCAAGCAGAATGCTGTCAGAAAAGGTGTCAAAAGCTTTACTGAAGTCCAAGTACACAACATCCACAGCCTTTCCCTCATCCATTAAGCAGGTCACCTTGTCATAGAAGGAGAACAGGTTAGTTTGGCAGGAGCTGCCTTTCAGAAACCCATATTGACTGGGCCTGATCACCTGGTTGTCTTGTGTGTGCTGTGTGATAGCACTCAAGATGACATATTCCACAATCTTCCTCAACACTGAGGTCAGACTGATGGGCCTGTATTTCCCCGGATCCTCCCTCTGACCCTTCTTGTAAATGGGTATAACATCTGCCAACCTACAGTCAAGTGGAACTTCCCCAGTTAGCCAGGACTGATGGTAGATGATAGAAAGGGGTTTGGTGAGCACATCTACCAGCTCCCTTAATACCCTCAGTTGGATCCCATCCAGCCCCATAGATTTGTGAGTGTCCAATTGTCTGAGCAGGTCTCTAATCATTTCCTCTTGGATCATGGGAGCTTTGGTCTGCTCTTCCTTCCTGTCTTCTGTCTCTTGAGGCTGAGTAACTAGAGAACATCTTACCTTACTATTAAAGACTGAGGCAAAGAAGGTATTAAGTACCTCAGCCTTTGTCATTATTGTCCCGCCTGCATCCGGTAAAGGATGGAGATTCTCCTTGGCTCTACTTTTGCTGTTGATATATTTGTAGAAAGATTTTGTATTATCTTTCACAGAATTGGCCAATCTAAGTTCTGGTTGAGCTTCAGCCCTTCTGATTTTCTCTCTACATGATCTCACTTCATCCTTGTAGTCCTCCTGAGATGCCTGCCCCTTCTTCCAAAGCTCATAGACTTTTCACTTTTTTCTGAGATCCACCCAAATCTCTGCTCAGCCAAGCTGGTTTTCTTCCCCGCTGGCTCATTTTCCAGCACACAAGGATGGCCTGCTCTTGTGCCACCAGGATTTCCTTCTTGAAGAGCATCCAGCCCTCTTGGGCTCCTTTGCCCTTAAGGACTGCCTCCCAAGGAACTTTATCAACCAGCCTTCTGAACAGTCCCAAGCATGCCCTCCAGAAGTCCAAGGTGGCCGTTCTGCTGTCCCCTCCTCCTTACTTCTCCTAGAACCAAGAATCCTATCATCTTGTGATCACTGTGCCCCAGGTGTCCCCCAACCATCACATCTCCCAGAAGGCCTTCTCTGTTCACAAACAACAGGTCCAGCGGGGCACCTTCCCTAATTGGTTCACTCACCAATTGTGTCAGGAAGTTGTCTTCCACGCATTCCAGGAAACTCCTAGACTGTTTCCAGCAGGTAAGTCGAAGTCTCCCACAAGGACAAGGGCTAGCGATCTTGAGATTTCTCCCAGTTGCTTGTAGAATATCTCATCAGCCTCTTCTTCCTGGCTAGGTGGTCTATAGCAGATTTCTAGCACGATATCTGCCTTATGAGGTGCTCTGCTGATTTTTACCCATAAACACTCAACCCTATCATCACCATCACTGAGCTCAAGGCTGTCAAAACACTCTCTAACATAGAGGGCTACCCCACCACCTCTCCTTCCTCTCCTATCCCACCTGAAGAGTTTATAGCCAGCCACAGCAACACTCCAGTTATGTGAATCATCCCACCACGTTTTCGTGATGACAGTTATATTGTAGTCTTCTTGCCTTACAATGTCTTCTGTTTCCTTCTGTTTGTTGCCCATGCTGCGTGTATTGGTGTAGATGCACCTCAGTTGGGTTGTTGATCCCTCTACACTCCTGAGGGGAGCAGTCTTAATTCCTAAGTTATTACTCACTGTAGTTTCTAACCCATCAATAACCTTTGCATCTTTGCTGCCATTTGAAGTGCTATCCTGTGGGGGTCCACAGGGGGCTGGGGACCCCTGCTTACTGCACCTGGAAGGAGATCATGGGACGGGAAGTGGGCAGACAATATAGGACCGTGCATGAAAGTAGTACCATCCATTCACAGATTGTTTATGTATAAGCTAATCCAATCATGCGGAGACGTGTGTGTTAATAAAGGGTATAAGAGGAGCGTGTAAGATCAAGCGGGCGCAGGCCAGCCATGTAACTTCAATAAAGAAACTTGCTTCCACATCACCGTGTCGTGTCTCAACAGCGACATCTGGTGCCCCTCGACGTGATATAGCTAGCGATTTAATGAGAGTTTTAATTTTGGGGTTCCCCGAGGTGGCACAGCCACTATAAAAGAGTTTTCGGCAAGAATAGCCAAGACAAGCAGCAAAAGAAGCTTCTAAAAGAGTTTTCGGCAAGAATAGCCAAGACAAGCAGCGAGAGAAGCTGCTAAAAGAGTTTTTGGCGAGAATAGTCAAGAGGAGCAGCGAAAGAAGCTGCTTAATTCCGGATCTGGGACTTTTAAGAAGACACTGAGTGCAGGTGAGCTGCTGGGGAAAAAGATGGGAGCCTCACTAACAAAAGAGGAGGAAATGATTATAAGCATGTGGAAGCAAATACTAGAAAAGAAGGGGGTAAAGCTAGAGGAATTAATGTTGCAAAACATGCTTTTATGGAGCAAGAGACAGGGTTATACTCCAGATATAATGACATCATTTACTGTTTCGAATTGGAAAGAAATAGGGAACAGGCTGTTTGATAGCGCTTCACACAGAGACAGAGACAGTATCTTTGTTAACCACATGGTGCCTTTTGTATGATACTTTGAAAGACTTTAAAAAACAGAGGGATCAGGCCAAGCAAGATCTTTCACCCCTTGCCTCCCGAGACGAGCCTCCATCTGCTGAGGATCTGTTAACGGAGCAAGAGGAATTTTCTATATTAACTGCCGACCCAGACTCTGCATTTCTATCTGAGTTTCAACACCTAAATTCAAGAAATCCGGTAACGCGCCCAAAGAATAAACCATCTCGGTTACCACGAAAAAGTTTTCTTGTTGATGAGTCAGACGATGAAACAGACTCGGCTTCTCCGATATATAAACAAAGCCGACAAACGCCGTCTGCCTCTCCACTGCCCCCTGAAGAGCAAGGGGCACCCGAAGCGTACAATCCCTTGGTACGCCCGCCTTTGCCAGATGAGCTGGGTGATTGGGACCATCCCGGGGGGGGGGGGCAGGGCACTGAGGTGGCTGCTTCAAAAAAAAAGAAAGATCGAGGCTAACCTGGGGCTTCCTCCGGTAAACCTCAAACCCCTCAGGCGTGGGATTCACCCTCAGCACAGGTTACTGTGAGACCGTATGATCCCTGTTTATTTTGGCAAAAGGTAAAACAAAGGGCTGTGCTAGAAGGACTTCGGGCGTTGTCCGAGGCAATAACTACACCTTTAAAGGAACGTGACTCGAGTCCTGTGACAGCTATGGCATTCCCGGTGGTCCGGGGAGATCCAGGACAGGGAATTACGGATGAGCACAGACTATATACCTGGAAAGTAATACAGGAACTTCAAAAAACTGTTACACATATGGTCCCAGCTCCCCTGCAACAATGCAATTGCTTCGATTATTAACTATGGAAGAAATGACACCATATGACTTTGCCCAAATTGCACAAATTATATTTCAGCCTGTTCAGTGCACAGGTTTTTGAAATATTTGGACTCAAAGGGCAGAAGCACAGGCAACACGGAACCTGCAGCTCCCTGAGTCAGACCCCCGATATGGGAACGGTGCAGATGTTTTAACAGGAACTGGGCAGTTTAGTAATCCACAGCATCAAGCTCAGTGGCACCCTTTAGTGCTTGAACAGGTAAAAGCAGTAGGGCTTGAAGCACTGATGAGAACAGCAGAGATCGCTGAACTGAAGGATAAATATACAACAATTAGAGAGTTCGAGAGCCATTTTCACAATTTGTAGAAAGGCTGCGGGCTGCTGTAGAACGCCAAGTTTTTGATGACTATGTCAAAACACTGTTGATCACACAACTGGCGCGAGATAATGCTAATGCAGATTGTCAAAAAATAATACATACCTTGCCAGGTGAACCGACTCTTGAAACTATGATCATGGCTTGTGCCCAGATGGGGTCGGCTCACCAAAAAATGGCTGCTCCTGCTGCTGCTATGGCAGCCATGGGAACACCTGACAAAGGATGTTGTAAATGTAACCAGACTGGACATCTCAAAACTGCCTGTTCAAATAGACAAAAAAAGAATAATGGCACTGCTAGATCAGCAGTCACATCAGCTGTTAGCAGATGTCTCAGGTGTGGGAAAGCTGGACACTTTGCTAAGCAATGCCAGTCCAAATATCACATAAATGGAGAGTTGTTACAGCCGGGAAACGGGAGACAGAGCGCGGAGGGGGGGGGGGTGGGGGGGTGGGTGCACCCAGACACAAATACACGTGCCCATGAAGAATGCTTGGTCTCCTGCAATGCGGCCCCAGGCCTTTGCGACCTCTTATCAGGAAAAACCAGCGGAGCAGCAGGGATGGATGTATCCACCGCCCACACAGTAACTATTAAAACACAGGGAGTACACAAGGTCCCTCTGAAAGCGTGGGGGCCCATCGGTTATGGACTCAGTACCTTACTTATCGGACGTTCCAGTGCTATCTTACAAAACATTCTAGTTCATGTGGGAGCAATTGACGAGGATTTTACAGGACGGATTTGTGCAATGGTTTCTACTATCACCTCCCCCATTACAATATAAGAGGGAACTCGCATTCCGCAGTTGGTGCCTTTTAAAAGCAGTGTTCTTAAAAGAGAGCAAGTCATCTGTGGAGATGGGGGATTTGGATCCACTGGACCACCTCAAATTTGTTGGTCACAACCTCTCTCAGACACAAGGCCAGAAATGAAATGTATCCTAGTTATGAACACTGCTTTTCCACATTCCATTCAAATATCTGGACTGCTTGACACAGGGGCTGATGTCACTATCATTGCTCGAAGGGACTGGCCTGATTCCTGGCCCGTGGTACCTGCAACTTCAGGAGTAATGGGACTAGGAGGTATGGCTACTATTCTCACTGCAGCAAAACCTGTAGTTATTACGAACCCTGAAGGGCAAAATGCCACTGTACGACCTTATATTACTCCAGCCCCCTTAAACCTCTGGGGAAGAGACTGTTTGGGACAATGGGGAGTCCATATCACAACGGATTTTCCATAGGGGTCACTATCCTGCAAGGCACTAAAAACCCCACTTTAAGGTTGCAATGGCTTACAGATAAGCCAGTGTGGGTGGATCAGTGGCCCCTTAACAAAGAGAAACTCACAGCCCTGCACACATTAGCAGTAGAACAGTTAGCTGCAGGCCATATTGAAGAGTCACACAGTCCTTGGAACACACTGTTTTTTGTGATCAAAAAGAAATCAGGAAAATAGTGATTATTACATGACCTGCGAAAAATCAATGAAGTGCTTGCAACCATGGGGGCATTACAGCCGGGACTACCTTCCCCAACAATGATTCCAATGCAATGGGACATATTGGTCATGGACTTAAAAGATTTCTTTACAATTCCTTTAGATGAAAATGATGTTGAAAAATCTGCTTTTACAGTTCCTTCGACTAATCATGCAGAACCCACAAAAAGATATCATTGGAAGGTTTTACCCCAAGGGATGAAAAACTCACCTATCATCTGTCAATGGTTTGTAGCTGAGGCACTGAGTGTTGTACGGCAGAAATATCCTGAATGCTATTGCTATCATTATATGGATGACATCTTATTGGCTGCTGCAATGTCAGAACAATTAGGAGAATTGGAAAGGGACACTAGACAAATGTTGGAATGTTATGGCCTGGTCATTGCCCCTGAAAAGGTACAATGTGTTCAACTGTGGTTGTATTTGGGCATGAAAGTGCTGGCCAAAACAGTCCAACCTCAGGCAATTAAAATAGTAACTGAAATCAAGACTTTAAATGATGTCCAAAAAATAGTTGGAATTATAAATTGGCTGAGACCCTATTTGGGCCTTACGTCATCACAAATACAACCCCTAGTTGATCTGCTAAAAGGGGACACAGATATTGCAGCACCCAGGATTCTAAATAAGGAAGCCAGAAATGTTCTGACACTTGTGGAGCAAACCATTCAGGAAAAGCATGTCTGGCGCATTGACCTGACTGTAATTGTGCAGGCATTGGTCTTTGTGGAAGGCACAATGCCCTACGCTGCGCTCGTGCAGTGGGATCAGGGGTGGGAAGACCCCCTCCATATATTGGAGTGGATCTTCTTACCATTTTGAACAAAAAAGTCTGCTCCAGGATTATATGAGCTGTTAGCTCAACTCATTATAAAAATTCGAACACGATGTGTGGAACTATTGGCACGAGATCCGGAATGTATTGTTATTCCTCTACAAGTTCAATATTTTGAATGGTGTCTTGCCAGTAGTTCTGCCCTTCAAGCTGCTCTCCTGAATTTTACAGGCCAGATATCGTATCATTTTCCTTCCCATCCACTTTGTAAACTGGGAACTCGAATCTCTATTGCACAGAAATTGTTAAGCCAAACAGCACCTGTTGATGGACCCACAGTTTTCACAGATGGGTCTGGGAAAACAGGAAAAGCTGCTGTTACATGGTTTGATGGACAAAATTGGCAACATTTAATTGAGCATCAACAAGGCTCCCCACAAGTGGTAGAATTATGAGCAGTCACATTGGCATTTCAACAGTTCCCACAAGCCATCAATGTGGTAATTGACTCTGCTTATGTTGCAGGCCTAGTGCAGAGATTGGATAAAAAGTTCTTGGACAAGTGACAAACCACCTGTTGTTTGGAGCTATGAAGCTCCTGTGGGAAACTGTACAAAAACGCAGCCTACCCTATTATATTCTACACATAAAAAGCCATACTGGCTTACCTGGTTTTATAGCAGAAGGAAATGCCCGGGCTGACCAATTAGTATCTGCGGTAGCATTAGGACCAGTACCAAACATTATGCAACAAGCAATTGCTTCTCATCAATTTTTTCACCAGAGTCACATAGCACTCAAGAGACAGTTTCAACTTTCTACTACTGAAGCTCGATCTATCACTGCCTCATGTCCCAATTGTTAAGGCCAACATTTTCCAACAGTTTATGGAGTAAATCCCAGAGGCTTACAGGCCCTACAAATTTGTGAAACTGATATAACTCACATTAAGGAATTTGGCCAACAAAAGTATGTACATGTATCGATTGATACCTTTTCTTCTGTCATTATTGCTACTGCACATACTGGAGAAACAGCAAAAGATGCTATTAGGCATTGGCAAAAAGCCTTCGCCACTTGTGGTGTTCCTCAACAAATTAAAACTGACAATGGTCCCGCTTATGTTTCTGGGCGAGTGAAAGCATTTTTACAGTCATGAGGTGTGAGCCATGCTACAGGTATTCCTCACTCCTGCACTAGTCAGGCAGTTGTAGAACGTGCCCATGGTACACTTAAGTGCCTTTTACAAAAACAAAAGGCGGGAATGTCTGGGGCATCACCTGAAGCAAGGCTGAACAAGGTGATGTATGTATTAAATTTCTTAACTATCAATGAGGAACATCAGAATCCCCCAATGATTCGACATTTTGAATCCTTGAAGTCTACCACAGCTATCTCTGATGGAGTGAAGGTTCAAGTGAAGGACCTTCAAAGTGGTCAGTGGTCAGGCCCATGCAAGCTATTAACTTGGGGTCGAGGGTATGCTTGTGTTTCCACAGATGAAGGACCTCGGTGGTACCCTGCTCATTGTGTTCGCCATGCTCTGGATAAGCCACAGAGGCTACGTGTGGAGAATCAAACAGCTGGAGACAAGTGTGATGGATAGCCCTTGCTAACATCAAAGAACTGCCATAACAACTGGAGTATAAATCGTATATCGGAACCACAAGTTAGAGTTTTTAGGATCAGTAAAAATAGAGTATAAGTCATGTACTGGAACCACGAGTTAGAGCTGTTAGGATCAGGAGAAATGGAGTATAAGTCAATGTTTGTATACTTCTCAGATGCACCTACGATATTACTCAGCACGGTCAAATGTTGATGCTGCTTTACTTGCCTGTTTCAAGAGTGGGTATGTTTGTAGTTGTGCTGTCGATGTTGCCCTGCATCGTGTGTCTTCTGTGAAGGGCCACACAGCAGATGACACTGGCAATCTTCAACGGGCAATTTTCTTTAGCACAAATACAAAAAGTAGGAATTGTGGGGGTCCACAGCGGGCTGGGGACCCCTGCTTACTGCACCCAGAAGGAGATCATGGGACGGGAAGTGGGCAGACAATATAGGGCCGTGCACGAAAGTAGTACCATCCATTCACAGATTGTTTATGTATAAGCTAATCCAATCATGCGGAGATGCGTGTTTTAATAAAGGGTATAAGAGGCATGTGTAAGATCAAGTGTGCGCCGGCCAGCCATGTAACTTCAATAAAGAAACTTGCTTCCACATCACTCTTTTGTGTCTCAACAGCGACACTATCCCCCACTTCCTCTGAGGTGGTAGACCAAAGGTCCTTGCCAGCACACCTTTAGTCAAACACAATATCCTCCCACATATTGGTGAGAAGCTGGTCTGTATTGCTGTATTGCTGGAAAGGTGCTTCCTATGTACAACAGGGCAAAACTTTCTTTTCAGAGAGTAGATTTTGCTCTGCTGAGAGAGGACATGTACCCAGCACCAGCTTCAGGCACCAGCTTGATCCCAAGCCTGGGGGAGGACAAAACCAGCTGACTCCTACATCAAACAGCAGAGGCAAGGATAGCTTCTTGAGTTCTCCCCGACATCCTCTGTAAATATGATGGCTGTCACAGTGTCACACCAGGACTATCCAGAGCAAAGAGCTCCTTCTTCTGTCACCCTGGTCAAAGAAATTAGACTGCCTCCCTGGTAATGCTGAGTGCTAGGGATGGAGGCTCTAACACAGACTTCCCTGTGGATTACACAGAAAAAACTATTGGTTGGCTACAAGTGTTGTTAGAAGGGTAGAGATTTTTTGCATCAGTTATTCATCATGACAAATACCAAGAGCTGAAATAAACTAGATGATTGTTGGAGAATGGCTCGAAGAACAAGGACATGGCTCTTTAGAAATGCTACATTCAAGCAAGGCATAGGCCTGCACAATAGACCGAATGGAGGAGTACCGAGAAGCTGCACAATCATGTTGATAGCGCGAACTAGCAAGGACACTGTGACCTTGACTAGTTTCATAAATAATCTTGGGGAACTAGATGAGAAACTAGCTTAAGCTGAAACCGCAAGTAGGAGGACTCATGCAAAAACCTAACCCTTAGGCTTCGCCAATTAGAGTAGGACTAGTAGGCATAATTAACTCACGCTGTATAGAACTGAGCTATCTGAAGGCAATAAACGGAGCCTGCTTATAACTCATATTGAGTTGTGCACATCTTCCTTTCTCGACAAAAAACAAGGGCCTCTGAACCTCCCTCACAACAGATGACAGTTTCGTAATGATAAAGTTCCAGTATATTTTAAGGCCTAATTTTTTATTATGGCAACATTTTTATTTGGTGATAGCTTCACCTGCATAACAGTAATATATGTTTTATATCTCTAAATAAAACTAAGCAAGAAAGGATTTTTCAGGTTCTTTGAATTCTTGCTTGATCTATTATGCCCATCAGATTAACAATAACTTTTAAAATGGTATTGTCATAAATCACTAGGTTTTTAAAGCACAAAAAGAATGTTCAAAATCTGTGACTAAAGCTTTGCAAGACCAATAATAGCATAAAGAAAAATTTTACCTCAAAGGATTCTAAACACTTCATCAACTAATACAGACAATATATACAGAGATCACTTCCAACTCAGCTACCAATCTTGCACAGATGGTGTAGAAAACTGGAGTAAATCTCATTGAGACTAATCTATACAAACATATGCTTAATTAGCATAGTGCATTGCACAGAGTGTAAAACAGAAACAGACTGTATTGCAATAACTGATCACAGCATAAATTGGTTTATTTTGATCCTTCCTAGGAAGGCACAAACTATTTTTTTTTTATTTTGCAGATTTCACTCTAATGAATTAATTTCAGCTTGCTGGAAAAAGCAAACAGAAAAAGGAAATAAGGATGATAGAAAAATTAATCATACCAAGATATCATACCCCATTTATGCTGAATTTTGTTTCTATGACTGATCCCACTGCCTTCAGCTGGCTTATTCACTGCATAGATTTAAACGTGTACACAAATCCTTGCTGGATCAGGGCTTACCATTAATCCAATAACAAAGCTATTGTTCCCCAGGCCTACTCACAAATTAAACTTGTTTATTTAAGTCAATAAAGATAAACTTGTGTAAATCTTGTTGTAAACAAGGCTATTTCACTTTAATGATGGCTTATTTGGGGTTAGCATAAATGTGTTTCTAATCAACTTCAACTAATCCAAATTAAAGGATGTATGCAGATGAATGGTGAATATTTGGAATAATAAGAACAACAGAGGGATAATCTGATAAAGAAAACCCAAACAAACAGAAATGCTGACAACATGAAACATTTCTAATCTATAAACATCAGGAAAACAGAGGAAAGAAAACCCAGTTTCAGTGACTACTGACACATGAGAGTGGACATGCCCTGGCTAGCAATAAGTAGAGGGAGTATGTCCAAATGGGTCCTCAGGGAGCTCACATGGGAAGCCCCTGCCCCTCCCTATCTCAGGAGAGAGCAGTGAAGTGCTGCTGGACCTCAGGGAGGTCCTGCAAAACCATCTGAGAGGCTCTGCAGTCTGCTTAACTGCAACCTCTGCTGTCAGCCAAGCATAATTAAAAAATGCTTTGAGTTCAAGCAGTGTAAGACATTACTGTTCCTTGGTGGTGGCAGACCACACCTAAAATTAGGCATAAACTTGAGGTTTGAAGCCAGGACACTAGTATGAAATTGAGTTCACTGAGCTTATGTATAACATCTGTAATCACATCTGAGCTACCAAGCTCCCTAGATGGATGAGGGCATTTGGGATTTTCCTGTTGCAAGATCTTACTGCCTGATTGTATGAGAGCTCATAATCCATTTCAGTGCAAAGTCAAGCAAGTTAATGCAGCAAAATAATTAAAAATTCAAGTGTTTGACTGTGCCAAAGTTGTCTGCCTCAACTCGCTCTGCTTTTGGTTACTCAGAGCAACTGGATTTATGTGCAAATAGGCACTAGGAATTAAGATAAGTTAAGGTAATTAAATAATTTACTCATCAAAATAATTTACTCATCGGAATTATACAGTGTAAATGAGGAACATGAGCAGCTACAGAGATCTCATTGTGTTATGAATTTCTTACAGGAGATGTCACTTCTAAGGATTACTGTCTAATTCCATTCCATCTGATAAATGTAATATACTTTATAACATAAACACCAATCAGTTTGTACTATGATGGGTCAGAAACGCACACCTTTGCTTTCAGTGCATTATTTTGAATACCAGTTATTTCTTAAGTCCACTTTGACAAGGGTATAAGACAGACACAGCAGGCTTACATCAAGGGCTGTCAATTTGTTTTGCACTGCGTAAATGTTTCCCTTTTTTTTTGCTTTGCTTTGAAATTTCCTAACAGCCCAGTCTGAAATGACAGTGAATTACGTAACATTGGAAACATACTGAAATATGAAATGCTTCTTTATGTATTTTGCTGTTACTCCCAGCCTTAAGTCACAATTTTTTTTTTTTAAGTTTGAGGAGTACTTGGCACATATTTAATCTACTATATACTGGTATGACTAAATAGAATCATAGAATGGTTTGGATTGGAAGGGACCATGAAGATCATCTAGTCCAACCACCCTGCAGTGAGCAGGGACATCTTCAACTTGATTAGGTTGCTCAGAGCCCCATCCAACCTGACCTTGAATGTTTCCAGGGATGGGGCATCTTCCACCTCTCTGAGCAACCTGTGCCAGTGTTTCACCACCCTCAGCACAAAAAATTTCTAGTCTAAACTTCTCCTCTTTTAGTTTAAAACCATCACCCCTTGTCTTATTGCTACAGGCCCTGCTAAAAAGTTTTTCCCCATCTTTCTTATAAGCCCCCTTTAAGTATTGAAAGGCCACTATAAGGTCTCCTCACAGTCTTCTCTTCTCCAAGGTGAACAACCCCAACTCTCTCAGCCTCTACTCATAAGGAAGGTGTTCCAGACCTTTGATCATTTTTGTGGCCCTCCTCTGGACCTGCTCCAACAGGTCCATGTCTTTCTTGTGCTGAGGGCTGTCGGAGTGGGAGGCGGACCCGGAGTAACGATGGAGTCTCAATATGAGTATGATCGTTCTCCTTTATTCATACACCTTACACTTCTTATATACTTATCCTAATAATGCACGCGCTAACAAAACAAGTCCTAGTTGGTTATGTCCCACTGTTCACGCGCCTTGTGCTGTCACACAACTGGCCAGACGCTCTAGAGCACGCGAAAGGGGCAGATACAAAGTTCTCAACACGACTCTTCGGGACTTTCCCGTGCTGGATTCCACATTCTTGTATTCTACTCCCTTTTATCTTATCTCAAGGTCAGGCCTAGCTGCAGACAGCAAACCCTGGATTGTTTACTGCTATTAAATCATGCCCTCATTCACTGAGCCATTCTTCCACAGAGGGCTCCAGAGTTGGACACGGTATTCCAGGTGTGGTCTCACCAGAGCAGAGTAGAGGGGCAAAATCACCTCCCTTGACCTGCTGGCAAAGCTTCTTTTGATGCAGCCCAGGATACAGTTGGCCTTCTGGGCTGCAAGCACACATTCTGGACTCTCAATCTCTTCATCCCCCAGCCTGTATCAATACTGAGGATTGCCCTGACCCAGGTGCAGGATATTTTGCCTTGTTGAACCTCATAAGCTTTTTACAAGCCCACTTCTCTAGCTTGTCAAGGTCCCTCTGGATGGCATCCCAGCCCCCCAGGAGTGTCAACCTCACCACTAGTCTAGAAGCATGCTTCAGGCTTTGTGTTTTTACCAAACAGGGGTTTTGGGGTTTGAAATCACTGTATACTGCAGCACTAGTAAGTCATCATTGTTTCCAAAATATAATTTGGCTCCTGCATCCAAGCTGTACTTAAATGCATTTACATATACTCCAAAATACATGCTTGAAGATAACATACTTCCTCCCACCAGTGCAGATATTTTCATTCCAAAGAGCACTTTCATTGCTGTTCTCAAAACAATTTGTTGACAGAAATGAGGTCAACTATACAAAATATCCATATCCTTCTTATGTTGGGGATTCCAGAACTGGACAAAATACTCCAGGTGGGGTCTCACAAGTGCAGAGTAGAGGGGCAGAATCACCTCCCTCGACCTGCTGGCCACACTTCTTTTGATGCAGCTCAGGATGTAGTTGGCCTTCTTGGCTGTGAGTTTCTTCAAAGCTCTTCTTTTTTTCTTCAGTTTAACAGATCATTTTGACATATTGATAATAATGACCTCAACATAAAAACTATCTGCTCTTCCTCCAAGCCTTGCTTTCTTGGCATTGCACTTCATATAGTGATATCTGACAGTGATGGGTCATTTAGAAATTCTAGGTATTTTTGAAGATATCTGATATTGGTGTTGCATTTCTTTTACCTCTTAGGGGATTTGGTCACAGCTTTTGGGAAGTCAAGGTGTATTCTCTGTAGCATAGTGCAGCCGGCTAGCATTTCTCATGTTTTCTTTAAATCTTAGATTATTTCCCCTGTTCTTTCTAGCAGACAGGTGACTGTGAAATACCACTATGCTATTTCTGTCTCAGTGTACAAGAATGCCATTTGCGAGGAGGTTGATCCCTCTGCCACATGTTAACATACCTCCTGAGAATTGATGATGCTCTTCCATTGCAGGTTCAAACCCAAATGGGGCTGTCAACCACCTGTACTTAACTGCTAATGGACAAAATGTGCTGAGCTACACAGTTTAGTATCCAGCTCTGATATCAGGGATTGAGTTTTGCTGTTTTGTTGCTTTTACCAAATCAGGTACTATTTCTGCAGTTGCACGTGTGTGGCTGGGAGCCCTTTCTAGAGCAATGTTTACATTGCATATGTACATCTTGCCTGGCTTCTCCACAGCAACCATGCTTTTCAGGTAACTTCTGGGCTCTGTGATTTGCAGTCCCAATGTCACCTTCTTCCATTTGCTTTATTTCTCCTGCTGCTTGCCATTTCCTTTCCTAAAGAAAGGAGGTTAACACAAATGTTGGGCTGTGTTTTTTTTTGTCAGAGTCCCCTAATATAAGCTTGTCAACTTTCTGATCTGCTTCAACCAAACCTAACAGAGACGCAGAGCTTTTGGAAATACAAGGTTTGTCGGGTTTCACGGCAAACAGCAGCCGTGTCAGAAACAAAAAACCTTGTTAGTGCTCTGCCTGGGAGAAAGGCAGAGAAAGCTCAGCCCTTATCAGCACTGTTTGGCTTTCCTTGGCAGTAGAGAAATGGTGGGCAGCTTGCCAGCCGGTGCACACATGGCTCTGAACTAGCCATAGCATGTGCTGCTCCATGCCCAGACGGCAAGACAATAAATGTAGGTTTGGGACACAGAAGTCAGCTGCTGGGATATAAGAGGAGAGGGGACTGTGGATTTAATGCAGTGGAGAGGTAAAGGAAATGTCTAACACAAATCCATGGAAAAACTGAGCTCAATTAACTTGCTGTTCATAGAACAAATTCTCTCTGAATGCACTGAAACCTCCACAAAGCAAGTGCTGTGCTGGCTGAATAGCTAGTATCCACTTCCAGGTATGACATGCCTGGGACATCTCCTTAACTTTTGAAAACATGATGGTAATATGTTAGCAGCTCTGCATTGTCTGCAGTAGGTATCTTCTCCCTTTTGTGACTATTTCATGAACAGCTTGAATTTCAAACTGATGGAATTGGGAGAAAAAAAAACAACAAAAAACCCTGAATAAGCTACATGTCTGCTTCAAGCTGGGAAAATCCAAGGACAGATGAAGAGGAGCATGCCTCTGTTATGCAAGCTTTTGTGGTGGTGAGATGGAACCTCAGGTATAAAGGAAGTGTCCTGCAGTTGTGATATACGAGGAGGAAAAATAAGGAAAAGTATCAGAAAGCAGAGGCAAAAAAAAAAAACCCCAGAGGATCTCGAACAGACTTGCAGCAAGCAGGAACAGATTTTTTCACCCAAAGAAACTCCGTTAAGCTCCCATCTTGTGGCTTCCCACTCATGCTTCAGGGAACCTGCCAGGCATCGCTGCAAGGGCCTCTGCAGACAAAGCAGTGAAGGGTTTTGCAGGCTGGTGGGTCCCCAGCTGCCAACGGGCTTTTGTTTACTTGTGGTGAGCCTGGGCACTTGCTTAGGTGTGGGAATTCAGTTATGTTACATCATTACCACACCACAGGTGGTTAAAGTGAAGAGTCTAATGAACCCTCCCCCCAACAATATGAGGGGAAAAACATTCTCTTAGGAGCCACTGAATATGAGGGGACATCCCCCACACCGTGAGGTGAGGCTAGCAGCCCTGCAGCTGGTTCAGGCAGCAGCAGGCAGAGGCAGGCTGGGTAGGCTAAAGGGCAGCCTTACCTCAGCATCACACTTTGAAGATCATCTGGACGGCAGCCTGTCCTAGCCTGAAGTGGTACACGATCGAAGGAGACAAGCCTCAGGCAGTTTGAATCTGTTTTAAGATGAGATCAGGGAAATGGGGCCGGGTGAGGGAGCAGGGCTTTGCCACCCTCGGGCCGTGGGGACAGAGGGGCATCGTGCCCTTGAGGGGCTGCCATGGCTCCCGCCCCACACCAGCTCTCTGAACCGCCGCTCTGATTCTCCCCTAGTGGACGCGTAGGGCGACGAGTGACAGCCGACGCGGCAAATGAATGGCGCCACCCTACCCCCACCGCGCGGGGCACGCAGCACCGCCCAACCGGCTCCGACTCCCACTCCCTTTGCCTCACGTCCTTTTTTTTTTTTTTTTTTTTTTTTTTTAATTTCTCCTTACTTTTTTTTTCCGCCGCGGGCACTCGATTGGCGGCTCAATTCGCCAATCGGTGGCTCGGGCCGGGCCTCCGTGCCCGTTGCTCAATCCTCACCCTCTGTTCTTCAAGTGACGGGCAGTGTAGCCAATGCACTGCCTGCCCGCCCCTCGACGAGGGCGGGGCACAACGGGAGCCAATGGGCACGGGGAGGGCGGGCGTGCAGAAGAAGGCAGTGCTGAAGGAGAAGGGAGGCTGTGCAGGAAGAGGTTAGTTCTGCGGCGGTTTTGGTGGGTGTCTTGCCGGCTGGGCCTAGTGCCGACGAGGGCGCCTCTCTATGCACTACTCTCTCTCTTTGTTGTGGTGAGATGCGGCTGGCGCTTGAGGGAGGGAGGGAGGGCGGGCGGGCGGCTGCCTGCCTGCCTGCCTGCGCTAGGCCCCGGCGGTGGCCTGGGGTTTGGAGAGGCCGCCTCGCCGGCCGCGGGGAGTGGCTCCTGCCGGCTGCGGGCTGGGTCTCCTTCAGGGGAAGCGGGGTGGGATCGGGAGGGTGTCGCTATTAGCCCCTGCTGCCTGCCGGGAGGGCCTCAAGGAAGGGTGGGAAGGGCCGACTAGTGACCCTCGGCCTGCGTGTGTGGGCGAGGGGAAGGGGAAAAAAGTTGTGCTTCTCCTTCCTTTCTCCCTTCCTCTTTGCTCGGTCTGTTTTGCTTGCAGAGATCAGATGTGCAAAACGTTGTGCCGAGGTTGGTAAAGTTGGGAGCAATTTGTAAAGAAGTGTTTAGAATTGCAGGTTTTACTTCAGCCAGTGCCTTTTTGCCTGTTCCTCTCCTAGTCTAGAGCCGTGGATATGAAATACGTGCTGCCTACGTGAGACACATACATGTGCATTGAGATTAGTGGTTCTTTTCACGGCCCCAGTTTTAATGCCGTAGTTGTCTATGTGTTGTAAGATGTAAACAAGCATAATCTGTTAGGTGTCTCATCTTCCTAGATGAGCACATGGGAGAAGTGTTGTGATAAATGCAAGTAGTTGGTGTTGCTGCAGAACTGTAGGTGTGTGTTTTTTGTTTTTGTTTTTTTTTTTTTTTTTGTGGGGAGGGGAAGAGTAAGTCTGACACAGTATGGTCTTTTAGTCTTCGCTCTGGGGAAGTAAAAGAGGGGGGGGAAAAAAGT
Source organism: Cuculus canorus (assembly GCF_017976375.1). Taxonomy (NCBI): domain Eukaryota; kingdom Metazoa; phylum Chordata; class Aves; order Cuculiformes; family Cuculidae; genus Cuculus; species Cuculus canorus. Next base: position 16,007,484 of record NC_071440.1, read on the forward strand.
GGGTGAATGAAGAGCCTTTGTGACAGTCTTGGAGAGCTGTTGAATTGAACAGCTGGGATTGAGTCTGCAGTCTAGTCTCATGACTTTTTGGTTGTCCATCACAGTTTTTGATTAAAAAAAAGACCCAAATGCGTGTTGTGCTCTCTTCAAATACTTTACAAACAAGTGGATAGCATTCAGAAAAAGCTTGTTTACTTGGTTTACCGAACAAGTATTTCTGAAAATGCTGCTAATGAGTGCTGCAACCTGTGTATATTGTGTATAGAGCTCATATTATCAGAGTTCATGGTTATAAACTAGTTCCATCTGTAGCAAGTTTATAATAACAGCTTATTAGGAGACCACACATAATGGCAGGTTTGTCTTTTCTTCAGTGTTCCTCTCTTAGCCTGGTGAGCTGTACTTTCAGCGTGATTCATTACATTATTTCTGTGGGGGCTGGACTCTAGTGAGAGACTGATTGGTCTTTTTGTTCTCCAGACTGGAAAAAACCCCAAACCTCTTGTTAAGGCAAAAGGCTTCTCTTAGCAGAACAAGGTTGGTGTTTAGACTTTCCTGTGCTTTATTGCAGTGTTGGAGCTTGCATAGTGTGCGAGTAGATTGTTTATGCGTGTTTGTTCTGAGGCATAGCTTTAAAACTTTAACATGTACGAACTCTAGTGAATTAGAGGGGAATGAGCATGTAAGTAAAAGGGAGGGTTTTGAAGTCCCTTTGCTTAGTACTGTCATGATGAAAGATAGCATTAGTTACAAATGACTTTAAGAAGGGGAGGATCTCATTTAAGGTGGTTTAAACTTAACTCAAGGATGAGTCTAAGCACATGTTTAGCAATTTATTGGGCTGGTTAATAGAGTAACTTGGTAGTTGATTGTTCTGCAGTTGTGTGGGTCAGACTTGGGCAATGCTGACAGTCACCAATAAGAACAGAATGTTTGAAGTTCCAGTGTTCTTTATGGGAGAAGCTGGACATGTGTAATGTAATCTTGGAGATGAATGTCAGCTTTCCTGAGGTTCTGTTTGATGATAAAAAGAACAACATACTTGAAAAATTGAGGTTAAAGAAAATTGGTCTTTCAACCAATCTCTTTTCCTCCACCCAGAAACTAGATTCATGAACAAAATCAAATAACTATGAATTACACAGTATATCTCCAAATGAAAGGCGCTCCTGGATTGTCCTCCATCTTCCTGTTCTACTTGATCTTTCAGAAGTGTTGAGTACCAGTTGATATGATTTTTTTTTTTTTTTGAGCTCCAATTCAGTCTTTGCTATTGAAAGCAAGTTTTGGAAGTTGCTCTCATCTCTTTAATCCCTTTCCCACAAAAGTACTGGGAGAACAGACTTTGTGATAGGTTCTGGATAATGATGAATCTGAGCTCTGCTTAAGACTGAAGAGCATTCCCAAGTTTTTTTTTCATATAGAGAACAGTACGCAAAGTTTAATTATCATAAAGTTTTCTAGAGTTTTCAAATGTGTTCAGTGCTGCTGTAATTATTGTGTATGTAAATGCCCTATAATTGAAAGCGTCCATTTATGGGCCTGACTTGCTAAGTGAGCTGTAAATGCTGCTTTTCAGATTGGACTTAATGACTCTTATCATAAAGCCACAAACTGGTTGTGAACTATGCCGTGAGACAAACAATACCGAAGCTTACTTTGCCAAAATAATTGTAATTGTTGATTTGTTAAAATGAATTGCTGCAGGTCATGGGATGGGATTAGTTTTTTGTAATAGAATGGAGAGTACAGGCAGCCCTGTGGTTCAATACTCTCTGGGCTAGAAGAAATTGGCTACTGCAGAAAACCTTCCTAAACATTGTTCTCCACTTCAGTAGAGAAACTGTTACAAATGGCAGGGCTTCTCTCCAAGTGTTTTATTATGATAGTGTGTTTGACAGCCATAATGTGAAGTAAGACCGAGAGAGAGAGAGAGAGAGAGAGAGCAGTTCCTGGGGCTCCTATTACTTTGGTCTGGGGCTCAAGCTTGATTTAATTACACTGGAGTAATATGTGCTTAACATAAGACACTCTTGTGTGCAGAGCGAACTCTGCTTATCAAGGAGATGAGGGGCTGGCCTGTTTGAAAAACATTTACGTTAGGCCTGTATTGAAAGTGAACTTGCATTAACTAATTTTTAAATGCAATTGTTTGTGGTTTAACAAAGTGGAGAAGCTGCTAAGCTATACAGATGAAAGGGGTACCTGGTAATCAATTCTGTGAATATTCCTGTCAAATTTAGCCCAAGAGTATTTAATTTCTAAAATAATGAAACTGACACTTGCCTATTACAGGTAGAAAACTTTAGTCAAAACAAATTAGGTGAGAAGGGCTTAAACTGTTGTGGTTTGGTGTGCTTATTCCCTGCTTTTGTGGAGTTGTTAAGGCCTTTTAGGTTTAGGGAGCAATACTATGAGGTTGTTCATAGTACTAAGTGGAAGAAGTTTGCTGCTTTGCAGAGACTGGTAGATTGGCTGACTGCCATTGTGGTAATTTTCCTCTTTTGTAATTCTAGGGGAGTTGCTGAAATGCATCAGTCCTATTAGTTTAATTAAAGGTCAGTAAAACTTTTTTTTTCCTCATTACTCCAGTTGCATGCAGTTTTACTGTACTGTGAATGCATGTGTTAATATATTATGCCAATTTTCTAATAGCAGTATAGCTTTTCATTATTAAATTTGTCTGTAATTGGCAGTAGTCCTTAGTAATTAAAGAAAAATCCTGCTTCTGAAGTTTTCATAACATCATGATCATGTTTATTTTGGTTCTGTGTATGAGAAACACGAGTTTCCTCATTTGATTTGTAATCAAACCTCATTAAATGAGTAAGAAGAAAGAAATCTTTCAAAGTAGATGGTCAATTCTGTTTTCAGTGAGCTATATAAAGATGTTATGCAGAGTTTCAAGATTCATTGCAATGGTAGAGCAGAATAAACTTAAAAATTAATTTGTAAATTGGTTCTGTGTATAGGCACATTATGGAATTGCGGAATTCTTTAGGTTGGAAAAGACCTTTAAGATCATAGAGTCTGACCATAAACGTGACACTACTAAATTCACCACTAAACTATGTCCCTAAGTGCCACATTGACATGTCTTTTAAATACCTCCAGGGATGGCAAGTCAACCACTTCCCTAGGTGGAGTTCCAGTGCTTGACAACCCTTTCAGTGAAGTAATATATCCTAATATCCAGTTTAAACTTCCCCTGGCACAACTTGAGGCTATTTCCTCTCATCCTATCACTTGGGTGAAGAGATCAACACCCACCTCTACAACCTCCTTTCAGGTAGTTGTAGACAGTGATAAGGTCTCCCCTCAGCCACCTCTTCTCTAGGCAGTTCCTCGTAAGACTTGTTCTCCAGCCCGTTCTCCAGCCCCTTCACCAGCTTTGTTGCTCTTCTCTGGACATACTCCAGGACCTCAATGTCTGTCTTGTAGTGAGGGGTCTAAAACTGAACACAGTATTTGAGGTGTGGCCTCACCAGTGCCAGAGTATAGGGGGACAGGACAGGATGGGACATGCATGATGACAATCACTTCCCTGGTCCTGCTGGCCATGCTGTTTCTGATACAAGCCAGGATGCTATTGGCCTTTTTGGCTACCTGGGTGCACTGCTGGCTCATGTTCAGTCAGCTGTCAACCAATGCCCCCAGGTCCTTTTCTGCCAGGCAGCTTTCCAGCCACTCTTCCCCAAGCCTGTAGCATTGCATGGGGTTGTTGTGACTCAAGTGCAGGACCTGACACTGAGCCTTGTTGATCCTCATACAGTTGGCCTCAGCCCATCCGTCCAGGTCCTTCTGCAGAGCCTTCCTGCCCTCAAGCAGATCCACCCAACTTGGTGCACTCTGCAGGCTTACTGAGGGAGCACTCCATCCCCTCACCCAGATCATTGATAAAGAGATTAAGTGGCACTGGCCCCAGCACTGAGCCCCGGGGAACACCACTTGTGACTGATTGGCCACCTACTGAATTTAACTCCATTCACCACAGCTCTCTGGGCCTGGCTATCCAGCCAGTTTTTCAATTTTCTATCCAGCAAAGAATATGCCCATCCAAGCTGCGAGCAGCCAGTTTCTCCAGGAGAGTATTATGGAAAACATGTTAAAGGCTTTGCTAAAGTCTAGGTAGACAATATCCATAGGCTTTCCTTCATCCACTAGGCAGGTCACCTCATAGAAGGAGATCAGGTTAGTCAGGCAGGGCCTGCCTTTCCTAAACATATGCTAGCTGGGCCTGATCCCCTGGTTTTCCTGTATGTGCTGCGTGATGGCACTCAAGATGATCTGTTCCATAACCTTCCCCTGCAGGTCACAAATGAGTTTTGTTTTGTTCCTGTTCAATGCAAGATGTAATACTTGTTTTATAATTTCTCTAAGTCTTAATTACTTTGGATTAATAGGGGACATGCAGTACTGCATAAGTAATGCCCTTTAAAACTTTGACTCTTTCTCCCTTTTTTGTTTTTGTGTTTTTTTTTTTTTTTTTTAGTCTAATGTAAGGTCTTGATGCTGCCTTCAACAGGCTGTACTTCAATTAATGATACCTTATTCTGAAGCCACTTATATGACAGGGGTGCATGTGAGGGGCAAGGGTGGATATTCACTCCTCTTCTAAAACATCTGAAATGTTGTGCACTTGGTGAAATTGATAAAGGAGTCCTGGCCAAATTCCAGGCTTAGTGAAAAGAATAAAAAGCCTTTAAAAATACAAATGCAAAACCAGAACTAAAATAGGGAGGAAGTGAAAGCGCAGACTTTCTCAAATGCCACAAATTATTTTCCTCCATCTTCTTTCCTTAGGAGCTTAACTTCTGTCCTCTTTATTCCAGAACAGCTCTTGCAAGTGAAATTCCTCTAAGCTCAAATACTTCTAGTAAAACCAGGAGAGACCAGATTTCTTTATTTCAAGATTAAGATGAATAAGTAGTCTGATATGAAATATGTTGCATAAGGCTTTAGAATAAATTAGCCAGAAATCACTTGATATTTTTGGTAGCACTAGTGTGTTTATAGTATGTTCCAGACACTCAGGAAAGGAAGGTTTCCCTTGAGTTTTAGTCTGCTATCATGCTGCCCTTAAGGTTTTCTTTATCTTTTATGCTTAGTTATTGCTGGGGTCGTGGGCTTAATATTTAATGTTTGTTTTGGATAACCACAGTAGAATGGAATAATAGCAGATGTGACTCAACTTTAAAACTTGCCAACTATGACACTGACCAACTGTAGAAACTTGTGCATCGGGAGGCAGACTGACTATGGGAGTAGAGATGAAACAAATACCGCTAAAGTTAAGTAACTGGTAAATTTTCCACTATTAATCTATTAGGAATAATGGCGTGTGCTCTCTGTGTTCCAGCAATCTAAAGAAATACTCGTCTCTCTGGGCAGCAGAGCGAGTACTCCTTGAGTATTTAAAGTTGCAGTTTTAAGGCGCGATTCAGAGAATGTGGAAAGGCATGAAATAATGGAAGTTTTCTGCTCTGTATTGTACTGCTGCCTTGATACTAATAGCTCAACAATGGTTGATCTCAGAGTTTGTTGGTGTGTTGTGATGGGACTAATGCACAGGAAGATAAAAGATCAAATTTGGGCTATGATGTTTGCCCTCAGAAGAGAGTGAGTAAAGGAGAGACTGTAGAAAGAATAAGAAATGGAAAAGCATATTTAAGGTCCTTAAAAGCAAAGGCTGTAAGTGAGTAATCAGTTTTTGGAGATGATTGTCTGTAGACTGAGGAAATCGGAAAAACTATATTGCAAGGAAGAAGGGATAGTACACGTTTAGCATGTGTTTAATCTGCGGCCTTTTTAGCAATGTGGAAATGTTTCTTGCTGTGTTGGCAAAGATGGTTTTCTGAGTGCATTTGGGGGAAAAGCATTTTATATCTTTTTGTGGATGAAGAAAGTGTGCAAGGAAAAAGGCTAGAGGAATGTTTTTAGCAGAGGCTAGTGTCAACAGAGGCAGTACATGAGATAATGATTCTTTAGGAACAAAGATCAAAACTTCTTATATTACTGTATCAATTTGTAGGTAAAAGTTACAGGTGATCAGTTGAAAGGGATTGGCTGGTCAAAAAGGAGCTGCAACAATGACTTCTAAACCCATTAGTATAAATGTGGTGTCTGAGACTGTCTAGGGTGGATACAGTTAGAACCCAATGGGAATATAGGGCTCCTCATTTTTATTTGAGCTCCTGCCAGATCTTCAGCAGAAGACATAGAATCACAGAATGATTTGGGTTGGACCTTCTAGTCCAACTGCCCTGCAGTAAGCAGGGACATCTACTAAATCAGGTTGCTCACCTCCCCATCTAACCTGGCCTTGAGTGTTTCCAGTGATGGGGCAATATCCTGGCATTTGCTGTCCACCTTCTATCTCCAAATCCCTCATAGGGTGCAGATTTCTGTCTTTGTACTTTTTATTTTAATTATAATGTTGAGCTTTAGGATAATACAACCAAAAAGATAACCATAGACTAATACAATTTTTCTGTGGTCTTTAAATCAGTCCTTATGCAATGTCTTCAAGTACTTGTAAATGCATTTGAAGTGGTAAAGATTTCAGGCTTGGCGTCTGTCCAGAGGAGCTTCCCGAACTATTTGAGCTGTGTTTAGATACTTTCTTTGTGACAAAAAGCTGGTTGATAGTCCTCCATTTGAGGCAGGGATGCGATTCAAATGTACAGAATCGTGAAGCTTGTGGATGAGATGAATAGGAATAGTTCTTCAGCGAAGTTTGTGGTGGTAGAACAAGAAGCACTTCCTGAAACTAGGTAGAGAATAAATTAAAGAAGTACTTCTAGCTATTTTAAACAGTGGACTGTTAAATTCTGGTGCTATCTGCCAAAAGAGGTTGTGAAAGCAGGTTCAAAAAGTGGTTAGATGGATTTGCATACAAGAGGTCTATAAATGGCTGCTAAAGGGAATAGGTAGGAATGTAGTGTTTAATTTCCTGCTGTGACAACTTAAGATGCTGAAGAATTATGAGGAGAGTGGGTTACAAAAACCAGCCAGGTTCATGTGCTTTCCTTGAGTAGCATATCCTTTTGTTATGTTTAGAGATGGAGCACTGAACTAGATGAGCCACTCTTCTTAGTCAGTAGGTTATTTCTTAATTTCTTTATTCCTGCTCTGTCCTTGCATAATTTGCATTTATCAAAATTGTTCAGAATTCAACCAAACCATGCTTTGCACTTAGCAGTGCCTCCTCTAGGCTCAGAGCAGAGTGCCACTTCCGCAGAAATTAAACTGGCTGAAGTATTCTCCTATGAGTACTCATCACAATTGACCAAAGAATTAAGCTGAATAAAATCATGTGCTACTTGTGTCACATTCTGTCTGCTCAGCCCTTGAAAGATATAGGGCGACTACTGGAATAAGTGAAATTCTTATTGATACTCCTGGAAAATTCCTGACATGGCAAAACAATAGCTGGAAGGAAGAAGTTGATTTAAGCTTTCCAGACTCTTAGTCTGCGACTGTGGTGTATGTTGTGTTTGGTTTTTTCTTAAATAGCTGCTAAGCTGCAATAATCATTGGAATAAAGGACTCCTTAAGCATGTCCTTTTTTTTTTTAAAAAAAAAGGCAATCTAATTTTCACAAGGGTAGCAGATCAGTTTATACTTTCTCGCAGCTTCTGCAGAAACTGGATGAGTAAATATTTATAATTTAACCAGTTCCCTTAGGATATCGGCAAACTTATTAGTTAGGTCTGAGCTGACAGTCTTTTGGAAATGGGAAAAGAAATTTTTCTTGCTGCTTCTGAGTGTGTCAAAATAGTATGCGAGTTTGAGTACAAAGAAAAACTGAAATAAGATTTCTGAATTCTTTCCTGCTGCAAGACTTCAATCACTCTGCGCAGTTGAAGCAGAAAGTCAAAAATTAGTTTTAAAAAAAAACCAAACAACCCACCAGAGAATACAGAAAAAGATAGCTAGATCAGTGTTATATCTTAAAGGAGAGAATAGTGCAGATTGGACACCTCATCACAAGGGATATTGTAAAGCTGAAAGATAAAAGCACTGAGGAAAAAAGGGCAATTTACCTTGGTGATAAATGAGACCCTATTGAAGTGCGTGCTTTATAAGCCTGACAATCAAAGGATTATTCATGGGAATTGATAGGTGTCAAATCTGAAGCTGAAGATCAGGAAATACATATTGTGTCATTTAGCTCCATAAATAAAAGAATTGGTGTGAGAATAAGTAATGATACTGGTAGTTGGTTGACTGTCTGTCAGCACTGAATTTAATGTTCAGATACTACACCATCAATTGCTGGTGTTTAAAATGGGATCTTCGGAGCAAAAGAGTATCCTCTTTGGTTTGGTCACTTTTATTTTCTTGTGTATTCCTCTGAAGCATCTAATGTTGACCTTGCTCAGCTGTTGAAGTCTTTGTAAAGCTCAATGACTGCCATTCCCTGTTTCAGAAACCTAGTGTGTTTCTTAAAACAGCAGTGGTCCTGCAAACCTCCTGTTTCATCTCTGGAGCTACCTAGTGTGTACCACATTAGGGGCCTAATATTTTACTTCCAGGCCTGCAAACAGTTAAGAAAGAACATGTGGAAAAGGGAGTAAGATTGCTTAATTTGGCTTTGCCACCAAAATACATTACATAAATTGTGAGAAACACTCATTTACTGGGAAAATATTGAAAAGGACAAAGTCTTCAAAGCAAAGGCAATAATATTTTTATTTTTTAATTCAGCGCTGAATTGGATGCCCTTCTAAAAAAAAAAGGCATAATGTCTTACAAAAGCAGTGGGTATCTTATACTAGTTTTAGACAAAGAGCCATGTAAATCCTCAAAGAACTTACATTCTTTTTTAGATTATCCAAACATGTCTGGAGACTCCCTTCAGGTTATCTCCTGACCTAAACCAGCTGCATCTTAAAAGACAGATTTATATGACAAGATAATTAAACATACACACCAGCTGCAGCAAAACTTATTTAATTCTCACAAAATTCAAGTATGTGCCTGGATTTCTTTTCTAGTGATGCTGTTGAAGGCTGGAGCTGGAGTCCCAGCATGAGTATTTACAGTACTGTGTGTGAGCTGGTGCAACTTATTAACCTGAAAGAGAACTAACTCTGGGGAAAAAAAAAAAAAACACACCAAAAAAACCCCAGGAACCCCCCCCCCCCCCCCCCCAACTTTGTTCAGATTTTATGTGGTTATCTAGCAGAGTCTTTGTGGAAGGGTATTAGCACTGGTGCTGAGATGGTGGTGGTGCCACAGGAAAAAAGGAAGGAGACCTGGGCTTCCTGGGCTGTTGCTGTACCTAGAGTGTACCAATCAATGTTTAATTTGAAAACGCTGGATACTGAGTTTGTTTTTCTTGTTTGCTGTGGCCAGAGCTCTAGTGCAATGTTTCTGCAATCTGCAAAACCTGCAGTCTGAAATATTGGGGACAATTCTGTAATAATTTAACATTATTGAAAAAATAAAAGTTCTTTTCATATTATAGTCTTGTAAGAAAATTAATGTTTTGACTTTTTACCAAGATGTCTACTGACAGGACAAGGAACAACTGTTTTACGCTGAAAGAGTAAATTTTACATTGGATATAAGGAAGAAATTTTTTATGATGAGGCTAGTGAGGCACTGGAACAGGTTGCTCAGAGTTGTGGATGCCTCCTCCCTGGAAGTCTTGAAAGTCAGGTCGGACAGGGCTTTGAGCAACCCCATCCAGTGGAAGGTGTCCCTACCTGTGGCGGAGGGTTGGATTAGATGATTTTTAAAGGTGCCTTCCAACCCAAACCGTTCTATTTCTCAGACTTAGGATAGTTTATTTTTAATCCCTTGCATGAAGTTACCAGGGTCAATCTTAAGTACCTATTAATTGGAGCCTCTCTCTTCTTGACCCCAGAAAACTATAATTCTTGCTTCAGTCATATTTTTAGGTGATCTCAGAAATCTAGTTTATGGAGGTATAACTTAATTGAAACTGAAATGTCATTCCTACTGACTGTTCTGTTTTGTGGAATTTGAAGAGTTATGATTTAAAGTTACCCGTAGAATATAATTATTTGACTTATTTGACCTCACTGAAACTGCAAAGATGTGGCAAGGCATAAATTAGCCATGAATACTGTAGCCTGAAGTATCACAAATCAACCATGTTGTTTTGCAGATGAGAAATTTCAATACGGTGAAGTTGGTATATTTTGGATAGAAGTGAGGTGTGTGTGCTTGCACAGGATGGAGAGGCGTGTAAGTTGCCTTGAAAGCTCCAATCGAGTAGCCTGAAGGTAGTGTTCTCTTAGCTACAACGTGGTATTTTCAGCTGACTGAAATAACTTATACGGCTTGGAAATAAGATAACTTTCTGGAGTTCAAATACCTATTTGCCTCCTGGAAATAAGGTTGGTTTTGACTTTGATGCAGTAATTCTATCCATAGAACCTTTATGTCATCAAGCAATTTCTAACAGCTTTCTGCCTGAAATAATATGGTTGATTTGGGGCTTATGTTTTAATACCTAAAACTAGCCTAGTAGATTCTGCAAATCAAGATGCCTTTTTCTAAATGTCTATCATTTCTATTTTAAATGATTTGAAGTGCCAATTGCAGCAAATGCTAAACATAGAAGGGATGCTGAAACTTGGGCTAATCTTTCATTTTATATAAACATCCTGATCAGGTAGTTGATACTGAATGAAAGGCTCTAGAAACTGAAAGCAGACTATTCTACTACTCAGGTGTCTGCAAACTAAGACTTTAAATTATCTTTTAATAACTTTTGAAAGACTTAAGTACTGCCAGTTGTGAAAATTCATTATTTGTAGGCCATTGAACTATTGAAAGATGGGAATAAACCTGTTAATGAAGTGAATTTTAAATTGGTGTCCCCAGTGGAACAAAACCTCATAGCTATTTAAAACATGACAAAATGAGTAAAGGCTTGTGCAACGGGTGGCTGTTGGAAGATTTCTGTCAAGCTATAATGACTAAATGACATTCCAAATGCAATTTTGCTTGCTAAATTAATTTGGAGATGGGCAGAGCATGCATATATGTGTATGCAATTTGTCAGTCACTTGTGGAAAATTTTAATAAATTACTAAAACCAGCCAGCCTAGATGCAAAGCTGAAGTTAACTACTTTTTTTTCTGGAGTTGACTTCAGCCAGGAAAGATTTGAGGAAAAAATTGTATGTCTAATCCAACAGTAACCTTAGTCTATGCTAGCTGTTGAAGAGTCTGCAGCAAATCTGTGTTTTACCTTTACTGATGAACTACCTAACTGTGATGCAAACTACTTCTCAACTACTATCTGACTTGTTTTGTGATGCAGTGTCCTATGGCATTTGGTAATGAAAGGTCCTAAGCAAGGTATTTGTTTCATGTGAAACCTCAGTGCTAATGTGTCTGTTCTGGTTTGTGTTTTTAGGGATCAGACGGGAATATCTTAATTTATTGGTTGCTGAGTGTTCTGTCTGGGGAAAATCATGTCATCCATATTGCCATTCACTCCACCAGTTGTGAAGAGACTTCTGGGGTGGAAAAAATCCTCTGGTGGCTCTGGAGGGGCTGGTGGTGGTGAGCAGAATGGTCAGGAGGAAAAGTGGTGTGAAAAAGCAGTGAAAAGCTTGGTCAAGAAGCTAAAGAAAACAGGACAGCTGGATGAGCTTGAGAAGGCAATTACCACTCAGAATTGCAATACAAAATGTGTGACGATACCAAGGTAAGTGCCATTCTGTTTCAAATGGTTATAACCACTTCAGAAACAACAAAATGGATGTTTACACTACCCTGTGAACAAATAACTAAAGCAGTTGCATGGTTTTGATTCCTTAAATTATTTAAAACCTATTTTGTTTTTACATAGTGCTCGCTTACAACTGAAAGTAAAAGTCACAATTTCTAATAATAACTTTACATTTCAATATTCATTACTATGTGGATTCCAAATTATCTGTATTCTGGTGGTGCCTAGCACAGCTCTTAGTTTGTAGCACTGCCTTATGCTTTTACTTATTAACCCTGTCTATAATTGAAAGGACATACTTAAAACTACACTTCCCCTTTGGAAAAAAAAGATTAGTTTTTCCTTGGTCAACACTTCAGTCATCTAATTATTTTCAGTTGTATATGATAGTTTCATTTAAGTTGTACAAGCTGCATCCATTCTTCCTTTTGAAGGGAAATTTTATCTTTGGAGGCAGGTTATCTGAAGACCAGTTTATTTACTGTAATTTATTATTTGGTTATTGGTTAATGATTTGGAGTATTTCCAGAACTACTCTTCTGCTCCTGATATGTATATACATTTAGGTGAAAGACTTGCATTCTCAACTCAATTCATAGCAACTGCTGTGCGAGAGGCAAGGGTTATGTTTGTAAGTATAATGCAGTCTGCTCTTGATTAATGTTGTACAGAAATCCCACTGAGGTGCGTGTGTAAGCTCATTATGTGTGACATAAGTATCAAATCACTTCACAGGTGTGTTTTCTATGAAAGAGTTAGAGGATCTGGTGGCACAGGTATATTCTGGGCACTTGGCCCATAGATCCTTAAAATAAATTCTAGGGGAGAGGAACTGCATCTTGTTTATAATAATTTCTGTATTAGTGCATTCATCCCATCTACTTTTAAACTTTATTAATCATAGTGCAAACTAGATTTAACTGGTGTCAGTAATGATTTCAATGTATCAAATGCATTACAGCTGTTATCTGGTAATGGTTTTAGCACTCTCTTAGATTGAACATAGCTTTCTGGGGAAATCATGAGCATGCTCTGAATTAATGACTACTTCAATTCTGTTCTCTTTTCTATTAATATTTTGTTTCTAATGCTGCGCTCTGCTTGTATTTTCTTCTGTAGAGCAGTCCCAAAATTCTCTGGGTTTCCCTTCTGCTTTCTTCCTTTTGCCAGCTGGAAAAATAAAAAAATAAAATATTAGAGCTGTCTTATCTTTATGTATATCAGTAAACTAAGATTGGAACTTGTAGGGATATATATTTCTTGGTTTGACATTAGAAGACTGTGTTTAGCAAGTCTTTACCATGACAAAGATGAAATGCTTAATTGGAAGGTGTTTTGTATGACAGAGGCTAAATATGCGATTCACTTGACATAAAACGTGTATCTAACTTTTAGAGCTCTTAGAGAGACTTCCTAGAGCTTTCCTGCAGGGGTACTGGGGCAGTAAACATTGTAACTTCAGAAGAATAGTTGTCTAAGTTATAAATTTGAGAATAATGATAGAAGGTACAAACAGTATGCCAATTTATCAGTTTTCCTTGTTTACTAGTCATCTGTATTTGAGTATCTCCTCCCGTTTGCATGAACTTTTGTCTTAAAGTAGACAGTAAGTTTTTTTAAAACTGAATACAAAGCTCTGTTATACTCTGTATAGCCTCCATGTTGTGACCAGCAGTTCTTGCTGGGGTGTGATATACTGTTTCCATCTATACTCCAGTCAGCTATAAGAAGGACTGGACCTAGGTTTTTGCCTTTTTTTACTACCTTGGAAGTAAGCTGGTAGCTAGAGAGCTCTTTGAGTGGTTTTGGCTATAATGCAAGATTTAAAATTAAACAGAAGTAGCTTTGGTATTAAGGGGTGAGGTGATGTCAGGTTTACCAGCAGCACTATACAGAGTTGTCTAGTTTCATAGTTGACTTTTGGACTGTTGATATTATTTCACTTTGACAGCAGTAATTTGGTTTCCCAAGAAAGAACAAATATCAACTCAGTACTGTAATGACTTCTGGAGATTCTTGTTCTTGGATTTAGTTAATGAAACTGCTGCTTGAGACCCACTTCAATGAATGTATTGAAGATATACAAATTAGCGGGGATAAATAATAAACTGCTGAATTTGAAACTTTTTTTCTAGTCAGCAGAAAGTTTGAGGTTGCTAAGCTGTTGAGATGCAAGTCTTATGTGACAGCTGGGCTAACTTTTCAAACAGACAGTTTTTGTTTGGTTTTTTTGTGTGGGTTTTTTTTTTTTGTAACTAGCTTTAGGTTTAATTAGCAATACCGCTTAACTCTGTGTAGATAGTAACAAGTGTTGCGAGATACTTCTGTTTGCAACTGTTGCATTATTCTCTCCAGAGAAGTTTCAGCTGTGGTTTCACAGGTTTCTGGTCCCCTTGGAGATTTCCATGGAGTTTGATACAGTATTTAACTCTAATATACTTTTTCATCATTGAAATGTAAAGCAACTAAACACCTACAAGCTGCTCTCAAAACTGAGAACAGCTTGGTCAAAATTTGAATTAAATTGCCTCTTCAGAAATCTGCATATACTTACTGTATGTCACTGATTAATCCTGCTGTAATTAGGATTGTTCTTTCTGTGCTGTTTGTCAAGGTGACTATATGTACTAAGTGAGGCTGCTACTGTATGTATTATGCAAAAACTGTTCATGTGCTAATTAACGCAACTTCTTACACACACTAATAGAGATTCTGAGAAAGCAGAAGCAAACAGATGGAGTGAGTGTTGGCATTGCACAGCAGGGCTGCTTAGCTCTTCATAAGTGGGTCAATCTAGAGCAGAGGCTAAATAAGTGCAGGGGTCCTTTTGATACTAGCCCTCTAAGTAATTTGTAGTTATCTTACTGAATCCTCCCAGCAAGCCAGTGGGATTATAATTGCATAATCCTTGTGTTGCCAAACTCAGCGTTGGCACAAGTTCACTTTTCTAAAAATGCGTAATGAATTCAGTAGAAATTTAGATCCCGTCTTTCTGTTCTCACTTGTAGTTTTGACACAAATGGAGCACAAGAAGCAGTCAGTGAAGGAACAGCATGAGCATCCGTTTATACAAGTAGTCTTCTAATGGAGCAGCTTCTTCTTTATTAGTGTGCATTGTTGAAATAAGTACTTTGTAACTAGTGGTAATTAAAATCTAAGCCTTTAACAAATCGAACTATGCCATGTAGTGAATAGTCAACTAGCATATTCATAGTCTATCTTCATTATTTAAAAAGTCATTTCAGTGGTGACAGTAGAGTATTGTCTCCCTGCTTTGGATTCCACATTCTAGTTTAAGTGTCCCAGTATTTTGTTGTGATCAGCTGTGTGATTTTTCTGTTTAAGTGTATAGCTATAGTTCATGCTTTCTTCTTGCTTCTTTTACGTAAGTCTTACCAAAATGCAAGTGCTCTTGTAAAATACCTGATAATGTACAACTAATAAGAGTTTAGTTGGGTCAGGTTTGGTATAATGTTGACCTGGCGTCATGGTTTAGCCCCACCCAGCCAAAATCTGCAGCTAAATCCCTGCAGTTGAGCGTCCAATATCTTCTGCCCACACAGGGAAAGGAGAGAGGAAAATGAGAGGGGGGGGAAAAAGACTTATGAGTTGGAAACTAAAACTACAGCTTTAATATAATAACAATGAAAATAATTAGGAAGTAATAAAACATATACAAATATATGAAATCATGCCCCCACCCCTTGATGACTGTATGTCACCACAAATTCTGCAAAGCAGACATGAGGGATGGGTTAGCAACTAAGAGGGAGCTGGATGCAAGAATACATGGATTTGCAATCAGGAGCAACCAGACGGACAAGGTCCTCACTGGATGTCAGCCATCCTGGAAGAGAGTGAGACCCTTGTGATCTTCTAAGTTTATACAGAGTATGATGTATATGGGATGGAATACTCTGTTGGTCAGTTTAGGTTCACCTACTCCATTTGCCCCTCGCTGCGTGCCCCTTTTCTACCAGTGCCTCTTTGACTTAGGGCACTCCACCAGCTTGAGGATGGCCTTGGTTTCTATAGAAATATGTATAAGCGTTGGCCTTTCTGCATACTAATGCCCTGTGTTATCATTTTAGAGAACACCGTCTCAAAAACATGCAGTTATTTTTCAGAGAAATGAAGTTACATACAGCAACTCAGTCACAAAACTGACTAATTTATCTCAAATGACAACAACTGGGCTGTTGTAGCTCTTGTATTTTTAAAATAAAAAAAAGAGGAATGGAAGCATTGAGTTTTGTGTCCTTTGTGATGTCATATGCTCCTCTAGAGTATATATATATATGAAAACTAGTGTAGAACTGACTGTCCTTCCTGAGCTGTAACTGGGTACATCTATATCACATGTTGAATTCTGCTTCCATGCCAACATTTGGGTAATGTAAACAACTGTATTAGGGCCTTATCTTATATGAAAGATGAGTAATAATGGAAATGACTAGCCTATAGGTACTCCCCAGGTACAACTGTAGTCCTCATTTCTTGCATGTCGTAACCCGTTTGTTCTTCCTCAGAAGATTCAATCTTGCACTGTGCTTTCACTTACCTGTTGTTGAACCTGCAGAGCACTGCTGTATCTCGTCTCCTTGCTGACAGCTTCCCTGCTCTAATGCCTAACTGAGGCATGTGAGATCACTCTGTGTAGATGCACCTTTTCTTTCCTTCCAGTATAGATAGGAGGATAAAGAAGAGATGGGTGCCTCCCATCAGATTCTGCATCTCTAGCTTTCATTCAGTTTAGCTTTGCATAGTGAATATAGATTTTGTGTGCTCTGTAAAAGGCAATTTGTAGTTGGTCGGAAGGGGGCAACTAAAAGATGCATCTATAACAGTACACCTCCATTTTATCTTTCCAGCCGTTTGTGTACTCATCTCAGTACTGTAGAAGATTTTGATACAGCATCAAACAACTTTCTAATTGATAACAACAGACTTGCTTCTTGAACAGATAAAACTTTTGTTGGCATAAATAGTAGTCTATTACAGTTTTAATGTAAACTTACTTTTAAGTACTGTTTCACACATAATAACACTTTGAATCTTAGCTTAAATGGGAAGTCCTGAGCTTCTGCAGAGGAGGTAAATTTTTATCACTGCCTTATATTAGAGGAAACAATGCTAAAGCAAAGCTATGTTGAATGTTGATGAAAAGTGCTCTGGCAGATCACTGGCTGAAGTAAGGTTTTAAGACCAACTTCCTTAAATCCAAATTCTGAGATTATTTGGTAGAGTGCTAGTACCATGCAAGTGCTTTAGAGTCTTAGGTGAAATGCAGCAGTTGCTTCCAGTGCAGAGAGAAGGCTAATACTCTTGTCAAACCCTTGCTTTCCAGCCTTCTGTGCCATTAGAGTTTTAGAAAGTATTATCTGAAAAATGTTTTTCTTGCTTAACAGTTCAATATGTATGTGGAAAGTTTAGTCTTATCTGTACTCTCTGTCCCTCTTGTTCAATGTGATAACATCCCTGTGCTATGCCTCCTGGTTTTCAGGAACTTATTACTGCTTTTTCTGCAGCCTCTCAGTTCTGCCTTAATTAGGAAAGATGGCTAGAAAGGCTCAAATCTTGCCATTGTTTTTTTGAAGAGTATAGTAGATTTGTGGAATTTGCAGTCAACAACTAGACTTCTGAAATGCATTGCTTCTGCTTCAAATATGAGATGAATTCTCCATTTTTGTACCATTCAGAGGCAAAGAAGAAAAGCCACAATGGGTTCCATCGTTATGGGAATATGGAAGATTGTGAGGGAGTGTTGAGAATGTGAAGCAGACAGCTGGAAGTGAAGTAGTTGGTTGGCATAGAAATTGAGAGCTGCTTACTGACTTTTAACACTGGTGTTTCTTTGAGCTTGTTAGGATGAAGTAGTAATATTCTAAAGCCATACCCGTTGCATTATCTTTCATTTCAGCCAATAATGAAGGCTGGTAGCTTTTTAAACTGCTATTGTGGAGCCAATCACACTCAAATTATCTTGGGGAAATAGTATGGATGGTGGCATTTAAGCATTATGTTCAGAATACCTTTTAAATATTTTTTTCCTTAAAGTAAAAATGGAGTAGTATATATTGACTGCTTCTGAAGGCTGTAATGTTCTGGGATTGTTTTTGTGAAGCAAAAATCTATGTATCCATGTGACTTCTGAGCCTGAAAGGCTGTTCCTGATGTTAAAAGTGACTAATGCTGTTTGAAGCTTGACAGCTTTTCTTATACTTGCTTACACTGTCCAGGAAACAAATCCAGTATGTCTTAATTATGTTGTATTTCTACAAGCATTCAAATACTTAAAACTGCAGAATCTGGTGAAAGTTCATGAAACACGTGAAGGTGAGACCATTTGATATGGTCAAGCTTCTCTAAAGCAACCATGAATTTATGCTAGTGTTATTCCTTTGCTTGCTTGTCCTGTAGCCCTTTCTTAATTTCCTGCAGTGAGTTAGCACTATGGATAAGAGAAGCAGCCTAAGTATAGCTTATGGCATGTGTTAAAATGGTTTTCTTAAGACTAGCTCTCTTAGTTAATATGAGCTTCCATATGTGGAACTTATTAGTGCCAATCAAAGAGTCTACAAGGGAGTTAGCAGCAGAAGTAAACTGGGCAAAGAAAAGACCTGTTTAAAGGGGGCACAACTGGCTTGGAACTGTTGTTTGAGAGCGAACAAATATTTTAAAATCATGACATGTTGATGCCTTTTTCTTCACATGACTGAATAAAAAGTAATTTTTAATTTAGGTGTGAAGTCACAGTCTTTCTTGAATGTAATTTGTGCTACCAGTTAGCATGTTTGGGTTTTTTTAATTCCTTGGAAGTATTTGTCCAGAAAGTGATCACATGGGTGCATGCAGTAACCTAGTTTTAGGGATGCTTTTGATCATCCGAGGAGCAGAGTTGTCAAGCTAATGTGGCTTCAAGAATAGACAGTTTTGAAGTTTTAAGATGTTTCCTCAAAATAGGCTTTAAGAGGATAGCAATACAGAAATTTCTTTTCTTTTTTCCCTTCTCAGATTAAAGCCAGGAGATGAGTAATTTCAACAGTTACATGAGGGGGGAAGGTTCTTCTGGGAACTGTTTTAGGAGAGTTCCCAACACCTGCTGCTAAGTGATGAGTGCATTAGTGAAGAGGACAACAGCAGGCAGTTGGGTTGTCACAGCAAATACTAAAATAACATTTCGATCCAGACAGGTGATGTCTGTTTCCAAGAAACAGAACTTAGCCCTGTCTGTTAGTTTGTAGCAGAACTGGGATAATTCACTAATCAAGTTGGGGATGGACATTGATTCTTACCCATAACTCACAAGTTGAGAACTGCTATGTATAAAGCATGTCATAGAACCATAGAATAGAATTGTAGAATGGTTTGGGTTGGAAGGGACCTTAAAGATCATCCAATGCCTTTCCCCCTGCCATGGGCAGGGACAACTCCCACTAGATAAGGCTGCTCAAGACCCCACTGAACACTTCCAGGGAGGGGGCATCCACAAATTCCCTGGGCAACCTGTTTCACAATCCTCATTGAAAAGAAGTTCTTCCTAATGTCTAGTCTAAATCTTACCCTCTCCAATTTAAAGTTGTTCACCCTTGTACTATATCACTACATCCCATTTGCCAGCTTAGTGGACGTTTGAGGAGGTGATGGGAGACATGGCAGCTGAAACAGCTTGCGCCATCATTTTTCCTAGCTGGGTACTTTGTGCTCTGCTTGCCACTTCTATCATATCACCTATCTCAGAAGATTTAGGGAGAGTGGCTAAGGTCGCTATCATCTTTGGATTGGCATTCTTGAAAGCAAGCAATTTGAGCATGCTTTGCTTTCCAGCTTCATCCATGCCTGTTTGATTTGCTAACGCTGCTGATAATCGGTCGACAAAATGAGTATACGGCTCTGTGAGTCCCTGCTTCACGTTAGTGAAGGTGGGCGATGGATCTTCCCCTGGTAATGCGTAGTATGCTTGCCGAGCAGTGGCTGCAGCCAGATGATGTAAGGCTATTGGATAATTCAACTCTTAGGCCATGTTAGAGTATGCCCCTTGCCCAGTAATCATCTCTGTGGTTATTCCTGCTAAAGGATCATTGGGAGCTCTTGGTCGTGCCGCCTCTAGGGCAGCCTGATGAGACCACTCCCTTTCCCACAGAATTTGTTGCGACGGTGTGCGAAGCAGCCTGGCGATGTTACGACAATCTATGGGGGAACTAATATCAGCCGTATGTATCCAATCTAATACAGATCTCGCTTCCTCAGATTTTATTCCTCCCTCCTTTATCACCTTCTTTATTTGCTGTAGAATTTTCCAGTCATGCTGCTCAAAATTAGGTTGTGGGTTATTTGCATTAAATACAATAGGCAAAGCAAGGGAGCCTGCTGGCTGCCAGTCCCCATCTAAGAGAGCATATCGAATAACTCCAGACCACCTGTTACCGGTCCTTGGCCGACATAAAGGCTTGGCATATTGTGGGGGATAAACTGAAGGTGCCGAGGGTATCATTGGCACACAAGGCTTATCAATCATCTCTCTAATTGAGGAGGCAGGGACAGCGGACACTGGACCTTCTGGATTTTTTTATACGATCTTCTAACGAACGAAGGGACTTTTCCATTCTTTCCTGAAGAGTTTGCATCGTTGATTCTACCTGTTTTTGTAACTCTTTAAGTTCAGTGGAGTTACCTGGCGTTTCCTCTACCATGCCATCTTCTCCCTCCTCTGACTCCTCGCTACTTTTTTTTGGTATCGCAACAGTCTTGGGAGGGGGAGGAAGAGGCGGGTATAATTTAGCCCGACAGCTTGGTCCACCCTGCACTTTATCAGTGCAGCTGGCTACTGTGGACACTTCCGGTTCCTGTGTCATTGCACTTCCGCCCTCTGATGGGCGAACATCGGCCGCCTCCGACGCAATGGGGTCGTCTAGGTCCTCAGACGCATTCCCCTTTTTTACAGCCAGATTTAAGAGCTCGCAGACGCTGGTACAAACTTTCCCAGTCATTCCTTTCATTGGGTAATTCTGGCCCACCCCAAAGAAAGCACTCATACGACTCGTCGTGGTAGAATGAGTTTCAGCCGGGGGATTGGGGGGGCTATGGTGTGCACAGCGGCAGTGGCAACTTTTGACTCCGCCTTCAGCGCTTGTAAAGTATGAATGACAGTCTGCCAAGTTTCCCCACAGCCCCCAAAAGGCTTTTTGCCCTTTTTTGTGATCGTGCAGTCCCATAATTCATCCCCCACAGCGTGCCATGCAGCCCAGTCAAAAAGATGAGAAGGATTTGCAAGAAATCCTTTCTCCCTAGCCCGTAGAACGAGCTTCACTAACGCCTTTTCGGCAACCGCTTCACCTCGCTTAGCGAGAATACCTAATAGCAGTCTTTGTGCTGCAGCATAGTAAGATTCCATGTCTGCAAGCAAGAAAAGCAGAAGGAAGGTAGCAACTCAGTCCGCAGTCGCTGACTCGTGGCCGATATCTCTGCTGGCTCCCCACAGCCTTCACTCCGAAATCTGAAGCTAATGGCTCAGCTCTTTGCTAGGGGTTTCAGCTTTTCGTTAGGGATTCGGCACCCTTACCGCTTTTTGCTAGGGTCTGGCGTCGAAGATTCACTTTTTCTGCTTTTTGCTAGGGTCTCTGCTTTTTACCCTTTCTGCTTTTTGCTAGGTTCTACCTTTTGGGTGCCACTTGTTGGGGGAGGGGAGACCCGGAGTCAATGAACGAGTCCTCCCCGAGGTGTGAATCATTGCTCGTTTATCGTAACATCTGAGAGTCTATTTATACAGATAATCAGAGTGCATGTTTCCATGGAATTAGAATATTTACAACATATTCTAATCGTAAAGTCACACTGTTGAACTACGCACCCGGTTCCCATGCCTGTTTCTGACTTTATCAAGCCAGCCTCCTCATTCTCATGAGATAGCAAAGCTCTCAGAAAACATCACAACCTTGAAGCCTTATACTAAGACTTTGTGTCTAAGAACTAACTATAGTCCTTTGTGTCTAAACATTGATACTTTAGCACATTCCTTTCTACTGATTGTCATAGGCAGGGTTGTGCAAGCAGGCTTCTAGGATTACAGCATGTCCAATTTGTTCCAATATATTTCCTACAACATGCCTTTGTAAAAAGTGCCTCCCCAGCTTTCTTGTAGGCCCCCTTCAGGTACTTGAAGGCTGCAATAAGGTCTCTTAAAAACCTTCTTTTCTCCAGGCTGAACAGGCCCAATTGTCTCAGCCTGTCCTTGTATGGAAGGTGCTCCAGCCCTCTGATCATCTTTGTAGCCCTCCTCTGGACCCATTCCAACAGTTCTATATCCTTCTTATACCCCACAAGTCTATGGGGCTGGATGGGATCCACCCAAGAGTATTGAAGGAGCTGGCAGATGTCCTTTCCAAACCCCTATCCATCATCTTCCAGAGGTCCTGGCTGACTGGGGAAGTTCCACTAGACTGGAGGCTGGCTGATGTTGTGCCCATATACAAGAAGGGTTGCAGAGAGGATCTGGGGAACTACAGGCCTGTCAGTCTCACCTCAGTGCCAGGGAAAGTCATGGAACAGGTGATCTTGAGTGCTATCATGAAGCACATGCAAGAGAACTGGGTGATCAGGCCCAGTCAACATGGGTTTACAAAAGGCAGATCTTGCCAAACTAACCTGATCACCTTCTATGACAAAATGACTCGACTACTGGATGGGGGAAAGGCTGTGGATGTTGTCTTCTTGGACTTCAGTAAAGCCTTTGACACAGTTTCTCACAGCATTCTGCTTCAGAAACTGTCAGCCTCTGGCCTGGACAGGCGCACACTCTCCTGGGTTGAAAACTGGTTGGATGGCCGGGCCCAGAGAGTGGTGGTCAATGGAGTTAACTCCAGCTGGAGGCCAGTCACAAGTGGAGTTCCTCAGGGCTCAGTACTGGGTCCAGCCCTGTTCAATGTCTTTATCAATGACCTGGATGAAGGCATTGAGTGCACCCTCAGCAAGTTTGCAGATGACACTAAGCTGGGAGGAAGTGTGGATGTGCTGGAGGGTAGGGAGGCTCTGCAAAGGGATCTTAACAGGCTGGACTGCTGGGCCGAGACCAATGGCATGAGGTTTAACAAGGCCAAATGCCGTGTCCTGCACTTGGGGCACAACAACCCTATGCAGCGCTACAGACTGGGGGAAGAATGGCTGGAGAGCTGCACGGAAGAGAAGGACCTGGGGGTGCTGGTTGACAGCGACTGAACATGAGCCAGCAGTGTGCCCAGGTGGCCAAGAAGGCCAACGGCATCTTGGCTTGTATCAGAAATGGGGTCACCAGCAGGTCCAGGGAGGTTATTCTCCCTCTGTACTCGGCACTGGTGAGACTGCACCTCGAATACTGTGTTCAGTTCTGGACCCCTCACCACAAGAAGGATGTTGAGGTTCTGGAGCGTGTCCAGAGAAGAGCAACAAAGCTGGTGAAGGGGCTGGAGAACAAGTCTTACGAGGAGCGTCTGAGAGAGCTGGGGTTGTTTAGCCTGGAGAAGAGGAGGCTGAGGGGAGACCTTATTACTCTCTACAACTACCTGAAAGGAGGTTGTGGAGAGGAGGGAGCTGGCCTCTTCTCCCAAGTGTCAGGGGACAGGACAAGAGGGAATGGCCTGAAGCTCCGTCAGGGGAGGTTCAGGTTGGATATCAGAAAAAAATTCTTCACAGTAAGAGTCATTGGGCACTGGAACAGGCTGCCCAGGGAGGTGGTCGAGTCGCCTTCCCTGGAGGTGTTTAAGGAACGGGTGGATGAAGTGCTGAGTGACATGGTTTAGGGAGTGTTAGGAATGGTTGGACTCGATGATCCAATGGGTCCTTTCCAACCTTGTGATTCTGTGATTCTTATGTTCAGGATTCTGGAACTGGACACAGTACTCCAGGTGAGGTCTCACAGGAGTGGAGTAGAGGGGCAGAATCACGTCCCTCGACCTGCTGGCCACGCTTCTTTTAATGTAGCTCAGGATACGGTTGGCCTTCTGGACTGTGAGCACACATTGCCGGCCCATGTTGAGCTTCTCATCAATGAGCATCCCCAAGTCCTTCTCTGCAGGGCAGCTCTCAATCACATCATCCCCCATCCTGTCTTGAAAATGTGGATTGCTCCAACCCAGGTGTAGGACCTTGCACTTGGCCTTGTTGAACCTCATGAGATTCTCACAGGCCCACTTCTTCAGCTTATCAGAGTCCCTCTGGATGACATCCCATGCTTCTGGTGTGACAACTGCATGGCTCAGTTTGGCATCATCTGAAAACTTGCTGAGGGTGCCCTCACTCTCACTGTTGATATCATTGATGAAGATAGTAAGCAGCACTGGTCCCAGTGTGGGATCCCTGAGGGACACCACTCGTCACAGATCTTCATAGTGTCATAGTATGGTTAGGGTTGGAAGAGACCTTAAAGATCATCTAGTTTCAACCCCTGTGCCATGGGCAGGGACGTCCCACTAAAGCAGGCTGCCCAAGGCCCCATCCAACCTGGTCTTGAACACCTCCAGTGATGGGGCATCCACAACCTCCCTGGGCAACCTGTTCCAGTGTCTTGCCACTCTCGTGGTGAAGAAATTCTTCCTAATCTCTGGTTTAAATCTGCCTCTCTTTAGTTTATACCCCTTCCCCCTGGTCCTATCCCCACAAGCCTTTATGAATAAACCCTCTACAGCTTTCCTATAGGCACCCTTCAGGTACTGGAAGGTCGCTATAAGATCTCCTCTGAGCCTTCTCGTCCACGCCGAACAAGCCCAACTGTCTCAGCCTGTCGTCATAGGGAAAAGGTGCTCCAGCCCTCCCATTATCTTTGTAGCCCTCCTCTGGACCTGTTCCAACAGCTCCATATCCTTATGTTGAGGATTCCAGAACTGGACACAGTATTCCAGATGAGGTCTCGATCTGGACATCTAGCTGTTGCCCACTAGTCTCTGAATGTGACCTACCAACCAGTTTCTTATCCACCAACAGTCCATCCATCAAATCCATATCTCTCCAATTTAGAGAGAAGGATGTTGTGGGGGACCATGTCAAAGGCTTTACAGAAGTCCAGATAGATCACATCCATTGCTTTTCCCCACTTATGTGGTCACCCCATCATAGAAAGCCTCTAGGTTGGTCATACAGGACTTGCCCCTGGTGAAGCCATGCTGGCTGTCTCAAATTGCCTCTCCGTTCTCTATGTGCTTCAACATAGCTTCTAGGAGGATCTGTTCCATGATCTTCCCAGGCACAGAGGTGAGGCTGACAGGTTGGTAATTCCCAGGGTCATCTTTTCTACCCTTTTCAAAAATGGGGACAATGTTACCCTTCTTCCACTCACCAGGGTCTTCTCCTGAGTGCCATGACTTTTCAAATATTATGGAGAGTGGCTTGGCAACCACATCAACGAATTCCCTCAGGACTCTGGGATGCGTCTCATCAGGTCCCATAGACTTCTATATGTTTGAGTTCCTCAGGTGTTCATGAACCTGATCTTCCCATACAATGGGAGGGGTTTTACCCCCCTGGTCCCCATCTTGTTGTCCCTTGACCCAAGAGTGGTGAGGAGAGGGGTTATCGATGAAGGCTGAGGCAAAAAAGTTTAGTACCTCAGCCTTCCTGTCTGTTGATATGAGGTCGCCATTTCTGTTCATCAGTGGAGGTACATACTCTTTAACCTTCCTTTTCTGGTTCATGTACCTGTAGAAGCCCTTCTTGTTAGTCTTAACTTCCCTTGCCAAATTCAGCTCCAGCTCTGCCTTGGCTTTCCTGACCCCATCCCTACACAACCAAGCAGCATCACTATACTCTTCCCAGATTCCCTGTCTGTGCTTGCACTGCCTGTGCACTTCCTTCTTGCTCTTCGGTTTGACCAGCAGGTCTTGACTCGGCCATGCCCTTCTCTTCACTTCCCTGCCTGATTCCCTACCTCTGGGGACTGAGCACTCTTGCACTTTATGTAAAGCATCCTTAAATATTAGCCAGCTCTATTCTGCTTCCTCGTCCGTGTGGACCGTATCCCATCCCAGGGAGTCCTACTGAGTAACTCCTTGAGGAGCTGGAAGTCTGATTTCCTGAAATTTAGGGTCCTGACTTTACTCCTCACCTGTCCCTTATGCCTGAGGACCTTGAACTCCACCAGTGCATGATCACTGCAGCCCAGACTGCCTCCGATCCTAATGTCACTGATGAGTTTGCTTGTATTGGTGACCATCAGGTCCAGTATTGCATCCCCTCAGGTAGGGGTGTCTGTTTTCTGGGTTAAGAAGTTATCTTTGATGCACTCCAGGAATCTCTTGGGTTGCCTACATCTTGCTGTGTACTTTTCCAGCATATGTCAGGGTATTTGAAGTCCCCCAGTAGGATGAGATCTTGCGAGCTTTGAAGCCTCCTGTAGCTGAAAGAAGAAAGCTTCATCAGTATGCTCCCCTTGATCAGGTAGCCTGTAGTATGCACCAACCACAAGGTTCCCATTGCTTCCTTGGTCTTTTATTCCGACCCACAAGCTTTCAACCTTTTTGTGGCTAATCTTCAATGATAGCTCTTCACATTATATCTTTTTCCTCATATAAAGGGCAATGCCTCCACCCCTCTTTCCTGGTCTGTCCCTTCTGAACAGCCTGTAGCCATTGATAGCCGCACTCTAGTAATGGGATTCGTCCCACCAAGTTTCTGTGATGACAACTAGATATAGCTTTCTAGTAGCACTGTAGCTTCCACCTCCTTCTGTTTGTTGCCCAGGCTGTGTGCATTTGTGTAGAGGCACTTCAGCTGGGCTGTTGGCTGTGTCACCTTCTTAGTGGAAGACCCCTTATTTCCCTTAAGGTGTTCTGTGGAAGTTTCTTTCCTGGCACTTAGTACCTTGGGAGCCCTCCCCTCATCTTCGCAGGACTTCAACTGTGCTGCAGCGCCCTCAGCATGCCCTGGGGCAGCAGGTGGAGGGCCCATACGAGCACCCTGTTCCTTCAATCACTGTGTGTCCTCCTGCTGCTTGTCACAGGGAAGCCTGATATTACCCCCTCCTCATTCACATCTAGTTTAAAGCCCTATCAATGAGCCCTGCAAGCTCCTGAGCAAAGACTCTCCTCACGCTTTGAGAAATGTGACTCCCATCTGATACTTGTAATCCTGGTGCCATGTAACATAAGGCAGTAACAACATAAGGCAGTAAGGATGGAATGATGACATGCTTTGCAGTGGTTTCCTGTTGTGTGACATTTTTTCATCTCTGAGTTGGCCCTGTGTGTATGTACTCCTCTGGCAGCTTGCTGTGTAGCTTCCTGATTTCCTCTTAGTAAATGGTGTTGTGTAGCCTGAATTTCAAGCCTAGAAAACAGCCAGGCAGCTGTTTGCCAGGTGAAGAGAATCCACTTGCATTGCCTGAACATAAAATGTGAAGAGATTATCCTGCAGATAGAAGTCTTGCAGAAAGTGGTGAGCGCAAAGCAGTTGACTTTAGGGATACTTTTCTGATATTTTGTCATGTCTTCTCATCTGTGTCGAGAGTTTCTTTCAATAATTTTACAGTAACAGCTTTCAACTGATCCATGTTTGCTAGTGCTGTATTGTGCAGAGAGAAAATGAAGAGTGCTCTTAAATTGCACTAATTTCCTTGGAGAATTTTTCAGAGCTGAGGTGGCAGAAACTTGCACCTGTTTTCCCAAGACCATCTCCTGCCCAAAGATAAATGGTTTCAACTCTTCTGTCAAATGACACGTTCAAACTCTAGGTTGCAGAACGCCTTTAGATGCTGCATGGACATATAATGTGAAATAAAAATTCATGTCAAGTTTGACTTTGAGTCTCTATGAAACTTAATTTCTAAACTCGAGGTTAGAAGTCAATAAGACAGTGTTGGTGACGTTGCCTGCATCTGTTAGAATTTCCTAACACATTTTGTATGCATTTCCTTTAACTGCAAAACTATCTTAAAATCATCTAACAGTCTAATTAGTGTTTTATCACAAATTAAACTTACAAATGAGATAACTGGTGGTCGCTCACAAATTTCTCAATTTCTTTTAATGTGGTGAAAGAAAATAAGTCTATTAAGACAAGCTAACCACGTGGATGGAAATAGTATGTCTGACGTTAATATTCCTGAATTATATATATTTTTAAAATGCTTACTTAGGTAAGGAATCGGATAATTGTACAACTTCGGTTGTGCTTGTCTTCAGAAACTGATTTTAAATAAATGCCTTTTTGAAGCTTGTTTGTGAAAACAGTGTGTGGAACAGTTCTTACTAAAATTTTCTTTTTAGATCTGGTCAATAGTCCTGTTTATTGAGAAGACCCATAATGAATGGAGATGTGACAGAGTGTAGTGAATGGTCAAAACGGAGGAAGCCAAGAAGTTAAATACTGTTATTCCCTCTCCTTAACCCTTTATACATAACTTCCACATTACAGACTGAAGTTAAATTTTGTTTGCTTTTTCTTATTTGATTCATAGCATCAGTATATTTGATCTATGGAGTAGGATGCAGGATTAATATGAGCAAAAGATAATGGGATTTTTTTCTACTAGCATATTTTTCCTTTACCAACACTTCCTACCTGAATGGTGACTTAGCAGCAGGACCTTATTCCTGAGTATCTGTATACAGAAGAATATATGTGCATCAGTAGGGCACTGCCCAGACACTGCATATTACAGCAATTGGGGTCTTGCTGTAGTGTAGGGAAGCCATTCTTTAGATGAATTTGAAGACTTAAGTTTTCAAGCCTTCTACACAATTTTGATTGAAATTAAGAGTAGTAATTGTGTTCAAGTGTAATTGAGTGAAGTTTTGCTAAAAATACTATAACATAACTGTTAACTTGTTTTACACAGCTGTAGCTGATGTTACGAGCTGAACTGCTGTAACTAAGGTTAAGCTTTAGTGTAGACATAGTTCAGGTTACAGCATCTTATTGATATCATCTTGAAAAAGGAAATCTTAAGAGTATTAAACAAAGAAACTTAGGGCTGCCATTTTTAAGTTCATGCAATTCAGGAAGCCATGCGACATACCAACGTAATTTCTTACAGAGTTAGTATGCCAAGCAAAAAATATTTGCATTTGAGGTAGGTCAACATGTCAAAATACAAATGTACAAGATACTTGGCCAATAGCAAAATGCTGTATAGTTCAAAGGAGTTTGCCTCTCAAGTAAGGAAGAAAAATTGTTGAATTTTGGAGACTATATAGTGTTAGTACTGGAGTACTGGATAAAGAAGGGTTAGGGTATGTGAATTCTGGCCTTGGTTCTGCTGCTTTTTCCTAAGTAACCTTACACGTTTTTAATTTGCTGTCAATTTTCAGTCTACAAGAATTTATCTCAATTTATAAGGCGTATGATAATGCCACCTCCTCACCTCACTGCTATTATTTGGTTAGGGAGTGTAAGTTTAAAGCATTGTTCCCATTGGAGCATCAGTGATATGGAAAGCAAATTTATGGGTGATTTAATTGTTGGAATTTGTGTAAGTTCTTTATCTTCAAGTTACTGTTGCTCCTCATTAGGATTACCTTAATGGTAAGAAGCAGGAAGAGTCAGAATAAAAAAAATGGTGTTAAAGCTTTCTTGATTTTTATATGCCATTAAATGTTTGGCAAGTTATCTAATGCTGGGGCTTCTGAATTTTAAGAAAATGAAAAACAGTTACTTGTGGTTACTTTAGTGGCTGACTTGCTCGGTGGATCCTGGTACAAAGCTCTAACTAGGAAGAATAATATTTGTATCTGACATTTCATACTACCATTAAGACGACATACTAGTCATTCAAAAAATATGTTGACTGTCCTTTTATTGTTAATATTGAGCCCCAAATTATTTCAAATAGTACTTATTTTTCTCTAATAAAGGAATCAGCTCTTTAGTCAGCCCAAGTCAATGCTAAACTATTCCCTGGCTTGTGGTAACTGGTGTCTTTATACCAGGCCAACTATTCAATGTGGCAAAGATTCCTCTCCTCATTATATTCTTGTTTTGTAGAAGTCAGCCAATTTTGTTTTCTTGGTACTATAACAAAACACCTGAGGGCTGCTTTTACTAGTGTGAATATTTTATGACAACCATAGCCAATTTCACAGGATAAACCTCCCCACTGTGTAGCTCAAGCTGTTAGTCTAGGAAGAATTTATAGCATTAAGAACATATTGCAGTTCTTTTACTGCTGCAGCTTTGAACACAAATAGCTAGTTAATGGATTCCCTACCGATTTAATCCTGCTTGCAATCTACACCTGCTAATTTAATAGAAGTAGTTTCCCACATCTTGTTTACTTACTCTTACTTGATTGCAGTGCTGATTGGTGGAAAACTTCTAAAATTAACAATATGCAATGCCATAGTATCATCATGAACAGATTTCATTGACATCTGTCATGCTGTATTGTTTAAGGCAGACTGGCAGAATACAAGAGAACAATTGGGAGCTAGAGTAAGTTAGCATCTTGCTACATATGCTTCACAATTGGAAGAACAAAGAGACTGAGGAAATCCCCTTGGACAAGTGCTGCACAGTAATCTGACTCGAGCATTTGTTCAGAAAAGATGCCTCAAATTGTGGCTTTTTATTTTGAAATGTACAAGCAGGTTTCAATAGGTCAAGAGTTGAAAGCTTTTGTTTGGAGCATTAGCCTTTAATTGTAGGTAAACTGACCATTTCTTTGGATGCTTTGGTTATCTCTTCTTAGATGTTGGATAGAAGCCTGATGCAAAAGCTGCAGACTGAGTTATTAGTTGTTGTTGAATTGGTGAATTACATTCCAGAACTGGTCTTCACTTCCTCTTAAGTTTTATGTGAGGCTTCAAGTCAAGTTCCTCTGATATTTGAAATAATTTTAACTCGTGCTGTAATTTTGAAATTTTGAACATGAAGAAAGGCTGATATCAACTGATGTCAAATCTTGTATCTTTGTGGCATGGAAAGCTCTGTTTGAAACAGTGTTTGACTCTCGGGTGTTTGGATGAAAAAAATCTTTTCTCTTTAATAGATCAAATGTTAATTTCATGGGCTCCAACTATAACACCTCCTCTATGAAGAAAGGATGAAACAGTTTGGGCTGTTCAGCCTGGAGAAGAGAAGGCTCCGAGGAGACCTTATTGCAGCCTTTCAGTGTCCAAAGGCGGCCAGGGGAGGGATGTTTTACAAGGGCATGTAGTAGTAGGACAAGGGATAATGGTTTTACGCTGAAAGAGGAGAGATTTAGATTAGACATTAGGAAGAAATTCTTCACGATGAGGGTGATGAGGCACTGGAACAGGTTGTCCAGAGAAGTTGTGGATGCCCCCTCCCTGGAAGTGTTCAAGGCCAGATTGGATGGGGCTTTGAGCAACTTGATCCAGTGTGAGGTGCCCCTGCCCATGGCAGGGGTTTGGAACTGGATGATCTTTAAGGTCCCTCCCAACCCAAACTGTTCTGTGATTGGTAATTCTTTATTGTCTTTCTGTAGTAAATCTCCCCATCTATTATGTCCTGGGAAAGTGCTTTAACTGTTAAGCATGTGAGGCAAGAGTGCCTACTTGTGGTCTTCAGATGCACGTTCTGAGTGTGGGTTGAGAGCAAGATGCCTAAGACTTCAGGACTTAATATGCCCTTTCTGCCAAACTCTAGGCAGCGAAGCTCAGGAAGTAGATTTTGATTCTTGTTGTAAGGATGTCCCCTGCATACTCACGTTTTCTGTACGTAGTATCTAATATGGGGTCCTGTATTCTGTTCTGGGCCTGAGGAGAGCAGAGGCCTGTAGTTAGGCATCTCGGCTATTAAGTTGCTTTCTTGATTTTTGTCTTTGCTAAGCATATAAGGTAACATAATATCTCAGCAAATGTGCAAAATTAATTTTAAAAATAAAATAATGCTTTCTTGCACTTGAACACTGAGACTCTTCAAGCCTTTTTATGGCTTCCTTGCTAGTTGTGAGCTTTCTTTAATATTTCTCATAAAATATGGGAATTGACTGTGAGTGAAGGCAAATGTATGTGTTTATGTATTTACCACGTATAACAGTCATGACACAAGTATCATTCAGTTCTCTTCCCCAATACCTTCGTTGGGGTGGCTTCCTCTGTAGTTCAGATCTTAACTTTATTTGAAATATCTTATAGGAAACATGGAATGTGTTGTCAAAAACCCCAAAGTTACTACAGTTACACCAGCCATGGAGCCATGTATTAATGGACTGGAGCCATTTGATCCTTACAGTGTCACTACCCATAACTGGAAGGAAGGAGGAAAAATTCTGGGCCCCAGATGCCCTCACTAGCCATCCCAAGGCCCTGAAGTCTCTTTTGATCACCCTTGGGCTATGTACTGCAGCTTTGTCACCTCCCACGTAGAAGAGCAGTAATGGGTAGTAGTCTGATGGCTGTACCAGACTGGGGAGTTTCCTAGTAATATCCCTGACCCGGGCTCCTGGGACGCAGCAGACTTCCCTATGAGTAGGGTCTGCTTGACCTAATACTGCCCTCTAACAGAAGTTTCCTAGGGGTCTGCTTTGTTTACCCCAGAATAATCTACATGTAAGAATCTTGTCCAGCTCCTCTTAAGGATAAGTGCCACTGCAGTTGATGTAAATAGTTTTTAAGAAGAATGCTTTTTATTTGGTATTGGTCAAGATATTGGCTCATATCTCTAGTAGGTGCTTAGAAGAAAAATCATTAATTATTTCATACTGAACTTACTGAATCTTTACATTTTCTGTTGCAAAAATTGAGATTGAGACCTCTGTGTTACTTCACATCATTCACAAGCAGGAATGAACTGCTGTAGCATTGAGTCATGCCATTTGATGAATATGTATGCCTGGTTATGTATGTTTAAGTCAGTAGATGGCATTTTGTCTGTGATATGGGATGATGGAGATACAAGTAAAAATATTAATTCTGCAGGGATGCAAAATGATGTAGGATATAAAGAGAAGTAGGGTAGATATCTCATGAACTTAATTTAACATTTGTATTCTTATTGGAGATCTCTTTAATGTTTTCTAAGTGAGCATAATGCAAATAACTTTTTCTTTGCCACTGTCAGCATGAGGAAAATAATTTCTGAACAACATATATTTCAGTAGTTAAGGCACTTAGACCAGCCAAACTACATTTTACAGTAAACTTTTGTTCAGACAACTGGCAATGCAGCTAGCTGAGGTTCTGCTTGCAAATACAGGGACTATAATTAGGATTGTTACTGGCTGATATGTAGCATTTCTCCCTACTACAGCCTAAAATGTCTAATTGCCAGTGTATAGAAAGGACTGCTGAATGAGAAAATAATAGCGGCTATGTATGCTTTCTTTTGAAACTCAGAATTAAGAAAACCATGATCAGGCAAATTTGGTAGTAACTATCTTCTGTGCTGAATACAGTACTCTGTGTACACCAATGAACTTTTTTAATTGCTGCCTTTGATTCATTTATATTGCATCTAAGCCTTTCAAATCAGCCTTTCCTGTTACTGTTTACAAGACCCTCTCTGAGCTAGTTCCAAATGTTTAGTATGTCTCCCTCCCAGCTTAATGCGTTCTTGAACCACAGGAAGAAAATAAACTGGTATGAGATGAAGGATTCTGTTCTTTCACCCATCAGTCAAGCCTTTTCTCAAAGTTAGTATCAGTGGAGTAATGGACAGTGTCTTCACAGGAGTCAACTTCAATCCAGCTACACCAGTGATGAACCAGAGCCTAAGTCAATATACCATCGTTCCTGCCTTGGTTTCCTGGTCAGTATGTTGCTGTATAAATCTTGGATCTAAGATCTTACATAGCGAGATTGGGGGGGGGGGGGGGGGGGGGGGTATGCAAGGTATAGATCTTCAATCTATAGACTATAACCTGTTTTCTCAGGCAAATTTTAGAAACAGCTGTGAGCAATGTTAAAGCAATAGTATTTGCCCATTTGTTATGAGAAAATGGGATTCCATAAATCTGGTCACCCTTTCTTATTGCTGTAACATTTTGGATAGTTTGGTGTAGCTACCTGCTTTCTGCCCCCTTGACAAAATGCTAGTCGAAGTAGTAAGTTCTGTAAATGTTAGGCTGGTATAAATGTGTTTGTGTGCCTCTGTGAAGTATCTTCTCTAGTTCAAGTGAAAACCTGATCTTTTCTGTTGTTGTGTTTTTCTTTTTAGTCTTTGAGTGAAAATATGAGTGAAAGTAAGCGTCAGTCTCGCATCAGTAGGGAAGACGTTGCCTGAGAATTCTGGAATTTGAAAACTTAACTTTCATTCTCATCTCCCATTTTAAAAACGGATAAATGGGGTACTGTCACAGTTCACAATTTTTTTTTTCATTTCAGTCACAGTTCTAGCACTACAAATGCCTCAGAAAACATGGGAACAAATTAGCTTCAGTCAAAGAAAGGCTCGTGATTATACGATGCAGGAGAAAGAGAAATGGAGAAGACTGCCTTGAATATGGACTTGCAAACTTGTTAGTGGCTGTAGATTCTGAAAGATATGTAAGATTCAGCAAAAATGTTAGGGATTCAGTGTAATACATGACAAATAAGCAAGTTAAATGTCCAAGACCATTGTATAATGTGGGCTTTGACTAGGATGATGCAATTTGCATTTCAGTTTTTATTTGTCCTCTTTCTAGTGCTACCGCTTCAGGTAAAGAGGAGGCGGTCAACTGAACTCTGTGCTTTTTAGCCCCTTTAGAGCTGTTCCACTTGTTTGCAAGACTTCGGGAAAGAAAGTGGAATTGTAGTTATGTATGAATTGTGACAATATTTAAGAACTTCTATATAGAGTTTCTGGTGCTTTGTATG
The DNA here is from genome assembly GCF_017976375.1 of Cuculus canorus. Lineage (NCBI taxonomy): Eukaryota > Metazoa > Chordata > Aves > Cuculiformes > Cuculidae > Cuculus > Cuculus canorus. The sequence goes on from NC_071440.1 coordinate 16,041,920, forward strand.
TAAATATCTTTGAAGTGGTTCTGGTTCTGCCTTATTTCATCTGATGATGTACTTGTTGCAAGCTCTTCATTTAGTACAAAAAGTACCTAGAACGCGCAGCATTGCCAGAGCTGTAAATAGTGTTAGTGGTAGGATAGTTGCTTTGTTCATTCTGTCTCTCTAAAAACTGGTAATAAATTCGTAGTAGCAACACCCTGTAATATACAGGCACCAACCTAAGCGTGTGTGTCAGTTTTGCTGTACATAGTGTACTGTTTAAAACTGCTGCCTTTGGGTTCTTTCAGCTATAGCCTGAAATAAAACACTATCTGTCTAAATCAGAGTATTATTGATGAGACCTAGCGCCTTTATCCCTAGCTATATCTTCTATTTTGCAAATGCACTTGGGGAAAGTAGGTGTCTTGGAGTGTGTGCAGTGTAGTGCCATGTGTAGGGACCAGCTTGTTTGATGCTGTAGTCATGACTATTTGGATGTTACTTGCACATACTTGCTTGGATCTGCAAATCAGTACATCTGGCTTTTAACTGTACTGAGAAACTGAAGCTAATTAAGCAGCCTATGAGTACCAGCCTGAGGTGGTTTTATTAGTTGGCATCTGGACATCAGTGTGGGGACTGTGAAATCTTCTGTGTAGCTGCATCTGCAACTGAAATTTCTAGTTCAGAATTACTGCCACTGCAAGCCAGGATGCAAATGACTTTCTATATTCACTAAGATGAGGTTGTACCATCACAGACTAATGTTAATATGCTGGTTGGCAATAGTCATCCTGTTCAGCCTTATCCTGTTCCTTTTCTCATCTAGATGGGTCAGTGTTCTTTGCCACAATCATATTGCAAATGCAAGAATTTATTTTGGGGCAGTGGGTTCCAGTTCAGGTGATGTCCATCTGTATTTTTTGTACTCTTGAATGTGACCGTAGCGTGTTCACAGAATCACAGAATCACAAGGTTGGAAAGGACCCATTGGATCATCGAGTCCAACCATTCCTAACACTCCCTAAACCATGTCCCTAAGCACTTCATCCACCCGTTCCTTAAACACCTCCAGGGAAGGCGACTCGACCACCTCCCTGGGCAGCCTGTTCCAGTGCCTAATGACTCTTACTGTGAAGAATTTTTTTCTGATATCCAACCTGAACCTCCCCTGACGGAGCTTCAGGCCATTCCCTCTTGTCCTGTCCCCTGACACTTGGGAGAAGAGGCCAGCTCCCTTCTCTCCACAACCTCCTTTCAGGTAGTTGTAGAGAGTAATAAGGTCTCCCCTCAGCCTCCTCCAGGCTAAACAACCCCAGCTCTCTCAGCTGCTCCTCGTAAGACTTGTTCTCCAGCCCCCTCACCAGCTTTGTTGCTCTTCTCTGGACACGCTCCAGAGCCTCAACATCCTTCTTGTGGTGAGGGGTCCAGAACTGAACACAGTATTCGAGGTGCGGTCTCACCAGTGCGGAGTACAGAGGGAGAATAACCTCCCTGGACCTGCTGGTGACCCCATTTCTGATACAAGCCAAGATGCCGTTGGCCTTCTTGGCCACCTGGGCACACTGCTGGCTCATGTTCAGTCAGCTGTCAACCAGCACCCCCAGGTCCTTCTCTTCCGTGCAGCTCTCCAGCCATTCTTCCCCCAGTCTGTAGCGCTGCATAGGGTTGTTGTGCCCCAAGTGCAGGACCCGGCATTTGGCCTTGTTAAACCTCATGCCATTGGTCTCGGCCCAGCAGTCCAGCCTGTTAAGATCCCTTTGCAGAGCCTCCCTACCCTCCAGCAGATCGACACTTCCTCCCAGCTTAGTGTCATCTGCAAACTTGCTGAGGGTGCACTCAATGCCTTCATCCAGGTCATTGATAAAGACATTGAACAGAGCTGGACCCAGTACTGAGCCCTGAGGAACTCCACTTGTGACTGGCCTCCAGCTGGAGTTAACTCCATTGACCACCACTCTCTGGGCCCGGCCATCCAACCAGTTTTCAACCCAGGAGAGTGTGCGCCTGTCCAGGCCAGAGGCTGACAGTTTCCTAAGCAGAATGCTGTGAGAAACTGTGTCACTTTAGGTTGTGTTACTTTAGGTTGTTTCATCCCATGTAGTTTATATCTGGTAATTACGGATTTTGCTATGAACTTTGATTCCTCCAATAGGGATATAATACATTTAAGCCAACATGAGCCAGCAGTGTGCCCAGGTGGCCAAGAAAGCCAATAGCATCTTGGCTTGTATCAGAAACACCGTGGCCAGCAGGACCAGGGAAGTGATTCTGCCCCTATATTCAGCACTGGAGAGGCCGCGCCTTGAATACTGTGTTCAGTTTAGGGCCCCTCACTATAAGAAAGACATTGAGGTACTGGAGCATGTCCAGAGATGAGCAACAAAGCTGGTAGAGGGGCTGGAGAACAAGTCTTATGAGGAATGGCTGAGGGAACTGGGGTTTTTTAGCCTGGAGAAGAGAAGGCTGAGGGGAGACCTTATCGCTGTCTACAACTACCTGAAAGGAGATTGTAGAGAGTTGGATGTTGTTCTCTTCTCCCAAGTGATAGGTGATCAGACAAGAAGGAATGGCGTCAAGCTGTGTTGGGAAGTTTATATTGGACATCAGGGAAAATTTCTTCACTGAAAGGGTTATCAAGCACTGGAAGGGGCTGCCCAGGAAGGTGGTTGAGTCACCATCCCTGGAGGTATTTAAAAGACGGGTAGATTAAGTGCTTAGGGATATGATTTAGTAGTGGACAGGTACGGTTGGACTTGACCTCTGAGGTCTCTTCCAACCTAATGATTCTATGATTCTAAAGAAAGCAATAATATTGCTTACTTATGTGTGGCACAAACCATGTTTGTCCATGTTCATTCTTTATGGGCAGATCAATAATTCATCTGTGTTTGAACTGGGACTTGATAATACAGTTTAGTCAACTTATAGATCCTACTATGATGATGAATGAAAATGGTGACCTCGTATCAACAGATGAGGAGAAGGCTGAGGTACTAAACTTTTTTTGCCCTAGTTTTACCTGGCAGCCATTCTCCTCGCCCCTCCTGGGTCAGTAGACAACAAGAAGGGGACCAGGGGGGTAAGCCCCCTCCCATTGTAGGAGAAGATCAGGTTCATGAACACCTGAGGAATCCAAACATATAGAAGTCTATGGGACCTGGCGAGATGCATCCCAGAGTCCTGAGGGAATTCGTTGATGTAGTTGCCAAGCCACTCTCCATGATATTTGAAAAGTCACGGCACTCAGGAGAAGTCCCTGGTGACTGGAAGAAGGGCAAGATTGTCCCCATTTTTGAAAAGGGTAGAAAAGATGACCCTGGGAACTACTGACCTGTCAGCCTCACCTCTGTGCCTGGGAAGACCATGGAACAGATCCTCCTAGAAGCTATGCTGAAGCACATAGAGAACGGAGAGGCGATTTGAGACAGCCAGCATGGCTTCACCAGGGGCAAGTCCTGTATGTAGTGGCTTTCTATGATGGAGTAACCACAGCAGTGGACATGGGTAAACCGACGGATGTGATCTATCTGGACTTCTGTAAAGCCTTTGACAATATCCTCTCTGAACTAGAGAGATATGGATTTGATGGGTGGACTGTACAGTGGATAAGAAACTGGTTGGATGGTCATATTCAGAGAGTAGTGGTTAACAGCTAGATGTCCAGATGGAGATCCATGACAAGTGGTGTTCCTCAGGGGTCCGTACTGGGACCAGTACTGTTTAATATTTTCATTGATGATATTGGCAGCGAGATCGAGTGCACCCTCAGCAAGTTTGCAGATGGCACCAAGCTGAGTGGTGCAGTTGTCACACCAGAAGGACGGGATGTCATCCAGAGGGACCTAGACAAGCTGGAGAAGTGAGCCTGTGTGAACCTCATGAGGTTCTGCAGCCCTGCAGAGAAGGACTTGGGGGTGCTGATTGATGAGAAACTTGACATGAGCTGGCAATGTGTGCTTGCAGCCAAGAAGACCAACCACATCCTGAGCTACATCAAAAGAAGCATGGCCAGCAGGTCGAGGGAGGTGATTCTGCCCCTCTACTCTGCTCTGTTGAGACCCCACCTGGAGTATTGTGTCCAGTTCTGGAACCCCCAACGTAAGGATATGGATATTTTGTATAGTTGACCTTATTTCTGTCAACAGACAAATTGTTTTGAGAACAGCAATGAAAGTGCTCTTTGGAGTGAAAATATCTGCACTGCTGGGAGGAATTATATTATCTTTTAACATATATTTTGGAGTATATTTAAATACTGTCTACACAAGAAAGTTTTAAGTATGGCTTGGATGCAGGAGCCAAATTATATTTTGGAAATAATGATGACTTACCAGTTCTGCAGTATACAGTGATTTCAAACCCAAAAATCTCTGTTTGGTAAAATATGAAGTCCAAAGCATGCTTCTAGACTTTGGTTTGAGATCAGTCTGCTTTCTGATACTGAAATGGTGATATGTTTTGATTGCTTCCTGCATAATAAATTAAATGTGCCTGGGAATGTTCCCAGACACCATGATCAACTGGTTCAGGACTGTGTTATCTATACTCTTAAACTTTTAGCTACCAGAGCAGGGTGTCTGCATCTGAACTGCACAGTGTGAGTGGTCCCGATAGTGTGTGACTCAACCTGGGAATTGTGTGAGAGAACAGTAATTGGCATGGCCCAGCACTGGGCAATGTTCTAGATGCTTTCTAGCACACATAATCATGTTTCAGGGGCTTGGAATGTTTCCAGACAAGACTTAACTTATGAGTACACATGTTAGTCCTTGATTCTTCTAAATTCTTTATGGACTAAAGAGTAATAGAGGACTCATAACATCATAAGGGGTTTAGGAGTAGTATAAGAGGAGCAGAAGGACTCATAACATCATAAGGGGTTTAGGACACATCAGAAAGGTATGTATAGGAGAGAATGCCTCCTATTTATTTTGGGGCAGAAATTCTATACTGCTTTAAATGTTTGTGTCTCCTGTTTCCTTCTTATATGGTTTTAGTTGTTGTTTAAACATCTTAAAGAATGCAGTTGCCTTCTTTCCAGCCACCACCTTTCTGGGATGAGTAGGGGTGTCTGCCTTCCATTAGGCTATTGCTTGCCTATGAATGAACATGCTGTGGCCTTTCAGTAAATTGCTGTGCATCGAGTATGCTTTTTATGGTTGTGAGGAATTTAATTCTGATTTGATGTGTATGTGTGTGAATAAGCTGTCAGAGCTGACTGTCAATATGCAGCAGGATTTGTCTGCTGATTGTTCAATTTAATGTGCCTGATCTGTCTCACCAGCAGTAGTGGTGCATATTTAAGGACACAATACAGTGCAGGGAAGCTCCCAGGTGTCCCACAGGCTGCTTGTGTTTCTTCAGGGCAACTATTTCAGTCGTTATGCAGCTTCTGGCAGCCCGCTGTCCTGGAGGCATCTTAGGAATGTGAAAGAGAGGTTGTAGGCTCTACTGATGCAGTGATGGTCAGTATTTCTCTTTTGCCCACTCTGTTTCTGGAGAGCTGCGATGCTCCTTGTGTCTGAGATGGATGTAACTTGTTCAGGGCAGTTGGCTCTCTTGAAAAGCTGGATATATGTCAGAGTGTGGGCCTTGCGTGTGGCTCTCTGCTGCTCTCCAGTAGACAAAATTATCTAGTACAAGATTGTACTTGTGTCTATAATTAGTAAAATGTCAGAAGCCATATTTTATTTAACATTTATTTGTGATGAATGCAGGCTGCTGCCAAAAATTAGTCTCGCTCCTCCTTTGTAGTGCTTGTGTAGCTCCACAGCGAATAGAAGAAGTGATCTGACTGAAAAGTAACTCAAAATGTTAGTTTTCAGTCACGTGTTCTGTGGTCAGATAGCCAGTTCATTGATTTTGGGTTGCTCCTCAATTGCATGGATGCTTCAGCCTCCCTGGAATGACATTAGAAATGAGGCATATGGAACAAGGCAAGAAGGAAATGAGAACAATTTGTTCCCTTCATCAGTAGCCCACACTTATGTTTTATTTAAGTTAGGGGAACTTTGATTCTTTCCTGGTGCAACTTTTCAGAGGCTATTAACTTTAAAGGGAATGTAGCAGCCAGTCAAATGTCAGGCTTTGTCATTAGGGAGTGGGGTTGCAAATTGCTTGTCAACCAAATTCTCCTCACTTCTGATGTTGCAGAATCTAGTTCCAATGTAAAATAAACTGTCGGTCTTCAGTGGTCGCAGAACAAGTCTGTGATGGAGCTGAGCTTGATTTATGCTTCTGAAAGTCTACTGTGCGTTTACAAGTCCATACTGTTTTCTTACTTAAATCTGCTGCTGCTTTTAGTTTGTGCTTATCACTGGAGGCTCCTATTTCTTTACTGTTATAATCTTGTCATTGAACCAGTTTGGTAAAGAATTAGTTGTCTCTCTTTTCCTCCTGCTTGACTTGGCAATTAGTTTTGCTATTCTATAGTTAAGCCTTAAAATACTATACTGTAAAACTATGTTAAACTTTCTGTGTTTTGTATACAGTGGAAAATATTTTGTTCTTTAATCAAGAAGAGTACAGAAAACAGTGAGAAATATCAGCTACAATGTGCTTTTCTTCAGAGTCCAACTTTTCCTGTTTTGGGAAAAGCAGCAAATTAGTATGTGCATGGAGAACGAGATCAATGCTTCAGTGGTGTTACCTGAAAGTTGGATTGTGATGTTCAGTTTCAGATACACATGACCTCTTCTGTAGTCTTAGGGAGGGTTATCTTTAAAACCAAGCAAAAACAAAAAAACTCAACCCAGAAACTACCTTTTAAAACTGAATTTTGTCAAGAGCTAGGATGAGGAAGTTCTGCCTGTTTTAAGGAACTGTATTGACTGCTTAAAACCAGATAACTTGTTCACCTTTTAAACATTATCATTTACCTTGAATCATGTGTTCCATTTTGATAGCCTCCTTCATATAGAAAATATAGCATGAGATGTCAGTTTAAATGCAAGTCTAACAATGCTCTATCTTCTATGTGAAAGGAAGTATTCTGTATGTTTTTCCATGTTTAACATCATGGTGTTTTGAATAACCATGTTCCATATTCATATCAATTTTTTGGTTTTGTTTTCAATTTATGCACAGCACTTGCTCTGAAATTTGGGGACTGAGTACACCAAACACGATAGATCAGTGGGATACAACAGGCCTTTACAGCTTCTCTGAACAAACCAGGTGAATATTCTGCCCTCTCTCGCATCATAGAAATCTTGTGGGAGGGATTTGCTTTGGAGGGTCTGTAATGGGATACTTGAGCTGTAGAATGGACTAAAATGCTTCTGAGACCTCTCATGGTACAGCATTTTAAAATACATGCTTGCCAGTGTAGAAATCCAAGTGTTCTTAACTGATGTTTTGACCAATGAAACTCTAAACCTGGAATATTCCTTTTTCACTCCAGTGCTATTGAAAGAGTGGGAAGACTTGTTAAATGTAGCCTCTAATATGATTTGGTATTTATATTAAAATTGAGGTACTTAATTCTTTAAACCTAATCTTATGAATTGTCCAAACTGATTTGTATGCCACAAGTTTTCAGTTAGATCTTGCTAATTGGCTCAAGATATGAGCTACTAAAGAACTGATTGTAAATTCTTCATTAGTTAATGTCGGGCAAATTCTAAACAGGGTCTTTATTTTTTCATGTCACATTACTCGATTTGTGTATTGAGGTTTGTTTCCCATCCCATAACAATCAAACATCTGCGTTTGTGTAAGCATATGCAGTCTGTCTTAAAAGTAGGAAAATATTCTCAGCTGGGTAGCAAGGCAGATGAAGTCAAGAAGATAAACTGTACAGCTCTTACAAAATGTGCTTTTATGCTTTTTGCATTACAATTATACTGCCATGTGTATCACTTGGGCAGCTGACTGCTTATAGGCTTATGTGCAGTCCTGTGGGAATTCTTATGCTTAAAAGCCATAAAGCATCCTTGCAACAGCAAACCTTGAGATTTAGCCAGCAGTAGGGGACTATTAAGTGTGTCATTTTTTTATTATTCTTTTCTTAACATTTTGCATTTTAAAAAAAAAGTATATGAAGGAATCATCCTAAATACTTGGTTGGAGGTAAAGTGGCTTTTGATGAACGCTCAATTCACTGGCAAAAATTTGAGCAGCTCCAAGATATGTTAAAATGCTGCTTGATACCATCGTTTTTATCACATTTGAAACCTTTTAACAAGAATATAAATGTCACTAACAGTGTCAGTACACTGAACTCTAAGAAAAAATAAACTACCCATCCCATGTGTGTACGCTGTTGCTTGAGTAGTTAAGAGACAGCATGCAGTTTGTAAATACTTCTCAACATCTTTCCCATGTAGATCTCTTGATGGACGTCTACAGGTATCTCATCGTAAAGGATTACCACATGTTATTTACTGTCGTTTGTGGCGCTGGCCAGATCTTCACAGTCACCATGAACTTAAAGCAATTGAAAACTGTGAATATGCTTTTAATCTTAAAAAGGATGAAGTATGTGTAAACCCTTACCACTACCAGAGAGTGGAGACACCAGGTAGGAAGACTGCTTCTGACTTTCTGTAGCAGCATCTGTATGTATACTTGCTCAGCTTAATTTTTTAAATAAAAAAAAAAAAATAGAGAAAGATGATGCTTTCTCTTGCCCAGAAGTATTCTTGGAGATACGGCTTTTGAGAATACCATCCCTTGAAAATTTTTAATAGTAAAGATACCAAAAAAAATCCTTAAAAACGTTTTGAATACCCCTGATAAACACTTCCAGTACTACTAGCAGTTTCCAGTTGGCTAAGTATGATCCAGACTGAAAAGGAGAATAGAGATGACTTACCTTTGCTAATGTGGAATAGTCTTACCCAAGAGATACCTCAGGAATCTGGTTCTTCTAGTAAGTAGCAGTACAATTGCAGTATTGGCAGTACTGAGAGTCAGAAAATTTCAAAACCTATTAAGATATTGACAGATGTTTTAAACTTTTTTTCCTTTTAGCTCACAGAATGTGTATTTTGAGTCTTACTAATGCTTTGAATTTTTTTTTCCAGTCTTGCCTCCTGTACTAGTGCCACGGCACACTGAGATTCTAACAGAGCTTCCACCTCTTGATGACTATACTCATTCAATTCCTGAAAACACTAACTTTCCAGCTGGAATTGAACCACAGAGCAATTACATACCAGGTATTTTCTTAACTCCCACTGCAAACAGTACACTTACCTTTGTTCCAGTGGCACAATGTTGGTAATTTCACCCTCCTAACTGATCAAATTAATTGAAAGATGCACCAATAAATTAAATCTAGGTGATTTCATATATTCTGGAAATAACTGAATGCTGTTTGCAGAACACAGTCCTGTGTGAAACTGCATTGCTGTGATTTCACAATAGCTTATTGGTTTCAATAGCTTATTTAAGACTCAAAATGCTAATGAGTACAAAGTAGACCTTCCCCTTATGCTTTTAGCCTGTTTTACACAGCATTTGGCAACGCCTATATGTTTGTATTGGAGATAGAGTACCACTTGTGGATAAAACTTTAAGTTGAAAAACAGTGACTTAAAAAGTGCTTTGATCTGTAGTTCACAATTGATCAGGATCTGCTTTGTGTATTTACTATTATGTGCATAAAGTTTTGTCATTTTAGTATGAAAGAACAACCTAACAATATTGAACTCTTAAAGGATTCCTCTTCCCCTTCTTTGTTTCTTCTTCACCTCAAAACAAATACCAAGACTAATTTGCTACAGTGCATCCGAAAGCCCGTACCCTTATTGAGACACAATATCAGTGACTTTTGTTTCCTGTCCCAACTTCCTGCTTATCTCTTCAGGAAGTTGCCTAGAGTGTAAAACGAAGCAAAGCTAAGTTTTCTCAAAAATCTTTAATGCAACTGTGTTACAAACAAGCTGAAAATTCAGATCTGGGCTCTCAAAGAATAGGATGACTGCCTTGAGACTCAGACATGTGCAATGAACAAATTGTGTCTACATGTCTTGAACAGGATATTGCTTGTGTTTTCTTTAAATTTATCCAAGAATTGAAATGGCAACAAAAAAATTTCAATTAATTTGATCTGATCAGTTTAGTTTGTGCCACATTTGTTGCCACCTAGAGACAGCAGATATTTGAGGAGCAACTTAAAGTGGTAGAAGTTGGTGTTGCTATCTGAACTTATGTATACTTTTTTGACCCAATCTTGAGGGCTTTCAATAGCATTTGCAAACTACTTACTGGAAAGCCAGCCACCATTTGAAAATCCAGTTCTATGGAAATGAGCTAAAGCACCTAGGTAGTTACTAGCAGGAAATCTGTTCAAGGTGATTGTGGGGATTCACATGATCTTCAAATGTTTATGCAGCTAGCCATACCTGTTCTTTGTCATCGACACCCTCATATTGTATTCATATCAAGGCATCTTACTGAATTTGACCTTGCTAATGTAATCTTGAGCACTTTATCTAGGCTCTGATAAGTCTTGACAGCCTACTTCAGAGAACCATTTTCTTTAGCAGTAGTCCAGGCTAACCACCACGCTAGTTTTGCACTGCAATACTGTCTCAGTACTTGGTTGACAGAGATTTGGTTTACCTTCAGCTGGGAAGATGGTGATGGTGAAGGTGCAGACTGGCCTTTGGGGGCTGTGTGTTCCCTTCCAGGTTACAGATGCGCTGAGCTGCATTGTCCAAACTTCTGGCAGGATTCAGGCTCTGCTAAGAAATTTTAATGCCGCACTTGAGCATGTATTTTCAGCTGTGGTGGTTCTCATCCTCTGACTCTGAAACAGTATTAATAGTACTAGCTGGAGGAAATTTTCTCTGTTCAGACAGAGACTAGATATAGAAAATAATCTGTGCCAAAGAGCCTAGATTTAGCAACTGGGAACAGAAGTGGATTGGATTGGAAATGATTACTGACCTTTTTACCATGGCTGTGGGCTTAAACATAACAAATGATTTTGAGAAGTCCACTTTATCACAATGGAATTCTATAAAAGTGTTCAAAACAAGTATGATTCTTTGTCATCATGCTTCTTGCTAGTAAAGATTTCCCTTAATCTTCCTCTTAAATTCTGACTTGAATTTGATCACCTCTTATTTTTGGCATGCTAGTTTTACAGAATGAATGAAAGATATAATTCTTTCAGTTATTTTTTTATTTAATCAACTGGCTATAAATCTAGTGTCCTCTCATTGATTTTCTTCTGATCTTAATATATTGCTCTAAATCTTAGATGAGACATTGAATATAATTTGATTTTAATTCTTAAGAATTATTTTTAGTTATTACTTAAGCTTTATTTTTAAAATTCTGCTGTTTGCTAATAATGTCATTAAATATGTTTAGTCTCTTGGATGTCTCAGAGGCAATTCTAAGGTGATTGTAGAGATAGTTAGCTCCAAACACTTTTGCTAAAGAAATCCAGGTTTTACCTTTAATGTATAGGAAAAAGACATTTGCCCAGTTGAGAGAAAATTATTTCCTGAAAGGCAGTTGGTTAATTCATTATCTGGATTACGAAGTACATTTTGAATGGTGAAAAGGAACAACCGTATTCTCCTGGGTTTTGAAGATATTTCTGTGGAATTAGACACAGTCTCTAGTATCAGAATGCTTCAAACTGGTTACTGAATTTACTTTGGTCTGTGAAACTCCATCTTTAGAGAAAGCTAGTTAAAAGACTAGTGTTTTAGTAGAGCTTGGAAATAATAATAGTGATAATAATAGAGCTTGTGTAGTGTAACTAGTTAGATAATATAGTTATCATTGAGTGTTGGGTACTGAAGAAAAATGGATCGGGGACTGAACTGAAAAATAACCTTTAAAACTAGCAACTTCTCTAAGGTGTGGGAGAGTATCTGATCTGGTGGTTATACTATAATACATAAAGACAGGTTTTTCTTAGTAGTCACCAGATTATTTTTTTCATGTGTAGTTCTAAATGTGCAAGCTGTTGATCACAACTGCAAAATTGTTATTCATTGTAGTGAAAATATCTTGTCTTAAATGGAACAAACAAGGATTATCTGTTAATAATATAATGTATTTGAGCAACTGACTTGCATACAAGAGATGATACATTTTACATGAACAGTAAGGCAAGTAATGGGTTTGAACTCCTACTAGAAAAAAAAAGGGACAGCAAAATGAAATTGTAATTCAATGTTCAGGTATCATATGGAGCTCATGGAGATTTGAGGACAAAAACCCCAAATGCTAAATCTTACAAATTTCCCTGTCATTAAACCAATAGGTGGATTTTTTTTTTGACAGAAACGCCACCTCCAGGATATATTAGTGAAGATGGAGAAACGAGTGATCAGCAGTTGAATCAAAGCATGGATACAGGTAAAATTTATTTTTTTCACCTCTCTGAAGACTTGGGATTACTAGTTGTGATCCCTCTGCATAGCAACATGAATTCAGCCCAAATGATGATGACAGCAGTCCTCTGTACTACCTGGGATTTTCTGTTTAATGTCACTTTGTCTTTTGTGAACAAAATAATTTTTTTCTAGGGCAATGCTTTTAAAACATTCTGGGCCATTTTAAGTACATTTCATTTGTTTCTTAACAAAAGCATACAGGTCTAATTAAGTTTTCATCAGAAAGCTTTAAAATAGGCTTTAATAGCTGACTGATTTCAGCCTACCCCTAACTTTACTTTCTGGAAACGGGTTCATTGAAGCAAAATGTCTGTTGGCCTAAACAAGGTTACAGAAATTTTGAGAACCTGTCTCTTAACTCTGACAACCTTATCACTTCTACCATGTTTCAAAGTAATTCTTGTATGAAAGGCTCTATTGAAAGATTAGTAGAAACATTAAGCATTTGTACCTTTTGTATAAAAGGGTTTCTAGATAATCTGGTTGGCCTTAGGCTTGGACAAAGCATAGTTAATGTGCTGGATAAGAACCTCCTGCGATGTTTTGGCAGACTTGAGTGTGTTGGATTAGCTAATGTTAGCAACCTTTTTCAGTGAAGTTGATTCCAATTAACTGATTTCTGTAAGAACTGCAATATTTTCCTACTATGTGGCAATAGGTACCTTAATTAAAAAAGCCTGACATCAGCAATCATTGTAGGAATGTTTCTGTACAAAGCTGCTCTGTATTCTGCCTACTAGTTCACAAATTGTGTTGGAGCGTTCATGTTTTTCTGAGATTCTTTACTGGAAGGAGGAAGGGAAAAACAATTCCTCAAATGAAGAAATCCAGTTTCTTCTTTTCTAGAGATAAACTCTCTCCTTTGAGAATAGAGAGGTAATATCTTGATATTGTCTCGTCCACTTTTTCTTAGCTACTTTTACTGAATTTGGGAAGAAGTCACTACTTTCTCACTGGAGAAATGCATAAGTAAAGTTATGTTCACAGAGTGTGCGTGAAGTGAGAGATACGCTAAATACATCAATTGACATCTTTATTAGGAGGGGTAGGTTCCCAGGAGTCTGGAGAATTAAATATAATCTTAATTCAGAATAAGCATGTGACATGCTTGAAAAATGGTTGTAGGATTTCTGAGATTTTTTAATTCTAAAGGACTTTAATGTAAAACTACATCTAGATAATGATTATACCTACCCATCTGAAATAACAAAAATCCTTTGCTCTGAAACGATCTATTGCTTCAACAGGATCTCCAGCAGAGCTGTCTCCTAGTACTCTCTCCCCAGTTAATCATAGCCTGGGTAAGCTGGAATTGTTTCTCTGTGTGTGTGATGACTCATATATATAAACATAAAAATTAGAATGTACTTTTAAAGTAAGAAATTTATTAGAAGGAAGCTATTGGGTTGGCTATTTCTGTAACGGTTGAACTTCTAGCTAAGAGAGAGGACAATATGGTTGGATGTGCAGGAATAACATTTATAAAATAGTTCAAAGGATGTTAGCCTGTCTGTAGTGCTGCTCAGACTTGCTGTCTGCCTTGTACGTGTGTTCTGCTCTTCTCATGTACTGTGACTTGTGACCACAACACAATTGTTGCTTCTACATTAGTTGCCCAACTGCTTTTGATCATGTGCCACTGCTGTGTCTGTATAAATGCCTCAGGAAGATCAAATTCCCTTGGATTTGTTTTAGAAATGGTGACGGGATGTGACAGGAAAATGCTGTCCAAAATGCTAAGTAATTAGAGTAGGTAAAAAGGGGAAGAACAACAGGAAAAGCTGAAGATGCACAGGGAGAGTAAAAGGAGCTTAGAGCTGCCTTTAGATAAAGAGACAGTATAAGATCTAGTGTAATTAATACAAGGGAATGTATTTTTCACATCAATGTTTTTTTTCCTTTGGGTGGTTCATTTTTTGGTAGTTTAATCTTTAATGTAACCAAAATTTTTGCAAGTTATGGAAAGACAACAGAAATGTCTCAACGTCTGGTACTCACAGTAACATTAGCTTAATCATTTTGCTGAGCAAAATGCAAGTACTGAACTACATGTGCTGTGGTCAGATTAGATCATCCCTTCTTCCCCTCCTTCCCATGTGTGGAATATTGAATTCCCTTCTGTTTACTGGGGTAGGTCAAAATGACAGCAAGTGAAATATAGTTTCCAGAAACGACAGTGGTAATCTCAAGAGACGAAAAGCAGGATAGATGGATTTCTTTTCAGCCTCAAATTCTGCATTAAGCTTATTTTCTAAAATTTTTTTTAGACTTACAACCAGTTACTTACTCGGAGCCTGCATTTTGGTGTTCAATAGCATATTATGAATTGAATCAAAGAGTGGGAGAAACTTTCCATGCATCACAGCCTTCCCTGACCGTAGATGGTTTTACAGATCCATCAAATTCAGAACGATTTTGTCTAGGTCTGCTTTCCAATGTAAACAGAAATGCTACAGTGGAAATGACAAGACGACACATAGGTAAAAATCTCTGATCTTCTAACTATTTAATTTAATTTTAGCCATTAAATTATCTGGAATGATCTAGGTAACATGGGCAGATCTGTGTGTTTGGGATCCTTTCACCCTTGTGCAGCCAGACATTGAACTTCTTTCTTGAGACATGCCAAGGAGAGCTTGGTCTCTTCTACAGAAGTAGAAAGACAGAGATCACTGCTTCTGAAATCAGTGGGAAATGTAGCAGCTTCTGCTACCACAGCCAGCTGCAATTTAGGAGAGATGTAGTGATGACTGGAGCTGAAAGGAGCTGCCTTTCCTCGATCAGTAGTCACAAAGTTGGTGGCAGCAGCTGTCAGACTGAGCATGGCACCGGAGAAAGCCACTCAACTGTATGGGATTTCTGTTGCTCATGTTGCTGTTGCCTTTTGGAAAAGACGATGCACCAAAGCATTCTGAGGGGCAGTTTTTTGGCTTTCAATTTCCTCATTGGACCACTCTGCCCTGGGTATAATTTATATTCAGAGTTGCTTGTAATTGAAATTTAAGCTTTAATTACAAAATATTGACATGTTGCTTAGTTTATTCTAATTTATAAAGTGCAGAATGGACATCGATAGCACTTCTTAATTTGTTTTCCAAAATTGGAAAAGCTGTCATTGAGATAACATACTGTTTCAATGCAATCAAGATTTTCTTTGTAATGGTTAGTAAAAAATATTGTTTTTCACAATGCAGCATCTTGACTTTAAGTTCTTCATTAAACTGCTTCTTTTTCTTTCTGGATTCTTTTCTTTAGCAACATTCATGAGATTTTTTTGGAGTTTGCTTTTAGTAAAGAAGTTTAACCTCTTTAGTAGAACCTTCTGCCTCCTTTATGCCAAATTCAAATGCTTGTCTAATAAAATTATAGATGTGCAGAAACAGGCTATGCCTGTGCTGATTGACAAAAAGGTCAATGATGAGGAAAAGCAAAAATGTAAGGAGCTCTCACATTTTGTAGAGCAGCTCACACTTTGTTTGAAAAATAGTTTCTCTTCCCCCTTTAAAACTATCACCTTTAATGGACCTGTTAATTAAGAATAGTTTTCATTTAAGATCAGTTGTACGTTTCTAGTGCACATAAGAGAAGTAATAACTGGTTCAGATTTTTTTCCACTCAGAGAGAGAACAAGATCACAATTTAAAACTGAACAGTACGATTTCTTATGGATATTTTAGTAATAGGATTAAATGGAGTAGTCTTGTTTCTCTCAAAACAGTACAGAGAGAGGCTATGCAGTGGGTTGTGAAATAGTGTGAGCACATGTAAGTGGAGAGTGTTGAAGTGGTATACTTGTTTTCCTTTTTTGCCACAGTGACCTGTGTCATTTCACATACAATGCTTAATATTAACACAAGTTTTAATTCTGTTGAATCTGATCTTTTTATTTCAATTTTGATATTTCTTGAAGTGAAAAAGTTATTTGGTAATGAACAGTGCTTCTTAACTTGGACTTAGTTATAAGCCATCACATGGATAGAAAATTTTTTCTTGCTCTTGACTGAAAAAATATTCTGCTTCTCCTTCAAATATTGTGTGTTTGCAGGAGAAAAATGCAAGTTAATTGTGTTTGGCTCCTGCTACAGCTGTCAACCCAGCAGTGCCATCTTGCAGATAACCGATTGCTGTTGTAAAGAAAAACCTTGACCTTCTCTGAAACAAAATACTCCTTGTCTGTTAATCTGCTTGGGTCATATCATAACTAGAGTTCCTTTGAATTTTGCTACAGGAAGGGGAGTCCGTCTATATTACATTGGTGGAGAAGTTTTTGCTGAGTGCCTAAGCGATAGCGCAATTTTTGTTCAGAGCCCCAACTGTAATCAAAGATATGGCTGGCATCCTGCAACTGTGTGCAAAATTCCACCAGGTTAGTAGCCTACCAATGGTCTTGCACAAAAATATCCCGTGAATGTATTCACTGGATCATACTTGCTTTCCTTTTGATAGTTTTTTCATAATTTCATGATTCTGTGTAGCAAACGCAAGTATTCATTGATTGTACCCGTTTGACTTTTTTCCTTTATAGGATGCAATCTAAAAATCTTTAATAACCAAGAATTTGCTGCTCTTCTGGCTCAATCTGTGAATCAGGGTTTTGAAGCAGTTTATCAGCTTACTAGAATGTGTACCATAAGAATGAGTTTTGTTAAAGGATGGGGAGCTGAATACAGGTAAGAAAAAAACCTTTGCTTTTTAATTTGGAGTTAACTTTTCTTCTTTCACTAATACGCTGTTTGTCTGGCTTGAAAGCCATATATACAGGCTTCTTGCTGCTACTGTAGATATGCTATCTGCAAGTTGAACCCCTATTTTTCTTCCCCTCAGCTATGGAGCTCTGAAGTCATAAAGACCAGTAAACTGATTTTACTGTTGCATTGAAGTCAGCTGTTGAGTAAGGGATGTCAAAGTTCTGTTTCCTAGCTCAGTCCTGCTTGCTTGCTTATTGTGGTGAACTTGCCAACATCTGGAAGTTTCACTGTGCTATGAGACTATTTGCTGTTTGTTAGATGTATGGTCATTATGGTCTCTGTCCTGCTCTGCATGGAGTATGAGTGTTAGGTTGTGGTGAGGGATGCAGTTGATAGTACCTGATGGAAGGAATTGAAGTCACTTGGAGTACATTCTGCTGAATAAAACAGCTGGAGAACCCCCATTTAAGGGATGTCAAATATTTTGGAACTTGTAGTGGAAGAAACTTTGCAGGAATAAGATGACTGTTTATGTAGTGAAAATGCTAAAAATAGTTTTTTGACTGGAAAAAAACATAGTCTTTTATCTGCTTTTTTAATAGATTCCAATTGTATTCTCTATTAGCACAAACTAAGAGCTATAGTTGAGGACAGTTCCTGTTTTCAATGTACTATGGGAATTTGGGAAGAAAAGGAATGGCCTTCTAACTGAGCAGTATTAAAGATTTCATTATTTTTGAGAGCTGGAGATGTGGTTTTAAACAAATCCCTTAAAACTCTCAAAAAAATTGTCCACTGAAAGAATGAAGTCCGACATGTCAATACCCTATTGCAATACATAGTCATAGAATCATAGAATGGTTTGGATTGGAAGGGACCTTAGAGATCATCTACCTACAATGCCCTTGCCATGGGGCAGGGACACTTTCCACTAATGATTTTTTTAAAATCCATATCATTTCTGAAGTTGAATAAGGGTATGTAGGTTCCACTATCAATCCTGAGGTTTTGATTCTCTTACCTGCTCTTGAAATATATACATTTAAATAGCAGCATCAGTACCCGGGGGAGGCTTCTCAGCTAAATGAAGCAGTTTTGTGAAAGCCTAATTAGATTAAATGAGAAATTTGAGTAATGGAATAAATTGGTACCTCTTTGTTAATGAGAGGTACACAACAAAGAATGTCTCAAGTTTAAACAACTGTTGGATTTGGCTCAAAAGGAGTATGTATATGCTTACACATAATTAAATACAACATTCAAATCAGAACAGAAGAAAGGCTTAATCAGTCTGATTATATGGAGACAACTTGAAGTGAATGGAGTGTAAGTACTGGGTTAAAACAATGGGGAGGCTTTTGATAAAGTTATTTCTAAGGAGGGAGAATGTTGGTTGTTAGTAGTCTATAAACCCTTCAGAGACTGTAGGACTGAAAATGCTCCAGAGGAAACACTGCCAGAAAAGCACGGAAACTGAATACTGACATAGTGTTGAACTAGTTTCTTTGAATCTCTCTTTAGGATGATGCTAATAAATTATTGAGGCACAAAACTAAGTTATGCTGCAGTTGTGATTAAAGCAAGAAGAGGTTGCTACTGCAAGCACAACCTTGAATGTAAATGAATATAGCCCGAATTGTCAAAATAGAACAAGAAGCACTGTAAAATCCATCATTCTTGTTAAAATATCCATGCTTCATCATTATGTCAAAAGTGTTTCTTATAGAACAAACTTGGGCAAAGCCAAAGCATTACTCGCATTTTAGGCATATGGCATATGTGCATAAACATGAAGATATGGCAAGGTGGTAGATTATAAGCTTGGTAGATAAAATAGCTTATAACTTTTTGCTTGATATGTGTTGGTTTAAATTGAGGATGGTGGTAGAAGTTCAGATCACAGGAACTATCCAGGTCTAGGGTCATCTTCTGAAGAAAGTTAAGTAGATTTATTACAGCAAAGAGACTTAGTCATATGTGAGCTGGAAATCCATATGTAGAGAGGAGGCTGAGTTTTCTTCTACATTTATCTTGTCAGTTGCTCCAAAAAGCCAGACCTTATGATCACTATAGTATTATGCTGTTTGGCCATGCTGACAGTGCAGAGCGGAGTGTTTCCATTCCGTATTTCTCAGTAGTTGTCTATAAAATTCAAACCAGTTATGCATGCAGTCTCTTTGAAGGTTGAGATACCAGTTGCACACAGCTATCTGTGGTATGAACACCACATTGATTGGACAGTCTTCAGTTTTGAATTTCTTTTTTTTGAAGTAAGGCTCTTCGTGTGGCACTTCAAAGTTTCAAATGCTGCAGTTCTTATTTTCCAGAGTAGAATATTCTCAATGTATTATGGATAAGCATGTAGTTATTGATGTATCTTATAGATGGTGGGGTATTTGGGGATTTTTTTGTTTCAAAGACTGAAAGAAGCTTAGTAACAGTTATTGTAGTGGTTGCAGATTTTTATCTTTCTATGTAGTAGATATAGATGGAGACATGTTTGATCATATGATGGAGAACTTTATGGCAGCCAAAGCTGCTTTCTGACTTTCCTATTCTTTTTTTTTAGACGGCAAACAGTAACAAGCACTCCTTGCTGGATTGAACTTCATCTGAATGGACCTCTGCAATGGTTGGACAAAGTATTGACTCAGATGGGCTCCCCTTCAGTACGCTGCTCCAGCATGTCATAAAACTCCTTCCTCCATTACCAGTGGGCTAAATATCAAGTCCAATCAACAGACTTAATATAACAGCTTGTCTGTTGTAATGTGTGTGGTCCCCATGAACCGTTTACTATCAAAAAAGGTGGTTGTTTTTTTTCAAATTAAAAAAAGAGAGAAAAGAAAAACAGCACTTGAGGTCTCATCAATTAAAGCACCTTGTGTATTCTGTTTCCTCTACTGATACTAGATGAAAATTTAGTGTGTAGAATGCCTTCTTCAGAAAGAAGGGACAGTTCTAAAGACTCTTAATGGTGGTTTTATTGATTATATAATTGAGTGTCCTAATGGTTTATCAATAACATGAATAGCTAAATATGTGTACAGGTAATGTATCATGAACTCAAATACCACAGTATTGTGCTGTTCTACATTTTAGTTTCTACATAAACAGTTGTTGTTTGGGTTTTGGTTGGGACAAATCTCATAAAAATTCCAAGGCTCTACTCCTTTATTCTTCTGTATTGTTTTTATATAAGCAGGTTTTTGAGTTGTCTTAGACATAAAAAGTAGACTTTCCTTGTAGAAAAGCTTAAGTTTTTGCTGCCTTCTTAAAAGGAAAATCCCTCCACTGGAAGGGAAAGAAACGTCTTGAGATTCATCTGTGAAATCTTAAGATGCTGTATGCTTAATGGGGCCTAAAATGAATTAATATTATAAATTCCAAGTATCCATACACTAGGAGTCTACTTTTCCCTACCCAACTGAGTTGATGCATCTGTTGCCAGCAGTATTGTTGGCACTGATGTAATTTGGGGCTTTTTTGTACCTTGAATCACTGAAATCAGTGTGTTTTTCTCAAGGAATGAGAATTTACTTTAGCATTGTATACTGGATTAAATACACCAGATTATTGATTTACCTCTTACATCTGTGTCTTTTTCATTAAACAGATGTCACTAAAAATTATGGGTTTTAGTTTTTGAAGCTGAATACCTTGAAAAATCCTTTCCCAGGATAAACCAGGCTCTTTCATATGTTTTAAATAGGTGCAGTTTTTTAACATATTTCAGTAACGGATTTGAAATTCCTGATCTGAGTGGCTTTGTATAGTTTACTTACACACCAGATCATACGCATTCATTATGTCATAATGGGCCTTATTATTAAAAGTAATTGCTTCTGCAAAACCTCTAGGATAGTGGTTGCTGAGGTATGACCAGTGAAGGAGGACTTCTAGGTTCTTTGTGGCAGTGCATGTTATTGTGAACCCTTGGACACTACAGCTGCACCATATTAAAAATATTCTGAAATATATTCTACAAGTCTGGGTTGGGGAAGGGTTGAGAAACTATATAGAAGGTTTATTCTGACTTGAAAAATATACATTTTACTAACAATCTTGTGATCTAGCTGTCTGTCATTCTTTTGTTATTGTGGCAGTAGCAAGATTGCCTTTGTCTGTTTTTCCTGTTGTTTCATCCATTACACTAGTACTGTACTTTGTAAGTGCAGCTAGTGGTAACTTAGCTTTGAGAACAAAAATGTGGCCAGTGTTACAGCTTTTAATCAGTTGACTGAATTGATGGTAGTGATGGATATTTTTATGCCATAATGACTAGGGCATAGAAGCAATACCAAAAATTGAGCCTTGAAAACATGGGCCAGACATCTTTAAAAAAAATTGGCAAAGCAGTTACCAGTTTGTGCTAGTTTTACCAGTAGACTCATGTATTGGTAGAACTTGTGGACCTAAGAAATAAGCTTCATGTGTGTTGCATTTCCCTAATATGCGTATACACTAATAAAAGTTTTAATTCTCATGATGGTTGTTTTTTTTTATTAATTGCTGTATATATTTTCTGTTGAAGGTTAGGAATCATTCTAACCCATCCATATAAATGGCACAAGCATCCTGCATGTTGTGGTTGGAAAGGTATAATTTAGATGTTAAAATCACTTCTTATGCATCTATCATGGAGTTTCTGGATCTGTGTGTGTTTAATGCTACAGGCTTCTACTCCAGATTAAGTTTGTCAAAGCAATTGTTTTTTTCTACCACAGTCAAATTGCATCCTACTAGCTCAGATGTTTACTTTCACCTGTGAAACAGATAAGAACAACTTGTCTGGGTGAAAGACTCCATTGCATTTATGAGCAGGTTGCAACTTGAATCAGTTGAGTGACCTAGTTCTGTAGCCTCCTTACTGCAGATTTCTGTACGTGTTCTTTCACTTATGACAATATTACTTGCTTTGCCTTAAACATTGTCATAACCTTGACTGTACCCTTTTTTGGTGTGTACTTACAAGTAGTGTACAAGGACACTACAGACATTATCTGTGGACCCTTAGTGCTGCCTGTGAGCAAGGCCATCTCAGTCTGTGTAGAAGTCACTTTTTTGACTTCTGTTAGTACTGCTAAAATATTCTTTCCTGCTGTTGCTGTTTCAGCCATAGCTTAGTGGAACAGGGGAACTTATTTGCATTCAAAATGTTTGCCTGCCTGTATTTCATGTAAATGCCTTTAGCAGTTCTTGAGTAACTTTAACCTATTCACTGTTTCTTAATCCAGTGCCGTTCTGACTTATCCCGCTGCTGTTCTGCTCTTCCTCAAAATCTGACTAGTGCCTGCTCAAGTATCTTAATGTGGAATGCCTGTGGTACGTAAGGAATGTGACTTTATCTCTCTTCTGCAAGTCAAAGTACTGATGTCCGAATTACAGATTAAAAGTGAATTATTTTTTTTAATGAGGCTGTTTTGTTAAATAAAATACAAGCAGGGAGTGCTCAACTGGAGATACTTTAAGTATGGGTAGCCAGCTGCTTATCTGTATCCTGAAGCTGGAAAAACTGTTGCTTTAGTTTGGACCAGGATACTATGTGCCTGGGTTCTGATCTTGCTTGTCACTAGCCCTCTCTGAGCTTGATTTTCATAGTACTGCCAAAGCCGAGTAATCTGAATTCTAGATAGTTGATGTGAATACCCGAGCCCCAAAATTATTTTTTAGTTGCCTTTTAGCATCTTGGATGCACTGAGCTGACATTTCAGAACCTTCCACCCTCCAAAGAAAAACCTAATTTCTTTTCATTTAGAAGTTCTTCCAGTGCCAGGGCTGAGACTTCAAGAACAATGTTGAATGCATAGACTCTTGCACCTTTAAACTGTGAGAACTGATAGTAGACCAATCACCTCTGTGTATTTCCCCCTTCCTATCTAGGTGGGTAAGCTCTCTGCAACAGGAGTTTTCTGCTGTTACTTTGTCTTGCATGGAGTCATTTAGCTTCCAGGTGCTGTTAAACAAATCTAGAACACAGTGAGAGCTGTGGTGTTTTTCTTATTCAGGATGCTGTGCTTAATCTGAACTTGCCATCTTTGAGACTGGCTGCAGGCAAACAGTGTAAATAGTTTAACTTCAGACTCCCTGTATAATCTGTAGGGAGAAGGTAAATTGTGAATCTGGGGCTCTGAACTGCTCTCTGATAGAGAGCCTAGGCTGTTGGCTGAGGTCCCTGATAGAAATACATAAAGTGAGTATGAATACCTACCTTAAAAAGTTCTTGGGTCTATCAAATTAATCGACTTAGATGTTTAGGAATAATAGCTTTAAACTAATTTACATAGTAAAAACTAGAAATCACACCTACTCTACTTTAAGTGTTCTGGTTTGAGCTAAAGTAGAATCAGTTTTCTAATGTCATCTCAATCTCACCTAAGTAGCTTAATTTTCTGAAAGTTAACTGCATGTTTTTTCAGACTGTTTCTC
This sequence comes from Cuculus canorus, assembly GCF_017976375.1. Classification (NCBI taxonomy): domain Eukaryota; kingdom Metazoa; phylum Chordata; class Aves; order Cuculiformes; family Cuculidae; genus Cuculus; species Cuculus canorus. The sequence continues at coordinate 16,065,381 of NC_071440.1, forward strand.
TCTAGCAGTGATAACATGGGACATTGGTATGCAGAAAGGCCAGTGCTTATACTTATTCCTATAGAAACCAAGGCCATCTGAACTGGTGGAGTGCCTTAAGTCAAAGAGGTAAAAAAGGTTGCACCTGCAGGGAGAGGTGGAACAGGACAGGTGACCCCAAGCTGACCAGCAGAGTATTCCATCCCATATACGTCATACTCGATATAAAACTGAGAGATCATGAGGGTCACTCTTCTGCAATGGCCGATGTCCAGTGAGGACCTCGTCTGTCTGTTTGCCCCTGAACTTGGATCTGTGCATTCCTGAAATCAGTTCCTGAGCCCAGCTCCCTCCTAGCCACAGACCCTTTCCCTCGTGTCTGCTCTGCAGCATTTGTGGTGATGTACAGTCATCAAGGGGTGGGGGCACGATTTTAATATATTTGTACATATTTTATTATTTTTCTTTATTATTATTTCATTGAAGCTATTTTAGTTTAGTTTCCAACCCACAAATCTTTTCCTCTCATTTCCCTTTCCCCTTTTCTTGGGGGAGGGAGAAAGGAATTGGGAGCCAAACTGCTTGGTTTTAGCTGCCAAAATTAGCCAGGCCAGGGCTAAATCATGACACTAAGCATTTTATTTTTGTGTGTCCAACTTGACTTTTCATGTTGAAGTGGGAGGGTGTGACGTTTGGGTCATCTTGCAGCTCTAAATTGTTGGCACAGTGAACTGTGTTTTGTTTTAACCTTCAAGCTTGTCGTGATTCATTGTGGTTACAGCTTTTTTTTAGCGTTGTAAACTGAAATTTTACTGCAGTGCATTTTGGGTTAAAGTATTGTGAAATAGAGGATTTCTCTGTATTCCACCCACACAGTGTTTTAGTTGAGTATGAAGGAGTGTTCCTTTTACCAAAACAAGTTTGACTCTTAACTTAATTTTGGGGACACTGAAGCTTCAATACTAGCTCTGAAGAGTCAGTGAAGTACTGTCTTCATTAGTGGAATTACACATAGAATCATAGAATGGTTTAAGTTGGAAGTGACCTAAAAGATCATCTAATTCCACCCCCCCTGCCATGGACAGGGACACCTCCTACTAGATCAGGCTGCTCAAGGTCTCATCCAACCTAGCCTTGAACACTTCCAGGGATGGGGCAGCCACCACTACTCTGGGCAGCCTGGGCCGGTGCCTCGCCACCCTCATTGTGAAGAATTTCCTCCTTATGTCTAGTCTAAATCTTCCCCTCTCCAATTTAAAGCCATTCCCTCTTGTCCTATCACTACAAGCCTTTGTGAACAGTCCCTCCCCAGCTTTTCTTTTAGGCCCCCTTCAGGTAATGGAAGGCTGCGATAAGGTTTCCTCAGAGCCTTCTCTTCTCCAGGCTGAACAACCCCAACTCTCTCAGCCTGTCCTCGTATGGGAGGTGCTCCAGCCCTCTGATCATCTTTGTGGCCCTCCTCTGGACCTGTTCCAGCAGTTCCATATCCTTATGTTGAGGATTCCAGAACTGGGCACAATACTCCAGGTGGGGTCTCACAAGAGCGGAGTAAAGGGGCAGAATCACCTCCCTTGACCTGCTGGCCACGCTTCTTTTGATGCAGTCCAGGACATGGTTGGCCTTCTGGGCTGTGAGCCCATATTACTGGTTCATGTTTTGCTTCTCATTAATCAGCACCTCCAAGTCCTTCTCTGCAGGGCTGCTCTCGATCACGTTGTCCCCCATCCTGTATTGAAACTGTGGATTGCCCCAACCCAGGTGTTGAACCAACCCTTGTTGAACCTCATGGGATTCACACAAGCCCACTCCTCCAGCATGTCCAGGTTCCTCTGGATGGCTGTATTAGGCTTGTCTGTGGATCCCAGTGTGCAAACACAAGACCACTAAATCAAGGTTCAGTCAAATATGTTTTATTGTTTAAATAACCTATTATACTTGGCTTCCTAAAAAAAAAAAAAAAATCAGGTTACCAACCTGTGGGTTGGTGTCATTCACCAAGAAGGAGATAGAGCCTGATGCTTGGAAAGTCAGAGTGGATAGGTACTGCACCTTCAGGGCCTTCCCTGGTAAATGTGTGCATGTCGTACTTCTCCACCCCTACCCATCCGACTCAGCTCCTTTTATCCTTCTCTCAGTGACTGGAAAAGATTTAGCAACATCACCTGCCCCTTGGGTGGCCAGGGCAAGAGCAGCTGAGTGCCAACTTGTTTGTCCCATGCTAACAGTGATTATGACACCATGCCCTATTTGAATAACAACTGCAGAGGCATTTATACCACCTTTCCTGGCTACACATGCTCCTTGGGCTCTGCATCAAGGTCTTGTAAATACCAGACAGTTCCAACAGCTTTTCTACTTTTTTTACCTGATTCCCTGCCTGTTTTCTGCCTAGTTAAGTACAAATAGTCACGTACTTTCTCACTGCAAGCTGACTAAGAATTGTTACTCAAGCTAATTCACTACTTTAAAATTTGAGTGTACAATACTTTAATGATATGTCCATATATATCATGCCCCATAATGGATCATTATTTATTATCACTCATGTAATGACATCCCATCATTCTGGTGTGGCAACTGCACCACTCAGCTTGGTGTCATCTGCAAACTTGCTGAGGGTGCACTCAATCTCGCTGTCAATATCATCAATGAAAATATTAAATGGCACTGGTCCCAGTACAGACCCCTGAGGGACACCACTTGTCACAGATCTCCATCTGAATATTGAGCTGTTGACCACTATTCTGCATGCGACCATCCAAACAATTTCTTATCCACCAAATAGTCTACCCATCAAATCCATATCTTTCCGATTTAGAGAGAAAGATGTTGTGGGGGACCATGTCAAAGGCTTTACAGAAGTCCAGATAGATCATATCTGTTGACTTTCCCGGGTCCACTGCTGTGGTTACCCCATCATAGGAAGCCACTATGTTGGTCATACAAGACTTGCCCCTGGTGAAGCCATGCTGGTTGCCTGGCTGTCACTAATCACCTCCCTGTCCTCCATGTGCTTTAGCACAGCTTCTAGGAGGATCTGTTCCATGATCTTCCCAGGCACAGAGGTGAGGCTGACAGGTCAGTAGTTCCCAGGGTCATCTTTTCTACCCCTTTTTGAACTGTGCAAAATATTACCCTTCTTCCAGTCACCAGGGACTTCCCCTGACTGCCATAACTTTTTAAGTATCATGGAGAGTGGCTTGGCAACCACATCAACCAATTCCCTCAGGCCTCTGGGATGTGTCTCATCAGGTTCCATAGACTTATAAACATTCAGGTTCCTCAGGTGGTCATGAACTTGATCATGAGTGGGAGGGGCCTTACCCCCCTGGTCCCCATCTTGTTGTCCCTTGACCCAAGAGTGGTGAGGAGAGCAATTGTCAGTAAAGACTGAGACAAAAATGTTGAGTACTGCAGCCGTCTCCTCCTCTGTTGATATGAGGTCACTATTTTCATCCATCAGTCAGAGTATGCTTCCTTTAACTCTTCCTTTTCTGGTTCACGTACCTGCAGAAGCCTTTCTTGTTAGTATTCTCTTTCCTTGCCAAGTTCAGCTCCAGCTGCACCTTGGCCTTCCTGACCCCATCCCTACACAACCGAGCAGCGTCCCTATACTCTTCCCAGGTTCCCTGTCGCTGCTTGCACTGCCCGTGCATTTCCTTCTTGCTCTTCAGTTGCAGCTGGTCTGAAAGTGGTTTACTGTTAAGCAAATATTAATTAAACGTGCTTTTCCCTGACCACTTAAGATTGGCTAGTAAGTAACCATTATAAACTGTATTAAAGGAGGCCATTTAAAAATAACCTTAAGTCATATTGGTCTTCTTTTCTATATTGCTATATCTCTTTCCTGTAACATTTCCTCTAATTAAGGTTGCTGTTTCTTTTTTTGGCAAAGCAGTTTGTGGAGTAAGTTTCTAGTACTAGGTTGTCACAGCTATGAAAACTAGAATCAAGGCTTCAAAGCTGAGAACAGTCTTTGATGTTATATTAGCTGTTGTTTCATTAACTGTAATCAGGATTAAATCTAGTTAGTTGGCAGAAGAAAAATGTATGACAAATAACGGATATGTAAAGATTTCAGATCTTGATGCTCTTGATCCTTTTCCCCCCATATAGAAGATCTAATCAGAATGGATTCAGTAAAGCCCAAGTGCTTGTTCTGTTCCTTTTGGAATAGGATTCAAAATGGCAATGGATGTACATGTTCCAGCCCTACTGGTTTTTGTTTTCTTTTAATTTGCAACACTGAAAGTTGAAACAAAGCTTCTCTCACTCTTGATTTTTCTGTGTTAACAGCATCTAGCTATTTGCTTCTCTAAAGTTGTAGATAGGTATCATAAAAAAATTGTATGCCTCATGATTTAATTGAGTTTATGAGCAGTGTGTACCTGAGGCTGTAAATTCCATTTAGTTTAAAAAACATATATTTGCTTTAAAGTCTAGCTTACTCTCCTTGAAGTAAAATTCCAAGAACTTCTTGTGGCACCAAGCATAGGAAATCATTAAACTGCAAGTGCTGGCAACCTATCTTCAGGTAAAGGGATGGGTTCTGTCCATCAGTTCTTATTCAATCTTTTGAAAGCATTTGCTTAGGCAGTTGGTCACCTTTGATTGAGCATGCAGATAAGGAAGCTAGAGTAGAGGCAGGTTGAGCTGTAGAGCCGTACTCTGGACCAGGGAATTGCAGACTCACAAGGGTTAACCGTCATATGCACCAAACTCTTCAGAGATACGAAACAGTTGAATGGGGAATAGTATACAGGTAAGCTTAGGCTGTCTAGATTCATGAATTACTTCAAAATAAAACTGATGCATAATGAATTTAGAAATACTTTAGCAGTCCTGTTTCTTCTGTTTGTGTTGCATGTCCTTGAAGATTTGATCTGTAGGATTCACAAAGTGAAGCTAAGAAAAATATTAGCTTAATCTCTTGAGATTTAGGTAGGGGTTATTCAGCATGGGCTCCTCAGAGGTTTCACAGCTGGGCATTGGTGTAATTTTTTTTCCTGTGGGATCACTGATGGAACTTGTGGTTAAAAAAAACCCCACCACCTCAGGCAGAAAAGGCAGGGTTCTCAGGAGAGGAGCAAGATTTGATCCCATTGAAGCTCTGAGAAAAGCAAAATTTATCTTGCCACGTAACAATGCCAGGCACTGCCAAAATTGGTGAGCAGGTGGAAATGCGAGTAACACCAGGTAGAGAAGGACTGTGTACTATCAGAGGAGATGTTAGTTCAGGTATAGGTCCTAGTGAGATTTCTTATGGACCTGAGCCAAGTGCATCTGTACTGTGCTTCCTCACATGCTTGGTTCCAAAGCTAGCAAAGACAGATGAAGCTTGGGCTTGTCTCTGCTGCCACTGTAGATCGATAAGAGCTCAACAGGGTCCACTTGAAGGTTCACTACCCAGACTGCTGTCTAAGTCGGAGAAAGGACTTTATTAGTTGCCGTGTATTTTTGTAAGCAGTCTGCTGAATAGCAAAGAGCATTGACTTTGATAGAGGAGAATCTGGAAAAAGACTAGATTTGTAGTGGGGAACAAATGAAATTGTCTCACGATGAGGACTGTCATGCATCTGAGGAGCTAAACAGTCTCAGAAGTATGGGAAGACTGTTGAGCACTGAGGCAGGCTGTGGGTTGGGAAGGACTGGGGTTCCTCTGGAGAGCATCCACCCTCCAGACTGGACGTACCTAACAGGATCCTGGTTTGCAGAAGAGGTGCATATACAGCACTGAGGTGTCCATTCATACACCAACTTAAACCCTCCCTCTTCTTTTTGTAGTTAGCCTTGTAAATGATAACGTTAATTTAGGAACAATAATCCAATAATCTCTTTCTAGACAAGTACACTATCTTTTTTTTTTTTAATTTTTTTACAGCTCCGGAAGTCTGAGAATCCAATGGAAGGAAAAACCACAGCTATTAGCAATGCTGATGTTAGTGTTGATATGAGGAAAAGTATCTTCATAATGTACTCAGACTTTGAGGTTTGTGTAGTGTATGAAATTAAAATGGGCAGAGAGCCAGGGCTGAGAAATACTGAGGTTTAGTAGAACAGGAAAAGTGGTGGAGCTGAAAAAAATGAGTGGCTGATGCTCAGCTTCAGCAGTGATATGCGATCACAGAAGCACCCTTACCAGTTATCTGGTCGCTCTTGATATGTATCTGCTAGTTAAAGATCATAAAACTAGTTTTTCTTTTATTAATGGAAATTGGCTGAGGGGAGCACAAATATAGTTTTGCATCTCTATTACTGTCAAAGCTAAGGCTCAACATAGTCCCTTGATGAGCAACTTGTGCTCAAGACTGAAGAACCAACACAACTTGTCCTGCAGCCTGGCGTTGGATGGAAGAGTTTGTTACCTGATCACAAGGAGAAGCAATCTTGCAAATAAAATACTAATAAAAGCTCACAACCTCTGTGGGAAGAGGTTTGCTGTAGTATCTAAATAAATTTTGACTCTGGAGAAAAGAATTTTGCTTTTTCTTTGGTGGGAATGCTTGAACAATCCTTGGGAGTGTTCAAGTGCTCCTAAGCAAATAATACATCTCGTCCTGTGAAGTGTAGGTGTGTTGTTGTGGGTTTTTTGGAAGGAGGGATTTTTTTTTGATTTTTTTTTTTAGGGATTTAGCAGAGAGTCTGACTTACTGGAGCTGCAAGACTTCTTTGTCTCCTGATTTCATTCTAAAAACACTTAAATCCAAAGTTAGTGGATTTTTGCATGACAAACAGCAGCAGTGCTTGTTAAATGTGGAGAAAATGCTCCTCTTCTGAGGCCCTCAAGAAGAATATTAAAGAGGATTTTTTCCAAAATTCCTATTTGCCAGTAGCAGGAAGTCATTAGAAAGAGTGATGAAAAAATACTTAACAAAGGGAAGAGTTAGGAAAGGAATTAGTGTGCAAGTAACAGTCTAAATACTTTGTCTTTGGGTTGAGAGCACTGGGTTGAAACTTGCCTGGTTGATGGACCAAAGCCTAGTTGAAGTTAAGCTTGAAGAGGCTTAATTACAAGTGTAGGACACTTGATCACAAATGTGTATTTTACTTTTAGTTTGCTGTGTCAAGAGACGCCGTTGTTTTGTGTAGTTTCATTTGGCTGACAAACAGTATAGCAAAGGTGTCCTGTCTCCAGTGGAGATACTTGAAACAGGTCAGCCATCAGTTGAATTATTAATTTTATTTGATTTAAGAAATGAACGCAGTGCATCTGAGAAGGCAGTTCTAATCCTCGTACCATTCCGAGGGCACCAGCTCCGTAGTCCCATTTCATGTGTGTGTTCACACGTACCCTTTAGGACCTTATTTCTGATCATCTAGTTGAAATCAAGGGGGACTAACAGGAGGCCTTGCTGCTGCTGTAGTAATATCATAATTGCATTATAATGGCCATAATTTATGTGCTTGACTGTCAGTAGAGCTGTGGCCAGTTTACATGAGCAGACACTATTTGGAGTCAAAATGTTGAGCATCAACTTTGTTAGGGAACTGAAAGGTGACTGTAAAGTTGTGGGGACCTATTTGTACCCAGTGCTTCCCCCAGATGTTCTTTGAGAGCCAAGACACTTAAATGAGCAGAAAGAATGATTTATCATGATACTGGGAGGATGATCAGGATTTGGGGAAGTTGAATTTCTGACTGAGGGTCAGCAAAGATGCTTCTCCTCCTGCCTTCCCCCCACCTCAGGTTTCTGGTGCTGTCAAAATTGCTGGGTATGTTTAGAAGAGCTAACATGCTGCTAATTAGCATTGCAGTAGGTAGCACTGGCCATGCTAAATGTAACATCAGGACTGTTATGTCCAACTGGGTGGCTATCAAAATAAAGACAACTGGCAATGGATTAACTGACTTCTTGACTGTGGTTCAGATGCTGGCTTGAGGAGCTCCAGTCTGCTTGCAGAGGCTGCTGGTAGGCTAAATTTGCTAGGACACTGTCAAAAGCCAGCTTAATCAGTTAGCTGGGTACTGAAATGCATTTGTATTTCTTTACTCTTAGGCCCAGTCATTGAAAAAAGTATAGTTAAGAGAACATGTAGCTGAATTAAAATGAGAGGAGAGCAAGGAAGAACTGGTGATTGATTCGGGTTATTTGAATTGTATTATTGTGAGCATGGAGTTTGTTACGGCATCTTGTGATTCCCTAGCAAGACAACTTTTACTTCCTATGGGCGAGGTTTCCACTGTGCTAAATTTGATTCTGCAGTTGACGTCCCAGCCAGCCACCAAGGTCAGATGGTGTTTATCGCTCTTGGGCACATGGTCTTTCTTCTTTGCATGAGGTTTCATATATAAGCTTTGCTTCAGATGTTCCCAGATGGAACTGCACTTTCTTTACTCTGCTGCCAGACTTTTCCCACAACCACCTGGTCACTGTTTGTGCTGTGGCAAAACTTGTTTGGTAGTTGGGAAAAAAAGCCCATCTTTCCCCAGGTTAGTGTTAGCAAACTATCTTTTTCTGATTGGAGTAGCTCATACAGGCAACTTCAGTAGTCTTGGTAGAGAGAGACATTTCACATTCATGCCCTAAAGCTTTGGGCTGTTTTAAAAGACACTCATGCAAAGCTTTCTGGTCTGTCAACCACTGTTTGGTAAATAAAAAAGATTACCTTTTCCTCTGTCAGGCAGCCCCGATTTCCCTGTGGGTTTGGTGAAAAGATAACAAGATTTGCTTGTATCAGCAGCTCCCCTCCTGCTTGTCCTTAAATGCTCTACAAGATTAATTGAATGGAATTTTGCTTTTTCCCCCCTAGGTAGATCTATTTTGAAATTTCAAGGGCATGTGACGTAGGGTTAGCTCAATATAAATAAACCCAGTCTGCTTATTTCCCATGTAAACCTTGATGCTTCTGCTTTTGAGTAGGTTTGTGCTCAGGTGTTTGAGATTGTATGGCTGAATTCTCCTGGAGTTGCTCTCCTGAGCTTTGCTATTTCTTTGTGAAGCTCTAAGGAAGTCAGGATGATACTCTGATGATTCTAGTCACTGAAACAGGCTGGAGGCAGTCTTCAAATTGCAGTCTGGGAAAGACTGTTGAGGTCCCTGAAATCTATCTAGGATATTCCATGATCTCCTGAGACAGAGATTTGCCCACCTAATTCATCCTGACTCTAAAATGCTGCTCCTCATAGCTGGGATGCCCTACAGGTCTACTTCCTTGCTAACTCCTCTTTCCCTGTAGTACCAGAGGTCAGAGATAGTGGAGAGAGGTCTCCTTGGAGCAGCTTTTTTCTCTCTCTGTTACAGCTTCTATTTTGGGATACATGGTGGAGCCAGCAACCTGGGTTTCCCCTTTGTCTTTTTTAAGATGCATTTTGTCTGTGTGCCTGGTTGTGGGTTGGGCATCTGTTTCCTTCATCTGCTTACTTAGCCTGTGGTGGGAAGATGGAGGAAAACTGACTCCTCATGGCTGACACAGCTTAGCTCTGAAGGGAAGAGCATTCATTCAGAGTCTGCTCACATTTTTCTTTAAGACTACGTCTAATTCAGCAAAGAGAATGATCTTGTTTCCTTCTCCGAGCCTCACATCTCTAAGGCTCTCCTTTTCACACCTTTCACATCAGGAAGGTTCTCCCATTTGAAGGTCTTTCTAGTGGGTCATTGGCAACTGTTGCTACAAGGTAAGAATTTGGCCATTCCAAACAAAGGCAAGGAGGATATGTTGAGGCTTGCTGCTATATTGCCTCAAATGCCAGGCTCAGATGCCAGGTCCTCTCGTTCAAGTTGAAAGAGCCAAGGTGCTTCTTCATGCATCATGGGTCATCTTCTATATCTTCTCAAGCAGCACCCCATCTCTTGAAGCCCTGAGGGCAGATGCAATATTGGGTTGAGTAGCTTCATGATTGTGGTTGGTGTGGAGGACTGACCCTCTGCCCTTTGAATTAAGTGTAGGGAAATGACTGGCATTAGGTGGAGATTGTCACTTAACGATATGTTGGAGAATGGCTCAAAGAACAAGGACATGGCTCTTTAAAAATGCTACATTCAAGCAAGGCATAGGCCTGCACAATAGACCGAATGGAGGAGTACCGAGAAGCTGCACAATCATGTTGATAGCGCGAACTAGCAAGGACACTGTGACCTTGACTAGTTTCATAAATAATCTTAGGGAACTAGATGAGAAACTAGCTTAAGCTGATACCGCAAGTAGGAGGACTCCTGCAAAAACCTAACCCTTAGGCTTCACCAATTAGAGTAGGACTAGTAGGCATAATTAACTCACGCTGTATAGAACTGAGCTATCTGAAGGCAATAAACGGAGCCTGCTTATAACTCATATTGAGTTGTGCACGTCTTCATTTGTCGACAAAAAACAAGGGCCTCTGAACCTCCCTCACAACAATTGGCACCCGAACAGAGGGATCCTTGTCGGTCGAGGAAGTCGGGAAAAGCGCCGGGATGCAGCGACCGGAGGGCGAAGACTAAGAGCTTATGATTTTGTTAGGGATCGCCACGCTCTAGTCTGAACACCTGGATCGTCCAAAAGGGATCCGCCGCCCGACATCATAAGCCTTTGGAGAGATAAGACGGAACAGGGCTGCACGTAAGAGTCGGGAAAAGCGCCAGGATGCAGCGACCAGAGGGCGAAGACTAAGAGCTTATGATTTTGTTAGGGATCACTGCGCTCTAGTCCGAATGACTGGATCATTCAAAAGGGATCCGCCGCCCGACATCATAAGGTTTTGGAGAGATAAGACGGAACAGGGCTGCACATAAGACTTTATAAATTTTTAAGGTTTTTTTTTTCTGACCAGAAATGGATAAAGAAGTGGCTTATGAAATATTACAAAGCTTCTTAGAGAAGCGAGGACTTGACTCACAATATCTCAAACAACTTGCGGGCCTCATTGCCTTAGAAAAACTAAGGGATGTTTTAAGGATCCGGATGAGGTATTTGAGGAAAGTGAATGGTGCAAATTTGGGAACATCCTGTGGGAGGCAGTTATAGATGATGATAAAGCTGTAAAGAAACTAATGAATGCTTGGAGAGAGATTACAAATTGTATAAAATGTTACAAGGTAGAAAAACAGTTAGCAGCAGTAGCTACGCAAAAACTAGAGAGTCCAGATAACATGCCAGGAAAAATCAGGATATCCTGTGAAGGTCTGTGGCCCTACAATACAAATGAGGCATAACAACTCCCCTGAGGATGACCTGAATGTTGATGTTGAAATCCAACACCAGAAAATAATAGCAAGGAATCAGAGGAGGAAGAAGATGGCATGGCAGAGGAAACACCAGATCTTCGCTGGAAATCAGTTAGTTATGAAGTGATAAAAGAAATTCGAAAGGCTGTAAAAAGACTGTACTGACTGTTTCGTCACCAAGCTGCCCACCACCCCAGTGCTCGAAGCAGCCACCGGCTCCATCGTATGCATGAATAATTCACAGCCGTCATAGGATAGTCCTCTGCCATGAAAATGCTGTAACAACCAAAGACTATTACCTGTTAAACAATTGATACAAACCTTATTTTATAATACATGTGCATATTTTAAGTGTTGTATGTGTTCGTGTATAGTTTAAATAGTCATACCATCATGCTATTCTTATTGACTAGTCGTAAACAATATTGTATAGGTATATTAATCCAGCTCTCAAAAGAGTGGTTCTGTGTGTGTACATGCGTGTGTGTTTAAAGCGCTTTAATCGTTTGTAAGACTTGCAAATTGGGTTTTGGTTATATTGAGCCTCTGTTTTGATTAATCTTAAAAATGTAACTCTGAGACCTTTCAATCTCAAATGTCCATTAAGCCGGCAAACAGGTAGATTTACCTGGGACCTTTGAAGTGAAAGGCTGCAGATGACAGGATTTTGAAATACATAGAAAGAAAAAAAAATAGAAAAAAGAAAGAAAATAGGAAATACAGAAAGAAAAACAGAAAAGAAAACGGAAAAAGAAAAAATAGAAAAATAGAAAAAAGAATGTAGAAAACAAACAAACAAAAAAAAAAAAAAAAGAAGAAAAACCCCAGCCCTGTGGGTGTGTGTGAGTTTTCCCCCCATCCCCCCCTTTACTCCTGATTTTGTTTGAAAGTGAAGGTTTTTTGTTCTGTTTCAGCTTGGGAGTCCTTCTCTCTCTCTAGGGGAGTAACAATTTATGAAGAACACTCTGCATTCCAGTGTCCCTTCCTAGCTCAGCAACTGCTGGGTCCTAGTGCAGACAGCCGTAAAGGGAATTTTAGCCAGACACTAATGAAGACATGATTTAAGAGTCCAAAAGGAGTATCCTCTGAGAGTAAAAATCTGCAAAGGAACAGAAAAGTTAATGCATTTGCAGCCTTGAGAATTCCCATACAGGTAAAAGCAGACAAAAGAAGCCAGGGGGTAAACCGTTAACATTAAAGAACCAAGGAAACCAGCAACCCAGCGTGCAGCGGAGACGTGTGACAACAGTAAATGCTCCTGCTTGGATCTTCTCCACAGCCTCCTCAATAATAAGGGATTGAAACGCTCACAAGGTTTTGCTCCAAGCTTTTGGTCCTATTGGTAACGGTTTAAGTGCTTTGGTTAGTAGGTCATTTTTTGTGTCACTTTGCAAAGTCTTTTTGTGTAACCTGGTGTTATTAATTCTGATTTTACTGGACAAATACAAGCTATGGTTTATATTCCTTTCCCACCTGTGTATATCACCCAAAGCAGTTGTGTTGCACAATTAATACCATTTCAAAGATTGTATTAGAGAAAATAGGCCTTCAAGTCATACCTGAAAAAAATTCAAACCTGGAAATATCTTGAGTGGAAAATTTTGAATGCCACAATTGAACCCCAGCAAGCCAAATTGCAAATAGTAGTTAAAACAATTTACAAAAGCTCCTAGGAACAATCAGCTCTGCATTAGTTATACCCAAATAAGGTTTAACTCAACTAAGTCCATTATTTGATCTTCTTAAGGGGGGGACATGGCTTTAACAGCACCTCGTACTTTTAGGAGTGATGCACAACAAACTTTGGGCAAAATTGAAAAAGCCATTACTCAGAGAAACGCTCATAGATGACTTGATGGTCATCCAATATGTATGTTTTTGTTATTCTGTGTCAGGCATTTGGTCTAATAGCACAATTAGTACATTTTAAAAGTAAAGCTCCCCAAACTGAAAAAAAAAAAGAAAAAATCCAGTAAGCAACAGACAAGCACATCGCGTAGCATGTAGGTGGCCTGACAGTTTTTTGATCATCGATAACGCTTTCTCAGCTTGTTGGGTTAATAATGCAATGGGTTGAAACTGATTTGGACAAATTAAAAAATTATATAATGGCAGTTCTTATCTAATCAGCCATCAAAGACAATTGTAACAAGAGTAGAAATGTTTGCACATTTAATCATGAAAGGTCAAGATCGGATAGATGAACTGAATGGGAAAGAGCCTCAAACAATAGTCATTCCGGTGACAGAATGACATTTACAATGGAGTATGCAGAACAGTTTAGAATTACAAGTGGCCTTGGCGAACTTTAGTGGACAAATTAAAATTCATCATCCAGGCCACCGGCTGATAACCTTTTTGCAACAAGAATGTGTAGAGGAAAAATCGAAGTGTAATACCACACTGGTAAATGGGCTGACAGTTTTTGCAGATGGGAGTGCAACACCTTATTGGCATTCCACAGTCACCAATAAGTCAAGCAATTGTAGAACACTCTCATGCAACCTTAAAGTCACTTTTGCAAAAAAAAAAATAGTAAAAGGGAGGAGAAATGTTACCTCCTAGCGAAAGAATTGCAAAGACGACTTATGTGTTGAACTTTTTACGTTTAACTGGAAATAGAACTAGTCCTCCTATTGTAATCCATCACCGATCGCTAGAGTCAGGACTGAATAACCAGCACCAGCAAGGTATCAAAGTACTATACAAAGACTGGGACTCAGGCGAATGGGAAGAACCTGTTGAGCTTAAAAATGACAGGAAGAGGTTATGTTTGTGTCATTACAGGCAGCGCTCCAAGATAGGTTCCAGCGAAATAGGTCAGTAATAATGGATGCTTGTGGAATGTATAATTGTACCTATAACATCACTCAAAAAGGTCAGAATGTAAATGCTACTTTACCTGTGTATAGAAACGCTACAGCCTTGTATAGTCATATCTCTCCTAAAGTATCACGCTCTTTTTCTTTTCCAGTTGCTTTGCCTGTAGACATTTTTTTCTCTGATAAATGGAGGTGAAGTGTGTGGAGGAATATTGTCAAAATTTAATTGCAGGCTATGTAGCCTTGGATGGCTTACGTTACTAACTCCCAATCTCACTATGATTTATAACAGGAAACAAAGTAAACAAAACAAACAATCTATCCATCAATTTGGGGCTGACTGTAAGAGTACAGTCACCTTTCTGGGAACCTGGAGAAATTGTAGCTGCCTCAGCGTTAGCTCCTGGGGTAGCAACTGCAGCAGCCTTGATGAAGCTGACAAATCTGGGATGTTGGTTGAGTAAGCAGACCAATGCTACTTCAATGGCTTTGAGTGGCTTGTTAGCTGATGTTAATAGTGTTGGGCATGTTACATTACAAAATAGAGCTGCAATAGATCTTTAGTATTAGCACGGCCACGGGGTGTGAAGATTTTGAAAGCATGTGTTGTATGGATCTGGCAGATCATTCAGAATCCATACATAAACAAATAAAAGCCTTAATTGGATGCACTCAAAGAATACAAGAAGACACGGGGTTTTTTGGTTTGGACAAGTTTTTGAGCTGGTTTAATCTCTCTGAGTGGCTTTCGGGACTGTTAAAATCTTTAATTATGTTGCTTATTATAGTGATAGTTAGCGCTATTGTTTTGACATGTATTATGGGTATTTGCAAGCTGGCTACTCCTTAAAGCAGCAGATCAAACATTCTTGGTACAAAAAAAAAAAAAAAGGGGGGGAATTGTTGGAGAATGGCTCGAAGAACAAGGACATGGCCCTTTAAAAATGCTACATTCAAGCAAGGCATAGGCCTGCACAATAGACCGAATGGAGGAGTACCGAGAAGCTGCACAATCATGTTGATAGCGCGAACTAGCAAGGACACTGTGACCTTGACTAGTTTCATAAATAATCTTAGGGAACTAGATGAGAAACTAGCTTAAGCTGATACCGCAAGTAGGAGGACTTCTGCAAAAACCTAACCCTTAGGCTTCGCCAATTAGAGTAGGACTAGTAGGCATAATTAACTCACGCTGTATAGAACTGAGCTATCTGAAGGCAATAAACGGAGCCTGCTTATAACTCATATTGAGTTGTGCACATCTTCCTTTCTCGACAGAAAACAAGGGCCTCTGAACCTCCCTCACAACAAAGATAAGATTCAAGTGTGGGTGAAACAACTGTATATAGGGAACGTGTGTGCTGGTTAACCTCTTTCCACCTTCTTGCATGGAGTCTTCTGGAGTTGTATTTCTGTATGAGAGAAGAAAATGAAAGGGGTATGATGATCCTTCACCCATCCATGCACTGAGTTGTGGGTAGCTCTGCTGCTAATCCAGGCTCTGCAGGAGTCACCACACCATTTCCCCATCTCCAGAGCTGCACTGGAGCTGTTGCAGGGAGACACAGAGCTTGCAACACAAACCCCATGCACGGCCCATTAATAAATCCCATGGCCATGACAAGCCATAACATCTCACAGAGAGATGTACGTGTAGCAGAGCACATCAAAACACCTCGGCTCTGATAGCAGGGAAAATAAATTAATGGAATGGGTTTGATAATAAACCTCCTAGAAAAAAATATGATATCAAAGCTGGCAGGATAATTAGCATAATTACATCATAGCAAATGAAAAGGAAATGATCTTAAGGAATATTGTATTGTGAGGCCTTGGCTTGGTAGTGCATGTTGAATGACAGACTAATAGACTGTTCCAGGGAATGGAGCAGTAAAATCTGCAGAGCTAGGAAGGAGCAACAATGGCAGTTAACTTTTGTCAACACCTAAGCATCCTGTTTACTTTAGAGACAGAGGAAAAATAGGAGCTGACAGATGACTTTCAGGACACGGCACTTTGTATACCCAGAAAGTAGGAGCCAGTTTCTGTGGCTGCTTCTCTCTCACACTCATCCCTGTTGCCTTTGCCATTCTCTGCTTGTGGCTCAGCAGATGCTTGTGCTTCAAGAAGTGGTCCTGGCTCTTGCACTGCAGCCACTTTCCTACTTCCTCTTTCCACCAAGACAGAAAGAGATGTGCTTCACGATGCATAGAGGATCAAAATCTACTGGGAAAAATCAATAGCCTTCAATATCCTGATTAACTGCTTTGCATTCTTTCTGCCTAACTTGAAAATGTCTCCTGTGGTTTTTTAGTTTACGCAATTGTGCCCATGCTGTTGTCAGTCCATGCTCTCCCCTCCCACAGCCTTTTGAACCCACTCACAAGTTTAGGTAATTTTTAATGGAAGATGCAAGATCTTGCAGGATCTTTTAAGGCCACCTAGAAGGAAGATCTACACCAGTATCCTGCTCAAAGTGAACTTGATATTTCTCTTCTGTTTGGTCTGCCACTGGTGAACCAGTATCTACTGGCTAGCCAGGGAGCAAGCGTGCAGCCTGGCAAGAGGAGATGTGATTGGTGGAAAAACTCTCCTTGGGGACTTCCTCAGTGATGGAAGGGTTTGAAATATAATGGGGAATCTAGGAATAAAGCACCAGAGGTAGATGCTCAGAAGTGATGGGGAAACAGCGTGTCTAGCACTTGTTTTGTATAATCAATAAATTGGCATTGTTGTTGCTAACTACTGTAAAAAAAATAAAGCATTGGCCTGGGTTATAGGTAGCACTTCACATCACACCGCATTGACACCAAACATTTTGGCAGCATCCTGGATCTCAACAGGATCAGGTTGTTTGACTCCTCCATCAAACTGCCAAAGTTTTTCTGCACAAGCGTGGTATCTGTCCAAATTTCAGTACTAAGACAATACCCTGGGCCTTTGGTGCTGGCATGGAAAACAGTGATTTATACCTTTTAAATTAGCTACTGCTTTCCATGGGAAGTGCAAAACAGTTCCAAAAACCTTTACAAATGTTGCAATTTGAAGCAATTCTCAGAAGTCGTGTGGGAGGGCACGTTGTGAAGAATATGCATTTGTGGTATTAGAAAGGAGTGGTCCCTGTCTGTGGCAGCTTTTTGCTGCTGGATGATAATTTCAGCAAAACTGGCTGGGAAATTAAGATATGAATTGTTTTTCTTTCTCTGCCAGCAGCTTCACTTCCAATGCATTCAGCACCAGAAGATCTCCAAAAGGCTGTGGTGCCCCGATGATGTGAACCTTGCACAGTGTTGTCTTGGGCATTCATGCTAGAGACTGCTGACTCCTGAACAAGCATGTGCAGGAAATATCCTGGCCCTCAAGTCATGCCAAGGTGGGCACTAGTGCTAAATCCTGTCACTGCTTAACATCTTGGCCCCTCCTGGGGTGGGATTTGCAAGGGAGATGCTGATGGCACGGCAATAAATAATGCCAGTCAACCAGATGTGGTTGGATCCAGACCACTGATTTAGAGACAAGACCCGACAATGCTGCCTGTTGGGTCTTGCCAGCTCTCTGTGGTGTCCAAAATCAGTGTGTTCCTGGGAAGGGGTAAAATATTAGAGTTCTTTCCATGTCTTCAGGATCCCATGGCTTTGGCTGTATGACCAAAGGGCCCGTGGCCGAGATGGTTTAAAACCAGGGAAAACACACTGGGATTTCACAGCTTTAACCTGAATAAAATCAAACATCCACCTGATGGCAGCAGCAAACAGAGAATGGGGAGAGTCCAGGCAGGGTGATCAATGGCCAGCCCACTATCCATCCAGTGCAGAACATGCACTGGAAATTTCTGAAATATGGAGTATGGTTTGGTGATGTGGCCTTCCTATGACAAAAGCCAATGTCCCCTGTCCTGGGGAGAGCTCACCATCAGCATCCCTGTGCCCTCCTGGAGAGGAAAAGGCTACGCAGGGTTCACGTAGCACTTTTGGGGATGCCGCGATACGTTGAGCAGCATGAAGTGCCCAGTACCCTTGGACAATCACTTCTGCCAAGTGTCAGCATCTCCAAAAACCAGGTGGTGAGGGCTATGTTGACACGACCACAGGCTGGGTGTCCATGGTTGCCCCTGCCAGTGGTGCTGGATCTGGCCACGGTCCCTTCAGCCATGGGCAATACTTGTGGTGGCCAGAGGTGTCAGGAGGAGAGTGAGAATGGGATGTGGATGGATGTAATGGGGAATTTGGGAGCTCACCATGGGGTGTTTAAGTACGAGAGCTCCTGAAGCAAAACTGAGGAGCTGTTTCACAAGGGATGGAGGCAGTCAATAGCAGGAGAAGTCTTGGTACCAAAGCGTATTTCAGGGAAAGGAGTGAGACCTACCAGTGATTGCAATTTGGAACAAACACCTTTCTATGTAGCACAAATGGTGTTTTCTGGCCATACCACCAGCATCTTTCCAGGACTTGTTGGAACAGGCAAGGACATGGCTCTTCCCGTGTGCCATGGAGTTGCAGCCATCCTTGGCACATTGCATTAAAGGATACCTGGGTTAACTTTCTGAACTGAAACTCTTGTTGATGAATAACTCCATTTCTTTGATTTTTAGCATTTGTTCTGCCAAACTACTTGAGTCACAGCAGAGGGATTTAAGAAAAGCTTTAGGGAATATCTCAGATGAACAATCTCAAAGCAAAATAACTCTTTCTATTAAAAATATTTTTTTATTTTAAATTTAATTCTGTTGGGGAAAGATATACTTTTAAATCCTCCAGTTAAATTGTGGGTCAAGCCTTTTTTTACATCTTCTAAATATACAAATACTTTTTGCTATTATACTCCTAGTTATGTTATCTTTTTTAATTGCCAGCAGATGGAAAGATCTGCTGTACATCTGCAGTGATCAGTGTCATCACCAGGAACTTGTGGCATATTTGACACTAAGCAAATAGATATTGTGGCAAGAAGTGAGATGCAGTTACATGAAAAAGGAGGACGAAGGGAGCACTGAACGTGGGATTTTTTTTTTGCTTAGATTAACTTTTCTCTTACCTTGTGCAGATCCCACATGCAGAGCTCACATGTAGAAATTGCATCAAGGCAGCAACTGGGAGGTCAGAGTACTTTCTATCATAGGAAAGATCTCTGGGGCAGGGGCTGCCCCCCAAGCCTGCTCTACCTGGCCCCTTCCCACACAACTTCTTGCATGATGTGCTGTGATGATGACAGGCGTTCTCAAATGGAGATCAGCAGCATCTCCACAAACCTTTTATATGTAATGCTCATCTGTAAGCACCTTAAAGTCTTAAACTGTGCAGAGACATAAGGAAGGTAAAAAGCACCTACTGGGTGCCATGCTGCTCAGTGCGAAGCCCCTCCTGCCCCTTCCCTCTCATATCCCCTTAGGATGTCCCCACTGTTGCTATCAGCTCAGGTCACCAGTGCCATGAAAACAGGTGCTGCTTCTACCCAAAGCCTCTGCTAAAACTAACTATGAGGTAGAATCTTGTCATCATTGTGAAGGCAGATACTATGCCCACACCCTGATGCCTGGTTTCTCCTTTTGGTGCCTGTCAGAGGATTAAAGGAAAAAAAAAGCAAGGAGGGAAAATGACCCAACATAATCTTTTGAAAACTATAGCATGCTGGTGGAGTACCTCAGATGCTGTATGAATTTGAAAAACTAAATTTGAATGGTAATCGCTGCTGCTGTTAGCTTTAAAGAGCTGGCTGATCTTTGCATGATTACTGAACCATTTATGAAAATAATTGGAAAACAGTATTTATATCCACATGACCTTTCAGTGACCAAGTAATGAGAGCAACAGCACATCAGTGATTTGGTGTCAGGTGAAAAGCTGCTGACACCGATAGGCCTTTGCTCAGGGAACGTGGCAGTGATGGGCTGGAGGGCAGCCTTGTTTGAAGACCAAGGAAAACCAAACAAGTTGATGTCAAAGATAACCTCATTCTGCATTCAAAGCAAACCTTTAGCTTATAATATTAAATGCTATCAAAAAAGACTATGGTCAGTTACGGGTAATCAACTATTAATTAGAGCTTTGTCATAAACAACTCTCAACCTTTGAGCCAAGACAATAAGCAATTGGGAATCCTTTGTTTCCGTGCTCTTGACTCCAGCAGTGTCAAATGTTGGATAAAGGTGAGTTATGTCGTTATCCCCTTTTGGGAAAAGTGATGCCAAATAATTTGAGGATATTTGGCAACTTAGAAACTAATTAGTTTAAAATTAAATTTTCCACTCTGCTAGACCAAGTACAATAAAATAGGTCTTAAGACACAGGAGACCACTTTGGAAAGGAGTAAATGGTGAATGGGCACATGAAAGAGCCGTCACGCTTTTCAGGCTGATCCAGCCACCCTAATTAGGTGGAACACAAAACTGTCCCTTCGCTCCTGCAGACCTGCACTGTTGCTAGTGCTCATGGGGTCTCACAGCCCTGAATGCTGCCAGAGTCGGGGGAGGCCTCTGTGGTCCCCCTGATGTCCCCAAATCCTCCCTGTTCACATCCTTGCCATGGGATGGTCTCTGCCCGCCTCTACCTTCTGGTTCCTTTTCAACATTACCCCTTGTGTTTGGGCTCACCTAATATACCCAGCAAACTGGAAGGATAAAATAAGCTCAACTGCCCAACTGAGGACCATTTGAAAATTAAAATAAAATTAAATTAATCATTGGCTGAAATGATGGGCTTTCAAGGCACCTCCATGCCCATTACATGTTATTGCTGTTCTAGATTAAATCTGCCTTTGAAAGGGGAGTGGCCCAAATCCCACTTGTTCCCTTGCATTGGATTTTCCTTCTTTGTGACTCTTGCCTGTAAAGACCCTCCTTGGGTAAACCTATTGCTCTCCATTTCTAAGGTCCTGGTGCAGCTTCATTTTTATGGGATGGCATTTGTGGGCTCCTTCCCACCACATGGCCATCACAGGGCTGAGGACAGCTGAGAAAATATGGTTTCGGTTATTTTTTTTAATCAATTCTCCTTGATCAGTTCTCAAATAATGCCATAATTTTGATAGAAATCAAACACTCTCCTCTTTATGTAAAACAGTAATGCTTCCCACCTGTATCTGGAATTAGAAAGGGAAACAAAAATTGAAAAATGAGGAAAAAGTATTATTTCCAATTTTTCTTCCCCTTCCCTTTTTTCAGAGGGCAGATGGGGGTGGTAGGACCTGAAAAGCCAGGAAAGAGCTGTCACTTTTTTCCTCTTCTCAAAACTAGAGAAAATAATCCAGTTGTTTTCAAAAAGCTTATGGTAAATATTTCTGAGGACTTCTAATAGCAATATATTGTATTTTGCCAGAGGATAAAGAATTCCTGTGTCCCACTAGTCATTGCAGGTGATGGGATGAGCATGTGGCCTCTAGCTTTCCAATAGAGGGATAGAAATTACTATCCATCATTAAAAAGATTCTAATGGGCAGCATTTCTGCCAATTCTGGGTGGCACAGTCATGCCCGGCGGTCTGCCGTGAGCTCAAAGAACTGCCTCAAATAAGGGAACACGTTTGTGCCTATTTTAGGACAAAATGCTTATCCAACATAGACAGGCAAACCAAATGTTTTGGATGTTTTTGTTTTGTATTATTCTGATTTTACATATAAGTAAGTAAAAATTTGTATATATATTATATCTAAAACTAATTTTTAAAAATATATTTTTCTTCACAATATCAAGGCTTGCAGAATAACAACTTTATAAAACAGTGACTAGAACATCAAATCCTCTAAATCATAGAATCATGGAATCATAGAATCATAGAATCATAGAATGGTTTGGGTTGGAAGGGACCTTAAAGATCATCTAGTTCCAACCCCCCCTGTGATAGGCAGGGACACCTCCCACTAGATCAGGCTGCCCAAGGCCTCATCCAACCTGGCCTTGAACACCTTTCCAGTGCCTCACCAATCTCATTGTGAAGAAATACCTCCTTATGTCTAGCCTAAATCTTCCCCTCTCCAATGTAAAGCCATTCCCCTTGTCCTCTCCTTTACAAGCCTTTGTAAAAAGTCCCTCCCCAATTTTCTTGTAGGCCCCCTTCAGGTACTGGAAGGTCACTATAAGGTCTCCTCCTAGCCTTCTCTTCTCCAGGCTGAATTATGTCCTACTTACGGGTTTCCAAAAGTGAGCTTTAGAATAAATTCCTGGGGATAAATAGGATGGGAAATACATAGGCTAATATGTATTATCAGTCATCGAGAATCGATGGCAGGCACAGTAAGTTCTAGTCTGAGGTAAAACCGTGCTCTGTGGAGTGAGGGACCCCCCAACAGAGAGCGAGAGGCGGATGGATCCTGATTCTCAGTCCCAGCAGCTGCCATGTGGTGGCTGACAAAGGCGGGGGGGGGGGGGGGGGGGGAAGGGCTCAGCAGTTTGTAAGGGCAGTTTGTGCAGGCAGGGTGCACAGGGAGGGCACAGTCTCTCTCTGTGCTCAGGAGGTGAGTTCAGTCAGTGAGAGGGAGCCCAGCCATGGTGTCCACCCGGCAGGAGGCTGCATCCTCTGCACCTGCCAGAAGGGATGCGTCAGCCCACATTGAGCTCCCAGGAAAACACGCAGCCATCCAGGTCTCTGGCTGCAGGGAGTGCCTCCAGCTTGTGCTGGAAACAGAGGACAGCAGGGGCAACAGTTGTGTGGGGAGCGAGCAGGTGGACTATCTCCTCAGCCTGGTGGCAGAGCTGAGAGAGGAAGCAGACAGGGAGTCTGAGCAAGAGATCGACTGGTGGAACCACACCCTGAGCTCCCTGAAACAGGAACAGAGACAGCCACTGGAAAAAGCCCCTGATCAAAGGGAGTCGGTATACTCCCCCCACCAGGATGTAGGCAGGGACTTAAAGGGAAGCAGTGAGAAGAAGCAAGTTCACCAATGGGGCAGCAAGTGAATCCCCTCCTTGCCCACACCTCCCCAGGTGCCTCTCCACAATAGATACGAGGCTCTAGCTGGGGAGGACCAATCAGAGGACTATGTAGGTGACAAATCATCTACACCAGAGGAGGAGCCAAGACCAGAACAACACTCCCCCCCCATATTATTGCAACCCTCACAAGGAATAAAAGGCAAGTCATAGCTGTTGGAGACTCCCTGCTGAGGGGAACAGAGGGTCCAATATGTTGAGCAGACCCTACTCACAGGGAAGTCTGCTGCCTCCCAGGAGCCTGGGTTAAGGATATCACTAGGAAACTCCCCAGTCTGGTACAGCCATCGGACTACTACCCATTACTGCTTTTTCATGTGGAAGGTGACAAAGCTGCAGTACGTAGCCCAAAGGCAATCAAAAGAGACTTCAGGGCCTTGGGATGGCTAGTGGAATTTGGTGTAATATCAGGCTTGCCTATGACAAGCTGTGGGAGGATACACAATGGCTGGAGGGATGGGCCCTCTACCTGCTGCCCTGGGACATTCTGGGGGCGCTGCAGCACAGTTGAAGTCCTGCGAAGATGAGGAGAGGGCTCCTGAGGTAGTAGAAGCCAGGAAGGAAACTTCTATGGAACACCTTAGGGGAAATAAGGGGTCTTCCACTAAGAAGGTGACACAGCCAACAGCCCAGCTGAAGTGCCTCTACACAAATGCATGCAGCTTGGGCAACAAACAGAAGGAGCTAGAAGCTACCATGCGGCTAGAAAGCTATGATCTGATTGTCGTCACTGAAACTTGGTGGGATAAATCCATGACTGGAGTGTGGCTGTCAATGGCTACAGGCTGTTCAGAAGAGACAGACCAGGAAGGAGGGGTGGAGGTGTTGCCCTCTATATCAGGAAATGGACAGAGTGTGAGGAGCTGTCCCTGAAAAATAGTCACAAGTAGGTCGAAAGTTTATGGGTGAGAATGAAAGATCGAGGCAGCAAAAGGAACCTTGTGATTGGTGTCTACTACAGGCCACCGGATCAAGGGGAGCCTACTGATGAAACCTTCTTCCTCCAGCTACAGGAGGCTTCACGCTCGCAAGCTCTCATCCTACTTGGGGACTTCAACCACCCTGACATATGCCGGAAAAATACACAGCGAGCTGCAGGCAATCCAGAGGACTCCTGGAGTGCATCAAAGATAACTTCTTAACCCAGGTAATAGATACCCCTACCTGAGGGGATGCAATACTGGATTTGATGGTCATCAGTGCAAGTGGGCTTATCAGTGACGTCAAGATCGGAGGCAGCCTGGGCTGCAGTGATCACACGTTTTTGGAGTTCAACGTCCTCAGGGATATGGGACAGGTATAGTCAGGACCCTAAATTTCAGGAAAGCAGACTTCCATCTCTTCAAGGAATTAGTCAGTAGGACCCCCTGGGATGGGATACAGTCCTCAGGGATGAGGGAGCAGAACAGAGCCGGCAGATATTTAAGGATGCTTTCCATAAAGTGCAAGAGCGCTCAGTCCCCAGATATAGAAAATGGGGCAGGAAAGGGAAGAGACCAGTGTGGCTGAGTCAAGACCTGCTGGTCAAACTGAAGAGCAAAAGAGAAGTGCACGAGCAGTGCAAGCAGGGACAGGGAACCTGAGAAGAGCATAGGGATGCTGCTTGGTTGTGTAGGGATGGGGTCAGGAAGAAGGCCAAAAGGCAGCTGGAGCTGAACTTGGCAAGGGATGCAAAGACTAACAAGAAAGGCTTCTACAGTTATGTCAACCAGAAAATGGAGGTTAAAGAAAGTGTACACTCCCCCCCAATTAATGAAAATGGTAACCTCATATCAACAGATGAGGAGAAGGCTGCAGTACTCAACATTTTTGCCTCAGTCTTCACTGACAACTGCTCTCCTCACCCATCCTGGGTCAATGGACAACAAGAAGGGGTTCAGGGCAGTAAAGCCCCTCCCACTGTAGGAGAGGATCAGGTTTGTGACCATATTGAACCTGAACATATGATGGGGTGACCACAACAGTGGACACAGGAAAACTAATGGATGTGATCTATCTGGACTTCTGTAAAGCCTTTGACACAGCCCCCCACCACATCCTTCTCTCTAAATTGGAGAGATGAATTTGATGGATGGACTATTTGGTGGATAAGGAATTGGTTGGAAGGGCGCATCCAGAGAGTAGTGGTCAGTGGCTCAATATCCAGATGGAGATCCATGACAAGTGGTGTCCCTCAGGGGTCCATACTGGGACCAGTGCTGTTTAATATTTTCATTGATGATATCAACAGCGAGATCAAGCGCACTCTCAGCAAGTTTGCAGATGACACCAAGCTAAGTCGTGCAGTTGTCACAACAGAAGGACAAGATGTCATCCAGAGGGACCCGGACAAGCTGGAGAAGTGGGCCTGTGTGAATTTCATGGGGTTCAACAAGGCCAAGTGCAAGGTCCTACACCTGGGTTGAGGCAATCTGTGGTTTCAGTACAGGCTAGGGGACAAAGTGATTGAGAGCAGCACTGCGGAGAAGGACTTGGGGGTGCTGATTAATGAGAAGCTCAACATGAACCAGTAATGTGTGCTCACAACCCAGAAGGCCAACTGTGTCCTGGGCTGCATCAAAAGAAGTGTGGCCAGCAGGTCAAGGGAGGTGATTCACTGGTCTGTTCCCCTTTTGGTGGGGGCACAGCATCTTCCCACAGCCCAGGAGATCCTTTGGGACCCACCAGCCTACAAAGCGGGGCCAGAGTCTGAGAGCCCGGACACACTGCAAGGATCTAATCTTTCCTCTGGCATTTCTAGAATCCTGTAGGGTCGGACTGCACTGCCATCTGGGAACCTTGAAGCACAGGCAGAGCTTTTTCCTTGTCTCCCAGTGAGAAACATAATCAGGTTGAGATTTGTCCTGGTGAAAAATGCCCTGCTCCCTCCTGGAGCACCTCAGGCTTTCAAGAACTCCCCAGGGGACATGCAGCCTTGCTTGGCACCGTTGGTCGAGGGTCAGAGCCTTTTTCTGTGGGCATTGGATCTAGGCTGAACCCAGAGGTTGGCCATGGACTCTTGGCTCTCTCATTCCTCCACCTTCTTGCAGCCAAGAACTCAACGAGGCTCCTGCTTGTGTCTCCATCCCAAACTCTTGGGTCCATGTGCCCAGCCAAGCAATGGGCTGAAATAACTGAGGCCGGCAGCAGAAATGTGTCCAAAGCTGAGTGGTGCAGTTGCCACACCAGAGAGATGGGATGGCATCCAGAGGGTCCTGGACAGGCTGAAGAAGTGGGGCTGTGTGGACCTCATGAGGTTCAACAAGGCCAAGTGCAAGGTGCTACACCTGGGTCGGGGCAGTCCCTGCTTTCAATACAGGATGAGGGATGATGTGATTGAGAGCAGCCCTGAGGAGAAGGACTTGGGGTGCTGATTGATGAGAACCTCAACATGAGCCAGCAATGTGTGCTCGCAGCCCAGAAACCACCTGTGTCCTGGGCTGCATCCAAAGAAGCGTGGCCAGCAGGGCGAGGGAGGGGATTCTGCCCCTCTATTCCTCTCTTGTGAGACCTGATCTGGAGTATTGTGTCCAGTTCTGGAATCCTCAACATAAGAAGGATATGGAACTGCTGGAGTGGGTCCAGAGGAGGGCTTCAAGATGATCAGAGGGCTGGAGCACCTCCCATACGAGGACAGGCTGAGAGAGTTGGGGTTGTTCAGCCTGGAGAAGAGAAGGCTCTGAGGAGATCTTATAGCAACCTTCCATTACCTGAAGGGGACCTACAAGAAAGCTGGGGAGGGACTTTTTACAAAGGCTTCTAGTGAGAGGATGAGGGGGCAAAGCTTTAAATTGGAGAGGGAAAGGTTTATGTTAGACATTAGGAAGAAATTCTTCACAATGAGGGTGATGAGGCATTGGAACAGGTTGCCTGGGGAAGTTGTGGATGCCCCATCCCTGGAGGTGTTCAAGGCCAAGTTGGATGGGACCTTGAGCATCCTGATCTGGTGGGACGTGTCCTTGCCCATGGCAGGGGAGTTGGAACTGGATGATCTTTAAGGTCCCTTCCAACCCAAACTATTCTATGATAATGTGTGTACATGCATTGTAAGTACTGCTGTTGCAACTGCTCAAAGCAAGGAAGATGGTAAGATAAATGAAATCCATTGTCAACAGATCATTTCCTATCCCTCTCTTGGGGAAGAGGTTCAGGTTTTGTTTGGTTTTGAGATTTTTTTTTGCCTCTGTGCAGCAGTCATTTCTCTGTAGCTCTCCCTGAATAGGACAGTAGGAGCCAGGAGATCACGGGGTCTCCCAAGGTCTCCAGGCACATCCACACCACTTGGAGATGGGCTCTTCTGATGTACCAAAAGTCCCATTTTTTGATAATGTCATAAATTTCAATTTCTTCTTTTCTTTTTTTTTTTCCAAGCAAAGTACTAGTTCCTCTCTTTGTTTTAAATAGCAAATGCTAAAACATTTTAAAATGGTGTTTTGATACTATGTAAAATTAGTTTGAAAATGTGAAGCCCTTGCCCCCACTACTGTCTTGGAAAAGAAATGAATTTGAGGAAAGATTTAGGGTCAGCTTGAACATTCTTTTAATTTAAAAGAAGGGTTCTTAACTTAAAGAGAAAAAAATAATTTTGCTTATGGGTTGTACAAACTATTTTTCTCCAAAATTTTTGCAGGGGCTAGAAAATAAGGAAAAACACTTCAACTCTGACGGAGACCAGCTCACAGGGACGCCTAAATCGACAGACGGACTACCGCTCTGGTGGCAAGTAGCAACATTTTATTCTCCAAACGGAGTTTTTATACTCTTCTGGTTCCTCTTCGAATAATGATTACATGCTTCTAGTTGAGATAACATCGTACTTGTATGCACTATTTACATACTTTATTACTATTCTTGTCGTGAGAAAGCAGGCTCTATAAGTTCTACAAACAAGGGTCTACGTGTCTGGCCAGAGTTCACATAACATCCTTAACTAAGTCTGCAGGTGTTCCTGGAGTGTATACATTTAGCTTGGGCCCTGGAATGGGGAGAAACCCATTATATTGCCAAGAACCTCTGTGTCCACATACTCCCTTCCAGGAGGAGCGGCTTTTGATCTCAGCACAGTGTTCTGTTATTGACCCTTCCAGGCCCTACAGAACACTGCTCTCAAGGCCTCTGGCTTCATCATTCTGCTTTTGACCCTTTCAGGCCCTCAGAATGTATAATGGTTCTCCTCACAACTCAATCCATTGGACAATGGATGCTTGGTGGGGAGGATGTTGGGTGCTCTGCAAAGGATGGACACTGGGGTAGCTCTGCTCTGCACCAGCATCTGTGGAAAAGTGGGTTTCCTGCTCTGGATTTCTCTCCCTGTTGGTTTAATATGTCTTTTTCTGGGGTATGAGCACAGATACACCGCACTTGGAGGGTTCATCCAGGTTTGGCATTTAAATTTTTCTCTTACATTGTGTGCATCCATTTTTAGCTCAATTCTTGGTAAATTATCTTAAAGTCATCCTCACCCTTCCAAGCCTGTTTCCATTAAAAGGTGAGAGGTTTTTTCTAGACAAGCCATTTTCCAGGGCAACTTGTGCAGTCCTGCCAGATTTTCCTCAAGAAAGTGAGATGAATGGGGCCATAGCACTACAAAAAGGCACAGGAGGTCACTGAGATTCCCTGAAACAAAGGGATTTTCATTGAAAGCTGTCTCTTTTTTTTGTGTGGAAAAGCTAGCTGCCAATTTTTTGCCCCTTCTTAACACTATTTAGGTCTCTTCAGAGCTTTGTTTCAACAGGGGAAATCACAAACCCCATTTGCAGACAAGTTAAATGCTCCGAAAAACTGGTCATTGCCATTTGTGATAATAGCTTGCATTCAATTAGATTAGTAACCACTAACTATTCTGGGCACTTTGTCATGAAAATGGCTTCAGTTTTTCCACTGCTGTTGGAAATATGGAGACCAGGATCTGCTCTGACCAAGAGTGCCAATGTGCCAGCCCGCAGTGCTGCCCATCCCACTTTGCCCCTGGCACCTTTCAGAGACACCTACAGAGTCAAGGTTTTGCATTTTCTTTTTTCCCCATTGATTTTTCACTCCCCTTGATACAATAAGTAGTTACTATTGCAAAAAGTGGAATATTCTGATTTAAGCTAGGATAGAATTAGTTTTCTGACTTCAGTTAAGTCTCATTTAAGTAACTGTATTTTTCTGAAAGTTAGACAGAATGTCCCTCTCATAGCATGTTTTTTCAAAGTGTTTTTCCAGACACCATTTTCTTGAGAAATGATAACGTCTTGTATTAAGTATGTTATGTGCTGAACAGATGTGTCTTCTGTAACCATCTTTGTTTGCAGTTTTTCTCTATCTAAAACTGCAAGGTCAGACAGAGAACTGTCTCACCAGTACTGTCCCAATTAGAGGAAATTTGGCTGTTGTGAAATTCACAATAACATTAAAATTGGTTCTTGGAAAGTAATAGAATATGCATAAGATTTCTGGGAAAATGTTATGTATATGCATGTAGGTGGGAAATAAATTCTGTAACCAGCTTTCATCTCATTGCACATTGATAGAATTATTCCTCCATGCATCCAGCACTGTAATAAAGGATGCTTGCTTTCTAAAACTTCAAAATGGGTCTTGGAGAGTTTATTTGCCATCATTTTTTGTATCATCCTGAAATCCTTTATCTTGTGTCTTATCGTCCTGCAAGTCTAGAGATGATTGTGTGAGGAGAAGAGGGGACAGAAAAATTACATTCGGCCTGGGAAAAGCAAAAACCCTACAGCTCCATTTCATTCATTAAAAGGTGGAGAGTCTTTATAACTGAGAAAATTAAAATATAATCTACTAAAGGAAAAAAATATTTGAAATTAACCATATTTTGTATATCTAAGCAAAATTTTTCAAAGTTATAAATTCAAGAAAAGGCTTGCTTAAACCAAAGCCTGAAAAACATAAACCTGCCTAGGTCTGTGCCCTGTATTCCCAGCAAGTTCATATCTTTCCTAAGCACTAACATGAGCAGGTGCTTGCTGCTGTTTGGCTGCTCCTCTACGCTGCTGTTTGGCTGCTCCTCTTGGCTGTTTTGGCTGCTCCTCTACGCTGTGTGGGAGCTGGCATCGCTGACTTGCCAAATACGGCCATGTGAAGCTACATCATGCTTAGGGGTCTCCAAAAGCCAGCTTTAGAGTAAATTCTAGGAATAACTGGGATCAAAAACCACACAGGCTAATATGTGTTCACACATGGGGCGCAAAGCTGTTTTAACAGTTTAAATAGTGCAAGGCAGCCTGGGATGAATTTTGATCGTTTCAGTTCATCTACATCCATGATGTTTCAGCGCTGCAGCCAAGCCACCATAGTGGCTTAGTGCTGCTGGGAGGACCACATCTATGGTGCTTTTGGTAGCTAAACAACAGATACTGAGAAGGGATTTGCTACTGGGTTGGTGGGATAAATCAGCTCAGCAAGGCAGTGCTGGTGCGAGAGGGGACAGCTAATAAGGGCTGTGCCTCATTTGTAAAATGAACATGTGGAAACTGTGGCTTTTTGGAGAAAGTGGACAATTTGGGATGTATACCACTGATTTCCCAGCTTCAATCCAGCTTGTGGCAGTGAAAGACCACCTTGTAAATAACACCTTGCATGCAGGACTCTCAGCTTCCCAGGCCAAATTTGTCTGGAGAGCAATTAACTACATATCCAAGTCAGCCCCATCTTCTTGCCACAGCTGATGAGAGCTGTCTGCTGGATCTCCTTTTCTTAATTTCCCAAAAATGTCTTTCCCCACATGGAAATGCATCCCTCACTTGGAGGGAGATGACACACCTTCTTTCCCTCTAGTGACAGCCACCCCACAGGGATACGGGGTGTGAGGAGCACATTGTCCCCTGGAAACCCCCACTTTCAGGGGCTGGTGTGCAATTACCCAAGCTGGAAAGCAGCCAGGGCCAGTGAGGAATCCCTAAAAAGCAACATGGGCCACCTCTTAACCATACTGGCCCCACTGGGGAGAGGCAACCCCAGCAAGGCAAGGGCACAGGGTTTCAGTCCTCTGGTGTGAAGATCAGACCAGGTCCCCACAAGGTTTGGGCTGATGGTTGGAAATCAAGCTGAGTTTCCTAACCCATGGCTCGATGGCATGGAAACAGAAACACCCCAGCATGTTAAGAACAGGATCTTCCACCTAAAGGATGCAAAGAAGGGGGGAAAAAAAAGAGAGAGAAAGAGCTGCTGCCATTGAATAATTGATAAGTTTCAGATCAATCAATGCAACACTAAAGCAGGGCTAATTAAAGGTTTCTAAGGAATCTCTGTAGTAATTTACTTGATTGTAAGAAAGAAGTTCACTCTCTCTCTCCCTTTTCTCCCTCTCATTGTTCCCAAGAATTCCAGTTTTAGGCTTTGGTGTTCTCTAACCACTGTTCACTTTTCCCCTCTAGGGATGTGTTTACTATGGAAATATGCAATTAATATTGCAGTGATCATAATTGCTAATTATTAAAACAATGCTACCCCCTTTTTCATGGCCTACTTTCTTGCTCAAAATCATTTAAATAACAGGGAAAATAAAAAAAAAAAAAAAGAGAAAAGCAAATCCAAGGTGTCTGGGGCTCAGCCGAGCCAGGATTAATCACTGAGCATAGCTGGGTTTGGCTGTAATTCAGTGTATTCCCACCGGGTCTGCCTGAAAACTCAGGGCAAGGCACTGCTACCAGCAAGTGCCCCTTGCCATGACATTGAACCATACCAAAAAAATGCCCCACAATGCTGGAGCGACCCTAACCCTTTTAGTGATCAGGCTGTCTGGATGGTCTGCCTGCATTTCTGAAGTGCTGACTGCTGCTATGAAATATTAATAGTTGATGATGAGAAATTAACCGACAGATGTGTAAGCTGTCGAGGGAAAAGTGAATCAGGCAGGGAAGAGGTGCTTAGCATTAGGGATCTGACTTGGAGAGGGGGTGAAATTCCTTCCCATGCACAGCCAGGACCTGCCATCCCAACCAAAGAAATATGGGACTTTGGGGTAGTCCAGATGTTGGGATTCTGGGGGACTGGATGAAAGCACAGCCAGCTCATAGTGCTTCATGCAGGAGTTAAAACCCCAAGGTTGTACTCTGATGGGCAAGAGCTGAAATGTCTTGTGGCTGAGCCAGGAGAGGAACACTGGGGCAGGCTCTGGTTGCTCCCCATGCTTTGCATCCCAACCCTTTCCTGACCTGTTGCTTCACTCATATCATGGAGGACCTGGATGAGGATGGGATGGAGGGAACAGGCACATGGTGTCATATGAGGTTGTGTAGATTTGGATATGAGTGAGTCCACAGTAAAAGCTACCAGGGTGGGACGCTTTCATGGAGCTCCTTGGAGGACCTCCTCCATGCATTGGTAGATGCTGCAATAATGAAGGTAGGGAACTTAAATAATAGACCACACTTAAAAATAGCACAACCAAAATATGAAGAGCACTGGTGTGGTTTCATCACCAACAGGAACATAGAGCAAGAAAGCATGAAAAACCTACTCCTGAGGGCGCTGGCAGTGTCTTGCATGCAGCCATTTGTGTACTGAGCATCAGATTGCAGGAATCCAGAGGGGATCCGCTGGGGGTTTCTGGAAGCAATGTATGTGGAAATAAGGCTAAAAAAAGGCCCCTTGTGTGTTGAGGTGATGCAAGAAGTAGTTACTGTTGCAAAAGTGGAATATTCTGGTTTAAGCTAAAGTAGAATCAGTTTTCTAATTTCAGTTAAGTGACATCTAAGTAACTATTTTTTTGAAAGTTGTCTGCTGTTTTTCAGACAGCATGTCTCTCGGATAGCATGTTTTTTAGACAACTTGTTTTTAGGCAGTGTTCTCGCTTGGAATGATAACATCTTGTGTTAGGTATAATATGTGCTGAACAGATGTGTCGTCTTCTGTAATCATTTCTGTTTGTTTATAGCTTTTCCTTATCTGAGTAATGCATGGTCGAACAGACAAGAAACTGGTACAAATTAATGGAGATTTGGATGCTGTGAAGTTCATCATAACATTAAAATTAGTTCTTGGAAGTAACAGAATATGCATGAGATTTCTGGGAAATGTTATACATATGCCTGTAGATGGGAAATATATTCTGTAACTAGCTCTCGTCTCGTTATGCATGATTGATGGAATTATTCCTCATGCATCCAGTGTTGTAATAAAGGATTTTTGCTTTCTAAAACACCAAAATGAGTATTAGAGAGTTTATTTGCAATATCAGAGGCTAGCAAAGCAGCCATTTTTTCCCCACACATAAATGAAAGCAAAAATTAGCAGGGTTATAATAAAACATGAAGGGCTTATGTGTAAGCTAGGAAGCAAGGCTTTGAATGGGTTCCTGGTGGTCTCAGGTGGCTGAAAACATAGCTATAATACAGCAAGCAATTAGAAAGCAATTAGAAACATATTTTCTATTAACTGGCTTACTTTGCTGGCTGCTTTGATGGAGTTGACCTTTCCCTCCCAGCCTGTCCTGGAGCAGGCAACCGATTTGAGACTGCCTGGCCCTCACCCCTCTGTGTTAACCATAGATTTCAGTCTCACATATCTTAGCTTTTCCTGCCAGAGGGGAGAGATTTGGTGTCTATAGAGCTGGTGGTGATGGCTGTGTCTTGGTTCTAGTTGTGGCACGTGGGCAGTGCAAACCTGTGACTGGGAAGGCAGGAGGAATGGGCTGAGCTCTCCTTCATTCCTTTAAGATCAAAAAAAACCCGGTGGGTCTGGTATGGTTTTAGGAACTTTTTTCTTTCTCTCATTACAGTGGATGTTTCACCTCTAAAAATATTTGGTTTGTAACACCGTCAGAGTTTCATTACAGATTATACCAGTTGATTTACCTGGAATTGCTCTCATTTATCCTGGCGACTCTCTTAAGAGAAAGAAATTATCTTTTCCTGGGGCTCATAAAGCTGTTTGGAACTTACCTGATCTAGTTTCAAACCCACTACTGATCTGGCTGGGATTTGAACCATTAATTTGAACAAAAGCTCTTTGCTGCTTCTCTTAGGTGTGCTCTACTTTCCACTGCTAGCCATCTTGTTGGGTCATGTGTGATGAACAGATGGAGTGGGCAGGCAGTAGTTGACTTCTGCAGAGGGAGAAAGGGAATTGCTGCCAGCTCCAGACTGTAAAGGCAAATTGATTTTGTACTGGGCATGGTGGAGGTGGAAGAGCTGACTGTTACAGCTCTAGCCAGGTGGCTCCTGTCTCCATGTTGATGTTCACTATACCTGAAGCTGCACCTTTTTGGCCTGAATAAATGCAAAATACAGATGCAGAAGCAGCTGCCAGGAGTCACTCGTGGCTGCTGAGAAGCCAGGTGGGTAACAGTCTGCTTCAGATTTTTTTAACCTCGTGCTAGTCAGAGGTTTGACTAACACATCTTCCAAATCTTTTTCCTTCGCTTGGTGTTTTCTCCATCTCCATCACACTGACAACACCTCAGTTGCAGCTCTCTCCATGTGCAGCTTCATGGAAGGTCTATAGTCAATTATTCAGAATAATTCCCACTGTTGGTACTTGCAGGCTTGAGCACCTCTCTGAAATGCTGTCAAGATCCACACCAGGCTCCCAGTGCTGTGTCCAACTCATCTCCTTCCCAAGCTGAACTGTTATGTCTTTACCAGGAGTTGGTAAATAAAGATTTGAGAACTGCCCCTGACTTCTGAGGGTCTTGGAGCCCATTTCTGGTTTTCAGGAGGAAATCAAAGCATGGACAGGACCATCCCCACCTCAGTGCAGGCCAGTGGGCTGACAGGACCATGTGTGCACCAGGAACCAACTCTGCTCTTGGAGCTCAGCAGATGGTTGAACAAACTAGACCGTTAATCCAGCCAAATTATGGCAACAGATGTTTGCATTCAAATTCAAACTGTTTGCCCTCTTGGATGAACTAGGTGGGATGAGGGTGTTTGTTAATTGTGGTATAACAGACTTACTAGGCCCTGTGGATGGCAAAGACCTTGTTTTTGCAAAATAGAGCAGTTGGCAAGAGGGAGCGACCAGCAATGGACAACTGCATCTGGTAAAACAGATTGATTGGGTGGTGATGCAACACTCACATCAGCTAAGTGACACCTGGGGTGAGACGGGCACCTCACAGTCTGGTGTTGCTTCAGTTAAGAGCAGAAACACCCCAAAAAGCACATAATGAGCTCCCCACCTTGAAGGTGTGGTGAGCAGCCAGGTCCCCACTTCTGATGACACAAACAGCCTTGCCAAGGGCCAATCAACACATACTAATTGACTTAGTCCCACCGTGTCAAGAGGCGACAAAAAGTTTTCAAATATATAAAACTGGTATCGGAAAACCCTTACTTTGGGGAAGAAAAAATGACCACCTTATCTGACAGATGGGTTGACGAACAGGTTGATGGGCTTGGATCTCTCTTCCCCCTCTCCAAGAAGGAATATCTTTTTGGTAAGGAAAAAAAGATGTCCTCCCAGGAAAATAAGGGGTTTTATTACATCTCACCTGTATCTAGGCAAATCAAACAACTGCATTTTTTACAGCCCTGTGTAATGGCCTGATGCAGCCAAATGAGACCTCTCTCCCATGATGAGCGAAAAAGACAGGGGGGAATTGATGAGCGGAAGCAGACGGTGGGGAAGGGTGTTGAAAATGTTCACTAGGATTTGGTGCTGCTCGCTTTGAGGACCTTGGGAGCTGATAAAGGAGGAGCCAGCTAGACTGATAAGCAGACATCGGAATGCAGAAAGCTGGAAAACAACCAGAAGAGACTGTGTCTGTACACAGTTCAAAGGAAAAGCTTTTTTTCATCAGGAAGAAGACTTATTACTTCATGCCTAAGACCCTGGCCCACGACCACTAGGAGGCACTACGCAAGCGCAAAGACTGAAGCGAACCTTCCAGAACTAATTGTAATACAAAGTGGGGATAGGTAATAAATATGTATTAAACAGTTACGTATATCTCTATCTGTACACTACAAGTAGCCACTTGTTAAGCTGTAGGGTGTGCGAGTTTGGGTAGAGCTATCTCCCTCACACCCACTGGTGTAATAAACATACCTGCTTTATAACTAATTTTGGGTTATAGGGTTTGATTCCGCAAAACACCCAGGGAATTTAAGCAGCATATTGACTTTATCACTTGATGATTCATAAAATGAGTGCGCACCCCTTAGTGATTACCTGACAGCACAGCTCTACAGGGAGAATATTTAAACATTGTTTGCATTATCAATTTCATAATGTCATAAATCTATTTTGCAGCCTTTTAAAGGTGGTGGCTTTCCTTTTCATCTTTTTACAGGGTGGTAAACCAATGAAGATGGGAATGGAAAGATAAAAATAAGGTTTCTCCATATCTTGAAGGTGGAACTGGAATTTGAGGCATCTTCTCTTCCACCCTGCTTCCTTTGATGATGTTTCATTGCATGAGAAACTTGGTAGTCATGAACCTAACCATGATGATGGACAGGGTAAATGGAGAAATCTTCCCTCCTGTGGGATGTAGCAGATCATTGGTGCATGTTGTGTTAAGATGCAGAAGAGAAAAACAGCGAGAATAAATCCTGCACATCATCTCTGCAGGCTGCAAGTGGTAGGAGAGCTCATTGGCTGGTATTCTGGACTGTGGAGCACTTCACCTACCTTTTCACTCTGCAGTCAGTTTTTGTGCTTTTATCGTCATCTCTTCACAAATTATCTGTAAGCTCAAGGTGTCTTGGTAGCTTGGCCAGGGTTCTTTAACAGAAATGCCAGCTTAGAGGTTGTTCCCAGGTAAAGGCTGTCCACAAGTGTAGCAGATGCTGAGCAAACCCTCACCAGCATCCCATTAAGTCACCTCTCATAAACAAGAAGCATTGCTTTTCTGTGGCTAACAGAAAAATTTGTAGTTAGAGAAACTCCTTGTGTTGGCATTAGAAAGAGCATTTCAAAACACTTATGGCCAAACGTCTCCTCCATTCAGTTTGGGGTCATTTCTTCTTTCTTGTGAATAACTTGCACTCTGAATAGTCCCAAATTAAGTAAGTGATGAGAGCAACAGCATTTGTCTATAGTTGAATTCTCCTAAATCATGCTGAAAATGTAGGGAAAAGTGATGTAAAAGGAAATGTGCTTCAGAGCAGCTTTTGAGAGAACAACTGATGAGCGAAAACAGACAAAGGGGGGTTGGGAGTGTTCGTTAGAGCTTGGTGTTGTTTGCCTTGAAGATCTTGGAAGTTGATAATGAAGGAGCCAGCTAGCAGAAGTTTACTGATAAGTAGACATTGGAA
This sequence comes from Cuculus canorus, assembly GCF_017976375.1. Classification (NCBI taxonomy): domain Eukaryota; kingdom Metazoa; phylum Chordata; class Aves; order Cuculiformes; family Cuculidae; genus Cuculus; species Cuculus canorus. Next base: position 16,102,441 of record NC_071440.1, read on the forward strand.
TGCAGAAAGCTCGCTGCATTTGGTTCAGGAGTTTGAAAACAGCCAGAGGAGACTGCGGCTGCGCAAAGTTCAAAAAGAAAAATATTCATCAGGAAGAAGACTTCCTACTTCATCCCTAAGACCCCGGCCCACGACCACCAGGAGGCATTATGCAGGTGCAAGACTGGAGCAAACTTTCCAGAACTAATTATAATACGAAGCAGGAAAGGTTATGAATATGTAGTGGGCACTTATAACTATGCATGTCTTTACACTATAAGTAGCTGCTTGTTAAGTTATACGGTGTGCAAGCTAGGAGGAGAACCCCCTTGCACCCCAGCGCTGGAAATAAACATACCTGCCTTATAACTATTTTGGGTTATAGGGTTTGATCAATTTGGCATCCCAGATTAGACACCCTCTCTGTCCGGCTGCAGGATCAGTGGGGAGTGGGACATTCTAAGTCACGCCCCGGTAAGCTATTTCTCCAGACAATCTCCCATCTCTACCCGATCGCTGCGGGGAGAGAGACGGCCCATCAGTGGGCGGACCAGGTATGTGATTTATGTATGATATGGTATGATAATTTGGATGTATCTGCAGGGGAAGTAGGGGAAGTAGTGGAAGAGTTTGTAAATTGTGTATGGGATGCCTCACGTGATGTTGAAGGGTTAGGGTCGCTTTGCCGAGACCCCGTAAGGCCCAGAGGGGGGATATGAAACCCCTTCTTGCGCTGGATGAGGAGATGGCACTGCCCACCCCTGGGTAAAAAAGTGAATTCGCTGCTGTGGTATGGTATGAGTGCTCCCTGTTGTGATAGCAAAGCACCAGGTAAAATATAATTCCAAGATTCTCGTGACACGGAGATGTGGACTGAATGATTATGGTATAATCCCAAGATTTTCATAAGGTGGTAAACGTGGAGTGAGGGATTATGTTATTATATATAGTATCAGAAACAAAACGATATTATTATAGTATATAGTACTATTATGAATTGGGTACTCCTTGCTGAGGAAGCAGGAGTGCTGCATATGAGATAGCTATCATCTTCTACACCTGTTGCAAATCTTCAGTATCGGTACCGTGTATATTTTAACATCGGTAAGAGCTCATTTTAAATTTCTCATATGATGTGGAGTATTTGTATGTGAGTGCGTGGTAGCGTGAGATGCGCAATTGAGCGCGAAGTGAGTGCGGAGTTCCAATCCGCAATTCTGCTCTTCTGCGAAGGAAGCAGACAGAGATGAATTAACTGAGTGATCACTGCTATACATTTTGTGTTTTATGTCATAAGTATACTCTGTGTATTGTTTGATGTATAACAATGCGGGAATGGATCAGATTTGGTGTTCAGACTATCGTAAGGTTTTATTGTGCTATTCAGCTAGGTTGGGATCACTCTATTGTCCCGAGTGTCTGTATTCTTTTGGCTAGAGGTACCTTTCCCTCCCTGGATTATAATTATGATCATGAGGAAAATAATTTTCCTCGTTGGACTTGCGTGACCCTTCATGGAGATTTATGTGCCTTTTTAACCCGAGTGCAATGGATCCATGCACTCTGCTCCTTGATTTCGATTGCTGTGAAGGAGGTAAGGAGCACCTGGAATGGTCCTTCTCACTGTGGTTCCAGAGTCCTCTCTGCAAGAGACTTTACATATACATAATCTCCAGGTCGTATGTTATGCACAGGTCCATTCAAACCCCTACTTCGCATCTCAACCTCATGTCTTTCAATATTTTCAGAGTTGTTTGTCTAATGCCACTGTGTAGGGGATCATGATTTCATACCCATATAGTGACTGATCTGTTGTACTACTTCTGAGATAAAATGTGGTCCCCTATCAGGAGACATAGTTGCTGGAACCCAAAAGCATGGTATTATTTCCTGTATTAATGTTCTGGTTATCTTCTGAGCCTTAGCTATTCTAGTAGGGAATGCCTCCGGTCAACCTGAAAAGGTACCAGTTAATACCAATAAGTATCAATATCTGCCCCTGTTTTCTTGGGAGTTCCGAAAAATCAATCTGCCATTGTTGCCCAGGCCCATTGCCTCTTCCAGTTCAGTCCATTTCTGATTTCGGGTAATTCAGGGATTAGTCTGGAGGCAAAGGTCACACTGCTGAGTCACTTGTCTCACAGTAGTGTATAAATTTCTAGCTGCAATCCCTTTAATTAGGTATTTATATAAAGCTTATTCCCCCCCCATGTCTTTTCCTATCTTCTTCCCTCATCAAAGGTCATGTTAAATAAGAGGGAATGATTAGTTTCCCTTGTGGAGTGAGAGTCTAATAAATTTTGATAATCTGATCTTCCTTGGTATATTCTAGCTTACCTTCTAGGGAGATTCACCTGTCAGGGGACAAAGCCCCTTCTGTTTTTACCTTGCTTTACCTCAGGGTATACCTGGTTCGTGAGCTCTTCACTGATTTTTCCTTCTGTGGGAACACTGACTAAGGATAAACCCATTATTTGCATATACTGCTGGTCATTTGCCTCCAGAGTAATCTCTCCCTTTTCAAATCTGATTACTGCACCCAATTGTTCTAATAAATCTCTCCCCAAAAGTGCCTTCGGGGAGTTGGGCATATACAAGGATCTGTGGATGCCCCACTGTATTCTCAGTTGATATCTTAGAAGTTCACAAATATACGCCTTTTCACTTTGGCCAGTTGCCCCTTTTACCACGATGCAGTCATATCATAGATTCATAGAATCACCAGGTTGGAAAGGACCCACCGGATCATCAAATCCAACCAATCCTAACAGTCCCTATACCATGCCCCTAAGCACTTCATCCACCCATTCCTTAAACACCTCCAGGGAAGGTGACTTGACCACCTCCCTGGGCAGACTTTTCCAGTGCCCAATAACTCTTTCCATGAAAATTTTTTTTCTGATATCCAGCCTGAACCTCCCTTGGTGGAGCTTCAGGCCATTCCCCATTTTCCTGTCCTCTGTCACTTGGGTGAAAAGGCCAGCTCCCTCCTCTCCACAACCTCCTTTCAGGTAGTTGTAGAGAGCAATAAGGCCTCCCCTCAGCCTCCTCTTCTCCAGGCTAAACAATCCCAGCTCTCTCAGCCGCTCCTCATAAGACTTGTTCTCCAGCCCCCTCACCAGCTTCGTTGCTCTTCTCTGGACACGCTCCAGAGCCTCAACATCCTTCTTGTGGTGAGGGGCCCAGAAATGAACACAGTATTCAAGGTGCGGTCTCACCAGTGCCGAGTACAGAGGGAGAATCACCTCCCTGGACCTGCTGGCCATGCCGTTTCTGATACAAGCCAAGATGCCATTGGCCTTCTTGGCTACTTGGGCACACTGCTGGCTCATGTTCATCCAGCTGTCAACCAGCACCCCCAGGTCCTTCTCTTCTAGGCAGCTTTCTAGCCAGACTTCTAGTCTGTAGCACTGCATAGGGTTGTTGTGCCCCAAGTGCAGGACCCAGCATTTGGCCTTGTTAAACCTCATGCCAAAGATCCCTTTGCAGAGCCTCCTTACCCTCCATCAGATCCACACTTCCACCCAGCTTAGTGTCATCCCCAAACTTGCTAAGGGTGCACTCAATGCCTTCATCCAGGTCATTGCTAAAGGCATTGAACAGATCTGGACCCAGTACCGAGCCCTGGGGAACCCCACTTGTAACTGGCGTCCAGCTGGAGTTAACTCCATTTACCACCAATCTCTGGGTCCGGCCATCTAAACAGTTTTCAACCCAGGAGAGTGTGCGTCTGTCCAGGCCAGAGGCTGACAGTTTCTGAAGCAGAATGCTGTGAGAAACTGTGTCAAAGGCTTTACTGAAGTCCAAGAAGACTACAGTTTCCTAGGAACATCAAAGCTTAGTTCAAAACCGAATACATTGCCTGTGTGTCAACTAAAATTCTATTTTCTTCTCCTCTTTCCCTGGCTTCATTATAACTAGTGGATCCGCTAGGGTGAATTCCCCAGGCCCCCATCAGTCTTCCTTCTCATGAGCCACTATTCAACCTCTGATACCATCCAGAGTGGCAAAGGGACTGCGGGATTTTGCCGCCGCAGGACCCTATAGTACTCGCCATTGAGCAGGAAAATAAGACAGAATTTAAAGGTAAACTGAGGCTATGTTGCCCCGTTTACCACAATGTAGTCATTTCCTAGGGACATCAAAGCTTGGTTCAAAACCTAATACATTGCCCCTGCGTCAACTAAAATTCTATTTTCTTCTCCTCTTTCCCTGGCTTCATTATAACTAGTGGATCCGCTAGGGTGGATTCCCCAGGTCCCCATCAGTCTTCCTTCACATGAGCTACTGTTCCTCTTTTAGACTAGATCAAAATAAAAAAAAACCTAGTTATTGTATTCCTACCCTTGACCGAGGATGCATTGGTATTTTGCGACTGTCTGGATCCCACATTGGATATGGCAGGGGAAAATACACTTTCTAAATCCCCTGCAGTTTTAAAATCAGTTTTGGTTTCTGTTTGCTTTGTTTGTTTGGGGTTTTTGTTTTGGTTTTTTTTCCCTCTTTTTCGTCTCAGTCTTCCTGGAGAGGTCCCTCTCTCCTTAACAACATTAGTTGCAAAATGGTACTGCAATCCTCTTCTTGTGTCCCGTCCCGTCCCGTCCGTGTCCCCCCCCACCCCCACCCTTCCTTCCAGTGCTGTAATGTGCATCCTAATGGGCTTGCCCGAGGAAATTCCTGCTTGGTTTTGCCCCCATTATACTACCTTCCGACTCTACCTTTCTCCAACTTCCACAAACACTTTAAACACTTACAAATGGCTTGTCCCTCAGTTCTCAGGGACTTCCCACAAGACTAGCAACAACAACAATGCCCATCCACAGATTATAAACACTCAGGACAATAGAGAGATCACAACCTAGCTGAATAGCACAATAAAACCTTATGACTCTCTGAACACCAAAATCTGATCCGTTCCCACAGCCTGCAGAATTCTGACTCCCCTGTCCACGCAAATCTTTTAAAATTTCACCCTTTGCAGCTTTCCATTACAGATGTCCAAGGTAAATATACACATTTGCCGGCTAAATGGATGTTTGGAATTAAAAGGCTTCATGGGTGGATTCCTAGGATCAAGACAAACAGGGCTTCTAAACAATTTGCAAGTCTTTCAACATTTTGAGCTCAGTCCGCCTCTGGCTCCTGTCTATGGAGGAAGAACATCCCCCGTTAAGCTATCCTTCTCAATTCTGTTGTTACTCTGCTATGTGTCACCCTATGTGGAGGGTGAGCAAATAGGAAATCTTAAACTTTGTGTGTACTGAGTACACCAAGAAGAAGTCATACTGTTCTATAGCTCTATGGCTATAATAAATAAACCTTCAGAATATTTATGTATTAATTTGATGTCTCACATGAATGATGTATTTATTATTTGGATGCCTCATGGATATCACCCAAGACCAGTTTTAATATGGACTGGCTTTCTGTGCAATATGCAAATCAGCATCATGACCAAAGTCAAGCTATAAGCACTGAATGCTAGCTTTTGTGAAAAATAAAAATTGGAGTAATTTTTTAAATTTTTTTTATTTACCAAGATCTAGGGGAATAAATAGTATTTTAGGAAATGAAACGCTAAGCAAAAAATTAATTAAATAATTTGGTGGTTAGTAATAATAATGTTCGCCTTGTAATCAAACATTTTCTTATTTTTAAAACATTTCAAACACAAACTATTAGAAAACTTGCAAAATTTATTTTACTTTAAAAACAAAATATTATGTTTTATTAAAGGTTTTTCAGCTAAAATAATTTTTTTTCCTGTTTTAACCTATTCTGCAAATTAAACACAGATTAACCTAGACTGTTTTCATAAAAAACATATTTTTGGCTAAATATATATGAAAAACTCCGTATGCAGTCATTGCATCAAAGAGCGGTTCCCATTTGAAAATCAAGCAGATCTCTAAACATAAGTTTTAGACCTCAGAATGGAGTGTCTTGACTGACCTGTCTTCATAAGGTGTTGAGCTAAAACATCTTATATGAAAAGTCATGAAGGTCCTTACAGCATCCAACCTTCCAATGGTTATGGGAGACAGTAGTTGATGGAGAAATTATGTGTAGTGAGGAATAAAAATTTGAGTTTTGGGTGGAAAGTGTACTCTGATTTCAGGTTCTCAGGTGGGCTGTGGAAAAATTTCATGAGAGGAACGTAAAATTACCTTTAGAAACAGGCAAAACAAAGCTGAGTGGAACATAATAGAAAATGTCTTGCAGAAGCATTTTAGTTCCTTTAGATCCCTTTATTCTTATTCTTGCTGTTATTATTGTTATTATTTGACACCACAGAAAATTTGTTCATGTAGCCCCTTTCTTTATGAGACTGTTGACCTGTGCTGACCTTGAATTTCACAAATGAATAAATCACTTAGTGATTATCACTTATGAGGTATAATTTGATGATGACCATGATGCCTTTACCAGCAGCGCTTTTGCCATTTCATCCAACATAGACCCAGAGATCCACAGGTGTCCAAGAGGATAATTTGGTAAAGTTTTCCTTTTCCAAGGGACTATAAAATAGTTTCACATTATACTTGGCAAACAGGTTATACTGGCTGTACAGTTAGAGGCGCGTTGATCAGGAAGGGGGAAGTGGATTTTACCTACATGCAAGGGATTTTAGACTGGCTGAATCCAGGCAAAGGGTGGTATTGAAGCTCCCTAGGCAATTCCCTCCCTGAGCAGAGAGAAGCTGGAAGCTCAGAGCCAGGTTTGAGCTCAGCCTGAGAAAATTTTGACTGATTAAATTATGAAGCAATTTATTCTGGTAAAATATACTTCAAAATCAGCTTTCACTTTTAAGGCAACTGTGGATTCCTTCCCCAATCCTATGTCAGTTTAAAGTCCAGGGCATTTTAGGACATGTGGAGTCAGTGTAAAGTCAGTAAAGAACATTTATGTGGGTTGCAGGTCTTGTTTATACTTTGAGATATTTTTCTAAAGAGATTCTCTTATTTTTGATTGGAGGTCTTATGTCCATTACCCTGACCCCAAGGTGAAAAACAATTTTCCAAACAAAGATTTCCCTTTATTTCTATTTCTTGCAGGAACCCAGGCCCATATACCCAGCAGGCACGAAGTTTCCGCTACCGGACAATCACTTTGTTACCTCTTCGGTCCTGAAATGATAATAAGGAAACAACTGATGCTTCAAGAATCAACACCAAAAGCCTCTGATAAGTGACAACTCTGAAAACTAAAAAGCAGAACCATAAGTCATATGCATGCTATATGTCTGGTAAATGCATGAACACACATGATGCATTTCCAAAGTCATATTGGATGCATGTGTTTCTACACCAGCTGTGCTAACACATTATACCAACAGGACAGCAAAGCTTTCCCCATTAAATTTGCTGAGACAAGACTGCAACAAATCGTTCCATCCTGTTGTGTTGATTCAGAGATTTCAACCGATTACTGCACTGATTGAATTTTAACTGTGATATTAAATTGATAGTTGTCTCTTCCAGCTCTAGGAGTTGATAAAATTGGAGTAAATCAGCCCTGCATAGGGCTAGCTGAAGTGTGAGAAAGCTTCAGGGTTTTGCCAGTCTTGGAAAAACACGTTCTCTGACACCATCCAAGTGTGCCACCAAGACCAGACAATTAAAATGGCAGTGATCAGCAGAGTTTGTCCATATCAGCAGCTGTGGCAACAGTAGGATTGCTTCAGCTACAAGCAAAGGTCCTGTGAGTTGGCAGAAAGGGTGTCCATCTTCACATACACCTCTTGCTGCCACCTCAGTCTTGGATGAGTGTCACCAGGGCATCATAGAAGCATCACAGAATCATAGAATGATTTGGGTTGGAAGGGACCTTTAAAGGCCACCTAGTTCCAACCCCCCTGCCATGGTCAGGGACATCTTCCACTAGATCAGGTTGCTCAGAGCTTCATCCAACCTGGCCTTGAACACCTCCAGGGATGGGGCATCCACAGTTTCTCTGGGCAACCTGTTCTAGTGCCTCACCACTCTCACAGTAAAGAATTTCTTCCTAATATCTAATATAAATCTCCCCTTTTTCAGCTTAAAGCTGTTACCCCTCATCCTATCACTGAGCCCCTCCCCAGCTTTCCTGTAGGCACCCTTGAAGTACTGGAAGGCTGCTAGAAGGTCTTCCCAGAGCCTTCTCTTCTCTAGGCTAAACAAGCCTAATTCTCCCAGCCTCCTCTTATGGGAGATGTTTCAGACCTCTGACTGTTCATCTTCATGGCCTTCCTCTGGACTTGCTCTAACAGATCCATGTCCTTCCTGTACTGAGGACTCCAGAACTGAAGGTACTCCAAGTGAGGGCCTCAGGGAGGCTGCAGGAAAGGACAAACAATTGCCTCTGCTCATGTGTGAAGTTTATAATGAGCTGGACTTGGCCTTCTATTATACCCTTTAAAACAACTTTACTGAGGGATAAAAACAAAGGGCCTTTCAAAAGTTCCCAAAAGTTAATCTACTGGAGGAAACAAACTTATTTTTCTGCTTTTCACAAAACCACGGATGGTTTCATTCTTTGACAATGTGAGTAGAATTACTTCTTCATTGAAGTTTTCACTTTACTATGTGAAACATGCTGTAATTACAGAGGAAACCATATGCATAGTGACCTTCTTCCAGTCTGCACATGGAGCACATATCCCTCTGTGGGAAATAAGGCTGAATGCAGGAATAAAAACTAAGTATGGGAATGGGGCTGAATATGGAGAGAAATGGGCCTGGGTGCTTTTCTCCTCCCTCTTCCTTTCTTCCCCCCTCCTTGCCATGGCCTTCAACAGAAAGGAATGTATCAAGGGCACGTCAGCATCTGAAGGGGATGAGGTGTCTGGGAACAGGCACAGTCAACTCTTGCTACCAGAGCAAGGCCCTGCCAAGGACAAGAGCCTCATTATTTTCTAAGAAGATGGATTGCAGCTGATGTTCTGACAACTCGGCCTACAGATTACCTGTGCTTATCATTGTAATATTATAATAGTAAAACACACCTCCACACCTAAGGCTACTTGCCTTCTTCCAGCCTCTGAGGCAAACCACTCCCATGGCCACTCCTACTGGGCTTGCACAGTTAAGCTTTGGCACGCAAAGTGAGAATTCCTTCTCCACCAATCAGCAATTAATGTAGTGACTATAGTTTCTTCGCCCCTAGGTGTAAGCTTACTATGAATAGTGTAAACAAAGGAAAAGTTTGGGTGGATGGGCAGGTGTGAAGAAAAGAAAATGTCACTGAAACTCTAGGGATCAGCTGATGGGCTGAACTCCATTCCCCCCCCAAGGGTCTTCATTAGGGCAAGAGACTGGAAGGGAAAATGTGATTGAAACTTTTGGGATCAGCCGACAGGCTGGATCCCACTCCCTTCTTCACCCCCCCTCCCCAGATTCAATTGGGATAAGTACTTTGTGTATGCACGCTAAATATGTATCTTAACATCAAGCTAATTAACATCAAGCTAATTGTTAGCATCTCTCTCTGTACTCTAACCCTATCTACATGTTATCTTTACTGGCATCTGATTGTTATTGCTCCATGTATACCATTGCTTGTCACTTGACTGTTCGCGTTCAGGTGTAGTATCATAAACTGGATTGTTCAATGTATTTTCACAAATGTTACCTTCTCCACAGTTATTAACGAGCCTTATTAAGTCATGAGCTGTTATTCTTAATAAAATTGACTTGTTTGTAAAAATCTGCAGTTTGTTATAACAGTTTAGAGGGGTTAAAAGGGGAGTCTCTACTTCAGCCAGCTAGGCTAAATTTATTGCCTTTGCAACATGGCTGAATTTAAAGTGATTTGGAATGTGACAGGCTGGGTCATTATCAATTACCCTTGCGTGATTATTGTGTTACCTATTGCATATGTAGTAAACTGGGTGATTATCAGTTACCCGTGTCATTCCTACAGTTCTGACAGGTTGGGCATTGTACCCTTGTGTCACTGTCAGTTTGGAAGACTCTGGCTAGCAGACTTGAGTGATGATATTTGCCACTCTTGCAATACTGTTAGGTAAAAAGAGTCAAACAGATTGGTAAACTCTCCTCTTGAACTCTCTTGTATATATTTTCAAATTTACCTGCTCGTGACATTAATCACATTGTCCCCCTCAACACGCGACATCCTCCTTTCCAAAACTTTCCATATTAAAAATAATTTGAAGGATTCCCAGCACTCAAGAACTCATACCTGGTTCACTCTTCCCTTTCCATTGGATTTTATTGAACCACCTGGGTTTGTTTTAGGATAGATGATTGCAGTTTTTAGGAACTGGTATAGAATGACAAGCAATGGGAAAAATGGGCATGTATATTCATTTTTAATTTAAAATCAAGTTGTTTCTACTTAGACCCTGTTTATTACCCTTTCTTTTGGTTATTCTAATGAATTTTAATTTTCTGGCAGGGTTGTTTGGTGGGACAATGAGCTTACTGGCAGGAGTTTTGGAAGGAATTGGAGAGAGTGCAATTTAATGTGCTATTCATAGACATTTGACAATGAAAGTGAGTTAAAATATTTTCTCCTCCAAACTGGAAAGCCAAACTCTCGGTGTGGCCTACCTGTCCCACCCTGCAGTTCAGCTTTCACAAGTAATGTATGCCAGTGAATTAGTTGTGAAACAGATCCCAAAGCCTGAGTTATTTGCAAAAGTTATCTGGCAAATAATTTAAAGTAATTAATTGATTTGAGAAAAGTACAGTCTGTTCTTGGACAACTCAAGAGCAGAAAAGATCTGAATTTGGTGAGGAAATTAATCATCGTAAATTATTGGCTGAGCTGTACTATTAACACTAATAATGCTCCCAAATTAATTAACCTGAAAACTCTTGTTATTAACAAATAATCAAACCTGTCGCTGTTGAGACATGACACGGTGATGTGGAAGCAAGTTTCTTTATTGATGTTACATGGCTTCTTCTTTATTGATCTTACATGCGCCTCTTATACCCTTTGTCTACACACGTGTCTCCGCATGATTGGATTAGCTTATATATAAACAGTCTCTGACTGGATGGTACTTTCTCACACTGTCCTGTATCATCTGCTCACTTCCTGTCCCATGATCTCCAAGTTCCACAGATGTTGCCTCCTTGTTTACATCTTGGCTTCCTCTCCTTCTGGGTATGGTCAGCGGGGTCCTCAGCCCGCTGTGGACCCCCACAATTCCCCTTTTTTGTATTTGTGCTAAAGAAAATTGCCTGTGTCATCGGGTGCAGGGCCCGATGTCACAGCAGAGACACAATGCAGGGCAACATCAATAGCACAACTATAACATACCCACTCTTAAAACAGGTAAGCGAAGCAGCATTAACATTTGACTGCGCTGAGTAATATTGTAGGTACAGTTGAAAAGTACACAAGCATTGACTTATACTCCATTTTTACTGATCTTAACAGCTCTAATTCTTATGGTTCCTGTATTATAAGTGTGCATAGATTGCATTCCAGTTATTATTACAGTTCTTTAGCTGTAGAGGACAAGACTAATTAAACACAGGAAATGGTGTTCTGTTTAGTGATGTTAGCAAGGGTTACCCATACACTCATCTCCGGCTGTTTGATTTTCTACACATTGCCTCCGTGGCTTATCCATAACAGGGTGAACACAACGAGCAGGGCACCACCAAGGCCCTTCATCTGTGGAAACACAAGCATACTCTTGACCCCAAGTTCATAGCTTGCACGGGCCTGACCACTGACCACTTTGAAGGTCCTTCACTTGAACCTTCACTCCATTAGAGATAGCTGCGGTAGACTTAAAGGATTCAAAGTGTCAAATCATTGGGGGATTCTGATGTTCCTCATTGATAGTTAAGAAATTTAATACATACATCACCTTGTTCAGCCTTGCTTCAGGTGGTTCCCCAGACATTCCCACCTTTTGTTTTCATAAAGGGCACTTAAGTGTACCACGGGCATGTTCTATGAGTGCCTGACTGGTGGGGGAGTGAGGGAATATCTGTAGTATGGCTGACATCCCATGACTATAAAAATGTTTTCACCCACCCAGAAACATAAGCAGGACCATTGTCAATCTTAATTTGTTGAGGAACACCACAAGTGGCAAAGGCTTTTTGCCAATGCCTAATAGCATCTTTTGCTGTTTCTCCAGTATGTGCAGTAGCAATAATGACAGAAGAAAAGGTATCAAATGATGCATGCACATATTTTTTGTCGGCCAAATTCCGTAATATGAGTTATATCAGTTTACCAAATTAGTAGGGCCTGTAAGACTCTAGGATTTACTCCATAGACTGCTGGAAAATGTTGGCCTTGACAATTGGGACATGAGGCAACGATAGATTGAACTTCAAGAGTAGAAAGTTGAAACTGTCTCTTGAGTGCTCTGTGACCCTGGTGAAAAAATTGATGAGAAGCAATTGCTTCTTGCATAAAGTTTGGTACTGGTTCTAATGCTACCATAGATACTAATTGGTCAGCCTGGGCATTTCCTTCTGCTATAAACCCAGGTAAATCAGTATGGCTTTTTATATGTAAGATATAATAGGGTAAGCTGCGTTTTTGTACGGTTTCCCACAGGAGCTTCATAACTCCAAACAACAGGTGTTTTGTCACTTGTCCAAGAACTGTTTTATCCAATCTCTGTACTAGGCCTGCAACATAAGCAGAGTCAGTTACCACATTTATGGCTTGTGGGAACTGTTGAAATGCCAATGTGACTGTTCATAATTCCACCACTCGTGGGGAGCCTTACTGGTGCTCAATTAAATGTTGCCAATTTTGGCCATCAAACCATAAACCATGTAACAGCAGCTTTTCCTGCTTTCCCAGACCCATCTGTGAAAACTGTGGGTCCATCAACAGGTGCTGTTTGGCTTAATAATTTCTATGTGACAAAGATTTGAGTTCCCAATTTACAAAGTAGATGGGAAGGAAAATGATACAATATTTGGCCTGTAAAATCCAGGAGAGCAGCTTGAAGTGCAGAACTATTGGCAAGACACCATTCAAAATATTGAACTTACAGAGGAATAACAATACATTCTGGATCTCGTGCCAATAGTTCCACATATCGCGTTCGATTTTTTATAATGAGTTGAGCTAAGAGCTCATATAATCCTGGAGCAGCCTGGTCTTCCCACCCCTGATCCCACTGCATGAGTGCAGTGTAGGGCATTGTGCCTTCCACAAAGACAAATGCCTGCACAATTATAGTCAGGTCAATGCGTCAGACATGCTTTTCCTGAATGGCTTGCTCTACTAGTTCCAGAATATTTCTGGCTTCATTATTTAAGACTCTGGGTGCTGCAATATCTGTGTCCCCTTTTAACAGATCAACTAGGGGTTGTATTTGTGATGACATAAGGCCCAAATAGGGTCTCAGCCAATTTATAATTCCAACTAGTTTTTGAACATCATTTAAAGTCCAGATTTCAGTTACTATTTTAATTGTCTGAGGTTGGACTGTTTTGACCAGTACTTTCATGTCCAGGTACAACCACAGTTGAACACATTGTACCTTTTCAGGGGCAATGACTAGACCATAACATTCCAACGTTTGTCTAGTGTCCCTTCCCAATTCTCCTAATTGTTCTGACATTGCAGCAGCGAATACGATGTCATCCATATGATGACAGCAATAGAATTCAGGATATTTCTGCCACATAACACTCAGTGCCTGGGCTACAAACCACTGACAGATAGTAGGTAAGTTTTTCATCCCTTGGGGTAAAACCTTCCAATGATATCTTTTTGTGTGTTCTGCATGATTAGTCGAAGGAACTGTAAAAGCAAATTTTTCAACATCATTTTCATCTAAAGGAATTGGAAAGAAACAATCTTTTAAATCCATGACGAATTGGGGAGATTGATGACACAGACTCTGATAACTTGGATCGAAGACCTTTATTGCTCTTAGCAAGCTCCTTATATACACGATGTTATGTTGCATCTAAAACTTGGCATCATTTGATTGGTTACAAACAACTGTTCACACGTAGAAGTTTATACTACTATTGGTTAGTAGCTACTGTCCACGCGCCTAGGTCAAATTCTTACTTGGTTAATTAGCTTTGCATATTTTACATGCTTTCCCCCTAAGTTATCATGATTTCTACTTTTCTAACTTACACCTCCCTCTCAGCTTCTGGGCATACAGCCATAGCCTACTGTTGCTATCAGTTGTTTCCTCTCACTGCACCGTTCATAGTCCTTCAAGGGCATTGTGGCCTCTGTTAAAATAAAATGTTTCTACAATCAATATGTTCCATTGCATTGGAATCGTTGGGGAAGATAGTCCCGGTTGTAATGCTCCCATGGTTGCCATTACCTCATTGATTTTTCGCAGGTCATGTAATAATCACCATTTTCCTGATTTCTTTTTGATCACAAAACCTGGCATGTTCCAAGGACTGTGTGACTCTTCAATATGGCCTGCAGCTAACTGTTCTGCCGCTAATGTATGCAGGGCTGTGAGTTTCTCTTTGTTGAGGGGCCACTGATCCACCCACCAACATTTACAGTATTCCTCCAAGGGGTGAAATGTATCTACTGTAAAATACACTCAGTTAATTCCGGTGCACCATTTGCAGGAGAGCTGTGCAGGGATCAGTGGGACATTTTCATTAATTCAGGTGGCGCCTTGCTCCCAATTCCTGGCAAGTTAATTCTTACCTGGAATAATTATGTCTCTCTTCGATCTAGCCCAGATTAACCCTTCTTATTCCATGCACCTGCTAAGAGCACACCTGTGGCAACAGAGATGCTGGTTTGGGGGGGCATTTGTGCCCATTGCTGTCCTCTGCTACAGATTTCCTCAATGACCTTAGGCAATTCAATTAATTAATTCAGCTTGCTCCCAGATGCTCTCTGATGGGTAAAAGCTTCCTAGTGTCTAAATTACACTCTCCTGAGGAATAATCCATCTATTTAAGAGAGATGTGCCACTTTATATCTGGTTTCTGATGAGATTGGCCAGGTCTCCACTGCTGAAGTCCCAGTCTGGGGACTTCAGAAGACCCAGTCTGGGTCTTCTGAAATTTGCTGCAACGTGATGTTTATGCATCTCCAGCTCATCCTGTGCAAGACTTAGAAATAAATAAAAGAGAGACAAGGTTTGACCTCATTCCAGAGCTCTTCTTTGAGGCGGGACCAAGGAAGTACTTGCCAAGCCATTCCCATTCCTTTTGAGCCATGGCACCATGTCCTGGAGCAGATAACATGAGTTGTCCTCTGAGTGGGCATGAGGTGAAGACAAGCTGGGATTTTCATGTGTAAGAATAGTGGATTTACATCCTGGGCCTCATCCTTCATCAAATCATCCCCTCTTGATCCCATCAACTTTGGCAGGTTATTGCTGTTCTGCCCAGAAACCAGGGAGAACATCTTCAGGTTTCCTCTTAACGCAACTGCCATACTCCAGGTTTTTTTTTTTTCTGTAGCCGAGACAAAAGAAATAACGTCTTGGATTCCAATAGCCAATAAATTATTATTGAAGTACCATAATTGCTCAGCTGAAGCTGCAAGAGCAACTTAAGTACAGAACTTTAATAAAATATTTTTGTTCAAAACAATTTGCTGAGAGTCTGCCTTGTTTTCTGTGTGGGGTGCCAAGCAGCAAACAGTAAATACTGATTATGGATTAGAGAGCCAAATAGCAAGATAAACCTGGAACCTGATTTTTGCCATCTGTACTTTTTTTTAAGCTGTTTGAGCAACACAGGGGCTGGATTCTGCTCCACATTTGCAGAGTTGTACTTGTTTGCATTTCAAAAGCATTGGAATGGCAGCTATTGCATGTATAGGTTTACAAAGTACCTTAGGCACTTACGCAGAGGATCATCTAGAGTGATTTAAGTACTGTCATTTACAGGAGAAAAAGAGAAGTGCCCAAATCACTTTAGGGTGAAAAATACAAATAAATCCGAAGTGATTGTGCAATTGGCAGATCCAATAAAAAAACTCAGAAAATGACCAGATCTGGACTATTTGAGATAAAAAACTATTGATGTCAATGAATTTCACACTGGATTTACAATGGTATTAACTGAGATCAGAATATGACCCTATAAATTTACTATTACTTCTAATCCCAGTGCCTCTGATCTTGCTGAGATATTTGCTAACTGCTGAGCAGTTTGCTTTTTGACAGTGAAATAACATACCTATGTCCTACTATTGTTAAACTCAACTTGTTTTAAAAATTCATTGTATTGTTTGTTATGACTGACCTTAACAAAGAGGCCCTGGATCTATGGGCAAGAAAGTTGTCAAATTCCCCCCTTTTTGCAGCCTTCCACCACAAAAAAAAAATAAAAAATCAATTTCAGTCAACATGGTGTGTAATTGTATGGATCTGGCCTGGCAGGAGTTGAATGGCACAAAGCAGGTGATTGCCCCCAGCCCCAGTGGCAAGGCCAGAAGTGCTGGAGAGCACGTCTGGACTTGTCTAGGGAGGAGGGAGCCTGAGTCTGTTATCTGTCCCCCCACCTGATCAGGTGAGGGGCAGGGACAGAGAGTTTAAAAATCCCTGTAAAAGTCTGCAACTCTCTGTTCTGTTGTCTCTGTTGCTCCTTTTGTCTGTGTCTCTCTCTATTTGTCTGTGTCTCTGTTTGTCTTGTCCTGTATTTGTGTATTGTGTGTGGACACCCACCATCTTCTGGACCTGCTGGACAAAGAAAAACGTGCTGCTGCTGCTACATGTGGAGTTCCTAAGGTGGTGACTATCTCTCATCTCTTGCAACTATTTGTCTCTTTTATCCTTTCCTATCTTTCCTCATTTTCTTCTTTTCTCTTTTTCTCTTTGCAACACGTGCAGCAGGCCACAGTGGGCGGTTTTGGTTTGACTTCAGGTTTGACTCCAGGCAACATTAGGTCTCCCTGTGCTGTTTTCATGGCTCAGTTAAACATATTGTTACAGTGCTGCGAAGCATTGCCCACTGACGGGCTGCTCCAGTAACTTTTGTGGCTGTGGCTTTTCCTGTCTGTGCTCTGTCCCATATGGGTTGTTTGATCGTTTGAATCCACTGTTTTAAGGGCATGCATCTTATTTAGTAAAAGATATAGTGTACGCCTCTACCTCTGAGTGATCCTGAATCACTCTGGCGCTGTGCCGAGATAAAGAACTCGCTTTCTTTTAAAGTGGGCTGTGACATCTTTCAAATTGACATAGTTTGGCAGGATCTCGGTGAGCAACGGTGAGGGTTGTGGTGTGATGCTGGGATAAGCAGTTTATGGAATTGCAAAGTGGGGTTTTGTCTGCCCAGGGTGGTTGTGCCCCAGGAGATGGTCAGCTTTTGTTAAGTGCTGTACTGCTCTGCTCCCAAAATTGTAAGTTTTAAGGAGGGATAAGCACTTTGTGGAAATGTGAAAAGGAGTTGCCCACTTGCTTGAGGAGCAAGTTGTTATAAACACACTCTGGAAACTAAAATTCCAAGAGTATAAAATATCTCTTTATTGTGGAATAAAGTCAGCAAAGCAAGGTATACAGCACTGGGAGCGTGGTTAAGGCAGGGCTGCGTCTACGGGTCCCTTTTTTATACATTTCGGAAAATGGTTACATTTGGGCATGGAAGCAGTTAACAATAGGGCCCGTCAGCCCCCCCATCAGCACGTGTTGGGGTGGTCTTGCCACATGTCTTTCAAGAAGGGTCAGCCCATGTGGTAAGGTGGGCAGAGGAAGGGGAAGGGGGGCGACCAGCGCCAGCTGGTGCAGCACTGCCCCTCCGCTGAACCCTGCACCACAGACAAGCTGGCGCCACCAAAGAAAGACCCAAACTCAGGTACCAATACATTTGTATCTCCACTCCCACCCTCAAGCCAAAAATGCTGAGTAGCCTATTTATTACAATTCCCCCCTCTAATATTTGATCTCATTTTTTTGGCTTGAGATTGGAACTTTTTTTTTTTTTTAATTCCACCACTTTTCTTTCCACCGTTTTTCTATACCTAAATTGAACCCATCCCATGTCTGAACTAGAACATGAACAATCCACTAAATTTTAAACAACAATTAGTGCCACATACTCCCCCTTCTGTTGCCACCATATAATCCAGGGCTAACTGATTCAGCAAATGGTTATTCTCATATAGATTGGGGTGTGATATCCACATGATCCATGTAAGGGTCCAAGTACTAAGAGATGAGACAGAGTTGTTGTTGGTTGATAGAATGGATAATTTCGTTTATTAATGCGCATGGAAAGCTGGTTGGCCAGGGTCGTCCTGTACAAAAGGAGGATGAACCCGAACTAGCTTTGCGGAGTTGTATTTATACTCAGGCAGTTACATGTTAGTTTATACAGTTTCACAAGCAAGATTGTAATCAGTTGGTTTGCATAATTTATGTCCGTTTGTAACAATTTCAGCAATTTACTCAGGCAAGTTTCAGGATATGGTCTGTTTTGGTTCAAACAGTTTCTAGTCCCCCTTCCTTACCTTATCTATAGGTACACATAGTTTCCATAGTTCTTGGTGCCCACAGTTCTGCCCGGTGCTTAGTTATATTTTAAGCTTTATTCTTTGCCTGGTGATTTATGCTTCGCTTTCTTTTAACTTTAGCTGTTTAGGCCCTAACACTCCCCCCTTTTTCTTGAACATGAATCAAATCTTTGATTCTAATTCATTTGAGTCTAGGGGTTCGTAATGAGTGCGCAGGACAAGCATTTTTACTGCAGTGATTCGATTCTGTACAAATCTGTGAAAAGCATTTATAAGACAAGGTCCTATAAGTAAAGCAAGCAGAAGCAATATTATTGGCCCTGCCAGGGCTGTTATAAATGAGGTTAGCCAAGGAGAAAAAATAAACATCTGCTCATACCAAGTTTCTGATTCACGTCTTTCCCTTTCTTGCTTTAACAGGCTTTCTTTAATTTTAGGTAAGGTTTCTTTAATGACTCCCAAGTGGTTTACATAAAACCAGCATTGTTCTCCTAACGCTGCGCACAATCCTCCTTCTTTTAAAAAATTAAGTTTAGTCCTTGTCAGTTTTGCAGTGCCACTTCTGCTAAAGATCCAACCTGTTCCTGGAGTTTCTCAATGGAGAAATGTAGCCAGCCGTTGGATATCTAAGTCTATCTGTTCTGAAAGTTTTTTAAGTTGGATATCATTGTTGACTAGGGATGCTATACCTAATCCTGCTGATCCTGCGATTCCTGTGGCTGGCAAAGCTGGTATCAGTATAGGTATGGCTCGTTTTTGTCGTGGCTGGTTCTGGATAAAATGTTCCCACCCTGCCGGTCCGCTGAAATAATAAACTTGGGGAAGTAGTTGTACTATTAGACAAAATTCTAGCTCAAGTTGGAATTGTATAGGGTATATACAGGGGTTTAATCTCTTGGTGCAAGCAAACCATGTATTACTGGGTGCTTTGTATAAGCCATGTTCAACGGACTCGTTATGTCCGGGTATAATAATAATCTGATTACAATATGTTTGATAAGGGGAGCGTTTAAGTGGATATTCTTCTGATACAATGCAGGTCCCTTTCCCATGTTTTTCCTGAAGGGTGATTATCCCATCAATCCATTGACATGTTCCCCAGTCCTCAGTGGTTACAAGGGTGTTGATGTCAATTCCTAGACTGTAGTAATAAGGGGGTCTAGGGTTAAGGCATAACCAACATTCTTCTGTGATATTTGGCTGGGTCAAATTAAGGTAGCGGAAAGTAGTATCTATGATCTCTAGTAGGTAATCAGATATTCTCTCAGGAGTAAAGTTTTGTGGGGTTTCAGCAGTATGGGATCCAGAGTTGGGGGTTGCCAGTGGCTTGGGGAGACTATGTTTGAAAAGAGTTTCATTAGGGCCTATTCCTAATGGGATATGGGAGTTATATGGGAGTGGTCAACGTTGGACCGTAAATTCTGTACCTGGGTCTTTCCCACTTATATATGCTCTGATTCCCCAGGTTCATCCAAAGTTCCATTCTGCTTGGAGCCAGAGTTTAATTTTAATTTCTACAGGGTTGCAAGTTCCTAGGTTATTGCGATTACAGGTTTTAGGTCTACCGGTTCGCCTGAAGGATATATAAATGTCTTGGTCGGCCGAGGGTGCAATTGTTTCGCAACCCCAGATAGCACAGTGGTAATTTCCTTCACCCTGACAGTTGGGTCCCCCGTTGGCTGGGCAGAGGTAAAACTGAATATCCTGGAGGGCTATTTCTAAGTGGGGTTCCCCGCACCCGGCAAGGCGAGCCCCTGGAGCGAAATGGTAATTTCCCGGATCATTGATGGTACAGATTCCCTGTTCTGTGCCCAAACCTGTATTAATATTACTTATCAGTTCGCACAGATCTAGGCTGAAAACAGGCTGCCCTGTTGTATTAATTTCTGCTAAGGTTTGGCCGGTCTGAGTATCAGTTAGGGTCCATTTTTCGTTTATAGGTTGGTATGGGTTCCCTTTTATATGCAAAATTGTTATAAATATTACAACAATCAATAGTATTAGGTTTAGGTTTTTACCCTTCTCAGTTTTAACTTCAGTTCATAATTGTCGGATGAGTCTTGCACTGGTTCTCACGTTGATGTCTGTGCATATTCCATTGTTGCTTTCTTGACGTGGGATGCGTGGATCCAGGGTTTCAAGCCGTCCACCTTTATTGCCGTAGGTGTTGCTAAGATGACTGTGTATGATCCTTTCCATTGGGGTTCCAGGTTCCCTACTTGGTGTCGGCAGACCCATATTAGATCACCAGGTCAGTACGAGCGTGGCTCGGTTGATGTTGTAGTGAATGTAGCCCGCACTTTTTCGTGTATCGCTTTCAGGATCCCCTGCAAGGCCTGTAAGGACTGGAGCACAGCTTGGTCAGATATTTCAGCTAGTGCTACTTCCTGCAGTCATGGACATAAGGGCTGTGGTCGCCCAAACAGGATTTCAGAGGGGGTTACATGGTTAATATAGGGGGTACATCGTACTCGCAATAAGGCGAAAGGCAGGAGGTCTACCCATCCACCGCCAGTTTTTAAAATTAATTTGGTCAATGTTTCTTTCAGTGTCTGATTCATTCCTTCCACTTGGCCTGAGCTTTGTGGCCTATAAGCACAATGCAGGTTCCAATCAGCATTTATTGCTTTAGCCAAGGCTTGGGAGACTGCGCTTACAAATGCAGGCCCATTATCAGTCTATGGGTAGTCCGAATCGGGGTACAATTTCTTCTAATAATTTCTTTGCCACTATATTTGCTGTTTCATGTCTCATGGGAAATGCTTCTACCCAGCCCGAAAAGGTATCTATAAATACTAGTAAATACCTATACCCGAATTTCCCTGGTTTCATTTCTGTAAAATCTGCTTCCCAATATATTCCTGGTTCTTTACTTCGTTGTCTTTTCCCCAGTTTCATTGGCTTTGGGTTAAAATTTACTACCTGGCATTGTGGACACCTATTTACCATATCAGTTATGAGTTGTTTTAGTTTCAACACTTGGTATCAGCTACCAATTAATTCCTTAAGTTTCTGAGTTTGTAAATGTGTGCCCTGGTGTATTTGGCTTATTATTTTTTTCCCTAATCTGTGTGGGAGGATAATTTTTCCTGTGTCTGTCCTTGCCCAAGCCTCTATGCAATTTTTATCTTTCCATTTATTTACATAAACTAGGTCTTCTGCAGTATATTCTGTTTTTTCAGGTAACTCCGGCTCAGGTACCATAATTAGCATCTGTACGGTGTCAGTTTCTCGTGCAGCTTGCTTGGCAATTTTATCTGCAAGTCGGTTCCCTATGGTAACTTCGTCAGTGCCTTTCTGGTGCCCGGGGAAGTGTATTACTGCCACTTGTTTGGGTTCCCAAATGGCTTGCAGGAGGGACAGTATTTCGTCTTTGGTTTTGATTCCTTTTCCCTCCGCTGTCAACAGTCCTCGTTCTTTATAGATAGGGCCATGTACGTGTACTGTGGCAAAGGCATATCTACTGTCCGTGTATATGTTTGCTGTTTTCCCTTTTGCTATGTGTAAAGCCTTGGTAAGAGCAAGTTCAGCCTTTTGTGCTGAAGTGCCTTGTGGTAAGGCCGCTTTCCAGATTATTTGTGTGTTAGTTACTACTGCTGCTCCCACATATCTTTTCCCATTATCGACGTAACTGCTGCCATCTGTAAACAAGATCATTTCAGCATGCGGGAGTGGGGTATCGTTGAGATCTGGTCGTACCCCAGTGATCTGAGTGAGGATTTCCTTACAATCATGAGGCTGTTTGCCTAGTTCCTCAGGCAGGAGGGTAGCTGGATTCAGGATGGCCAGTGGTTTAAATGTGACCTTTGGTTCATTTAGGAGAAGTGCCTGGTAGCTGGTGAGTCTCGCATTGATGATCCACTTGTCTGGTGGAGTGTGGAGTAGACTTTCTATGGCATGGGTTGTTGTGAGGACAAGATCTTGTACCAGTGTCAACTTGCTTGCATCTTTGACCAGCTGGTCTGTGGCTGCAATTATTCGGAGGCAAGGAGGAAATCTTGCTGCCACGGCATCTAATTTTTTTGCTGAAATAGGCTACCAGCCTCTGCCGTGGTCCTAGTTTTTGGGTTAGAACCCCTTTGGCTACTCCTGCTTTTTTCGTCTACATAGAGATGGAAGGGTTTAGTGATGTCAGGGATAGCTAGAGCAGGGGCACTGAGTAGTGCAGACTGCAGTTCTCAGAAAGATTTCTCCGCCTCTGAGGTCCAGTTGATAGATGCAGGGTTGCCTTTAATCAGATCATATAGAGGCTGAGCTACCTCTGCAAATTGGGGTATCCAAAGCCTACAGTATCCTACAGTTCCAAGAAATTCTCTTATGTGTTTTACATTGGTTGGCTGAGGATATCGGGTTATTACCTTTTTCCGTGACTCCAATAGGGTATGGACCCCTTCATGCAGATCAAATCCCAGATAGGTAGCGTGGTTCTGGCATATCTGGGCCTTTTTCGCTGAGATTCTATAGCCTTTATCTTGTAGCGTCCGTAACAGATTTTTAGTACCATGCAGGCAGGATTTGAAAGTTTCGGCAGCAACAAGCAGGTCATCTACATATTGTAGTAGAGTGGTCTCGGGGTTCTGTGTCCTATAGTCCCACAAGTCTTTGTGGAGTGCCTCGTCGAAGAAGGTGGGTGAATTTTTGAACCCCTGGGGGAGTCTGGTCCATGTAAGTTGTCCCTGGAATCCTTCTTGGGGATCTACCCATTCGAAAGCAAATAATGGCTGTGACTGTTTCGCGAGTAGGATACAAAAGAAGGCATCCTTCAAGTCCAGAACAGTGTATATGACCCGTTTCGGTCCCAATAGTGAAAGAAGTGTATACTGATTTGGGACTGTCGGGTGGATATTCTCGACTCGCTTATTTACTTCTCGCAAGTCCTGGACCGGTCGATAGTCACCCATCTCTGATTTTTTAACTGATAACAGGGGGGTATTTCAGGGTGATTGGTATGGTGTTAGGATGCTGTATTGCCTGAGGTGGTTGATATGTTTCCTAATTCCTTCTTTCGCTGTCCAGGGAATAGGGTACTGTCGGACCCGTGCTGGAGTCGTGTTAGTTTTCAGGTGGACTATTACTGGTGGCCGATTTATGGCTAAACCGGGTGGCTTCCCTTCCGCCCATATGTCTGGAAACTCTATTAGGAGGTCTTGTAACAGACCATTGGGCGGTCAGTACTCAAGCTCATAGATCATATACTCATCCACAGCTGAGACTAACATTTGTACTACGGGTTGTCCCATAGTGACAGTCAGGTCACTTTCTGAAAACTGGATTTCTGCTTTTAGTTTATGAAGGCGTTCTCTCCCCGGGAGGCTATATGGGGCATTTAGTAACACCAAGAATCAATGTTTTACTGTCCCGGAGGCCAAATTTAATGTCTTCTCTGTGGTCCATGAATGTTCTTCTGTTCCATTAGCCCCTTGTACCCATATCTTCTTATTGGATAATTTCCCTAGGGGCTTTATTAGCAACGAAAATTGAGCCCCCATATCTGCGATAAAGTCTATAGGTTCCCCCTCCACCTCAATAGTCACCCGAGGCTCAGGAAGGGGCTCTGAGCCATGGCCCCATCAGTCTTTGGTTGTCAGGGCCAGGGTCTTTTTTTTGGGGCAATCCTTGATCCCGTGTCCCTTTGCCTTGCAATAGGCACACTGATTTTGGTCCAACTGGACAGTCCGCCCTGATTTCCTCGGCTGGTCCCTCCATGCTGTCGATGTGTTCGTCTGTCTCTCTGTCTTGTGTAGGGTTAAAATTTTGACTATCCTCTTTGTCTGCCTGTCTTCTTCTTGTAAGTCCCTGTTGTTATAAACCTTTTCTGCTATCCCTACTAACTCAGTTAGATTTTTCCCCTCAAACCCTTCTATTTTCTACAATTTCCATCTAATATCAGGGGCTGATTGGCTAGCAAAAGCCATGTTAATTGCTCTCTGATTTTCAGGTGCTTCTGGGTTTATAGGACTATATGTTTTACAAGCCTCTAAGAGCCTCTCTAAGAAGGCTGCTGGGGATTCATTTTTCCCTTGCATTACTGCACTAATTTTGGACAAATTGATAGGTTTTCAGGCTGTGGCACGAAGTCCGCCTAAGAGAATCTGGTGGTAGAAATGTAGACTCTCCCTACCTTCTGCCGTGTTCGGGTTCCAGTCCGGTGGTTCCTTAGGACAGAGCTCCTCCAGTTGATGGACATCCAGCTGTTGTCCTGTCCTCTCAGCTGCCTCCTTATGGGTTTCTCTTAAAATAGGGTCTCTTTCCTCCGCAGTAAAGAGAGCCATTAACAATTGCTGAATATCAACCCAAGTGGGCTGATGTGTGAGAAAAACAGTTTCAAGAAGCCTAATGAGGTCTTGCGGGCTTTCCGAAAAGGGTTTGTGTTGTTGTTTCCAATTATAAATGTCTGAAGATGAAAATGGGGCATAAACCATATATGGAGGTCCTCTGCTTTCCGGTGGTGCCATCTCTCTAAGTGGCAACATTGGCGCTGAAGGGGCTGCAGGCTGGTCTGACTCAATAGGTTTCTCTTTAGGTAAAGATGGATGCAGTCCTGATGATGATGCGCCAGGTTCTGATTGGGATGCTGGCTCATGGTCATTCTGGAAGTTATAGACTGACCCAGAACATGTCTTGGGGGGACTTAAGAGTTCCTCTTGTTCCTGATTATTCCTCCGATTTTGATTTGAATTAGGAGAGGGTGGGTCAGTTTCCCCCTCTGATGGAGGCAGAACGGGCTTTGCTTCTATTTTTCTTCTCTCCCTTTTTGGTGGAGCTTGCCTCAAGGAGAGGGAGATAGTTTAATTAGTGGGAGGTAGGTGAGGTTTTAACCATGAAGGTGGTTCTTCTACCAAGTACCGCTACGCTATAATATAAAGACAGTCCCATGGAAGACGCTGAGGGCTGGTTCATGGATGGAAACAGCTATGTCTTAAGCAATAAAAGACATGCCAGGCCAAAACCATCAAGCATGCAGAGGGATTCTGAGACTGCTGGAAGCAGTTCAGCTACCTGAAAAAGTGACAGTCATGGACATCAAGGTGCACCAGAAAGTGAATTCAGAATTTGGGAGAGGAAATGAGCTGGCAGCCAAAGGTGAGGTAAAAACAAAAGGGGCTTTGATCCCTGACAGGCGAATCTCCATGGAAGGTAAGCCAGAATATACCAAGGAAGATCAGATAATCAGAAATTTATTATATACCTGGAAGGGTCATATAGTAAGAGGGGTGAGTCCTCACTCCACAAGGGAAACTAATCATTCCCCCTTATTTAACATGGCTTTTGATGAGGGAAGAACACAGGAAGAGACATAAGGGGAGCAGAAGCTTTATATAAACACCTAATTAAAGAGATTGCAGCTAGAAATGTATACACCATTGTGAGACAAGTGACTCAGCAGTGTGACCTTTGCCTCCAGACTAATCCGAAAATTACCCAAAACCAGAAATGGACCAAATTGGAAGAGGCAATGGGCCTGGGCAATAATGGCAGATTGATTTTTTGGAACTCCCAAGACAGGGGGGGACGTTGATACTTATTGCTATTAACTGGTACCTTTTCAGATTGGCC
Organism: Cuculus canorus; assembly: GCF_017976375.1. NCBI lineage: Eukaryota > Metazoa > Chordata > Aves > Cuculiformes > Cuculidae > Cuculus > Cuculus canorus. The sequence goes on from NC_071440.1 coordinate 16,128,367, forward strand.
AGAAGCATTCCCTACTAGAACAAGGAGATAACCAGAACATTAATACAGGAAATAATACTATGCTTTTGGGTTCCAACAACTATGTCTCCTGATAGGGGACCACATTTTATCTCAAAAGTAGTACAACAGATCAGTCACTATTTGGGTATGAAATCATGACCTCCTACATGGTGGCAGTGGACAAACAGCTCCAAAAGATAGAAAAACATGATGCTGAGATGTGAAGTAGGGGTTTGGATGAACCTGTGCATAACATATGACCTGGAGATTATGTATATGTAAAGTCTCTTGCAGAGAGGACTCTGGAACCGCAGTGAGAAAGACCATTCCAGATGTTCCTTGCCTCCTTCACAGCAATCGAAATCAAGGAGCAGAGTGCATGGATCCATCGCACCCGGTGAAAAAGGCACATAGATCTCCATGAAGGGTCACGCAAGTCCAACCAGGAAAATTATTTTTCTAATGATTATAATTATAATCCAGGGAGAGAAAGGCACCTCTAGCCAAAAGAATACTGAGTGGCCTTGGTCTCAAACTTTTATTTGGTATACTGGAGCCCTGGGAAATATTCTGAATCGAAAGGGTTTAAATCTGTCAACTGTGGTTATGCATGAAAATCGAGTATATGTAAGGCAGGAATGGAATATGAATAGAGAACAGGGGATTCAACAACTTCAGGGGACTGTAGGAAGAGAAATCAAAGTACGATGCTGAATGGTTAATAGGACCATAAAAAGGCATCCCAAATTACTATCTCAACTGCACCTACAGATAAGAATACAAAGACCTGTATTTCCAATGAATTAGACTTTTGGCATAATTTTACATTAGTACAGACCGTTAAGGTGGTTTGTCTCTGGGCCTATGATACCATTGGGCTCTCATTCAAATTTAAAATAAATATTATAGCTAAGCCTGTTACAACCCAGTATTTATAAGATTGGTCCGTATATAATCCGTATATAATCAGGAATACAGGCCAACAGCAAATGCTGTTCAACCCAGAATGGTCTCTTAAATGTGTTTAACTGCTAATGCAAACTGATGTTTCTGAAATTCAACCAGCATGCTCTCATTTCCTAAAAACATCATTCGAGGGCTGGACAATCTGGCTGTGAAAGCAAGTGCCCTTCAGGGGCAGAACACAAAGGGGCCTAACCAGAGTGTTACAGTCAGGATTGGAAGTCCTAAATGGAATTGACTATCAGAAATGTTACCAAAATGGGAAAAGGTGTAGGAACAAGATCGTGAATTAATAGGAAATGTATTCGTTGTGATCCAAGATAACGTCTCTTTGGCCCTCAGTTGTATACAGGCACAATTATGGATGCAATCAGTGGCCGTCTTAATTGTAAGAGAATGTGGTGAGGGTACTTTCCCACCGAAATCTGGAAAGTGGTTTGGGACAGTGCCACTGGCTTAGAGAGGAAGCCTCACTCCTGGTAGACTCTGGTAAATGTCACCTATGACCCCTATCACTAATACAGCCACAGCCTTTGTGTTTACCATACGTAACTCTGCAATATGTGTAATCCACTCCATCATTGCATTAGGATTAAGCCATGATAAAACTGTGCTCTATCCTTCTGAACATAGAACATGGGCACAAATAGTGAATGGGAAATGGCAAACTGTAAATTTAAAATCTTCCATTACATGAGAACAACAAGGATTCATTTGCTAAATAATAATACAATCAATGCTCAAGACATCTGCCTGGACACTGAGCAAAGCACCTGTCACTTTGAGATCCATCTAGATGCTAATCCGAGGACTGTACTTGTATATGTGGGCCAGGGTTGTGTGTGTTCGAGAACTGCTTGTACCTCTGTAGTAATAGATGAGATAATTATGGATAGTGAGAATCACTCTAATTTCTACTTTCTGTATTTGTAATCTTGTTAAGATTGTTGGGTGTGACTTTTCTTATTTATCATCAGTTGTATCCCATCAGCTGATAAATCCGATTATACAATATTTCACAAATTATCACCTGTACATATTGGAATGAATCTTACATTGGTAAAATGATGATGATAAATAATGAAACAGTTAATGAAACATCAGGACTTGATTGTAATTCTGGATGAGGTCCAGGAAAGCGGGACAAGACCCTGATAACAGTCCACCATGACTGGAAAGAAAGGGAGTCCTAAAAGGGTAAAAGAAAATTTAAAACATCATTGGAGGGACGTGTTGTTCAGACGGTCCCCTACTGCAACTGGCATTCTAAATAAGTTGTGTCACCCCATTATTGCCCTTCGGATGCTAGTTTTAGTTAGCTTTGTTTTCTCTGCTATGTTATTTATTTGGATTTGGAGAATGCTACAACGACTAATAATTTTGACTTCTATGTCTAGTGCCCATGAGAATGCATTAAAAGGTAATTTTCCAACAAAATATCATACTATTCCCCTTTGAGAGAGAAATTACAGAGCTTGCAGAAGAATTTGCCCATGTTAAAAAAGACAGGGGGGAATTGATGTGCGAAAGCAGACAAGGGGGGCTGGGAGCATTCATTAGAGCTTGGCGCTGTTCGCCTTGAAGACCTTGGAAGTTGATAATGAAGGAGCCAGCTAGCAGAAGTTTACTGATAAGTGGGCACTGGAATGCAGAAAGCTGGCTGCATTTGGTTCAGGAGTTTGAAAACAGCCAGAAGAGACTGAGTCTCTGCACAGTTCAAAAAGAAATATATTCATCCCGAGGATGAATCAGTGATTTCTTCACTGATTTTTCCTTCTGTGGGAACACTGACTAAGGATAAACTCATTATTTGCATATACTGCTGGTCATTTACCTCCAGAGTAATCTCTCCCTTTTCAAATTTGATTATTGCACCCAACTGTTCTAATAACTGTTTCCCCAAAAGTGCCTTTGTGGAGTTGGGCATATACAAGAATCTGTGGATGCTCCATTGTATTCCCAGTTTATATCTTAGAAGTTCACAAAAATACACCTTTTCACTTTGGCCAGTTGCCCCTTTTTCCACGATGTAGTCATTTCCTAGGGGCATCAAAGCTTAGTTCAAAACTGAATACGTTGCATCTGTGTCGATTAAAATTCTATTTTCTTCTCCTCTTTCCCTGGCTTCATTATAACCAGTGGATCCGCTAGGGTGGATTCCCCAGGTCCCCGTCAGTCTTCCTTCACATGAGCCAATATTCCTCTTTTAGACTGGCCCAAAACAAAACCTAGTTGTTGTATTCTTACTCTTGACGCAGTATCCAGCAGTGTTGCAGCACATTATATCCCTCAGTCGATTTAGGAATTCAGATGGCGATTTCGAAGGACCTTGTTTACTTGTTTGGGAATGGCCCTTTTCATTCCCTTCGAGATTCACTCCTGATATACCTGTAATTTTTCTACATGTTTAGATCTGTCTGGATCCCACATTGGGTCTTAGATGGGAAATACTCTTTCCAAATCCCCTACAGTTTTACTGTCAGTTTTGGTTTTTTCTTTTTTTTTTTCTTTTTTTTTTTCTTTTTTTTTTTTTTTTTTTCGTTATCGTATTATTCTTCCCAGAGAGGTGCCTGTAAAACTGTCAAAGCAGACCTTTCCCTGATGCAGGAAGATACCAGGCTATTCGAGGGGGGGACGGGGGACGGGATGGGGAAGACACGACCGGTCAGAGATCAAGGGGGAGGCTTAAGCAAATCAGATAAATCTTGTTCTGTTCTGTTTTCAGGTGAAATTTATTTATTCTAGTGTACCCTTGCTCAATACTGCACATCACTCAACATTGCCTCAGTTTACCTTTAAATTGTTATTTTCCCGCCTAAGGGCGAATACCATAGGGTCCTGCCAAGACAAAATCCCACTGCCCTTTTGCCACTCCTGATGGTTTCGGAGGGTGAAAAACACTTCATTCCACTTTCCCTCTCTTTAAAAACAACATTAGTTGCAAAACAGTACTGAAATCCTCTTCTTACTCATGGAGCCTCCATTTCCTCCCCCCCCCCCCCCCCCCCCCCCCCCCCCCCCCCCGCCAATTCCTTCCAGTAATATACATTATAATGGGCTTGCCCGAGGAAATTCTTGCTACGTTTTGCCTCCATTCTACTACCTTCCGACTCTACCTTTCTTCAACTTCCACAAACCATTTAAACACTTACAAATGGCTTGTCTCGAAGTTCTCAGGGACTTCCCACAAGACTAGTAACAACAACAATTGCTATCTACAGATTACAGACACTCAGGACAATAGAGTGATCCCAACCTAGCTGAACAGCACAATAAAACTTTATGATAGTCCGAACACCAAATCTGATCCATTCCTGCAGCCTGCAGAATTCTGGCCCCTCTGTCTACGCAAACCTTTTGCTTTTACACTTCCAAATTATTCTTTTCTGTCACACAGAACACTTAACTCACATTCCAGGAGGGGAAGGGTTAACTCACACACACAGCACCTAACTCACATAACTCGCATACCAGGAAGGGGGGAAAAGGGAGGGGCACTCTTAGCCCCTTCTCCGCTTCTCCCGGTTTTTCTCCTTTTTTTCTTTTCCTTCTTCTATACTAGATATTTTAAAATTTCATCCTTTGCAGCCTTCCATTCCAAAGGTCCGAGGTAAATATACCTGTTTGCCGGCTCAATGGACATTTGGAATTAAAAGGCTTCATAGGTGCATTCCTAGGATCAAGACAAACAGGGCTTCTAAACAATTTGCAAGTCTTTTAACATTTTGAGCTCAGTCCACCTCTGGCTCCTGTCTATGGAGGAAGAACGTCCCCCGGTAAGCTATCCCTTTCAATTCCACTGGTACTCTGTTATACATCAAACGACTCACAGAGTATATTTATGACATAAAACACACAACATATAGCAGTGGTCACTCGCTTCATTCATCTCTGGCTGCTTCCTTCACAGGAGAGCAGAACCGTGGATCGGGATGCTCAATTGCGTCTCAGGCATCCACACATTCACATACAAACACTCCACAACATATGAGAAATTTAAAATGAGCTCTTAACAATGTTATAATATACACGGTACCGATACTGAAGATTTGCAACAGGTGTAGAAGATGATAGCTATCTCATATGCAGCACTCCTGCTTCCTCAGCAAGGAGTACCCAATTAATAATAGTATATACTACAATATTATCTATAATACAATATATATACCATAATCCCTCACTCCGTGTGTTCGTCTAACGAGAATCTTGGGATTATCCCCTAATCCCTCACTCCACGTGTCCGTCTAATGAGAATCTTGGGATTATATTTCACCTGGTGCTTTGCTATCACAGCAGGGAGCACCCACAACCGGGAATTCGCTACCTTATCTGGGGGCGTGCGGTGCAACCTCCTCACCCGGCGCAAAAGGGGATTTTTATCCCCCTCGCGATCTTACGAGATCTTGGAGTGACCCCAACCCTTCGTCACCACGTGAGGCATCCCATCTATGATTTACGGACTCGTCCCCCCCCTTATCCTGCAGGTACATCCAAATTATCATACATAAATCACATACCTGGTCTGCCGGCTGATGGGCCATCTCTCCCCACACAGCAATCGGGTAGAGATGGGAGATTCTCTGGAGAAATAGCTTACCGGGGCGTATCTTAGAATGTCCCACTCCCCACCGATCCTGCAGCCGGGCAGAAAGGGTGTCCCATCTGGGGTGCCAAATTGTTTTGCGGAATCAAACTCTATAACCCAAAATGAGTTATAAAGCAGGTATGTTTATTTCCAGCGCTGGGGTGCAAGGGGGTTCTCCTCCTAGCTTGCACACCATATAGCTTAACAAGCAGCTACTTATACTGTAAAGACATGCATAGGTATAAGTGCCTACTACATATTCATAACCTTTCCCTGCTTCATATTATAATTAGATCTGGAAAGTTCGCTCCAATCTTGCGCCTGTGTAGTGCCTCCTGATGGTCATTGGCCGGGGTCTTAAGGATGAAGTAGGAGGTCTTCCTCGGGATGAATATATTTCTTTTTGAACTATGCGCGGACTCAGTCTCTTTTGGCTGTTTTCAAACTCCTGAACCAAATGCATCCAGCTTTCTGCATTCCAGTGCCCACTTATCAGTAAACTGCTGCTAGCTGGCTCCTTCGTTATCAACTTTCAAGGTCTTCAAGGCGAACAACGTCAAGCTCTAACGAACGCTCCCAGCCCCCCTTGTCTGCTTTCGCACATCAATACAACAAAGACAGGCATGCAGGTTCAAAACTGACAAAAACCAGAACAAACTCAGAGCGGGAGGTGGTCGGGATTTATCCATGCCATCCTCCCTCAGAGAGTGGTGGGGCGTCCCCGCACCAACTCCAGCTCGGGGAAGCAATACTGCGTCCAGTTTCTTCCCTTTGAGCCAACAGATGGAGCTCCACAGAAACAGACAGATATAGACTTACTTACCTCCTCGAGGATACTTTTTTCTTTTATCAGGACCTCTGTTTCGCTGTTAGTATCCCGGACGAGCCCCCAAATGTAAGGGTCCAAGTACTAAGAGATGAGACAGAGTCGTTGTTGGTTGATAGAATGGATAATTTCGTTTATTAATGCGCATGGAAAGCTGGTTGGCCAGGGTCGCCCTGTACAAAAGGAGGATGAACCTGAACTAGCTTTGCGGAGTTGTATTTATACTCAGGCAGTTACATGTTAGTTTATACAGAGTTTCACAAGTAAGATTGTAATCAGTTGGTTTGCATCATTTATGTCCGTTTGTAACAATTTCAGCAATTTACTCAGGCAAGTTTCAGGATGTGGTCTGTTTCGGTTCAAACAGTTTCTAGTCCCCCTTCCTTATCTTATCTATAGGTACACATAGTTTCCATAGTTCTTGGTGCCCACAGTTCTGCCCGGTGCTTAGTTATATTTTAAGCTTTATTCTTTGCCTGGTGATTTATGCTTCGCTTTCTTTTAACTTTAGCTGTTTAGGCCCTAACATCTCCCATCTGGCAGTTCCCACAACCCTTCTGAGCCTCTGCTTGCCCCCAGTTTTAGCAGTACTCTTTCTTCTTCTTCACTAAATATGGGGGTTTGAAGGTTCAGGGTGCTGTTCTAATACTAGAAACAGCTTTTCTTTTTCCCCTACTGCTGCCTCTCTGGCCTCTCAATCTGCCAGGGTACCGACCCTTGTCTCCCACGCTGCTCCTCCTTGATGTTCTCCCATGTGCACCACAGCAATTTTGGTTGGTCCTTCAAGGGCCTTCAGTACTTCCCTGATCAACTGCCCATGCACCAACCCCCTCCTCTTTGAACTCAACATTCCCCTTTCTTCCCAAATTTTGCCAAACGTCTGTACTACCCCATAGGTGTATCGAGAGTCAACATATACCGTCCCTATTTTCCCACTAGCCATTCCAAGGCTCGCTAAAGAGCATATAATTCACATGATCGAGATGACCAGCTTGCTTCCTTTTTCCAGAGTTTGGAACTTTTCCCCATCTACCACCACATATCCCAATTTTCTTTTTCCTTCTATACAACTTGAGGACCCATCCACAAATATCTTATCTCCATAAGGGAGGGGAACGTCCTTGAAATCCTCCCGCACCTTGGTTTGATAGTCAATTACTTGTAAGCAATCATGTTGGATTTCTTCCCCTGGACACTAATAGATCATCTACATATTGGAGGACCTGTACTGACACGGGTTGCTCAAAGCATTTTAACAGTCCCTCTAGAGTTTTTGCCCTGTGTCTGGGTCCTCCCATTCAAAGGCAAACAGATCCCTACTCCTTTCTGCCTGTGGACATGCCCAAAATGCATCTTTCAAGTCTATAACACTAACTCAAAAGAGTATACAGGTTAGGGACTACAGGGTATCATGTCTGATTCCTCTGGTTAACTGCATGGAGGTCCTGTACCAGGTGATATAAACCATCCCCTTTCCTTACAGGGAGGATGGGAGTGTTGTGGAGTGACATACACGGTTCTAACGTCCCATCCTGTAATAAGCCTTCAATTCCTGGGTTCAACCCTCGCCTTCCTTCACTTAATATGGGGTATTGTTTAATTCTAATAGGTTTCTCCCTATCCTGTATGTGTATTTGTATAGGGGGAATATCCAGGCCACCCTGATTCTCCTTTGAGGCCCATATTCTTTCATCAATTTCTTCCTCATCTTCTCTCCTTAGTTGCATCATCCTTGCCACCATTTCTCCTCCCGTGGGGACCACCCCAATCCCCAGTTGGGTCTGGAAGTCTCTTCCCAAAATATTACATCCTACCTCAGGTATCAGTAATATATCCCCTACCCCTGTCCAGCCTTCCCCTTCCACTTCTACTTCTTTTAATACTGGTACTTTAAAGCTTTTTCCTTTTGCCCCTACTATGCTTTGTTTCTCCTTCCCCATTTCACACCCCTGAGGTACAGCAATTACACAAGTTCTTTCTGCCCCCATATCTTTCCTCCTCCTGGGGTCCAATTTTCAGTGTTATCAAGGGCTCCCAGTGATGGTATTGCCCCAGGAGGTAGAGCCCCTGACCCCCTATGCCAGATGGTCTTCTCTGGTCTCAGACAAGTGGGAGCAATACAAAGAGAGCATATCCCAGGGAACCATGCCAGAAATATTTGCCGAGGGGAAAGTAAAATAAGCCCACTGGCTGCTTTTTGGCTTGGCTAAAGGTTCCACTACTTTTCTCAGTCTGGGGGGGCTGGTAATCTCACCGACAAGAGCTGAAGTAGCGGCTGCTATTCCCTTTGTTAAAGGGGAGGCAGGCGTTTTATTTTATTGGGGGGGGGGGGCGGCTTTTGTCCGGGGGCTGCCAGTTTTTTGATTTTGGTTTTTTTTCAACCAATGCAGGTCCGATAGGGGAAGGCCAGACATTAAGCCTGATCCCAGGAGTCACATCATCCTGCTCCCAAAGTCCATTTCCTCCACCCCAGCTAAGTAGTTAGAAGTTGGAGTTTGAAATCAGGATCTGCATCAAGAGCAGGATCAGGTTCTGCTACCCCCTCATCTCCACAATAGGTGGCTGCTTCCCCTGCCAGATCAGCAGCCTCCTCTGTAAAACTCGAAAAACCAGTTTCCCCACCGGCCTAACAACCACGGAGCAGCTGTAATCTCAGCCTCTGCTCACGTGCATAAGTATCCTCTAAGTTACCTCGCAAAATCTCCTTTTCCCTTTTCCCTTTCCCGGTATAACGGATCCCCCCCTTTTTGGAGCACCCCTAGGGGCTGCTCCCCATCTCTGTCCTCCCTGTCCTCCTTGAGGGAGCCTCAGGGGAGGGGCCTCAGGGGTGGAATCCTTCACTTTCCTGTTGCTGCCTATACAGTAGCGATCATGAGTTTAGCCTTAGCCTTGGCTTTTTCTTATACCTTCTAAGCTTCTCTCAGTAGTGTGAAGAGTATAGATGTAATTCGTGCCAAAAAAACGCAGTGTAATGCCTGTTGGTGCATGACCTGCAAAATAGCGTTACAGACGATGGGGAAAAAGGCCTGCTGGAATGATTTGGAGCCTGAGTAAGGGTCAGGACCTCCTAGGGAGGCATGGAACAATAGCAGGAGACTTTGCGATTAACTTGATAACGACCTGAAAGACATGTTGTGCAAGAAACCTAGCTCAAAGTGCAGAAGTGAAAATAAGGAAGAAGAAAAGAAAATCACCTTAAAAGGAACTAACAAACCTGAAAACAGCTTAAACCTACTCTTGAGAAATCGGCACATCGAAAATATCGACCTGCAGAAGAATATAAAAGGAACTAAGAGCTTAGACTTAGGTGTGCGTCGTTGGTGGAGCGGAGACTCCCCGGCACACCCAGCGCTGTTTGCTTCTATGCTTTCCCATATAAACATAATAAAGCAATCTTTTGCAGAAATTACAATTGATTGAGTATCTATAACAGTAGCTCGTTAAGTCCCCTCTCCTTGTTAGCGTAGAGACAAACACATAACCATACGAAGAAGGTTATATGTGGTGCTTTATTTCGAGGCCTCGGGAACCAGGGGTACGTACCCAAATCTGGTTCCAAAGACCGTCACATCGCGTTCGCCATTTATCCTTGAAAGGTTGCTCAATCTATTACATATTCAAAAGGTCTCCGCCTAACTTGTTACATATTCATTTCAAGATTGCTCCATCCAGTCTTGCGACATTAACCCCTACTGCGCTTGCGCACCCTCTTTCGGTGGTCGTGGGGATGAAGAAAATACTCTTCCTCGGATGAAGTAACTCATCTTCCTCATACTGTCCTTTTCACCTTTGTGCTTTTGGCAGATCATCAACCTCCCAAGGACTGGTCGGATTCCAGCATTCTTTACATTTTATGCTTCTGTTAGCTTTTTGCAAGTTTACTGCTTGTGTTGTTAGCATAAAGACACTAACTCTATGTTCCATTAACTTAAAGTACATAGATAAGATTTATTCTAGCTCAGCAGAGTTATCTCGGCATTCCTTTCCAAACAAGGACACCCCGAAACTATACCCTGGAGCAAGCGGAATTCCAACCGAGTGTTAGTTTGACACCGTTAGTTATTTAACTATATTTAACAAAACTGTTAGTTTTCTAACATTTCCCCCCTTTGGAAATACTTTCTTACATTAAGAAGGTATTTCCATTTTCAATTTTCTGCCCTAGTTTTCTATTCTCATAGTCTTTTGGTATGTTGGTGGTGGGGTCAGGCGTCGTGGGTATTCCCGTGTTACTGCTCCTATAATTTTATGCGTCCAGCTGGTGTTACGGGTAATTTCTCGACGGACACACAATTATACTAGGTAGATGACCAGGAATACTAACAAGAGTGTGAAAATAGTTTCTAAAAGCGATTGTAGCCACCCACCTAAATGAATCCCCAATCCATTAAATAATTATCCAATTATGGCCGATCTCTTTCCTTTCTTCTTCAGCTTCTTGTTCAATTCTCTTGAGTTGGGATATGTCATATTCTATATCCATAGTTACATTCGGTATGTGCACACAGCAGTGATCAACTCGATCCTTTAGATACCCGCAAACGCCATGTTCCTTCAACAATAAGATATCTAATGCCATTCTGTTCTGCAAAGTCATTTTTGTCGTTGCTTGGAGCTGCATATTTAAATCTCTGAACCCCTTTTTAGTAACTCTAGCTAACCTTTCAGTCTGCCCTATTAATTTGTAAATCATGTCTCTATTTCCGTAAGTAGCTACTGGAGCAGCAAAGAGAGATTCAAGGGCCCATCCTACCTTCACTCCTGTAGAGGGCTCCTGCCATGTATCATCTTCCTTTATATCTCTTTTGATTCTGTTGATTTGTAGAGTTTCCAGTTTCCCTTTAAAAGGGGAACGTTTCCAAATTGGGCATAAAGTGGGTAGGCCTAATGTGATTTCTTTAACCTTCCCCGTAACTGATAAATGGGTAGTCCACGTTCCATCACTATTAGCCCATACAAAATTTCCCATACTCTTAATAATTGAATACTTACAATCTGGTTTATGATAGGGGATCACCTGTCCTCCACTTTTGTATCCCCGGCAGGCGCATCCAGCCTTTAAAGCCACTCTTACGGGGGGTATTGTTATTTCATCTGGGTTTGAATCACAGTCCCATATTTCAGAACAATTCCACCAAGGTACGTTTTGTATCACTTCTCGACTAACTCCATTATTGGCTAAAAGGGTTTCGGTTGGAATTGTTGTGTCCTGCTTTCCCTCCCATTTGATACACCATGAAGTGTTACCACCATAGTGGAATTTTTGCAAGATATTAGTTGACCAAATGGTTTCCCATTCTAATTGTTTTTGTCTTTCTTGGCATTCCCATTGTGTCTCTGTTTTTGTGATAATTCTATCATACGTACATACCCCAAATTCTCCTCCTGAATTCTTAGTAATGAAGGTGGAGTTTGCGAGCTGGTTACAAATCTGTTCTGGCAGCCATTCCCCTTTCACCCTGACCTGCTGTTCCTTTTCTATGGTTATTTGTTTGCACTCAGTCTTATTTCCCTGTGATGTCGGCAGAGGGAAAGTTATTATTCCCCAGTTTATAGGTTCCCCTGCTGCCTTAGGAACTGGAAGGCAGGCAGTAATTTTACTGGTATTCTGTATTCCTGCAAAATCCTTAATTAAGCCTATTATTAGGTTTTCCTCGGGGTCCCTTGAGGGGAGGTGTATTACCTGTGGTGTTGGAGTGGGCTCTATATCTCGCCTTTTTCTGTGGGATACTATTATCTTTTCCAATCCTTTGTTAATGTCGAATTGGATTCCTTTTCCCGATGTTACTTCCACTTTCTGACTTTGAACCGTGCAAGACAGAATGGCATTTTGCTCTGGATCATATCTCACATTTCTATTCTTTCGGTGGGTGTCTGTGGAAAAAGTCATATTCATCAGAAACCATATTATTATGATTGTCCCATAGACGTAATTAGACATCCTTCTGGTATGTAAGTTTCAGCTTTGTAGGTCCAGTTACTTCTGCTTGCCACTCTCCGGGAACCTTCTTTACCCGTGTATAGTGAATCCAGGAATCAATTCCCTTCACTTTAACCGCGGTAAAGGTAGTTAGCAGCACCAGGTACGGTCCGTTCCACCGTTCTCTCAGTGGTTCCTCAACCCAATCACGGACGTAAACCTGGTCTCCTGGATTGATATTGTGCACTGGGTGTTCCAATGACAAGAGTCGATTCCAAACCAGAGTACTTCGCAGCCACGTCAAAGTTCTAGCAAGGGATAACACATAGTTATCTACATCTTGCCCACCTTTTATATGCATATTGAGGTTAGGTTGTGGTACCTCGTAGGGTCTTCCGAAAAGAATTTCATAAGGGCTCACCCCTATCCCACTTCTAGGTTTTATTCTTATTCTCAGGAGCGCTATGGGTAATGCTTGTGGCCACTGTATTTTGGCTTCCTGACATATCTTACTAATCTGCCTCTTAATTGTCTGATTCATCTTTTCCACCTGTCCGCTCCACTGTGGTCTCCATGGCGTATGGAGATTCCAAGAAATTCCCAGCATTTTACTTATTCCCTGAACAATAGTAGCCACAAAATGTGGTCCCCTATCTGATGATATTCCTAGAGGAACTCCAAATCTTGGTATAATTTCTCGCAGTAACCACTTGACTGTTTCTTTAGCTTGGTTTGTGCGACAGTGAAAGGCTTCCGGCCATCCAGAGAAGGTGTCAACCCCAACCAATAAATACCGATATCCCCGGGCCTTAGGTAATTCCACAAAATCAACCTGCCAGTAGTCACCTGGTTCTATACCTACTCTAATATGTCCCATTTCTATCCTTTTTCTAACTATTGGATTATTCTTCAGACAAATTTCGCATTTTGCATTTATAGATTTTGCCATTGTTAACATCTGTGTTGAGATTATGGTGCGTTTGAGATAAGTAACCAAGGCTTCTGCTCCCCAATGACATTTTTGATGTTCTGTTTGTAGGATTGTTCGCATAATGTTAGATGGTACGATTACTTGCCCGGTTGTTGTTAAATACCACCCATCCGAATTTAACTGGGCTTTCATTAGTCCGGCTAGTCTCTCGTCCTCTTCTGAATACTTTGGTTTTTGTGTTAAGTAATTTTGAAAAGGGCTTACCTTCGTAGGTATTAAGGCCACCATATTTTGTACCTGCCGTGCAGCTTGCCGGGCCGTCCGATCCGCTAAGGAGTTTCCTTCCGCGACCTTAGAGTCCCCCCCCCGATGTGCTTTGCAATGCATGATCGCCACCTGTCGGGGTAATTGTACTGCAGCTATCAAATCCAGTATCTCCCTTTGGTATTTTATACTTGCACCTTGTGAGGATAAAAGTCCTCTTTCCTTCCATAGTGCTCCGTGTATATGGACTACTCCAAATGCATATTTCGAATCAGTCCATATGTTCACCTTTTTATCTTTACTTATCTCCAAGGCCCTAGTAAGGGCTATTATTTCTGCTCATTGGGCGGATGTTCCCGTTGGGAGTGCCTTTGCCTCTATTATTAAATTTCGTGTGGTCACTGCATATCCAGCATATCGGGTCCCATTTTCCACAAAGCTGCTCCCGTCAGTAAAGAGTTCTTGTTCTGGTTGTTCAAGTGGGTTATCCTTCAGATCTTCTCTAGTTGCATACGTGCGTTCAATGACTTCCACACAATCATGTTCCAAAGGACCATCTTCCGCTGCTGCGCCTAGAAAAGCTGCTGGATTTAATATGTTAGTAGTTTTCAGATCTATATCATCTTGTTCTGTGAGCATCGCCTGGAATTTCATCATTCTACTTGGGGAAAGCCAATACCCCCCTTTTTGCTCTAAAACTGTTAGTACCATATGGGGCACATACACCTCAATGCGCTTTCCCAGGGTCAATTTTCGAGCTTCTTGTATTAGTAACACTGTTGCTGCCACTGCCCTTAGGCACGATGGCCACCCAGCACTCACGGGGTCCAGCTGTTTGGAGAAATATCCTACTGGTCTTTTCCAGCTTCCTAGTTTCTGTGTTAAAACCCCCAATGCCAATCGTTGTCTTTCGTGGACAAACAGTTGGAAGTCTTTGGTTAAGTCTGGTAGGCCTAATGCCGGTGCTCTGGTCAAAGCCTCTTTTAACTTCTTGAAGGCCTTTCTTTGAGGTCCTTCCCAAATGAAAGTTGGTGATCTCTGAGCCTCATACAGAGGTTTTGCTATTAGTCCATAGTCCAAAATCCATAGTCTGCATCAGCCTGTCATCCCTAAGAATGACCTGAGCTCATGTAAGTTTTTAGGTTCAGGGATCGCACAAATGGCCTGAACGCGATCCATTCCCAATTTTCTTTGTCCTTGTGTTATCTCACATCCTAGATATACTACAGTTGTACATGCGATTTGAACCTTTTCTCGAGAAACCTTGTAGCCATTCAATCCTAATTGGTTCAAAATTTCAATGGTTACCTGGATACACGTTGGCTCCAACTCTGTCGCAATCAGAATGTCATCAACGTATTGTAGTAGGAGATATTGGGCTCGTGGTACCTGAATTTGTCCTTGTTCTGTCCATAGCTCCAGCTCCTTTGCCAGCTGGTTTCCAAAAAGTGTCGGGCTATTCTTGAATCCTTGTGGGAGTCTTGTCCATGTTAGTTGTGTCTTTCGTCCATTATGTGGGTTTTCCCATTCAAAAGCGAAATATTTCCTACTACCTTTGTCAAGAGGAATGCAAAAGAAAGCATCTTTCAAGTCAATTACAGTGAACCACTTATATTTTTCCTTCACGGATGTCAACAGTGTATAGGGGTTGGCAACCACTGGATAGATGTCCTTTGTGATATTGTTAATGGCTCTCAAATCCTGTACCAACCTGTATTCTCCGTTCGGCTTTTTCACTGGAAAAATCAGAGTATTATATTCCGACTCACACTCTTCCAATATCCCGAACCTCAAAAATTTCTCAATCGTTCCCACTATTCCATATCGGGCTTCTAATTTTATGGGGTATTGTTTTATCTTTACCGGTTTCGCTCCATCTTTCACTTCCACATTAATGGGTTGTGCAGTTTTCGATTTTCCGGGAACGTCCGTCTCCCAAACGATGGGGACGACTGCTTCTTCTACTTCCTTAGGTATCCGGGTCTTTGGGGATTCTCTGATCACTAGTATTTGTCCTAGTCTTGACTCTGGTACCTGCATAATCAATTCTCCATTTTCAAAAATAATTTTGGCATCTAACTTAGAAAGTAAGTCTCTCCCCATGAGTGAAATTGGACAGTCTGGCATGTACAAAAATTCATGCCAGAGTTCCTTCCCTCCAAATTTCAATTCCAGGGGTCGGGTGAATGGCCGTACTTCCTCTTTCCCTGTGGCCCCAACCACTGTCACGGTTTTACCTCCCAGTTTCCCATGTAAATCATTTAAGACTGAGTATGTTGCTCCAGTGTCTATTAGAAACTGTACTTCTCTTTCCCCTAGTTTCACCTTTACTAAGGGTTCCTCCCCTTCTCGTCCTAGTCAGCTTTGATTTTCGTATTCCCCCATAATCATCGTTTTAACTACTTCAGTATTTCCTAATGGAGTTCCCATCTGATTCCTCTGTCCTATTCCTTGCGGGCACTCGTTCTTCCAATGTCCTTCTTGTTTGCAGAATGCACATTGATTTATTCCAAGCCTACCAATTCTCGTTTCTAATTTATTAAAAGGATAGGCGGGTCTGTATCCTCTCCCCCGTCCTCGTCCTACCCCTCTTCCTCTCCCCCTATTTCCCAGACCTTGGGGATCTTTTCCTTGCATGATCGCTAGCAAATTTCGATGCTGCCTCTGGGTGTTTTCCTTCTCTCTATTGTTATATACCTTCCAAGCAACTTCTAATAATCTGTCCAAATCACGCAATTCTTCCCCATCCAATTTCTGCAATTTCTTCCTGATGTCCTCCTGTGACTGTCCCAAGAAAATCAAAGCCAGCTGTATTTTGGCCTGTTCTGTTTCTACGTCTAAATCCGTGTACTTCCTGGCTACTTCTGTGAGGCGTTCCAAAAATGCAGAGGGAGATTCTGTTTTTTCCTGCCTTACATTATAGAGCTTTGACCAATTTATTACTTTGGGCATAGCATTCTGTACTCCTACTACCACTCATTCTTGATATCTTCTCAAATAAGTCATTCCTCTAACAGTATTATAATCCCACATTGGGTCTTCTATAGGAAAGTTCTGCTCCACCGTCCCAGTGACCACCCCTTGCCGTATATCTTCCCGGACCCTTTCCCGGGCTGCCTTTAGCACCATCCCCTTTTCTGTTGTATCCATTAATGTGTCTAATAGTACCTGTATATCATCCCAGTCCGGGTTCTGGGTTTTCATGATCATTTTTACTACTCTTGCTACTTTATCCGGGTTTTCTCGATAAGTCCCGGCCGACTGTTTCCAAAGCACCAAGTCTCCGGGGGAGAATGGTACTTTTACATACACCGGCCCTTCAGCCCCCACCCCCTGCCGCAACGGTGCTATCACCTTGCTTTTGACCTCTTGTCCCTGTACATCCCGTTGTCTGGTTTGGTGAGATATCGGAGTACAAGGACAATCGGTCTCATATTTTTCACTGGGTTGGTCCTCTATATCCCCAGCCTTATCTTCCCTCAAATCCCTAGGGGCTGGTGGGGCTGAGGGGGCCACTAGAAGATCGAAATCCTCATCCTGATGATGCTGTACAGCATTCTCTACTGCCGAACATTGCATGCATTTTCTTTCCGCCGTGCAACCTTGACATTTTTCATCTGCTTTTACTTCTAATATCATAATCCCGCACGCCTTTTGCCATTCCTTATTGTTTCGCAATATAAAGAACAATTCCACATATGGTACCTCATCCCACTTCCCTTCGTGTTTACAGAATAGCATCAACTGTAAAATAGTATTATAATCCAAAGTCCCATTTTCTGGCCAATGTACTTGATCCTCTAATTCATACTGAGTCCACCAGACATTACAATATTCCACCAATTTCCTTTTCTGCATTTCTTGTCCAAATCTCCCTTCCTTCCAGTGTCTTAGGATACACCCCAATGGTGATGATCCTGGTATTGGTGACATTTTGCAATCACCTTATAACAAATTATGCAAATAATACGCAATATTACGCACAGAATTACACAACCAAAAACCAAACCTCCAATGCCGAACCCGCAGAGCTTTCGCTACTGTCTTATGGACAGCACCTAGGCTTCCCACTGGAGCTCCTTAACCCAACCAAGCGTAGCTTTCGCCGCGTCTAACAGGCAGGTTTTTACCAAACCACAACTATGGTACCATTCCCGATAAAGCACCGTGTCTTACCAATATAATTCAACAATCCCCTTGCTACCTCTCCCCAAGTAAGACCTGGGCTAGCCTGAGGTCCTCCTGCTGCTGCAGCTCATAATCAGTCCTGGATCTGCACTGCATACATTTTCAGTGCATCAGGCAATCCCCTAATTAACGGTGTCATCCTATCTACATTGGCTAGCATCTGCATGGGCGAGGGTTGTCCAGGGACTAACCACCATTCATGCATCAGTTGGAGGCAGGCCGCCTTCTGTACACTCTCCATAAGATAGTTCACACCTGGGGTAGGTATGACTGTGGGGTCTCTGCGTTCTAAAGGATTTAGCCCTCCAGCCCAGAATGCAGCACGCTGTGTAAGGGACCATGACTCTCTCTGGTCATCTACCATGAGATATACCCCTATTCCCCAGTAAGACTGGGCTTCGTCCTCGCTTAATTGAATCCTATCTCCTCCTTCCAAAGAGACCTGTCACACATACTCAGTCTCTGTCTCCTTTGCCTGCTGGCTGTACTTCTGCAGTTTAGCTAGGTCGGTGGCTGAGTAAGGTATCTCCTTTATAAGCAAAGTGGGAGGTGGTCAGGCACTCTGGTCCCCATCACCTTCGCCCTCCAGCTTGTGGGTTATTTCTGTTTTAACCAGGGGACGCAATTTGGCTGCACCCATGACTGCAGGTGCTGCCTTATATCCCCTTTGGGATTCACATAAATCATCCCAAGGACAGAAGGAACCACCTTTCTTAACCATGTGATTCTCCTCCTTTAATATCACTTGAGTGTTCTGACTCGCTCCCATTATCCTGCCACAACTGTAATCTCAGTTGCCTTTCCCTCTCAAAAGTGTCTTGCAAGCCACCTTGTAACTTTCCTTTAATCCACCTCTCATCTGCCAGTGCCTTCTCTGAACACTGTCTCCTATCTCAGTCAAATCCTATTTCCCGTTGCAAGCATGCTTGCTCTTCCTTCAGCTCAGCTCGGGCAGATCTCTCTGCCTCCAGCTCTGCCCAGAGAGAGGATCACTCCAGCTCCACAAGGAGAGAGGCTCACTCTGCCTCCAGCTTACCCGAAGAAAGGATCTCTCCACCTCCAGCTCTGACTCCCTTTGTGCCCTTTCGTGCCATTCCTTTTGAGCAGCCATGAGGACGGCTACAAGCACTGCACAAACGTGCTTTTCCTTTGCCCGATTTGCTCTGGTTCTGCATTGCAAGAGCCCTGATCTTTTCTGCCACCACAACCGGTAACTGCCAGTGTTTCTCTGCCCAGCCACATCCTGCTGGGTCAGGACATGCTTTGTCATCTTTCAAAACATTTTCTAATGGGGAGCAGTCAAGCATGAGCATCCGGACCTCCATGCTTTACTGCTAGGGACACAACTTGCTCCTTAAGCAAGCGGGCAACTCCCTTTCACATTTCCACAAAGTGCTTATCCCTCCTTAAAACTTACAATTTTGGGAGCAGAGCAGTACAGCACTTAACAAAAGCTGACCATCTCCTGGGGCACAACCACCCTGGGCAGACAAAACCCCACTTTGCAGTTCCATAAACTGCTTATCCCAGCATCACACCACAACCCTCGTTGTTGCTCACCGGGATCCTGCCAAACTATATCAATTTGAAAGATGTAATGGCCCACTGAAGAGGGGCATTATAACATATTTAGCTATGCTTTTTTTTGTTTAAGTTTTAAGGTAGCTATTTTGCTTACATAAGCATGTCCTGTTCCTGCTTGATAATGAACATCTGTTGCCTGTGCCTGGCCAATTAAGCCAGATAACAAGGACTAGCACAATGATAACAGAAAGAAGAATCAGCTGGGACCATGATAAGAGGAAGAAGAACCAGCTAGGACCAGATGCAACCTTGAAGAGGTGCCCAAGCTGTCTAAGAGCATGTGCAAGAAGAAAAGTTGAAAAGTTCACCATGAAGAAGACTGCTAGCCTTCCTCCAAAAGCCCCCAGCCCAAGACCACCGGAGGGCAGGGCACGTGCACCAAAGGGAGGGAATTTATGTAAATAAATACCAGGAACTGATTATAATAGACACACCTGTTCCAGGAAACTTAATGTATATGCATGCTTTAGTGTAATAAATAAGTGACTGTTTTGTTTCTCTGTGTGCAAGCTAGGTGGAGCTATCTCCCTTGCACCCGATGTGTCATAATAAACATACTTGCTTTATAACTCTTACGGAGTTGTAGAGTTCTTTCTGCACATCAGTTTTGGTGCCATAGATGGGATTCTCTCTGCCTGGCTGTAGGACTGGCTGAGAGCAGGACGTCTTTGGCGCACCCTGGGATTTCTCGGAAGACCTCCCTCACTCACACGATCACTGCAGGGGTAGACAAGGACCATCAGCAGAACAGATATGTTGATTTGGAGGAGATACCTATAAGTTGTGTGGGGATGCCCTATGTGAGGTAAAGAGCAAGGTTGCTCTCCCCTGGGGAATAGAGTGCACTCTAAGGGAGGTATTTCTTGTAGTTTGGGTTCTCCTAGCCACCTAGCTCAGGGTCATGGGAGTGGTGTGGTAACCTGGGTTCTCCTAGCTGGGGTGGCAGGAGGGGTATGTCACATAGTTATAGTCACAGCTATTTGTTGTAAGTGTTCGGTACCGTGTATATTTTAAAGAACCAACATAATGTCAGACATCATGGATCCAATGTTGTGAATGTTAAATGAGGTTTGGAATGAGTGATTTGTGTATTTGAGATGTGACATTGTTGCAAAGCGAGTGTGGAGTTCCGATCTGCAGTTCCATAGTCCCACGAGGGGCATGGCGGGAGATAAACAAAGTGAAAGTATTCACGTGTGTGTGTGTGTGTATGTCCCCAACTTGTCATCGGTGTAATTTGTTTGTACATGTTAAGTGCCGGCATTGTCAAAAATATATCATATCCCACATGGGGAGACAAGAAGTTGAACTGAAATATTGTTTAGATTTTGAGTGTATTCATTGCGGGGAAAAGTGCGCTGTTACATCTTGCACCCTGGGTAAGGTTTTATTGTAGCAGAACTAGTCAGTCGGTATTCTTATATGAAAACAGTTGATGGGAGGAAGTACTGAGTTTGGTAGTGTTGAAAAGACTGTTCCAGGAAATAACCCTTTGGTACATCTATGTCTACATTGTAATCGTTGTCATCTGGCAGTGATTATTGAGTGTAATAATTATTGGTTTATTACTGCCTCTGAAATAAGCTTATGGGAGAGTTTAGAACCCAGTTGTGAAGACTGGGAAGCTGTTAGCTGTTGCTAAGTTTTTTAGGAATGAAACAAGGGCCAGGTATAGTATAAATCAAAGTTGGTGTTGTGAAAGTGACAGGTATGGGTTATCATGATATGAGGGAAAGCAATTGCACAGCAGCAAAGGGGTAAACTGTGTGTTAGCAGGATTCGATCCTGAATAAGGTTATATGAGATGGGAGGGAAGGAAGTGAAAGAAATCTCCAAAAAGACTCCACTTGGTTGTATCTTAGCGCACTGGAAAGAAATAGTGTGTGGACCCAGAGAGTCATCTAACAAAGGAACTCTTATAAAATATTGTAATCAGTGGTGGCCTCTCTACAAACTAGATGATGGGGAAAAATGGCCCCTGAATGGGACCCTTAGTTATAGTACCCTCTTACAACTGATGCTGCTTTTAAGAAGGGAAGGAAAACAGGATGAGGCAACATATGTGGATATGTTTTTCACCCTCCAAAATCACCTGGAATATCAGAAGGACTATGGACTGATACCACCACAAGATCCTATGGTATTAGCATTGGAGAAGGAAAATAAGAAAGGGGGGGGAAAGGATATTGTTCAGCATGTAGTATAGGGCAAAGGTTGGGAAAAAGAACAGATCTTGAAATGGACAATCTGCCAGTACATTATTGGCCACCAGTAGAAGTCCTGCAAAGGGAAGATGAGGATTCAGATGAGTCTGGGACATCTCCTGATAGCCCCGTTTCTTCCCGTACCAGAAAGGGAAAGGAACAGGTGATAGTACAGGCTCCCTTGAGGGAGGCAGTAGGACCAAATGAAGGTCCAGTTTTAATAAAAGTCCCATTTTCTTCATTTGATCTTGAAACAAGGAAACATGTGGCGAAGAATTATCGGGATGACACAGTAGGGATAACTAAGCATTTCCAGTTCCTAATAAAACAACATAATCTGGACTGGAATTATATCCAATTATTATTGGAGCACATGATGGAAACGGAGAAACAACTCATACTCAAAACTGCTCAAAATTTGGCCAGTGACCAAATTAAAGATGAGGGACAAGTAAGAGATCACTTCCCATTACAGGACCCACGCTGGGATCCTAATAGAGAAGCCCACAGTGCCTTGCTGACTGCATACAGGGACTGGATTGTGAAAGGGATGGAGAGGGCCATTGCAAAATCAATCAATTGGTCAGCCTTATATGCAGTCAGACAAGACCCAAAGGAGACCCCATCAGAGTTTTTAGATAAGCTACGGAACACCATGAGGAGACATACTCTGGATCTGGGGTCAGAAGTAGGAATACAACAATTGGTTTCCTTATTTTTGGGACAATCAGTGCCCGATATTTGAAGAAAGCTGCAAAGGCTAAGAACAGCAGAAAGCAGGGATTTAGAAAAATTATTGGATGAAGCTTGGAGGGTATATAGTAACCAGGAGAAAGAAGATAGGTAAAAGGATAAGAGGATGTTGGTAGCAGCCTTACAGGAAGACCAGGAAATATGAAGCTCGGGGCCCAAGAAACCCTTGGGCAGGAACCAGTGTGCATAGTACAAACGGCAGGGACAGTGGAAAAATGAATGCCCAGAAAGGCAGAAGGGA
This sequence comes from Cuculus canorus, assembly GCF_017976375.1. Classification (NCBI taxonomy): domain Eukaryota; kingdom Metazoa; phylum Chordata; class Aves; order Cuculiformes; family Cuculidae; genus Cuculus; species Cuculus canorus. The sequence goes on from NC_071440.1 coordinate 16,150,826, forward strand.
AAAGTGAACAGGATACAGGCCCCTGTCCAAGAAGATTGATGGAGACCTGGGGAATCTACCCTAGTGGATCCACTGGTTATATTAAAGCTAGGGAAACAACAACAGAAACTAGAATTTTTAGTAGATACAGGAGCTATGTTTTCAGTTTTAAATCAAGCCCTAACACCTGTAGATGATGACTTTGTGGCAGTAAGGGGAGCTACTGGCCAGAGCGAAAAGGCATATTTTTTTTAACCCCTCAGTTTTTAATCAAGTAAACAATTGGGGGTGCATAAATTTTTATATATGCCAAAACCCTTATTGGGGCAGGACCTGTTGGAACAATTGGAAGCGGAAATAAAATTTGAAAAAGGAAAAGTAGAATTTAAGGTAAAGGATCAGCAATTAATTGAAATTTTAAGTTTGGCCCTTGTTAACACTCCCATTAAAACAGAGATACCTGAAGAAGCCCAAAACCAGGTAAATCCATGAGTTTGGGCATCAGAAATACTGGGAAGGGCAAAAAAACGCTTCCCCAATTGTAGTAAAAGTTAAACAAGGGACAAATCCAGTAAGAATTAAGCAATATCCGCTAAGAACGGAAGACAGAGAAGGTAACCGGCCAATAATTGATCAGTTTATTAAATATGGATTGTTGACTGAGTGTGAGTCAAAGTATAACATGCCTATTTTACCAGTAAGAAAACCAGATGGAAGTTATAGAGTAGTACAGGATCTTAGGGTTATTAATAAAATAACTGAGGACTTGCACACTGTGGTAGCAAATCCATATACATTATTAATCAAATTAGCATCAGAATTTACTTGGTTTACTGTACTGGACCTAAAGGGTGCATTCTTCTGCCTACCTTTGAGCCCGGAAAGCCAGCTGTTGTTTGCTTTTGAGTGGGAAATCCAAACTCTGGCAGGAGAACACAACTTACATGAATGGTGTTGCCTCAGGGGTTCTAGAACAGTCCCACTCTTTTTGGAAACCAATTGGCTAGAGATTTGGAACAATGGGAGCAACCACCCAGAGAAGGAGTGGTATTGCAATATGTGGATGACCTATTGATAGCTACTGAGACAAAAGAAATTTGTATAACATGGATGATCAGTTTATTAAACTTCCTTGGACTAAATGGCTATCGAGTCTCTCCACAGAAAGCTCAAGTGGCTCAACAAGTGACATGTCTTGGATATGAAATCACTGCTGGACAATGGACCCTGGGAACAGCAAGAGAGGAAGCTATTTGCCAAACTCCCAGACTACAAACTGTTAAGGAACTTTGCACATTTTTAGGTATGACAGGATGGTGCCATCTGTGGATCTACAATTATAGACTTTTGGTAAAACCTCTTTATGAACTTTTGAAATCAAGCCCTAAGGAACTCACGTGGAATGGGGAGGCTGATAGGGCCTTCCACAGACTGAAACAAGAACTAATGAGGGCACCTGCCCTAGGACTGCCAGACAGCACCAAATCTTTCTGGCTATTCTCTCACAAAAAACAAGGAATAGCCTTGGGAATCTTGGCCCAGAATTTAGGGCCATACTGAAGAGCAGTGGCATACTTGTCATGGTATAAAGGCTAAGCCTCTCGCAGCAATGGTCGGAGACCTCACCTATGAGTGGACACACTGCGTAGGCCCTCCCAGTTGTCCAGGGGCAGGTTCTCTAAGTCCTTGCTGTGAAAAAGGGGCTCCCTGGTGACTGCAGATTTGGTGATGATGATGATGATGATAAAAGGACAATTGGTGATGTATCTTTCTTAACTACTTGATTAGATGCATTGCCTTTAAAAGCTGTTACTGTTAACTTGTTGTTGACCACTACTAATAATTTGTTTTCTTTCTTGCTGTAATAACTTGAGTAAAACTTGATTTCACAGAGTATTTGAGAGTTTGGGCTTTTATGCTGAGTGTCCTTAGTGCTAACAGCCTCTTGTGGTAAAACAGGACCTTATCTGTCTTTTTGCCCCAATCCTGGATCCATGCATTCCTGAATCTGGTTCCTGAGCCCAGCTCCTGTCTGCCACTGAGTCCAGCCCAGGACCTTTTCCTGTGCCTGCTCTGCAGCATCAGTGGTGATGTACAGAAATTGGCAGGGGCTGATTTTGTGCATTTGTATATATTTTATTATTTTCTTTTAAATAGTATTTTCATCATCAGCATTATTATTATTATTATTATTTCATTAAAAGTGTTTTCATTTCCAAGTCAAAAGTTTCTTTCTCTCTTTCCCCTTTCCCGGGCAGTAGAGGGGGGTATTGGGTTCATAACTGTTAGTGTTTAGCTGCCAATCAAGCCGGATGGGGCTAAACCATGACACCATATCATTAGAGATGCATAGCTAAATATACCTATGTCAATGGTAGCACTGTGTGAAATAGCAGGCATTAAAAAGCCATAGGAGAGGTTATTGTGCTAACATGTGATGGAGTTCTCAGTAAAATGCTCGGATAGTGTTTCATCTGGTTGCCAGAGAGCAATGTAGAGACACGTGGCTATACAGGTTGGGTTTTAAGATGACCAATAACTCTGTCCATCGATGTGCTCAGCACCTGTTGTGCCTGTTATCTCACCAGATCCAGCATGACATGAAGACACTACCTGTCTGCTGGAGGGCATGAAAAAATGTCAGAAGTGCTGCCTATAGAGATGACATCGAATGCCACCCAATCAGATGGAACACCATGGAGAAAGGTATAAAGTACCTGAGAGAACTGGCTATGTGAGAGTTGATCTATAGCACATGGCGTTTAAGTTTAGATCCTGAGGAAGTGCCATGTCACCAAGCTACGTTGTGGAAGTTTGTGCAGAGTGCCCCACTGATGTATTCCCACACATTGTCAACAATGATTTGGGGAGAAACTGCTGGTACTCCAATAGTGGGTGAACTGGTTGACAAACTCTGATAATATGAAGACAGTCTCTCTCAGCCTTTGCAGGCCTGCGGCTCAGCTCTGGAGAAATTACCTGAAAAAATGTCTGAAGGATTCAACAAACTGTTTGAAAATAGTCTCATGAGGAGGATGGATCCTACTTCTCACAGACCCACATCTCATCCACTAAGAAAAGATGTCCTCCTAAGAAACCAGTATGAAAGACTCAGCAAACACCATGACACATACTGTGTTTTTTCCTGCCTGATCGCGGAGAGGACATGAGGAGATGGGATGGACAACCTACTGCTGCCCTCGAGTCACGAGTTCATGAGTTAAAACAAAAGTCAAATAGAGTTGCTTTTGAGAGAAATGTTGCTCCAGTCTTCAGTGGATGGGAACCTAAATCCTGTCTAAAAGGTGTGGGTAATCAGGATTGTTCTCAACCTCCTGTGATTCAAACAAACCCATTCCTTGATGGTTACTATGTTCCAAATTAGAGGTGCCCTGCCTCCAGCCTCCAGTTTATTGGACTGTGTGGATTCGATGGCCTGGCACAAGAGAACCACAAAAGTCTAAAGCCCTTGTAGATACTGGTGCACAGTGCACCCTATTGCCATCAAATCATAAAGGGACACAATCCATCACTATTTCTGGAGCGACAGGGGTGTCTCAAGAACTGACTATAGTGGAGGCTGAAGTGAGCCTAACCAGGAATAACTGGGAAAAGCACCCCATTGTGACAGGCCCTGATGCACCGTGCATCCTTGGCATAGACGATCTTAAAAAAGGATACTTCAAAGACTCAGAAGAGTGTAAGCGGCCTTTGATACAGTGTGGAAACACTCTTAGAAGCTGGAGGCCACGATGTTTTTAAAGGACCTTGAACGGTGAGGTAAGAGAGAGTTGGAGGTAGGAATGAGAAGAATTGGCAGCACATCCAGAGTAGAAGAAAGAAAACAAGGCTTAAGGAAATGCAAGTCATGATGATAATGTAGAAGAGCATGTAAATATGCGCAGAATCACTCAACCAATTAAGTGTTTAGAATAGGCACCTGAACAGTAGTAATCAACCAATAAAATTGTAAGCTTGAGCGCGTGGACAGTCAAGAAAACATATATAAATTTAGCCTTCTGATGAATAAGGGGTCTTGGATTTGCACTCGGAGTCCGTTATCTTCAATCTCCTCAAATGGTGACCCCAAAGTTCACGTGATGCAGCAAGAGAGGCACTGATCTGGGGATCTGAAAGACACTGAAGAAGATAGCGTACAGGGGAGACATCTCAGCTGAATGGTCGTCTTGCCGTCTGGACCAAGCGGACAAAAAGAAGGAAGCCCCGGGGCCCGTAATCACCTGTTCCACGAGATTCAGGTGAGCAGCTGAGAAACTTAGTAGTATAAGATGGGGGCGAATATGTTGAAAGAAGAAAAGTCAATAGTAAAGATGTTTAAGCATATTTGAAAAGGAAAGGAGTTCATTATGAAGAACATAAACTGGAATTGTTCTTAGCATGGTTAAGGAGTAAGAATGTGCCTGCAGAATCACCGTGTGTTTTTGACATTGAGACTTTGAAGGAGGCTGGTGAATTACTGTTTGAACATGACACAAAGGCAGATTTAAATGCTTCCCGTGTGTTAACAACATGGCGATTGCTATATGAAGCACTGAAAGATTTTAAAGCACAACAAGATCTAGCAGAGGCTAGTGCCTTAAATAATCGAAGAAGGACCTAAAGGCGACTTCTAAAAGGACTTCAAGGAAAATAAAAAAGAGATCACCATTGTGGAGTGATTCTGAGGATGAGGAAGCTGTTAAGAAACAATCATATCCAACTATAGACAAGACTTATAAGACGCCTGCTGAACTTGCGAGCGAATCCGAGCCACGAGGTAAAGGCTAACAATTAACTGTAGTACAATCCTCTGCCCCACCTCTTTCCGATGTAAGGTCTCCACCGAATACCACTAATCCACTCCTCTGTCCTCCACTACCAAGTGAAACTTCTGAGGATGAAAATAATTCAGATGGGCACAAGTCCTCCTTGTCCAGGAGGGAGGCGCAGCTGCGGGAACAGGTTGAACTGTTGCAAATTTTTCCCATGATTTATCATGAGATGCAGATCTTCGCTGGGAATCAGTTAGTTGTGAAGCAATAAAAGAAATTTGAAAAGCTGTAAACAGAAAAAGTACTAACTTTTGCCGCCAAGCTGCCCCCACTCCCACCCCTCCCACCGCCCCAGTGCTTGAAGCAGCCGCCGGCTCCAACGCATGCATGAATAATTCACAGCCGCCACAGGATAGTCCTTTGCCATGAAAATGCTGTAACAACCAAAGACTATTACCTGTTAAACAATCGATACAAACCTTATTTTATAATACATGTGCATATTTTAAGTGTTGTGTGTGTTTGGTACTGTGTATAGTTTAACTATTCATACCATCGTGCCATTCTTATTGACTGGTCGTAAACAACATTGTATGGGTATATTAAGCTAGCTCTCAAAAGAGTGGTTCTGTGTGTGTGAGTGTGTGTTTAAAGCGCTTTAAACGTCTGTAAGATTTGCAAGTTTGGTTTTGTTTATAGGGGTTTGGGCTTCTGCTTGTTTTGATTAATCTTAAAAATGCAACCCTGGGACCTTTGGAGTAAAAGGCTGCAGAGGAAAAAAATTTAAAATACCTAGAAAAAAAGAAGGGAGAGAGAGAAAAAAGAAAATGGAAAAAAATAGAAAAAAGAAAAAAAACAGAAAATACAGAAAGAAAAGCAGAAAAGAAAATGGAAAAAGAAAAAATAGAAAATAGAAAAATAGAAAAAAGAACATAGAAAATAGAAAAAGAAAATGGAAAATAGAAAACAGCTTCTTTCTTTCAGCTTGGGAGTCTTTATCTCTCTCCACGGCAGTAGCAACTTATGAAGAACACTCTGCATTCCAGTGTCCCTTATCAGATCAGCAACTGCTGGGTCCTAGTGCAAACAACCGTAAAGGGGATTTTAGCCAGACACTAATGAGAGCATGATTTAAGAGTCCAAAAGGAGTATCCTCTGAGATTAAAAAACTGCAAAGGAATAGAAAAGTTAATGCATTTGCAGCCTTGGAATTCCCATACAGGTAAAAACAGACAAAAGGGGCCAGGAATTCAACAACGCCTGGACCGTTACCATAAATGTCGAAGAGGTTGTCACTTTACAAATCAACGCCATTCCAAATAAGATATTGGGGGTAAACCGTTAACATTAAAGAACCAAGGAAACCAGCAACCCAGCATGCAGCAAAGACGCGTGACAACAGTAAGTGCTCCTGCTTGGATCTTCTCCACAGCCTCTTCAATCACAATAAGGGATTAATGCGTTCACAAGGTATCGCTCCAAGCTTTTGGTCCTATCGGTAATGGTTTAAGTGCTTGGTTAGTGGGTTGTTCGAGTGTTACTTAACAAAGTCTTTTTGTGTAACCTGGTGTTATTAATTCCGCTTTTACTGGACAAATGCAATCATAGAATAGAAACATAGAATCATAGAATCACCAGGTTGGAAAGGACCCACTGGATTATCGAGTACAACCATTCCTAACACTCCCTTAAACCATGTCCCTAAGCACTTATTCAACCCGTTCCTTAAACACCTCCAGGGAAGGTGACTCGACCACATCCCTGGGCAGCCTGTTCCAGTGTCCGATGACTCTTTCTGTGAAGAATTTTTTCTGATATCCAGCCTTAACTTCCCCTGGTGGAGCTTCAGGCCATTCCCCCTTGTCCTGTCCTCAGTCACTTGGGAGAAGAGGCCAGCTCCCTCCTCTCCACAACCTCCTTTCAGGTAGTTGTAGAGAGTAATAAGGTCTCCCCTCAGCCTCTTCTTCTCCAGGCTAAACAACCCCAGCTCTCTCAGACGCTCCTCGTAAGACTTGTTCTCCAGCCCCCTCACCAGCTTTGTTGCTCTTCTCTGGACACGCTCCAGAGCCTCAACATCCTTCTTGTGGTGAGGGGCCCAGAAGTGAACACAGTACTCAAGGTGTGGTCTCACCAGTGCCGAGTACAGAGGGAGAATAACCTCCCTGGAACTGCTGGTCACACTGTTTCTGATACAAGCCAAGATGCCATTGGCCTTCTTGGCCACCTGGGCACACTGCTGGCTCATGTTCAGTCACTGTCAAACATCACCCCCAGATCCTTCTCCTCTGTACAGCTCTCCAGCCAGTCTTCCCCCAGTCTGTAGCACTGCATAGGGTTGTTGTGCCCCAAGTGCAGGACCCGGCATTTGGCCTTGTTGAACCTCATGCCATTGGTCTCAGCCCAGCAGTCCAGCCTGTTAAGATCCCTTTGCAGAGCCTCCCTACCCTCCATCAGATCCACACTTCCACCCAGCTTAGTGTCATCCGCAAACTTGCTAAGGGTGCACTCAATGCCTTCATCCAGGTCATTGCTAAAGACATTGAACAGAGCTGGACCCAGTACCGAGCCCTAAGGAACCCCACTTGTTACTGACCTCCAGCTGGAGTTAACTCCTTTTACCACCACTCTCTGGGCCCGGCCATCCAACCAGTTTGCAACCCAGGAGAGTGTGCGCCTGTCCAGGCCAGAGGCTGACAGTTTCTGAAGCAGAATGCTGTGAGAAACTGTGTCAAAGGCTTTACTGAATTCCAAGAAGACTACATCCACAGCCTTTCCCTCATCCAGTAGTCGAGTCACTTTGTCATAGAAGGCCATCAGGTTAGTTTGGCAAGACCCGCCTTTCGTGAACCCGTGTTGACTGGGCCTGATTACCCAGTTCTCTTACAGGTGCTTCATGATAGCACTCAAGATTACCTGTTCCATGACTTTCCCTGGCACTGAGGTCAGACTGAGAGGCCTGTAGTTCTTCGGATCCTCCCTGCAACCCTTCTTGTAAATGGGCACAACATTAGCCAGCCTCCAGTCTAGTGGAATTTCCCCAGTCAGCCAGGACCGCTGGAAGATGATGGAAAGGGATTTGGAAAGGACATCTGCCAGCTCCTTCAATACTCTTGGGTGGATCCCATCCGGCCCCATAGACTTGTGGGTGTCCAGGTGGGCAAGCAAGTCTCTAACCACCTCCTCTTGGATCATGGGAGCCTCATTCTGCTTCTCTAACTCCTGGGTTTGTACATAGAGGGAACAACTTTCCTTGCTATTAAAGACTGAGGCAAAGAAGGCATTAATTACCTCAGTCTTGTCCTTATCTCCTGTCACTATTGTTCCTTCTGCATTCAATAGGGACTGAATATTCTCTTGTTCATCTTGTTGATGTATTTGTAGAAAGATTTTTTATTATCTTTCACAGACTTAGCCAATTTGATTTCTAGTTGGGCCTTAGCCCTCCTGATTTTTGCCTGCACAATCTCACTTCCTCCCTGTAGTCCACCCAAGATGCCTGCCCCTTCCTCCAAAGCTCATAGACATTCCTCTTCTTTTTGATATCTCTCAAGATCTCCCTACTCAACCAAGCTGATTTTTTCCCCCGCCGGCTCCTTTTCTGGAACATGGGGATGGCTTGCTCTTAAGTTGCTAGGATTTCATTTTTGAAGAGTGCCCAGCACTCGTGGGCTCCCTTGCCTTTAAGGACTGTCTCCCATGGGACTATGCTAACCAGCCTTCTGAACAGTCCAAAGTCTGCCCTCTGGAAGTTTAATGTGACTGTTTTGCTAATCCCCTTCATCATCTCACCTAGAACTGAAAACCCTATCATCTCATGATCGCTTTGTCCCAGGCATCCTCCAGACGTCACATCTCCCACAAGGCCTTCTCTGTTCACAAACAGCAGGTCCAGGAGGGCACCCTCCCTTGTCGGCTCACTCACCAGTTGTGTGAGGAAGTTTTCTTCCACACGCTCCAGGAACCTCCTAGACTGCTTCCTTTCTGCTGTATTGTACTTCCAGCAGATATCCGGAAGATCGATGTCTCCCTCGAGGACAAGAGGTAGCGATCTAGAGACTATCCCCAGCTGTTTATAGAAGAGCTCATCAGCTGCTTCTTCTTGTCTGGGTGGTCTGTAACAGACTCCCATCACAATGTCTGCCTTCTTGTGGGCTCCTCTGATTTTAACCCACAGGCACTCAGTCCCTTCCTCACCGTAATTGAGCTCTAGGGTATCAAAGCACTCTCTAACATAGAGGGCTACACCACCTCCTCTCCTACCCTTCCTGTCCCGCCTGAAGAGTTTATACCCCACCATGGCTGCACTCCAGTTATACGAGTCATCCCACCACGTTTCCGTGATGGCAACGACATCGTAGTCCCCTTGCCCTACAACAGCTTCCAACTCCTCCTTCTTATTGCCCATGCTGCGTGCATTGGTGTAAATGCACTTCAGCTGGGCTGGCGAACCTTCAGTCCTCTTGAGCACGTGGACAGTCAAGAAAACATATATAAGTTTAGCCTTCTGATGAATGAGGGGTCTTCAATTTGCACTCGGAGTCCACTATCTTCAATCTCCTCAGTATAGCGGCTGTAGAGACTGGGAATATTAAACAGCTGTCTACCTTGCCTGGCCTTAGAGAGGACCCTTCTGCTGTGGGATTGCTGAAGGTTGAAGACCAACAGGTGCCAGCTGCTAACACCATGGTGCATCAATGACAATATCGTACCAACCGAGACTCAGTGATTCCCATACACAAGCTGATCCGACAACTGGAAAATCAAGCAGTGATCAGCAAAACTCGTTCACCCACACAATTGATATTGCTAAAGTGTTTTTCATTATTCCTTTAACAGCAGAGTGCAGGCTACAGTTTGCTTTTTCCTGGAGGGGCATCCAATACACATTGATTCAACTGCCCCAGGGGGAGAAACACAGCCCTACCATTTGCCACGGACTGATCCAGACAGTACTGGAGAAAGATGGAGCTCCAGATCACCTGCAATACATGGATGACATCATCAGACACAGCAGAAGAAGTTTTTGAGAAAGGTGAGAAAATAATCGAAATTCTCTTGACAGCCGTGTTTGCTATAAAGAGAAGCAAGGTCAAGGGACCTGCATGAGAGATCCAGTTTTTAGGAATTAAATGGCAAGGTGGGCATTGCCAAATCCCTGGGTTTCTGTGGAAAGCATATTCCTGGTTACAGTAAGACTGTGAAACCTCTTTATGAAGTGACTCGTAAGAAAGCAAGCTTTAACTGTGGCCCTGAGCAACGACAAGCCTTTGAACAAATTAAACAAGAGATTGTACATGCAGTAGCCCTGGGGCCAGTCCAAACAGGACAAGACATGAAAAACGTGCTCTACACCGCAGTTCAGGACAATGGTCCTACTTGGAGCCTTTGGCGGGAAGCACAAAGGGAGACACGAGGGTGACCCCTAGGACTCCCATAGTCGAGGATGAAAAGGCTCTGAGGCCAATGATACTCCAACCAAAAAAGAGATCTTAGCAGCATATGAAGGAGTTAGAGCTGCTTTGGAAGTGATTGGTAGTGAGGCACAGTTCCTCTTAGGGCCCCGATTACCAGTATTGGGTTGGATGTTCAAGGGTGAAGTCTCTTCTGCTCATCATGCCGCTGATGCTACATGGAGTAAGTGGATTGCATTGATCACTCAGTGAGCCTGTATAGGAAGCCCAAATTGTCCACGAATCCTGGAAGTGATCATGGACTGTCTGGAAGGCAAAGCTTTCGGAATGCCGCCAGAGGAGGTGGTAACACATGCTGAAGAAACTCCACCATATAATCACCTATCAGAAAATGAGAACCAGTGTGCTCTGTTCATGGATGGATCCTGCTGTCTTGTAGGAAATCACCAAAGATGGAAAGCTGCTGTATGGAGTCCTACAGGAAGAGCAGCAGAACTGACTATAGGAAAAGATTAATTGAGCCAATTTGCAGAAGTAAAAGCCATCCAGCTGGCTTTAGACATTGCAGAAAAAGAAAAGTGGCCAGTACTTTATCTCTATACTGACTCATGGATCCAAATGCTTTGTAGGGGTGGTTAAAGCAATGGAAACGGAACAACTGGCAATGTAGAGGTAAACCCATTTGGGCTGCCACATTGTGGCATTGTGCCACATCATGGCCCGGCTAGAGAAACTAGTCGTAAAAGTATGTCATGTGATGCCCACGTACCCAAGAGCCAAGCCACTGAGGAGCATCCAAACAACCAGCAAGTGGATAAGGCTGCTAAAGTGTTCAAAAAAGATTTGAACCGGCAACATAAAGGTGATCTATTTCTAGCTCAGTGGGCCCATAACACTTCAGGTCTTCAAGGAAGGGATGCAACACACAAATGGGCGCGTGACCGAGGGGTGGATTTAACCATGGACGCTATTTTGGAGGTTATCCACGACTGTGAAACGTGTGCTGAAATAAAGCAAGCTAAAAGGTTAAAGACTTTGTGGCATGGGGGACAATGGTTGAAATATAAATATGGGGAGGCCTGGCAAACTGACTACATCACACTCCCTAGAACCCGCCAGGGTAAGCGTTCTGTGCTTACAGTGGTAGAAATGACCACCGGATGGCTGGAAGCATATCCTGTGCCCCATGCCGCTGCCCATAACAGTATCCTGGGCCTTGAAAAGCAAGATTTATGGGGGCATGGTACTCCAGAAAGAATTGTGTCAGACAACAGTTCTCATTTCAAAAACAATCTTATAGATACCGGGGCCAAAGAACATGGTATTGAACGGATATATCATATTCCCTATCATGCACCAGCCTCGGGGAAAATTGAGTGATATAATGGACTATTAAAAACTACCCTGAAAGCAATGGGGGGTGGCACATTTAAAAACTGGGATAAGCATTTGTCAGAAGCCATCTGGTTACTTAACACCAGAGGATCTACCAGTCTAGCTGGTCCTGTTCAGTCAGACCTTCTACGTACAGTGGAAGGGGATAAAGTTCCTGTGGTGCATGAAAGGAATTTGCTGGGAAAAAATGGGTTTTTCCTGCTTCAGGCAAAGGCAAACCCATTTGTGGGGTTGCTTTCGCTCAAGGGCCTGGACATGCTTGGTGGGTAACGCTGAAGGATGGTGTGACAAAGTAAATTGGAAAACACAAGGGACTTCAGAAAGGGAGAGTTTAGCAATCTGCTTAACCATTTTTCTCTGTCAATATCACAAGAATGGAAATAAACCGCTCAGCTTGTCAGGTTACAGTAAATACTGAGCAATCACGCAAGGACAATTGAACTTGTCAAGCTTGCTCTTCACTGCTTCACTTAGATTCTTATCAGCAATCTCTCAAAGATAATCTTGTCTAGCTTGCTGAGTTTAAATCAGAAACTCTCTTTAAATCCCTCTTAAAAGTTAGTAAAATTCCTGAGACTTGTATATGTACAAATAAGTCAATTTTATTAAAAATTATTGATTATAGCAATTTGTGACAAAATAAGGTCTCGATAGTGGCTATTTGCGAAAATACACCAAACAACCCCATATATGACCCAACACCCAAATGCATACAAGAACACAATAAGCAATGATATATGTGTAGCAATAACACCCAGACATAAGGAAAAGTAACACGTAGATAGAAAATACATCGTTAAGATTAAAGTACAGAAAGATAGTGACAGCTAGCTTGAAATTAGATGTTAGTGTGCGTATACATACCAGGGACATACCCAACTGTGAGGGAAAACAGAGATCAATTCATTAGTTGATCCCCAGCAAGCATTGATGGTAGGTTTTCCCCAATTACCCCCCCCCCCCCCGCCCCCGTTGTATTGGATTTTTATAATAATTTGTGGGATTTTAGGTGGGGCTTGAGTGACTGAAGTCATTACGTCAAACACTGCTGATTGGTGGAGAAAAAGTTCTTGCTTCACCTGCTCAAACTTACCTATGCAAGCCCAGTAGGAGTGGTTATGGGAGTGGTTTGCCTCAGAGTCTGGGATGAGGCGGGTAGCCTTAGGTGTGGAGGTGTGTTTTACTATTATAATGATATTACAATGATGTTATAATGAGTACAGGTCAACTGGAGGGCTGGATTGTCAGAGCAGCAGCTGCAATTCATCTTCTTGGTGTGAGAAACGCTCACTAGTCGAATAGGTAAACTGAGGCACGTATCTTGTGAAGCAGCATTAATTGTTTATTAATTCGTGATTGCAATCGCAGGAGTGCCTCTTTCTGGCACGAAGAAAAGTGTTCAACCTTTGTCAAAAAACCCACAATCTTTATACCATTTGTCTCAAAGCAAGACCACCCTCTCCCAAAGTTTACAACCTATCACAAAGCTATTACAAGGCTGTTACTAGGCTAATTTTTACATATTACATTTCTTACCCAGTCTGTTGTTTATAAGTCCTTACATTCTTAAGCATATCTTGTACTGTACCAGATAATATTTTTTTATCTAATTTTTTTTCTACAAACTACTTGTTCAGCCATTTCTTAGTGAAAAACAGCTTATGCAATCATATTTTGCAAGAGTGTTATAAGTTCAATTCAGCAAGGCCCTCCATCTTGATGCTAAAACTTCCATTTTGTAAAAACACAAGTAGCATAATTCTCACATTGCAAAATAATTGGGCAGTGGTACCAGGCTCCTTGCGGGAGAATCATGCTCCTTGCTGATAGCAGGAGCTGGCTACGCCTGTCTCCAGACATCCCATCTCCCACTTCACAGGGCAAGATGTCATTGCTGCATATTCCTTTTTGATGAACAAAGCGCTGCCCTTGTGCGTGCTGCATCTCCACTGACTTTGCTTTTAAAGCCTTGTACTCAGCAGTGGGTCAGGGAGTATTCAGTCCCTTTTCTCCTCACATTTAGCTTTATTCCCACAGATGGTGAAGTTCAATGTGTAACTCAAAGAACTCTGACCCTGAATGAGAATGCTCAATCTTAAGCTGTATTACTAATAGTGTTTACTAAGTGTTTTTCAGGATAATGAGCTAGCTTCATCATGTGGTGTCCAATGACCTCCTCGAGGTTGACATGTCTAACCTGCAGCCTGTGGGCATGAACCACAATGAATCCTCACACTATTCCTCTTGCCCTTGTTTTGCAGAATCAAACCCTATAACCCGAAATGAATTATAAAGCAGGTATGTGTTTATTTCACCGGCGGGTGCGAGGGAGATAAGCTCTGCCCAACTTGCACAACGTATAGCTTAACAAACAGCTACTTATAGTGTAAAGACATGCATAATTATAAGCACCTACTACATATTCATAACCTTTCCTGCTTCGTATTATAATTAGTTCTAAAAGGATCTCTTTGGTCTTGCACCTGCGCGGTGCCTCCTGGTGGTCGTGGGCCGGGGTCTCAGGGATGAAGTCAGTAGCCTTCCTTAGGATGAACTTTTTAACCCCAAACTGTGTGCATGCTCTCTGGACTCTTGGCGTTCCTCCGAACCACAAAGTAGGATTCAACTGGTTTTTGCTCAAGACTGCTGATGTTCACATTCCTGTTTTCTTCTTATCAGCAGAACTCTGTATACCAGCTCCTTCTTATCAGCTTTCAAGGCCCCTACTAACAGGCACTAGGAATTGCAATGGTCTAAGCTCTTCCCTTATACGGTGCGGTTTACAATAAACTAAGCTTCTTCTAAGTTGCTTCAAACTCTATATTTTATATGCTTATTTATCACCCTGAGAGATTGCTATAATGGATGGACACCCACAATCATGAATTTTTGTGTGGATAAATAATGGATTAGCAATCTATATGTGTGTGTGTATACACACACACACACACACACACACATATATATATAAAATGTGTGTACATATATATTTGAAGATATAAGTAGGAGTTACCTGAGCATGATGTAAATGGTATGGAATAAGGGGTGGAATGTTGTAGTTTGAGCTAAAGTAGAACCAGTTTCTTAACTTCAACTCAGTCTTGTGTGGACCTAGCCTTGCATGAGTTTGATGGCTCAAAGCAGGTGTATGGACCCCAGACTCTTTATGAAGTGACTCGTAAGAAAGAAAGCCACCTGGTTAGTTAACACAAGAGGATCTACCAGTCGAGCTGGTCCTGCTCAATTGGTCCTTCTATGTACAGTAAAAGGGGATAAAGCCCCTGTGGTGCATGAAAGGAATTTGCTGGGGAAAACTGTTTGGGTTCCTCCTGCTTCAGGCAAAGGCAAACCCATTTGTGGGGTTGTTTTCGCTCAAGGGCCTGGATGCACTCGATGTGCTAAAAGATGGTGAAGTTCAATGTGTACCTCAAGGAACTCTGACCGTGGGTGAGAAAGCTCAGTCTTAAGCTGTATTACTAACTGTTTGTTAAGTGTTTTTCAGGATAATGAGTTAGCTTCATCATGTGCTGTCCAGTGACCTCCTCGAAGTTGACATCTCTGACCTGCAGCCTGTGGGCATGAACCTCGATGAATCGCCACACTATTCTTCTTGATGACTCAATTGGCAATATATATACGTATATTTGAAGATATAAGTAGTAATTACTTGAGCATGATGTAAATGGTATGGAATAAGGGGTGGAATGTTGTAGTTTGAGTTAAATTAGAGTCAGTTTTGTGACTAACTCAGTTGCTCTAAGTAAGTTCATTCCCTGAAAGCTAACTGCATGTTTCTGAGACTGTCTTCTTCTCTAAAGTGATAACACAGGGCACTGGTATGCAAAAAGGCCAATGCTTGTACTTATCCCTATAGCAACCAAGGCCATCCTCAAGCTGGCTTAAAAGGGCCACACCTGCAAGGACGGGCGAATAGGACAGGTGACCCTAAACTGACCAACAGAGTATTCTGTCCCATATGCGTCATACTCGGTATAAAATTGAGAGATCACGAGGGTCTCACCCTCTTCTGCAGTGGCCGACGTCCAGTGAGGACCTCGTCTGTCTGGTTGTTCCTGATCCCCGATTCATGCATTCCTGAATACAGTTCCTGAGTCCAGCTCCCTCCTAGCCATAGACCCATTCCCTCCTGTCTGCTCTACAGCATTTGTGGTAACATACAGTCATCGAGGGGTGGGGTGGGGGCATCATCTCATATTTTTGTATATATTTTATTACTTCCTAAGTATTTTCATTATTATTATTATTTCATTAAAGCTATAGTTTTAGTACGCAACCTGCAAGTCTCTTTCCTCTCATTTCCCTCTCCCCTTTCCCTTGGGGTGAGGGGGAAGGGATTTGGGAGCTCAACTCCACAGTTTTAGTTGCCAAAATTTTAGCTGTGCTGGGGCTAAACCATAACAGCACAATAGGAAGAAGAGAGCTCCCATGATCCAAGAGGAAATGGTTAGAGACCTGCTAGGCAAATTAGACATTCACAAGTCTATGGGGCTGGATGGGATCCTCCAGAGGGTGTTAAGGGAGCTGGTGGAAGTGCTTGCCAAACCCCTTTCCATCATCTACCAGCAGTCATGGCTGACTGGGGAAGTTCCACTGGACTGGAGGTTGGCAGATGTTATACCCATTTATAAGAAGGGCCGGAGGGAGGATCTGAGGAACTACAAGCCTGTCAGTCTGACCTCAGTGCTGGGGAAGATCATGAAGCAGATCATCTTGAGTGCTATCGCACAGCACGCACAAGACAACCAAGTGATCAGGACCAGTCAACATGGGTTTATGAAAGGCAAGTCCAGACAAACTAACCTGATCGCCTTCTATGACAAGGTGATCCGCTTAATGGATGAGGGAAAGGCTGCTGTGGATGTAGTGTACCTGGACTTCAGTAAAGCCTTTGACATCTTTTCTCACAGCATTCTGCTTGAGAAACTGACTACCACTGGCCTGGATAGGCGTCCCCTCTGCTGGGTTAAAAACTGGCTGGATGGCCGAGCCCAAAGAGTCGTGGCAAATGGAGTTAAATCCAGCTGGAGGCTCGTCACAAGTGGTGTTCCCCAGGGCTCAGTGCTGGGTCCAGTCCTGTTCGATATCTTTATCAATGACTTGCATGAGAGGATTGAGTGCACCCTCAGTAAGTTCACGGATAACACTAAGCTGGGAGGAAGTGTCCATCTGCTGGAAGGTAGGGAGGCTATACAGAGGGATCTGAACAGGCTGGATCGATGGGCTGAGGCCAATGGGCTGAGGTTCAACAAGGCCAAGTGTAGAGTCCTGCACTTGGGACACAAAACCCCTGTGCAGCACTACAGGCTTGGGGAAGAATGGCTGAAAAGCTGCCTGGCAGAGAAGGCCCTGGGGGTGTTGGTCGACAGCCGGTTGAACATGAGCCAGCAGTGTGCCCAGGTGGCCAAGAAAGTCAATAGCATCTTGGCTTGTATCAGAAACGGTGTGGCCAGCAGGACCAGGGAAGTGATTCTGCCTCTGTACTCAGCACTGGTGAGGCCGCACCTCAAATCCTGTGTTCAGTTTTGGGCCCCTCACTACAAAAAAGACATTGAGGTCCTGGAGCATGTCCAGAGAAGAGCAACAAAGCTTGTGAAAGCTTATGAGGAATGGCTGAGGGAACCGTGGTTGTTGGGCCGGTGGGGAAATTGGTTTTTCGAGTTTTACTGAGGAGGCTACTGATCTGGCAGGAGAGAGGCGGGGGATGAGAGGGTGGCAGAACCTGATCCCGCTCTTGATGCAAACTCCAACCCCTAATTATAAGGGGAAGAATTTTGAAACCTCTGCTGTAGACTTTGCTGGGGTGGAGGACTTCGAGAGCAGGATGCCTGGGCTTAAAGGGATGTCTGGCCTGCCGAATGGCAGCCCCCGGACAAAAGCCGCCCCCCCCAGCTACTCGAAAAAAAACGCCTGCTGCCCCTTTAACAAAGGGAGCAGCAGCTGCTACTTCAGGTCTTGAGATTACCAGCCCCCTCCAGGCTGAGAAAACTAGTGGAGCTACTTTTAGCCAAACCAAAAAGCAGCCAGTGGGCTTATTTTAGACGGCTCACAGAAAGCAAACAAGGGGATTTATTGGCTACTTTATCCCCTCAGCAAATCTAGATGCTGCCTAGGTCAGCCTGTCCTGGTGAGCCTCCCAAATTTTGAGAGGCACCCCTTATTTTCAAAGTCTGTCTGTTTGTAACAGTGACAGGGTGGCGATTTCTGGCATGGTTATAATGGCTCCCTGGGATATGCCCTCTTTGTATTGCTCCCATTTGTCTTTAGCATTGTTGGTGATACTTCTAGCCCTGGCAGCAGCTGCATGGGCAGCTGCTCAAAAAAAAGGGAGGTCGGAGAGACTTACAAAGGGTTGAAAACAGTGAATGAGGCATTGGAGACAGGTCTGGAGGCAGAGCGGGAAGCTCTGCTGATAACACAGAAGGCACTGGTTGAACTGAAAAGGGAAAAGGACATGAAGGTGTTCTCTGAGACCAGAGAAGACCATCTGGCACAGGGGCCTCAGGGGCTCTACCTCCTGGGGCAATACCATCGCTGGGAGCCCTTGATAACACTGAAAATTGGACCCCAGGAGGAGGAAACTACCTTTTTAGTGGATACGGGGGGGGGGGGGGGGGGGGGGGGGGGGGGGGGGGGGGGGGGGGGGGGGGGGGGGGGGGGGGGGGGGGGGGGGGGGGGGGGCAGAAAGGACTTGTGTAATTGCTGTACCTCAGGGGTGTGAAACGGGGGAAGGAGAAACAAAGCGTAGTAGGGGCAGAAGGAGAAAGGTTTAAACTGCCAGTATTAAAAGAAGTAGAAGTGGAAGGGGAAGGTCAGATAGGGGTAGGGGATATATTACTGATACCGGAGGCAGGATGTAATCTCTTGGGAAGAGACTTCCAGACCCAACTGGGGATCCGGGTGGTGCCCACGGGAGGAGAAGTGCACCGGAGGAGGGAAAGCTCCCGGGCATTCCAGCCAGAGCTCAGAGAATTGGTGGATGCTTGGTATTCCTGGGAGAAACCTTGGACGGGAGGTCCCATTGAGGGGGGCTGAGGGCGGTATGGGGCTCGTCGTTGTCCCACTCACAGGCACTGAAGTGCGCCAATTTAAAAAGGAACTAAGGGGACTGTTAGAGGACCCAGTAGGAGTCGCCGATCAGGTTGACCAATATTCGGGCCCTAATTTGTACACCTGGAGGGAGTTATATTCTCCATTTTATTTCTGCCGGAAGAGCGGATGCTTTGTTAGTCCCAGAAGCGGGGTGTAATTTATTGAGCCGAGACTTCCAGCTACAACTAGGGATTGGAGTGGTATGAATTGAGATTATAAGACTTTGAATTTTCTCGTGGAAGAGGGGCTAAGAGTATCGAAGGGAAAGCTACAGTTTGCAGAAATAGAGGTGAGATATTTGGGACACGCTATCAACAAAGGGCAACGAAAAATTAGTCTGGAGCGGATTTCTGGAATTATTTCATTACCAGTTCCACGAGCCAAAAAGGAGATCAGGAGGTTGTTAGGGACAGTCGGATATTTCAGGCTGGTTGCTTCTTCTGTCATAGCATCTGACAAAACCACACGGATATTTCTGACTGTGGTTCGAGGGTTTATACCCAGTCTGTGCAGTTTTAGCTGGCTGCCATGGAGGGGGGGGAGAGGTGGTGCAGCAGTGGAGGCTGCCCACCCCCGTCCCCCGCCATCTTCCTCTGCCCATGGGACTGCCTGGGCCGGACCCTCCCGAACTAATCAAGACTCGGCAAGCATTAACCCCTGATTGAGAAGGTCCTTTCCAGGTACTCTTGACCACCGAATCAGCAGTTCGAACACGAGAAAAGGAGTGGACCCATGGTTCCCGAGTCAAAGGTCCGGTAAAGGAGCCTGCACCAGAATGGAGAATTGAGGAGGACCCTCATCCCCTGAGACTGAGATTACAAAGATGGACTGGCAAGACTGAGTGAAAGAGTGCTACTTTGGTGATTTGGATTGGAACCATGGGGGATATCTAAGTGAGGGGGGAAATTGGGAAAGGAGGGAAGGTGGGGAAAAGGTATACCTGAGAGGGGTGTATGTAACCCCAGCTCAGAGGGTGGTCGCGTTTGATTGGGAGCACTGGGTCCCTGAGAAATTTTCAAATCCTAGTATCGACGGGTGGGTGGGTATTATTCCGTGTCTACAATGTGGGGTATTGCAATGACCAGGAGACCGAGGGTGGCATTCTGCCTGGGTATTGTGTGAGTGTATGAAGTGTAAATCTAGATGGTATTGCATTGCCAGATGAAGAAGGGCTGAGTGTATTAAGTGTTTCCCTGAGATCCCCTGGTATTATAATTGGGAGAGAGCTCACCAGGAGGCAAATATCATTAAATTAGAATGTGGTAAACTCAGACTTATCCCTGAAATTTGGGACATCTGGGAAAAGGATTGGGAATGTACCACCCAGTACAAAAGAAATATGCTTGGCCAAAACCATGATCAAAGAGGCCATAGAGCAGAGGGCAAGACCGGATTGACTCCTATGCTTGCCACCAAGAAGAGATCTCCTACCCTGACTGTGGGCTGCAACCCCATAGGTCAAGGGGGTGGAAGCATATGTCATACCGGACCTCAGTTCATAATCCTTCTCTTGATGTATAACAACCCCCGAGCGAAACCAAAGGAGTGGGGTCTGAGGGAAACATACTAGGAAAAACTGAGATTCAGGACTCATCTAAGCTAACCAGTGTATGGCCTAGAGAGGGCTGTGGAACCTTGGAGTGGGTACAAAATATGTGTGTGACCCTTTTGGCCCATGTTACAATGCTGATTGGAATTGCGTAAAATGGGCCATTTGGAATACTGCTGATAAAATGGTTTTGTTAATATTAGGACTGCAGTATACCAGAACCGCCTGGTTTTAGATTATCTTTTGGCTCAAGAGGGAGGAGTCTGTGGGAGATTTAACTTAACCAATTGTTGTCTTCAGATTGATGATGAGGCAATTTGGATATGGAGAAGTGGTGGAAAGACAATTGGTGGAACTTTGGAGGGTTAAAGTGTATAATACTAGGGGGAGCCCTCCTGATGATGATAACACCTTGTCTCCTCCCCTTATTTGTTAACAAACAGAAAAGCTGGGTCATGTTTACAGCTCAAGCCAAATGTAGTAACAAAAGAAAAAGGGGGGATTGTGAAAAACGTGGAAGAATGGTTCACGACCAACAAAGCCTGTGAAAGCTTACAAGGAATGGCTGAGGAAACTGGGGTTGTTTAGCCTAGAGAAAAGGAGGCTGAGGGGAAACCTTATCACTGTCTACAGTTAGGTGGGTGTTGGTCTCTTCTCCCACGTGACAGGTGACAGGATGAGAGGGAATGGCCTCAGTTTGTGCCAGGGGAGGTTCAGATTGGACATCAGGAAAAAACTTCTTCACTGAAAGGGTTATCAAGCACTGGAACAGCTGCCTGGGGAGATGGTTGAGTCACCATCCCTGGAAGTATTTAAAAGATGAGTAGATGAAGTGCATAGGGGTATGATTTAGTAGTGGACAGGTAGGGCTGGACTTGATGATCTCAAAGGTCTTTTCCAACCTAGGGATTCTATGATTCTCCCAGAATAACCTGGGGGTCTTCTGTTGTCTTTTTCTGTATTCTTTCCCCGTTTACCCATTCCTGGACCACCCCAGCAGCAAAGTGGCTGCTGTTGTCAGACTGAAGAACCTTAGGTTTAGGGAGAAAACTGAACCATAGCTTTAAGCCCTTCACTATACTCCCTCCCGTCGCCCGGGCAAACACCTCAGCCTGTACAAGTCTGGATACAACTTACACTCCCGCCAACACATACCTTTTACATTCTGATAGCCTAAAAGACCCAATATAATCAACCTTCCAGGCCTCCCATAGTCCCTTTCCATCTCGTACATGAAACAGAGGGTCCTCTAGGGGGTGTTTCTTGAATTGAGTTCGGCAAACACCACACATGGAAATTACAGTGGAGCACATTTCCTGTGTCACTGGCCATCCTTTTTCCACTGCCTCTCGTAGGAGGTCCTTAATCCCTCTGTGGCCTCTTTTAACATGCAACCATTCAAGTAAGAATTCCCATCTGCTTGCCTCTTCTGTTTCTATTCATCCCATCAGACGGGTGAGGGAATCAGCTTGATTGTTCAATACATGTGCAGGATGGTCCCCTTTCTGGTGGGCAGTCACCCATCCTACCATTACCGACTTTTGTTTGGCTATGTCCAGTGTTTCTTTCCATTTATCTCTCTGCCATACTGGGACTCGATTCATCTCTAACTGGTTCTGCTCCCCAAAAGGAAGCCACTCCGTACATCCCTTATACACGACATAAGAATCCACATAGGTGTGTATGGCGTCTAAGTCCTCTCGTTGCCTACCTAATGCACTCCACACTGCTATTAATTCTCCCACTTGGGCACTGCCTTCCCCTTCTGTTATGATCTGCTCCCCTGAATCAACATGGAGAGCCACTGCTCAAAATTTCCATTTCTTTCCTTCCTGTCGGGAGGAAGCATCAGTGAACCACACATTCGTCATGTGGGGGTCAAAAGGAGGGGCTTCCCTGATTTCACTAGGAGGGGTCCCTTTCTCTGGGGAGACAGAGGATCCATCTTGTATTGGCAATAACTTGGGGGTTCCTTCCTCTATTTTATACGTATGGCAGAAGTGTTCTAACTGGGTGTGCCACTTTCTCACAGTGTCTCGCTGTGCCACCCCCACATGGGGAGGGGTACCATCCAGTACTGGCTTCAGCACCTTAAAAGGTCCTCACAGAATGATTTTCTGTTGCTTGATG
Organism: Cuculus canorus; assembly: GCF_017976375.1. Lineage (NCBI taxonomy): Eukaryota > Metazoa > Chordata > Aves > Cuculiformes > Cuculidae > Cuculus > Cuculus canorus. Next base: position 16,173,172 of record NC_071440.1, read on the forward strand.
GTCTTTTCTGCTTCCTGTAAGGCTAGAGTAACCACAAAACAAAAAAAAAGCCTTTCTCTCATGCTGAGTACCATCTCTCTGCATCCTTAAAGCTGCAAGAGTGGAAATCCACAGGCCGAGTCGAACCCTCTGGACCACGATGCCACATGTGAATGGGCACACCATATGCCGCAAAGCCCCGTTCAATGTGGAGTGGGTCAGTTGGATGAATCAGACCCAGAGCTTGATGTGCACCTGCCTCAAAAGTTAGTAACTTTAATGCTTCCTCGTGAATGTGAGTCCAGTCTCACTTTACGAGTGAGATCATATAGGGGACGGGCTATAATGGAAAAGTCTGGTACGTGTCTCCTCCAGAAAGTTAACAGGCCTAGCATGTGTTGTAACTCTTTCTTATTTTCAGGTATTTTTCTCATTTCCAAAGTCATTAAAGCTTTGGGAGCAATGCATGCCACTCCCCCTTTCCACCATATGCCCAGAAACTTCACTTCCAGGGATGGAAGCTATATCTTTTTTTGGTGGAATTTGTGTCCTCAAGCTTTATAAGGGAGCAATTACCTTTGTCTGCCAACTGTACTTCTGCAGTTTAGCTAACTCCATGGTCTAGTAGGGTATCTCCTTTACAAGCATAGTAGGAGGTGGTCAGGCATTCTGATCCCCACCACCTTCCCCCTTTGGCTCATGGGTTATCTCTGTTTTAACCAGGGGGCACAGTTTGGCTGTGCTCATGACCGCAGGTGCTACCTCAGAGCCCCACTGTGATTCATGTAAATCGGCCCAGGGGTAGAGGAAACCACCATCCTTAGCAACGTATTCCTCCTCCTTTGCCATTGCCGAGTGCCAAGACTTGCTCAAATTATCCTCCCACAACTGTAATCTCAGCTGCCTTTCCCTATCAAACATGTATCACAAGCTTCCATTAATCTGCTTCTCATCTGCCAGCGCCTTTTCCAACCTCTGCTGCCTGAGTCATTCCGTTTCTAATTCCTCCTGGAAGCGTGCTTGCTCTGCTTCCAGCTTCGCCAGGGCGGAACATTCCGCCTCCAGCTCCACCTCCCTTTGTGCCTGTTTGTGCCATTCCCTTTGAGCAATCATGAAGGCGGCCACAAGAACTCCACACATAAAGTCTTTTCCTTTGCCCAGCTTGCTCCCGTTCTGTCCTGCAAGAGCCCTAATCCATTCCAACACCGCAACTGGTAACTGCCAGTGTTTCTCTGCCCAGCCACATCCAGAAGGGTTAGGGCATGCTTTATAGTCTTTCAAAACATTTTCTAATGGGGAACAGTCAAACATAAGCGCATGGACCGCCATACTTACTGCCGGGGCACACCTGCTCTGAGCAGGCGGGCAAAACCCCCTTTTGGCAATTACTGAAACTGCTTATCCCTCCTAAAACCTACAGTTTGGGAGCAGAGAGATTCAGCACTTCCCAACTGCTGTGACCACCTGCCAGGGCACACTCGCACTGAGTGGGCAGACAAAACTCCCTTTCTATAGTTACTGAAACTGCTTATCCCAAAATTACACCATCCTCCTTGCTGTTTCTTGCCGGCAACGCATTCCTGGTACCAATTTTAAGATGATGTTGCATCCCACTTAAAGTGGGATAATATAATCAGGAATACAGGCCAACAGCAAATGCTGTTCAACCCAGAATGGTCTCTTAAACGTGTTGAACTGCTAATATAAACTGATGTTTCTGAAATTCAACCAGCTTGCTCTCATTTCCCAAAAACATCCTTCGAGGTCTGGACAACCTGGCTGTGAAAACAAGTGCCCTTCAGGGGCAGAACACAAAGGGGCCTGACCGGATTGTTAGAGACAGGATTGGAGGTCCTAAATGGAATTGACTGTCAGAAATATTACCAAATAGGGAAAAGGTGGAGGAACAAGACCATGAAGTAACAGGAAATGCACTCGGTGTGATCCAAGATAACGTGTCTTTGGCCCTCAGTTGTATACAGGCACAATTATGGATGCAATCAGTGGCCGCCTTAATTATAAGAGAAGGTGGTGAGGGTACTTTCCCACCGAAATCTGGAAAGTGGTTTGGGACAATGCCCATAATTCGTTTCCCTCGTGGAGTGAGGACCCACCCCTCTTTACTATATGACCATTCCAGGTCTGTGTTAAGTTTCTGATTATCTGATCTTCCTTGGTATATTCTGGCTTACCTTCTGGGGAGATTCGCCTGTCAGGGATCAAAGCCCCTTCTGTTTTTAGCTCACCTTTGGCTACCAGTTTTGCCTCTCTGTCTGCCAGCTCATTTCCTCTCCCCAATTCCGTATTCAATTTCTGGTGTGCCTTGATGTGCATGATTTTTGCTTTCTCAAGTAGCTGGACTGCTTCCAGCAGTGTCAGGATCCTTCTGCATGCTTGATGTTTTTGCCCTGGCATGTCTTCTATCGCTTAAGACATAGCTTTTCCATCCGTGAATCAGCCCTCAGCGTCTTCCATGGGACTGTCTTTCAGGTCTGAACGGTTCAAGTATGTGGCCTCGATAGTCTCTAAGCAGTCCTGGTGCACTGGTTCTCCTGTATTTCCACTGAGAAAAGAAGCTGGGTTGATGATGTTAGTAACAATAGTTCCCATATCATGTTCCAACGATATAGCTTGGTATTTTAGGAACCTTTGTGGAGAAAGTCAGTGCCCACCTCTCACTTCCAGACACTAACACAGTCATTTTCTGGCCCAGGGTAAATCTTCATGCCTCCTGGATGTTTAGCACGACGGCCACAACTGCTCGTAAACAGCCAGGCCCTAGGGCAATCCCTTGCTTCTCATGAGAGAAAAGGAAAAATGGCTTACTCACATCTGGAACTCCTAAGGCTGGGGCCGACATGAGGGCTTTCTTCAGCTGTTAAAAGGCTTGCACAGCCTCTTTGCTCCATTAGAGGTATTTCTGTTCGGCGGTGGTTAGTGCATACAGGGGTTTAACAAGCAGTCCATAGTTATAGATCCATAGCCAACACCACCCAGTCATCCCCAAGAAAGTTCGTAACTCTTTCACTGTTTACAGTCTCAGGATTTTGTATATTGCCTCTTTTCAGGCCTGTCCCAAAGTTCTTTGTCCAGAGCCGATTTCATAGCCTGAATAGATTGCATAATTTGGGCCTTCTTTTATATACCTGGTATCCCTGGACCCCAAAAAGTTTAACAGACTCACCATCCAGATCATGCAAGCGTTGTCTTGATCACAATCAAGGTATCATCTACACGCTGCAACAGTCTCCCTTCCTCAGGTGGGGCTCCAGGCCTCAAGATCCTTTGCAAGTTGATTACCAAATATCCATGTGAGTTGAGCTCTGCACCTGCTTTCAGGGTTTCCCATTTAAATGCAAATATTTTCTGTCTGGCTTCATGGAGAGGAGGGCAAAAGTAGACATCCTTCAGGTCTAAAATAGTAAACCAGGTTAGTTCAGGTATTAATACAGTTAACGGAGTGTATAGGTTTGCAACCACCAGGTAAAGGGGTTTTTTTTTATCTTATTTACAGCCTTTAAGTCCCAGGCACACCGGTGGCCCATACCTCGGGGTCTACCTGGTTTGTGATTTCTTCTCTGATTTTTCCTTCTGTGGGAACACTGACTAAGGATAAATCTATTATTTGTATATACTGCTGGTCATTTACCTCCAGAGTAATCTCTACCTTTTCAAATTTTATCATTGCACCCAATTGTTCTAATAAATCTCTCCCCAAAAGTGCCTTTGGGGAGTTGGGCATATACAAGAATCTGTGGATGCCCCGTTGTATTCCCAGTTTATATCTTAGAAGATCACAAAAATACGCATTTTCACTTTGGCCAGTTGCCCCTTTTATCATGATGTAATCATTTCCTAGGGGCATTAAAGCTTGGTTCAAAACTGAACGTTGCATCTCTGTCAACTAAAATTCTACTTTCTTCTCCTCTTTCCTTGGCTTCATTATAACCAGTGGATCCGCTAGGGTGGATTCCCCAGGTCCCCATCAGTCTTCCTTCACATGAGCCACTATTCCTCTTTTAGACTAGCCCCAAACCAAAAACCTAGTTGTTGCATTTCTACCCTTGATCCAGCAGTGTTGTAGCACATTATATCCCTCAGTCGATTTAGGAATTCAGATGGTGATTTAGAGGGACCTTGTTTACTTGTTTGGGAATGGCCCTTTTCATTCCCTTTGAGATTTACTCCTGATATTCCCACATTGGATCTTGTAGGGGAAATACTCTTTTCAAATCACCTGCAGTTTTAAAATCAGTTTTGGAGTTGTGGGGTTTTTTTTTTTTTTGGTTTGTGATTTTTTTTTTGTTGTTTTGTTTTTTTTTTTTTTTTTTTCTGTCTCAGTCTTCCTAGAGAGGTGCCTGTAAAACTGTCAAAGCAGACCTTTCCCTGACGCTGGAAGATACCGGGCTATTCAGGGAGGTCCCGTCTAAGCCCATATCCCATTCCTGTGATCGAGGGGGAGGCTTAAGCAAATCAGGTAAATCTTGTTCTGGTGTCGGGTGAATTTTATTTATTCTAGTGCACCCTTGCTCAATACTGTATGTCACGCAATCGTCACGCAACACCGCCTCAGTTTACCTTTAAATCCTTTGTTATTTTCCCGCTCAAGGGCGAGTACCATAGGGTCCTGCGGCAGCAAAATCCCACAGTCCCTTTGCCACTCCAGATGGTTTCAGACGGTGAAAAACACTTCATTCCACTTTCCCCCTCTCCTTAAAAACAACATTAGTTGCAAAACAGTACTGCAATCCTCTTCTTACTCATTGAGCCCCCGGCTCCCCCCACCATTTCCTTCCAGTGCTGTCCTAAGGGGCTTGCCCGAGGTAATCCTTGTTCGATTTTTCCCCCATTATACTACCTTCCTACTCTACCTTTCTCCAACTTGCACAAACCATGTAAACACTTACAAATGGCTTGTCTCTAAGTTCTCAGGAACTTCCCACAAGACTACTAACAACAACAATTCCCATCTACAGATTACAGACACTCAGGACAATAGAGTGATCCCAACCTAGCTGGATAGGACGATAAAACTTTATGATAGTCTGATCACCAAATCTGATCCATTCCCGCAGCCTGCAGAATTCTGACGTCCCTGTCCATGCAAACCTTTTTGCTTTTACACTTTCAAATTATTGTTTTTCCCTCACACAGAACACTAAACTCACATTCTGTGAGGGCAAGGGTTAACTCACACACGTAACACCTAACTCGCATAACTCCCGTACCAGGAAAGGGGAAAAGGAAGGGGCACTCTCAGCTGCTTCTCCTGTTTTTCTCCTTTTTTTCCCCCTTCTTCTGTGCTAGATATTTTAAAATTTCATCCTTTGCAGCCTTCCATTCCAATGGTCCAAGGTAAATATACTGATTTGCCGGCTCAATGGATGTTTGGAATTAAAAGGCTTTGTAGGTGCATTCCTAGGATCAAGACAAACAGGGCTTCTAAACAATTTGCAAGTCTTTCAACATTTTGAGCTCAGTCCACCTCTGGCTCCTGTCTATGGAGGAAGAACGTCCCCCGGTAAGCTATCGCTCTCAGTTCCGCTGGTACTCTGTTATACATCAAACAATTCACAGAGTATACTTAGGACATAAAACACACACTGTATAGCAGTGATCACTCGCTTCATTCATCTCTGGCTGCTTCCTTCACAGGAGAGCAGAACTGCGGATTGGAATTCTGCACTCGCTTCGCGCTCAATTGCACGTCTCATGCAACCACGCACTCACATACAAACACTCCACAACATATGAGAAATTTAAAATGAGCTCTTAGCGATGTTAAAATATACATGGTACCAATACTGAAGATTTGCAACAGATGTAGAAGATGATAGCTATCTCATATGCAGCACTCCTGTTTCCTCAGCAAGGACTACACAATTCACAATAATACTATAATAATATTATTGATAATACCATATGCAATACCATAATCCCTCACTCCACATCTACCACCTTACGAGAATCTTGGGACTATATATTTTACCTGGTGCTTTGCTATCACAGCAGGGAGCACCCATACCAGACCACAGCAGCGAATTCACTGTTTTACCAAGGGGCGGGCACTGCCACCTCCACAACCTGCACAAGTAGGAGTTTCATATCCCTCCTCACGGGTTTACGGGATCTTGGAAAAGCAACCCTAATCCTTCATCATCATCACATGAGGCGTCCCATCCACGATTTACAGACTCTTCCCCTAATTCCCCTGCAGTTACATCCAAATTATCATACCATATCATACATAAATCACATACCTGGTCCATCCGCTGATGGGCCATCTCTCCCCCCGCAGCAATCGGGTAGAGATGGGAGATTCTCCTGAGAAGCAGTCCAAGGCGCGCCTTAGAATGTCCCACTCCCCACTGATCCTGCAGCCGGGCAGAGAGGGTCTCCCATCTGGGATGCCAAATTGTTTTGCGGAATAAAACCCTATAACCCAAAATGAGTTATAAAGCAGGTATGTTTATTTCCAGTGCTGAGGTGCAAGGGGGCTCTCCTCCTAGCTTGCACACTGTATAACTTAACAAGCAGCTACTCATAGTGTAAAGACATGCATAGGTATAAGCACCTACTACATATTCATAACTGTTCCTGCTTCGCATTATAATTAGTTCTAGAAAGTTCACTCTAGTCTTGCGCCTGCATAGCACCTCCTGGTGAAGTAACAGGAAATGCACTCGGTGTGATCCAAGATAACGTGTCTTTGGCCCTCAGTTGTATACAGGCACAATTATGGATGCAATCAGTGGCCGCCTTAATTATAAGAGAAGGTGGTGAGGGTACTTTCCCACCGAAATCTGGAAAGTGGTTTGGGACACTGCCACTAGCTTAGAGAGGAAGCCTCACTCCTGGTAGACTCTGGTAAATTTCACCTATGACCCCATCACTAATACAGTCACAGCCTTTGTGTTTATCATATGTAACGTGTCTATACACGTAATCCACCCCATCATTGCATTAGGATTAAGCCCTGATAAAACTGTGCTCTATCCTTCTGAACATAGAACATGGGCACAAATAGTGAACGGGAAATGACAAACTGTAAATTTAGAATCTTGCATTACACAAGAACAACAAGGATTCTTTTGCTAAATAATGCAATCGATGCTCAAGACATCTGCCTGGACACTGAGCAAAGCATCTGTCACTTTGAGATCCATCTAGATGCTAATCAGAGGACTGTACTTTTATATATGGGCCAGGGTTGTGTGTGTTTGAGAACTGCTTGTACCTCTGTAGTAATAGACGAGATAATTATGGATAGTAAGAATCATTCTAATTTCTAATTTCTGTATTTGTAATCTTGTTAAGACTGTTGGGTGTGACTTTCCTTATTTAGCACCAGTCGTACCCCATCAGCTGATAAAATGCAGTTATACAGTATTTCACAAATTATCAACTATATCAATTGGAATGAATCTTACATTGGTAAAATAATTAATGAAACAGTTAATGAAACATCAGGACTTTATTATAATTCTGGACGAGGTCCAGGAAAGCGGGAAAAGACCCTGATAACAGTCCACCACGACACAGAGGAAAGAAAGGGAGTCCTAAAAAGGGTAAAAGAAAATGTGAACCATCATTGGAGGGACGTGTTTTTTCGATGGTCCCCTACCATGACTGGCATTCTAAATAAGTTGTGTCACCCCATTATTGTCCTTCTGATGCTAGTTTTAGTTAGCTTTGTTCTCTCCGCTATGTTATTTATTTGGAATTGGAGAATGCTACAATGACTAACAATTTTGACTTCTATGTCTAGTGCCCATGAGAATGTATTAAAAGGGCAATTTTCCAACAAAATATCATCCAATTCCCCTTCGAGAGATAAATTACACAGCTGGCAAATGAATTTGCCCATGTTAAAAGTATAGGGGGGAACTGATGAGCGAAAGCAGACAAGGGGGGTTGGGGATGTTCGTTAGAGCTTGGCGCTGTTCGCCTTGAAGACCTTGGAAGTTGATAACGAAGGAGCCAGCTAGCAGAAGTTTACTGATAAATGGGCATTGGAATGCAGAAAGCTGGAAAACAACTAGAAGAGACTGTGCTTGTGCACAGTTCAAGGAAAAAACTTTTTTTCTTCCTGAGGAAGATTTCTTACTTCATCCCTAAGACCCTGGCCCACGACCACCAGGAGGCTCTACGCAGGTGCAAGACTGGAGTGAACTTTCCAGAACTAATTATAATACGAAGCGGGAAAGGTTATGAATATGTAGTAGGTGCTTATAACTACGCATGTCTTTACACTATAAGTAGCTGCTTGTTAAGTTATACAGTGTGCAAGCTAGGAGGAGAACCCCTTGCACCCCAGCACTGGAAATAAACATACCTGCTTTATAATTCATCTTGGGTTATAGGGTTTGAGTCCACAAAACACCCCTCCGCTGAACCCCGCACCACAGACATGCTGGGGTCACCAAAGAAAGACATTTGGATCTCCACCCCCCCTCAAGCCAAAAATGCCAATAGCCTATTCAGTTTCCCTCCTCTAATATTTGATCTAATTTTTGGCTTGAGGTTGGAACTTCTAATTCACTTTTCTTTCCACTATTTTTCTATACCTAAATTGAACCCGTCCCATGTCTGAACTAAAACATGAAGAATCCACTAAATCTTAAACAATCATTAGTGTTTTATCTCCCCCCCCCCCATAGTCCATCATGAGTGTCTTTAGGGGTCGCATTACGTGTCCTTATTTGGCAGTTGGGAAGTGCTGAATCTCTCTGCTCCCAAACTGTAGGTTTTAGGAGGGATAAGCAGTTTCAGTAATTGCCAAAAGGGGGTTTTGCCCGCCTGCTCAGAGCAGGTGTGCCCCGGCAGTAAGTATGGCGGTCCATGCGCTTATGTTTGACTGTTCCCCATTAGAAAATGTTTTGAAAGACTATAAAGCATGCCCTAACCCTTCTGGATGTGGCTGGGCAGAGAAACACTGGCAGTTACCAGTTGCGGTGTTGGAATGGATTAGGGCTCTTGCAGGACAGAACGGGAGCAAGCTGGGCAAAGGAAAAGACTTTATGTGTGGAGTTCTTGTGGCCGCCTTCATGATTGCTCAAAGGGAATGGCACAAACAGGCACAAAGGGAGGTGGAGCTGGAGGCGGAATGTTCCGCCCTGGCGAAGCTGGAAGCAGAGCAAGCACGCTTCCAGGAGGAATTAGAAACGGAATGACTCAGGCAGCAGAGGTTGGAAAAGGCGCTGGCAGATGAGAAGCAGATTAATGGAAGCTTGTGATACATGTTTGATAGGGAAAGGCAGCTGAGATTACAGTTGTGGGAGGATAATTTGAGCAAGTCTTGGCACTCGGCAATGGCAAAGGAGGAGGAATACGTTGCTAAGGATGGTGGTTTCCTCTACCCCTGGGCCGATTTACATGAATCACAGTGGGGCTCTGAGGTAGCACCTGCGGTCATGAGCACAGCCAAACTGTGCCCCCTGGTTAAAACAGAGATAACCCATGAGCCAAAGGGGGAAGGTGGTGGGGATCAGAATGCCTGACCACCTCCTACTATGCTTGTAAAGGAGATACCCTACTAGACCATGGAGTTAGCTAAACTGCAGAAGTACAGTTGGCAGACAAAGGTAATTGCTCCCTTATAAAGCTTGAGGACACAAATTCCACCAAAAAAAAGATATAGCTTCCATCCCTGGAAGTGAAGTTTCTGGGCATATGGTGGAAAGGGGGAGTGGCATGCATTGCTCCCAAAGCTTTAATGACTTTGGAAATGAGAAAAATACCTGAAAATAAGAAAGAGTTACAACACATGCTAGGCCTGTTAACTTTCTGGAGGAGACACGTACCAGACTTTTCCATTATAGCCCGTCCCCTATATGATCTCACTCGTAAAGTGAGACTGGACTCACATTCACGAGGAAGCATTAAAGTTACTAACTTTTGAGGCAGGTGCACATCAAGCTCTGGGTCTGATTCATCCAACTGACCCACTCCACATTGAACGGGGCTTTGCGGCATATGGTGTGCCCATTCACATGTGGCATCGTGGTCCAGAGGGTTCGACTCGGCCTGTGGATTTCCACTCTTGCAGCTTTAAGGATGCAGAGAGATGGTACTCAGCATGAGAGAAAGGCTTTTTTTTGTTTTGTGGTTACTCTAGCCTTACAGGAAGCAGAAAAGACCATCAAGCAACAGAAAATCATTCTGTGAGGACCTTTTAAGGTGCTGAAGCCAGTACTGGATGGTACCCCTCCCCATGTGGGGGTGGCACAGCGAGACACTGTGAGAAAGTGGCACACCCAGTTAGAACACTTCTGCCATACGTATAAAATAGAGGAAGGAACCCCCAAGTTATTGCCAATACAAGATGGATCCTCTGTCTCCCCAGAGAAAGGGACCCCTCCTAGTGAAATCAGGGAAGCCCCTCCTTTTGACCCCCACATGACGAATGTGTGGTTCACTGATGCTTCCTCCCGACAGGAAGGAAAGAAATGGAAATTTTGAGCAGTGGCTCTCCATGTTGATTCAGGGGAGCAGATCATAACAGAAGGGGAAGGCAGTGCCCAAGTGGGAGAATTAATAGCAGTGTGGAGTGCATTAGGTAGGCAACGAGAGGACTTAGACGCCATACACACCTATGTGGATTCTTATGTCGTGTATAAGGGATGTACGGAGTGGCTTCCTTTTGGGGAGCAGAACCAGTTAGAGATGAATCGAGTCCCAGTATGGCAGAGAGATAAATGGAAAGAAACACTGGACATAGCCAAACAAAAGTCGGTAATGGTAGGATGGGTGACTGCCCACCAGAAAGGGGACCATCCTGCACATGTATTGAACAATCAAGCTGATTCCCTCACCCGTCTGATGGGATGAATAGAAACAGAAGAGGCAAGCAGATGGGAATTCTTACTTGAATGGTTGCATGTTAAAAGAGGCCACAGAGGGATTAAGGACCTCCTACGAGAGGCAGTGGAAAAAGGATGGCCAGTGACACAGGAAATGTGCTCCACTGTAATTTCCATGTGTGGTGTTTGCCGAACTCAATTCAAGAAACACCCCCTAGAGGACCCTCTGTTTCATGTACGAGATGGAAAGGGACTATGGGAGGCCTGGAAGGTTGATTATATTGGGTCTTTTAGGCTATCAGAATGTAAAAGGTATGTGTTGGCGGGAGTGTAAGTTGTATCCAGACTTGTACAGGCTGAGGTGTTTGCCCGGGCGACGGGAGGGAGTATAGTGAAGGGCTTAAAGCTATGGTTCAGTTTTCTCCCTAAACCTAAGGTTCTTCAGTCTGACAACAGCAGCCACTTTGCTGCTGGGGTGGTCCAGGAATGGGTAAACGGGGAAAGAATACAGAAAAAGACAACAGAAGACCCCCAGGTTATTCTGGGAGAATCATAGAATCCCTAGGTTGGAAAAGACCTTTGAGATCATCAAGTCCAGCCCTACCTGTCCACTACTAAATCATACCCCTATGCACTTCATCTACTCATCTTTTAAATACTTCCAGGGATGGTGACTCAACCATCTCCCCAGGCAGCTGTTCCAGTGCTTGATAACCCTTTCAGTGAAGAAGTTTTTTCCTGATGTCCAATCTGAACCTCCCCTGGCACAAACTGAGGCCATTCCCTCTCATCCTGTCACCTGTCACGTGGGAGAAGAGACCAACACCCACCTAACTGTAGACAGTGATAAGGTTTCCCCTCAGCCTCCTTTTCTCTAGGCTAAACAACCCCAGTTTCCTCAGCCATTCCTTGTAAGCTTTCACAGGCTTTGTTGGTCGTGAACCATTCTTCCACGTTTTTCACAATCCCCCCTTTTTCTTTTGTTACTACATTTGGCTTGAGCTGTAAACATGACCCAGCTTTTCTGTTTGTTAACAAATAAGGGGAGGAGACAAGGTGTTATCATCATCAGGAGGGCTCCCCCTAGTATTATACACTTTAACCCTCCAAAGTTCCACCAATTGTCTTTCCACCACTTCTCCATATCCAAATTGCCTCATCATCAATCTGAAGACAACAATTGGTTAAGTTAAATCTCCCACAGACTCCTCCCTCTTGAGCCAAAAGATAATCTAAAACCAGGCGGTTCTGGTATACTGCAGTCCTAATATTAACAAAACCATTTTATCAGCAGTATTCCAAATGGCCCATTTTACGCAATTCCAATCAGCATTGTAACATGGGCCAAAAGGGTCACACACATATTTTGTACCCACTCCAAGGTTCCACAGCCCTCTCTAGGCCATACACTGGTTAGCTTAGATGAGTCCTGAATCTCAGTTTTTCCTAGTATGTTTCCCTCAGACCCCACTCCTTTGGTTTCGCTCGGGGGTTGTTATACATCAAGAGAAGGATTATGAACTGAGGTCCGGTATGACATATGCTTCCACCCCCTTGACCTATGGGGTTGCAGCCCACAGTCAGGGTAGGAGATCTCTTCTTGGTGGCAAGCATAGGAGTCAATCCGGTCTTGCCCTCTGCTCTATGGCCTCTTTGATCATGGTTTTGGCCAAGCATATTTCTTTTGTACTGGGTGGTACATTCCCAATCCTTTTCCCAGATGTCCCAAATTTCAGGGATAAGTCTGAGTTTACCACATTCTAATTTAATGATATTTGCCTCCTGGTGAGCTCTCTCCCAATTATAATACCAGGGGATCTCAGGGAAACACTTAATACACTCAGCCCTTCTTCATCTGGCAATGCAATACCATCTAGATTTACACTTCATACACTCACACAATACCCAGGCAGAATGCCACCCTCGGTCTCCTGGTCATTGCAATACCCCACATTGTAGACACGGAATAATACCCACCCACCCGTCGATACTAGGATTTGAAAATTTCTCAGGGACCCAGTGCTCCCAATCAAACGCGACCACCCTCTGAGCTGGGGTTACATACACCCCTCTCAGGTATACCTTTTCCCCACCTTCCCTCCTTTCCCAATTTCCCCCCTCACTTAGATATCCCCCATGGTTCCAATCCAAATCACCAAAGTAGCACTCTTTCACTCAGTCTTGCCAGTCCATCTTTGTAATCTCAGTCTCAGGGGATGAGGGTCCTCCTCAATTCTCCATTCTGGTGCAGGCTCCTTTACCGGACCTTTGACTCGGGAACCATGGGTCCACTCCTTTTCTCGTGTTCGAACTGCTGATTCGGTGGTCAAGAGTACCTGGAAAGGACCTTCTCAATCAGGGGTTAATGCTTGCCGAGTCTTGATTAGTTCGGGAGGGTCCGGCCCAGGCAGTCCCATGGGCAGAGGAAGATGGCGGGGGACGGGGGTGGGCAGCCTCCACTGCTGCACCACCTCTCCCCCCCCTCCATGGCAGCCAGCTAAAACTGCACAGACTGGGTATAAACCCTCGAACCACAGTCAGAAATATCCGTGTGGTTTTGTCAGATGCTATGACAGAAGAAGCAACCAGCCTGAAATATCCGACTGTCCCTAACAACCTCCTGATCTCCTTTTTGGCTCGTGGAACTGGTAATGAAATAATTCCAGAAATCCGCTCCAGACTAATTTTTCGTTGCCCTTTGTTGATAGCGTGTCCCAAATATCTCACCTCTATTTCTGCAAACTGTAGCTTTCCCTTCGATACTCTTAGCCCCTCTTCCACGAGAAAATTCAAAGTCTTATAATCTCAATTCATACCACTCCAATCCCTAGTTGTAGCTGGAAGTCTCGGCTCAATAAATTACACCCCGCTTCTGGGACTAACAAAGCATCCGCTCTTCCGGCAGAAATAAAATGGAGAATATAACTCCCTCCAGGTGTACAAATTAGGGCCCGAATATTGGTCAACCTGATCGGCGACTCCTACTGGGTCCTCTAACAGTCCCCTTAGTTCCTTTTTAAATTGGCGCACTTCAGTGCCTGTGAGTGGGACAACGACGAGCCCCATACCGCCCTCAGCCCCCCTCAATGGGACCTCCCGTCCAAGGTTTCTCCCAGGAATACCAAGCATCCACCAATTCTCTGAGCTCTGGCTGGAATGCCCGGGAGCTTTCCCTCCTCCGGTGCACTTCTCCTCCCGTGGGCACCACCCGGATCCCCAGTTGGGTCTGGAAGTCTCTTCCCAAGAGATTACATCCTGCCTCCGGTATCAGTAATATATCCCCTACCCCTATCTGACCTTCCCCTTCCACTTCTACTTCTTTTAATACTGGCAGTTTAAACCTTTCTCCTTCTGCCCCTACTACGCTTTGTTTCTCCTTCCCCCGTTTCACACCCCTGAGGTACAGCAATTACACAAGTCCTTTCTGCCCCCCCCCCCCCCCCCCCCCCCCCCCCCCCCCCCGTATCCACTAAAAAGGTAGTTTCCTCCTCCTGGGGTCCAATTTTCAGTGTTATCAAGGGCTCCCAGCGATGGTATTGCCCCAGGAGGTAGAGCCCCTGAGGCCCCTGTGCCAGATGGTCTTCTCTGGTCTCAGAGAACACCTTCATGTCCTTTTCCCTTTTCAGTTCAACCAGTGCCTTCTGTGTTATCAGCAGAGCTTCCCGCTCTGCCTCCAGACCTGTCTCCAATGCCTCATTCACTGTTTTCAACCCTTTGTAAGTCTCTCCGACCTCCCTTTTTTTTGAGCAGCTGCCCATGCAGCTGCTGCCAGGGCTAGAAGTATCACCAACAATGCTAAAGACAAATGGGAGCAATACAAAGAGGGCATATCCCAGGGAGCCATTATAACCATGCCAGAAATCGCCACCCTGTCACTGTTACAAACAGACAGACTTTGAAAATAAGGGGTGCCTCTCAAAATTTGGGAGGCTCACCAGGACAGGCTGACCTAGGCAGCATCTAGATTTGCTGAGGGGATAAAGTAGCCAATAAATCCCCTTGTTTGCTTTCTGTGAGCCGTCTAAAATAAGCCCACTGGCTGCTTTTTGGTTTGGCTAAAAGTAGCTCCACTAGTTTTCTCAGCCTGGAGGGGGCTGGTAATCTCAAGACCTGAAGTAGCAGCTGCTGCTCCCTTTGTTAAAGGGGCAGCAGGCGTTTTTTTCGAGTAGCTGGGGGGGGCGGCTTTTGTCCGGGGGCTGCCATTCGGCAGGCCAGACATCCCTTTAAGCCCAGGCATCCTGCTCTCGAAGTCCTCCACCCCAGCAAAGTCTACAGCAGAGGTTTCAAAATTCTTCCCCTTATAATTAGGGGTTGGAGTTTGCATCAAGAGCGGGATCAGGTTCTGCCACCCTCTCATCCCCCGCCTCTCTCCTGCCAGATCAGTAGCCTCCTCAGTAAAACTCGAAAAACCAATTTCCCCACCGGCCCAACAACCACGGTTCCCTCAGCCATTCCTCATAAGCTTTCACAAGCTTTGTTGCTCTTCTCTGGACATGCTCCAGGACCTCAATGTCTTTTTTGTAGTGAGGGGCCCAAAACTGAACACAGGATTTGAGGTGCGGCCTCACCAGTGCTGAGTACAGAGGCAGAATCACTTCCCTGGTCCTGCTGGCCACACCGTTTCTGATACAAGCCAAGATGCTATTGACTTTCTTGGCCACCTGGGCACACTGCTGGCTCATGTTCAACCGGCTGTCGACCAACACCCCCAGGGCCTTCTCTGCCAGGCAGCTTTTCAGCCATTCTTCCCCAAGCCTGTAGTGCTGCACAGGGGTTTTGTGTCCCAAGTGCAGGACTCTACACTTGGCCTTGTTGAACCTCAGCCCATTGGCCTCAGCCCATCGATCCAGCCTGTTCAGATCCCTCTGTATAGCCTCCCTACCTTCCAGCAGATGGACACTTCCTCCCAGCTTAGTGTTATCCGTGAACTTACTGAGGGTGCACTCAATCCTCTCATGCAAGTCATTGATAAAGATATCGAACAGGACTGGACCCAGCACTGAGCCCTGGGGAACACCACTTGTGACGAGCCTCCAGCTGGATTTAACTCCATTTGCCACGACTCTTTGGGCTCGGCCATCCAGCCAGTTTTTAACCCAGCAGAGGGGACGCCTATCCAGGCCAGTGGTAGTCAGTTTCTCAAGCAGAATGCTGTGAGAAAAGATGTCAAAGGCTTTACTGAAGTCCAGGTACACTACATCCACAGCAGCCTTTCCCTCATCCATTAAGCGGATCACCTTGTCATAGAAGGCGATCAGGTTAGTTTGTCTGGACTTGCCTTTCATAAACCCATGTTGACTGGTCCTGATCACTTGGTTGTCTTGTGCGTGCTGTGCGATAGCACTCAAGATGATCTGCTTCATGATCTTCCCCAGCACTGAGGTCAGACTGACAGGCTTGTAGTTCCTCAGATCCTCCCTCCGGCCCTTCTTATAAATGGGTATAACATCTGCCAACCTCCAGTCCAGTGGAACTTCCCCAGTCAGCCATGACTGCTGGTAGATGATGGAAAGGGGTTTGGCAAGCACTTCCACCAGCTCCCTTAACACCCTCTGGAGGATCCCATCCAGCCCCATAGACTTGTGAATGTCTAATTTGCCTAGCAGGTCTCTAACCATTTCCTCTTGGATCATGGGAGCTCTCTTCTTCCTATTGTGCTGTTATGGTTTAGCCCCAGCACAGCTAAAATTTTGGCAACTAAAACTGTGGAGTTGAGCTCCCAAATCCCTTCCCCCTCACCCCAAGGGAAAGGGGAGAGGGAAATGAGAGGAAAGAGACTTGCAGGTTGCGTACTAAAACTATAGCTTTAATGAAATAATAATAATAATGAAAATACTTAGGAAGTAATAAAATATATACAAAAATATGAGATGATGCCCCCACCCCACCCCTCGATGACTGTATGTTACCACAAATGCTGTAGAGCAGACAGGAGGGAATGGGTCTATGGCTAGGAGGGAGCTGGACTCAGGAACTGTATTCAGGAATGCATGAATCGGGGATCAGGAACAACCAGACAGACGAGGTCCTCACTGGACGTCGGCCACTGCAGAAGAGGGTGAGACCCTCGTGATCTCTCAATTTTATACCGAGTATGACGCATATGGGACAGAATACTCTGTTGGTCAGTTTAGGGTCACCTGTCCTATTCGCCCGTCCTTGCAGGTGTGGCCCTTTTAAGCCAGCTTGAGGATGGCCTTGGTTGCTATAGGGATAAGTACAAGCATTGGCCTTTTTGCATACCAGTGCCCTGTGTTATCACTTTAGAGAAGAAGACAGTCTCAGAAACATGCAGTTAGCTTTCAGGGAATGAACTTACTTAGAGCAACTGAGTTAGTCACAAAACTGACTCTAATTTAACTCAAACTACAACATTCCACCCCTTATTCCATACCATTTACATCATGCTCAAGTAATTACTACTTATATCTTCAAATATACGTATATATATTGCCAATTGAGTCATCAAGAAGAATAGTGTGGCGATTCATCGAGGTTCATGCCCACAGGCTGCAGGTCAGAGATGTCAACTTCGAGGAGGTCACTGGACAGCACATGATGAAGCTAACTCATTATCCTGAAAAACACTTAACAAACAGTTAGTAATACAGCTTAAGACTGAGCTTTCTCACCCACGGTCAGAGTTCCTTGAGGTACACATTGAACTTCACCATCTTTTAGCACATCGAGTGCATCCAGGCCCTTGAGCGAAAACAACCCCACAAATGGGTTTGCCTTTGCCTGAAGCAGGAGGAACCCAAACAGTTTTCCCCAGCAAATTCCTTTCATGCACCACAGGGGCTTTATCCCCTTTTACTGTACATAGAAGGACCAATTGAGCAGGACCAGCTCGACTGGTAGATCCTCTTGTGTTAACTAACCAGGTGGCTTTCTTTCTTACGAGTCACTTCATAAAGAGTCTGGGGTCCATACACCTGCTTTGAGCCATCAAACTCATGCAAGGCTAGGTCCACACAAGACTGAGTTGAAGTTAAGAAACTGGTTCTACTTTAGCTCAAACTACAACATTCCACCCCTTATTCCATACCATTTACATCATGCTCAGGTAACTCCTACTTATATCTTCAAATATATATGTACACACATTTTATATATATATGTGTGTGTGTGTGTGTGTGTGTGTGTATACACACACACATATAGATTGCTAATCCATTATTTATCCACACAAAAATTCATGATTGTGGGTGTCCATCCATTATAGCAATCTCTCAGGGTGATAAATAAGCATATAAAATATAGAGTTTGAAGCAACTTAGAAGAAGCTTAGTTTATTGTAAACCGCACCGTATAAGGGAAGAGCTTAGACCATTGCAATTCCTAGTGCCTGTTAGTAGGGGCCTTGAAAGCTGATAAGAAGGAGCTGGTATACAGAGTTCTGCTGATAAGAAGAAAACAGGAATGTGAACATCAGCAGTCTTGAGCAAAAACCAGTTGAATCCTACTTTGTGGTTCGGAGGAACGCCAAGAGTCCAGAGAGCATGCACACAGTTTGGGGTTAAAAAGTTCATCCTAAGGAAGGCTACTGACTTCATCCCTGAGACCCCGGCCCACGACCACCAGGAGGCACCGCGCAGGTGCAAGACCAAAGAGATCCTTTTAGAACTAATTATAATACGAAGCAGGAAAGGTTATGAATATGTAGTAGGTGCTTATAATTATGCATGTCTTTACACTATAAGTAGCTGTTTGTTAAGCTATACGTTGTGCAAGTTGGGCAGAGCTTATCTCCCTCGCACCCGCCGGTGAAATAAACACATACCTGCTTTATAATTCATTTCGGGTTATAGGGTTTGATTCTGCAAAACAAGGGCAAGAGGAATAGTGTGAGGATTCATTGTGGTTCATGCCCACAGGCTGCAGGTTAGACATGTCAACCTCGAGGAGGTCATTGGACACCACATGATGAAGCTAGCTCATTATCCTGAAAAACACTTAGTAAACACTATTAGTAATACAGCTTAAGATTGAGCATTCTCATTCAGGGTCAGAGTTCTTTGAGTTACACATTGAACTTCACCATCTGTGGGAATAAAGCTAAATGTGAGGAGAAAAGGGACTGAATACTCCCTGACCCACTGCTGAGTACAAGGCTTTAAAAGCAAAGTCAGTGGAGATGCAGCACGCACAAGGGCAGCGCTTTGTTCATCAAAAAGGAATATGCAGCAATGACATCTTGCCCTGTGAAGTGGGAGATGGGATGTCTGGAGACAGGCGTAGCCAGCTCCTGCTATCAGCAAGGAGCATGATTCTCCCGCAAGGAGCCTGGTACCACTGCCCAATTATTTTGCAATGTGAGAATTATGCTACTTGTGTTTTTACAAAATGGAAGTTTTAGCATCAAGATGGAGGGCCTTGCTGAATTGAACTTATAACACTCTTGCAAAATATGATTGCATAAGCTGTTTTTCACTAAGAAATGGCTGAACAAGTAGTTTGTAGAAAAAAAATTAGATAAAAAAATATTATCTGGTACAGTACAAGATATGCTTAAGAATGTAAGGACTTATAAACAACAGACTGGGTAAGAAATGTAATATGTAAAAATTAGCCTAGTAACAGCCTTGTAATAGCTTTGTGATAGGTTGTAAACTTTGGGAGAGGGTGGTCTTGCTTTGAGACAAATGGTATAAAGATTGTGGGTTTTTTGACAAAGGTTGAACACTTTTCTTCGTGCCAGAAAGAGGCACTCCTGCGATTGCAATCACGAATTAATAAACAATTAATGCTGCTTCACAAGATACGTGCCTCAGTTTACCTATTCGACTAGTGAGCGTTTCTCACACCAAGAAGATGAATTGCAGCTGCTGCTCTGACAATCCAGCCCTCCAGTTGACCTGTACTCATTATAACATCATTGTAATATCATTATAATAGTAAAACACACCTCCACACCTAAGGCTACCCGCCTCATCCCAGACTCTGAGGCAAACCACTCCCATAACCACTCCTACTGGGCTTGCATAGGTAAGTTTGAGCAGGTGAAGCAAGAACTTTTTCTCCACCAATCAGCAGTGTTTGACGTAATGACTTCAGTCACTCAAGCCCCACCTAAAATCCCACAAATTATTATAAAAATCCAATACAACGGGGGCGGGGGGGGGGGGGGGTAATTGGGGAAAACCTACCATCAATGCTTGCTGGGGATCAACTAATGAATTGATCTCTGTTTTCCCTCACAGTTGGGTATGTCCCTGGTATGTATACGCACACTAACATCTAATTTCAAGCTAGCTGTCACTATCTTTCTGTACTTTAATCTTAACGATGTATTTTCTATCTACGTGTTACTTTTCCTTATGTCTGGGTGTTATTGCTACACATATATCATTGCTTATTGTGTTCTTGTATGCATTTGGGTGTTGGGTCATATATGGGGTTGTTTGGTGTATTTTCGCAAATAGCCACTATCGAGACCTTATTTTGTCACAAATTGCTATAATCAATAATTTTTAATAAAATTGACTTATTTGTACATATACAAGTCTCAGGAATTTTACTAACTTTTAAGAGGGATTTAAAGAGAGTTTCTGATTTAAACTCAGCAAGCTAGACAAGATTATCTTTGAGAGATTGCTGATAAGAATCTAAGTGAAGCAGTGAAGAGCAAGCTTGACAAGTTCAATTGTCCTTGCGTGATTGCTCAGTATTTACTGTAACCTGACAAGCTGAGCGGTTTATTTCCATTCTTGTGATATTGACAGAGAAAAATGGTTAAGCAGATTGCTAAACTCTCCCTTTCTGAAGTCCCTTGTGTTTTCCAATTTACTTTGTCACACCATCCTTCAGCGTTACCCACCAAGCATGTCCAGGCCCTTGAGCGAAAGCAACCCCACAAATGGGTTTGCCTTTGCCTGAAGCAGGAAAAACCCATTTTTTCCCAGCAAATTCCTTTCATGCACCACAGGAACTTTATCCCCTTCCACTGTACGTAGAAGGTCTGACTGAACAGGACCAGCTAGACTGGTAGATCCTCTGGTGTTAAGTAACCAGATGGCTTCTGACAAATGCTTATCCCAGTTTTTAAATGTGCCACCCCCCATTGCTTTCAGGGTAGTTTTTAATAGTCCATTATATCACTCAATTTTCCCCGAGGCTGGTGCATGATAGGGAATATGATATATCCGTTCAATACCATGTTCTTTGGCCCCGGTATCTATAAGATTGTTTTTGAAATGAGAACTGTTGTCTGACACAATTCTTTCTGGAGTACCATGCCCCCATAAATCTTGCTTTTCAAGGCCCAGGATACTGTTATGGGCAGCGGCATGGGGCACAGGATATGCTTCCAGCCATCCGGTGGTCATTTCTACCACTGTAAGCACAGAACGCTTACCCTGGCGGGTTCTAGGGAGTGTGATGTAGTCAGTTTGCCAGGCCTCCCCATATTTATATTTCAACCATTGTCCCCCATGCCACAAAGTCTTTAACCTTTTAGCTTGCTTTATTTCAGCACACGTTTCACAGTCGTGGATAACCTCCAAAATAGCGTCCATGGTTAAATCCACCCCTCGGTCACGCGCCCATTTGTGTGTTGCATCCCTTCCTTGAAGACCTGAAGTGTTATGGGCCCACTGAGCTAGAAATAGATCACCTTTATGTTGCCGGTTCAAATCTTTTTTGAACACTTTAGCAGCCTTATCCACTTGCTGGTTGTTTGGATGCTCCTCAGTGGCTTGGCTCTTGGGTACGTGGGCATCACATGACATACTTTTACGACTAGTTTCTCTAGCCGGGCCATGATGTGGCACAATGCCACAATGTGGCAGCCCAAATGGGTTTACCTCTACATTGCCAGTTGTTCCGTTTCCATTGCTTTAACCACCCCTACAAAGCATTTGGATCCATGAGTCAGTATAGAGATAAAGTACTGGCCACTTTTCTTTTTCTGCAATGTCTAAAGCCAGCTGGATGGCTTTTACTTCTGCAAATTGGCTCAATTAATCTTTTCCTATAGTCAGTTCTGCTGCTCTTCCTGTAGGACTCCATACAGCAGCTTTCCATCTTTGGTGATTTCCTACAAGACAGCAGGATCCATCCATGAACAGAGCACACTGGTTCTCATTTTCTGATAGGTGATTATATGGTGGAGTTTCTTCAGCATGTGTTACCACCTCCTCTGGCGGCATTCCGAAAGCTTTGCCTTCCAGACAGTCCATGATCACTTCCAGGATTCGTGGACAATTTGGGCTTCCTATACAGGCTCACTGAGTGATCAATGCAATCCACTTACTCCATGTAGCATCAGCGGCATGATGAGCAGAAGAGACTTCACCCTTGAACATCCAACCCAATACTGGTAATCGGGGCCCTAAGAGGAACTGTGCCTCACTACCAATCACTTCCAAAGCAGCTCTAACTCCTTCATATGCTGCTAAGATCTCTTTTTTGGTTGGAGTATCATTGGCCTCAGAGCCTTTTCATCCTCGACTATGGGAGTCCTAGGGGTCACCCTCGTGTCTCCCTTTGTGCTTCCCGCCAAAGGCTCCAAGTAGGACCATTGTCCTGAACTGCGGTGTAGAGCACGTTTTTCATGTCTTGTCCTGTTTGGACTGGCCCCAGGGCTACTGCATGTACAATCTCTTGTTTAATTTGTTCAAAGGCTTGTCGTTGCTCAGGGCCACAGTTAAAGCTTGCTTTCTTACGAGTCACTTCATAAAGAGGTTTCACAGTCTTACTGTAACCAGGAATATGCTTTCCACAGAAACCCAGGGATTTGGCAATGCCCACCTTGCCATTTAATTCCTAAAAACTGGATCTCTCATGCAGGTCCCTTGACCTTGCTTCTCTTTATAGCAAACACGGCTGTCAAGAGAATTTCGATTATTTTCTCACCTTTCTCAAAAACTTCTTCTGCTGTGTCTGATGATGTCATCCATGTATTGCAGGTGATCTGGAGCTCCATCTTTCTCCAGTACTGTCTGGATCAGTCCGTGGCAAATGGTAGGGCTGTGTTTCTCCCCCTGGGGCAGTTGAATCAATGTGTATTGGATGCCCCTCCAGGAAAAAGCAAACTGTAGCCTGCACTCTGCTGTTAAAGGAATAATGAAAAACACTTTAGCAATATCAATTGTGTGGGTGAACGAGTTTTGCTGATCACTGCTTGATTTTCCAGTTGTCGGATCAGCTTGTGTATGGGAATCACTGAGTCTCGGTTGGTACGATATTGTCATTGATGCACCATGGTGTTAGCAGCTGGCACCTGTTGGTCTTCAACCTTCAGCAATCCCACAGCAGAAGGGTCCTCTCTAAGGCCAGGCAAGGTAGACAGCTGTTTAATATTCCCAGTCTCTACAGCCGCTATACTGAGGAGATTGAAGATAGTGGACTCCGAGTGCAAATTGAAGACCCCTCATTCATCAGAAGGCTAAACTTATATATGTTTTCTTGACTGTCCACGTGCTCAAGAGGACTGAAGGTTCGCCAGCCCAGCTGAAGTGCATTTACACCAATGCACGCAGCATGGGCAATAAGAAGGAGGAGTTGGAAGCTGTTGTAGGGCAAGGGGACTACGATGTCGTTGCCATCACGGAAACGTGGTGGGATGACTCGTATAACTGGAGTGCAGCCATGGTGGGGTATAAACTCTTCAGGCGGGACAGGAAGGGTAGGAGAGGAGGTGGTGTAGCCCTCTATGTTAGAGAGTGCTTTGATACCCTAGAGCTCAATTACGGTGAGGAAGGGACTGAGTGCCTGTGGGTTAAAATCAGAGGAGCCCACAAGAAGGCAGACATTGTGATGGGAGTCTGTTACAGACCACCCAGACAAGAAGAAGCAGCTGATGAGCTCTTCTATAAACAGCTGGGGATAGTCTCTAGATCGCTACCTCTTGTCCTCGAGGGAGACATCGATCTTCCGGATATCTGCTGGAAGTACAATACAGCAGAAAGGAAGCAGTCTAGGAGGTTCCTGGAGCGTGTGGAAGAAAACTTCCTCACACAACTGGTGAGTGAGCCGACAAGGGAGGGTGCCCTCCTGGACCTGCTGTTTGTGAACAGAGAAGGCCTTGTGGGAGATGTGACGTCTGGAGGATGCCTGGGACAAAGCGATCATGAGATGATAGGGTTTTCAGTTCTAGGTGAGATGATGAAGGGGATTAGCAAAACAGTCACATTAAACTTCCAGAGGGCAGACTTTGGACTGTTCAGAAGGCTGGTTAGCATAGTCCCATGGGAGACAGTCCTTAAAGGCAAGGGAGCCCACGAGTGCTGGGCACTCTTCAAAAATGAAATCCTAGCAACTTAAGAGCAAGCCATCCCCATGTTCCAGAAAAGGAGCCGGCGGGGGAAAAAATCAGCTTGGTTGAGTAGGGAGATCTTGAGAGATATCAAAAAGAAGAGGAATGTCTATGAGCTTTGGAGGAAGGGGCAGGCATCTTGGGTGGACTACAGGGAGGAAGTGAGATTGTGCAGGCAAAAAATCAGGAGGGCTAAGGCCCAACTAGAAATCAAATTGGCTAAGTCTGTGAAAGATAATAAAAAATCTTTCTACAAATACATCAACAAGATGAACAAGAGAATATTCAGTCCCTATTGAATGCAGAAGGAACAATAGTGACAGGAGATAAGGACAAGACTGAGGTAATTAATGCCTTCTTTGCCTCAGTCTTTAATAGCAAGGAAAGTTGTTCCCTCTATGTACAAACCCAGGAGTTAGAGAAGCAGAATGAGGCTCCCATGATCCAAGAGGAGGTGGTTAGAGACTTGCTTGCCCACCTGGACACCCACAAGTCTATGGGGCCGGATGGGATCCACCCAAGAGTATTGAAGGAGCTGGCAGATGTCCTTTCCAAATCCCTTTCCATCATCTTCCAGCGGTCCTGGCTGACTGGGGAAATTCCACTAGACTGGAGGCTGGCTAATGTTGTGCCCATTTACAAGAAGGGTTGCAGGGAGGATCCGAAGAACTACAGGCCTCTCAGTCTGACCTCAGTGCCAGGGAAAGTCATGGAACAGGTAATCTTGAGTGCTATCATGAAGCACCTGTAAGAGAACTGGGTAATCAGGCCCAGTCAACACGGGTTCACGAAAGGCGGGTCTTGCCAAACTAACCTGATGGCCTTCTATGACAAAGTGACTCGACTACTGGATGAGGGAAAGGCTGTGGATGTAGTCTTCTTGGAATTCAGTAAAGCCTTTGACACAGTTTCTCACAGCATTCTGCTTCAGAAACTGTCAGCCTCTGGCCTGGACAGGCGCACACTCTCCTGGGTTGCAAACTGGTTGGATGGCCGGGCCCAGAGAGTGGTGGTAAAAGGAGTTAACTCCAGCTGGAGGTCAGTAACAAGTGGGGTTCCTTAGGGCTCGGTACTGGGTCCAGCTCTGTTCAATGTCTTTAGCAATGACCTGGATGAAGGCATTGAGTGCACCCTTAGCAAGTTTGCGGATGACACTAAGCTGGGTGGAAGTGTGGATCTGATGGAGGGTAGGGAGGCTCTGCAAAGGGATCTTAACAGGCTGGACTGCTGGGCTGAGACCAATGGCATGAGGTTCAACAAGGCCAAATGCCGGGTCCTGCACTTGGGGCACAACAACCCTATGCAGTGCTACAGACTGGGGGAAGACTGGCTGGAGAGCTGTACAGAGGAGAAGGATCTGGGGGTGATGTTTGACAGTGACTGAACATGAGCCAGCAGTGTGCCCAGGTGGCCAAGAAGGCCAATGGCATCTTGGCTTGTATCAGAAACAGTGTGACCAGCAGTTCCAGGGAGGTTATTCTCCCTCTGTACTCGGCACTGGTGAGACCACACCTTGAGTACTGTGTTCACTTCTGGGCCCCTCACCACAAGAAGGATGTTGAGGCTCTGGAGCGTGTCCAGAGAAGAGCAACAAAGCTGGTGAGGGGGCTGGAGAACAAGTCTTACGAGGAGCGTCTGAGAGAGCTGGGGTTGTTTAGCCTGGAGAAGAAGAGGCTGAGGGGAGACCTTATTACTCTCTACAACTACCTGAAAGGAGGTTGTGGAGAGGAGGGAGCTGGCCTCTTCTCCCAAGTGACTGAGGACAGGACAAGGGGGAATGGCCTGAAGCTCCACCAGGGGAAGTTAAGGCTGGATATCAGAAAAAATTCTTCACAGAAAGAGTCATCGGACACTGGAACAGGCTGCCCAGGGATGTGGTCGAGTCACCTTCCCTGGAGGTGTTTAAGGAACGGGTTGAATAAGTGCTTAGGGACATGGTTTAAGGGAGTGTTAGGAATGGTTGTACTCGATAATCCAGTGGGTCCTTTCCAACCTGGTGATTCTATGATTCTATGTTTCTATTCTATGATTGTATTTGTCCAGTAAAAGCGGAATTAATAACACCAGGTTACACAAAAAGACTTTGTTAAGTAACACTCGAACAACCCACTAACCAAGCACTTAAACCATTACCGATAGGACCAAAAGCTTGGAGCGATACCTTGTGAACGCATTAATCCCTTATTGTGATTGAAGAGGCTGTGGAGAAGATCCAAGCAGGAGCACTTACTGTTGTCACGCGTCTTTGCTGCATGCTGGGTTGCTGGTTTCCTTGGTTCTTTAATGTTAACGGTTTACCCCCAATATCTTATTTGGAATGGCGTTGATTTGTAAAGTGACAACCTCTTCGACATTTATGGTAACGGTCCAGGCGTTGTTGAATTCCTGGCCCCTTTTGTCTGTTTTTACCTGTATGGGAATTCCAAGGCTGCAAATGCATTAACTTTTCTATTCCTTTGCAGTTTTTTAATCTCAGAGGATACTCCTTTTGGACTCTTAAATCATGCTCTCATTAGTGTCTGGCTAAAATCCCCTTTACGGTTGTTTGCACTAGGACCCAGCAGTTGCTGATCTGATAAGGGACACTGGAATGCAGAGTGTTCTTCATAAGTTGCTACTGCCGTGGAGAGAGATAAAGACTCCCAAGCTGAAAGAAAGAAGCTGTTTTCTATTTTCCATTTTCTTTTTCTATTTTCTATGTTCTTTTTTCTATTTTTCTATTTTCTATTTTTTCTTTTTCCATTTTCTTTTCTGCTTTTCTTTCTGTATTTTCTGTTTTTTTTCTTTTTTCTATTTTTTTCCATTTTCTTTTTTCTCTCTCTCCCTTCTTTTTTTCTAGGTATTTTAAATTTTTTTCCTCTGCAGCCTTTTACTCCAAAGGTCCCAGGGTTGCATTTTTAAGATTAATCAAAACAAGCAGAAGCCCAAACCCCTATAAACAAAACCAAACTTGCAAATCTTACAGACGTTTAAAGCGCTTTAAACACACACTCACACACACAGAACCACTCTTTTGAGAGCTAGCTTAATATACCCATACAATGTTGTTTACGACCAGTCAATAAGAATGGCACGATGGTATGAATAGTTAAACTATACACAGTACCAAACACACACAACACTTAAAATATGCACATGTATTATAAAATAAGGTTTGTATCGATTGTTTAACAGGTAATAGTCTTTGGTTGTTACAGCATTTTCATGGCAAAGGACTATCCTGTGGCGGCTGTGAATTATTCATGCATGCGTTGGAGCCGGCGGCTGCTTCAAGCACTGGGGCGGTGGGAGGGGTGGGAGTGGGGGCAGCTTGGCGGCAAAAGTTAGTACTTTTTCTGTTTACAGCTTTTCAAATTTCTTTTATTGCTTCACAACTAACTGATTCCCAGCGAAGATCTGCATCTCATGATAAATCATGGGAAAAATTTGCAACAGTTCAACCTGTTCCCGCAGCTGCGCCTCCCTCCTGGACAAGGAGGACTTGTGCCCATCTGAATTATTTTCATCCTCAGAAGTTTCACTTGGTAGTGGAGGACAGAGGAGTGGATTAGTGGTATTCGGTGGAGACCTTACATCGGAAAGAGGTGGGGCAGAGGATTGTACTACAGTTAATTGTTAGCCTTTACCTCGTGGCTCGGATTCGCTCGCAAGTTCAGCAGGCGTCTTATAAGTCTTGTCTATAGTTGGATATGATTGTTTCTTAACAGCTTCCTCATCCTCAGAATCACTCCACAATGGTGATCTCTTTTTTATTTTCCTTGAAGTCCTTTTAGAAGTCGCCTTTAGGTCCTTCTTCGATTATTTAAGGCACTAGCCTCTGCTAGATCTTGTTGTGCTTTAAAATCTTTCAGTGCTTCATATAGCAATCGCCATGTTGTTAACACACGGGAAGCATTTAAATCTGCCTTTGTGTCATGTTCAAACAGTAATTCACCAGCCTCCTTCAAAGTCTCAATGTCAAAAACACACGGTGATTCTGCAGGCACATTCTTACTCCTTAACCATGCTAAGAACAATTCCAGTTTATGTTCTTCATAATGAACTCCTTTCCTTTTCAAATATGCTTAAACATCTTTACTATTGACTTTTCTTCTTTCAACATATTCGCCCCCATCTTATACTACTAAGTTTCTCAGCTGCTCACCTGAATCTCGTGGAACAGGTGATTACGGGCCCCGGGGCTTCCTTCTTTTTGTCCGCTTGGTCCAGACGGCAAGACGACCATTCAGCTGAGATGTCTCCCCTGTACGCTATCTTCTTCAGTGTCTTTCAGATCCCCAGATCAGTGCCTCTCTTGCTGCATCACGTGAACTTTGGGGTCACCATTTGAGGAGATTGAAGATAACGGACTCCGAGTGCAAATCCAAGACCCCTTATTCATCAGAAGGCTAAATTTATATATGTTTTCTTGACTGTCCACGCGCTCAAGCTTACAATTTTATTGGTTGATTACTACTGTTCAGGTGCCTATTCTAAACACTTAATTGGTTGAGTGATTCTGCGCATATTTACATGCTCTTCTACATTATCATCATGACTTGCATTTCCTTAAGCCTTGTTTTCTTTCTTCTACTCTGGATGTGCTGCCAATTCTTCTCATTCCTACCTCCAACTCTCTCTTACCTCACCGTTCAAGGTCCTTTAAAAACATCGTGGCCTCCAGCTTCTAAGAGTGTTTCCACACTGTATCAAAGGCCGCTTACACTCTTCTGAGTCTTTGAAGTATCCTTTTTTAAGATCGTCTATGCCAAGGATGCACGGTGCATCAGGGCCTGTCACAATGGGGTGCTTTTCCCAGTTATTCCTGGTTAGGCTCACTTCAGCCTCCACTATAGTCAGTTCTTGAGACACCCCTGTCGCTCCAGAAATAGTGATGGATTGTGTCCCTTTATGATTTGATGGCAATAGGGTGCACTGTGCACCAGTATCTACAAGGGCTTTAGACTTTTGTGGTTCTCTTGTGCCAGGCCATCGAATCCACACAGTCCAATAAACTGGAGGCTGGAGGCAGGGCACCTCTAATTTGGAACATAGTAACCATCAAGGAATGGGTTTGTTTGAATCACAGGAGGTTGAGAACAATCCTGATTACCCACACCTTTTAGACAGGATTTAGGTTCCCATCCACTGAAGACTGGAGCAACATTTCTCTCAAAAGCAACTCTATTTGACTTTTGTTTTAACTCATGAACTCGTGACTCGAGGGCAGCAGTAGGTTGTCCATCCCATCTCCTCATGTCCTCTCCGCGATCAGGCAGGAAAAAACACAGTATGTGTCATGGTGTTTGCTGAGTCTTTCATACTGGTTTCTTAGGAGGACATCTTTTCTTAGTGGATGAGATGTGGGTCTGTGAGAAGTAGGATCCATCCTCCTCATGAGACTATTTTCAAACAGTTTGTTGAATCCTTCAGACATTTTTTCAGGTAATTTCTCCAGAGCTGAGCCGCAGGCCTGCAAAGGCTGAGAGAGACTGTCTTCATATTATCAGAGTTTGTCAACCAGTTCACCCACTATTGGAGTACCAGCAGTTTCTCCCCAAATCATTGTTGACAATGTGTGGGAATACATCAGTGGGGCACTCTGCACAAACTTCCACAACGTAGCTTGGTGACATGGCACTTCCTCAGGATCTAAACTTAAACGCCATGTGCTATAGATCAACTCTCACATAGCCAGTTCTCTCAGGTACTTTATACCTTTCTCCATGGTGTTCCATCTGATTGGGTGGCATTCGATGTCATCTCTATAGGCAGCACTTCTGACATTTTTTCATGCCCTCCAGCAGACAGGTAGTGTCTTCATGTCATGCTGGATCTGGTGAGATAACAGGCACAACAGGTGCTGAGCACATCGATGGACAGAGTTATTGGTCATCTTAAAACCCAACCTGTATAGCCACGTGTCTCTACATTGCTCTCTGGCAACCAGATGAAACACTATCCGAGCATTTTACTGAGAACTCCATCACATGTTAGCACAATAACCTCTCCTATGGCTTTTTAATGCCTGCTATTTCACACAGTGCTACCATTGACATAGGTATATTTAGCTATGCATCTCTAATGATATGGTGTCATGGTTTAGCCCCATCCGGCTTGATTGGCAGCTAAACACTAACAGTTATGAACCCAATACCCCCCTCTACTGCCCGGGAAAGGGGAAAGAGAGAAAGAAACTTTTGACTTGGAAATGAAAACACTTTTAATGAAATAATAATAATAATAATAATGCTGATGATGAAAATACTATTTAAAAGAAAATAATAAAATATATACAAATGCACAAAATCAGCCCCTGCCAATTTCTGTACATCACCACTGATGCTGCAGAGCAGGCACAGGAAAAGGTCCTGGGCTGGACTCAGTGGCAGACAGGAGCTGGGCTCAGGAACCAGATTCAGGAATGCATGGATCCAGGATTGGGGCAAAAAGACAGATAAGGTCCTGTTTTACCACAAGAGGCTGTTAGCACTAAGGACACTCAGCATAAAAGCCCAAACTCTCAAATACTCTGTGAAATCAAGTTTTACTCAAGTTATTACAGCAAGAAAGAAAACAAATTATTAGTAGTGGTCAACAACTAGTTAACAGTAACAGCTTTTAAAGGCAATGCATCTAATCAAGTAGTTAAGAAAGATACATCACCAATTGTCCTTTTATCATCATCATCATCATCACCAAATCTGCAGTCACCAGGGAGCCCCTTTTTCACAGCAAGGACTTAGAGAACCTGCCCCTGGACAACTGGGAGGGCCTACGCAGTGTGTCCACTCATAGGTGAGGTCTCCGACCATTGCTGCGAGAGGCTTAGCCTTTATACCATGACATGTGAGTCTGTGAGAAGTAGGCTCTGACCTCCATATGAGACAGTTTACCAAATAGTTTTTCAGACAATTTCTCCGGAGCTGAGACGTAGGCATGTAAAGGAAGAGAGAGGCTGTCTTCATATTGTCAGAGTTTGTCAACTATTATCACTAAAGTAATAGGGCACTGGTATGCAGAAAGGACATTGCTTATATTTGTTTCTATGGAAGCCAAGGTTACGCTGAAGTTGATGGAATGCTCTAAGTCACATGGAGTCTCTAGCCCCAGCTGCTTACTGACTCTCTTTCTCACGCTTTCTTACTCCAAGAATAGCACAGCACAATCACACTGATAATAAAACACTTTCTCACACTCTTATGTATTAAGAACAGCACAGCACCATTCTACTGATAATAGCAATGTGAAAAGTTACAGATTGAAATGTACACATGGCAATGCAATACAAATCATCCATGGGTCACCCACATTGCTCCCTGCAGGTGCGACCCTTTTTTGCCCCTTTGACTTACAGCATTCTATCAACTTCAGAGTAACCTTGGCTTCCATAGAAACAAATATAAGCAATGGCCTTTCTGCATACCAATGCCCTGTTACTTTAGTGATAATCATAAATTTTAAGTGTTATCACTTCTAGAGACAGATGCTGTCTGAAAACATGCAGTTGCCTTTCAGAAAATGAAATTACTTTGACAAAGCTTGGCTGAAAACATAGAAAATGTGTGGGTGATGACCTTGAATTGTTCAGCATGTCCTTGAGCAGTGAGGAGTGAGGAGGCAGGGTATGGCAGACCAAAAAAAGAAAGAGAAAGCACCAATTAGCAGCGAGCTTGAGGCACGTGAAACTAAGGCTTTAACCTACCAGTGAGTAGCTGGGAGTACGTGGACCAGCGCATGGACAGCAGAGAAGGTATATAATGCTGGTACTTGCAACAATAAAGGTCTTTGGTCAAACCTCGCGCCGGAGTCCACGAATCAATCCCTGCAGAAATGTATTCTACTTTATCTCAAACCAGAACATATAGGAATAAAACGCCTGGAGAAATAACTAATAATAACCTCTTTTATATCTTCTTATACTGGCAGATCTCAGATTAATTGAAATTATATGCCCTATGCCTGCTCATCCTTAGGACAGAGATTAAAATGGGAAATGAGCATTTGTACCTATGTACTTAGGTACTCCTAAGTCCTTTTAGGATAAAGTGATTTAAGGGTCTAAAACCTACTACAGGCTAATAGGATATGATACCAAAACAGCACTGCTGGAAGGTGAACAATATTATTGGCACACTCATAGTGAATTTGAGTGACTGTTTCAGACACAAGAAAGACCTAGCTCAACATTTCAGGAAAAAAGAGAAGCATCTTTCATTTTTCAAGTGGAGTTAGCAGGCTTCAAATTAATTTCCTTTCAGTTTTTGTTTCAACTGCCTTCCTTTCATTTTAGAAGAGTACACAAAGATGCAAAGCCACAAGAGAAATTTTATTATGGTACAAATACAGAAAAAAAGGAAGTTTTATTCAGCTTTTCAGCAGATAAGATATCCACTTAATTGGTATCATTTCACAAGCACCATGTATAGATTAAAGAGAGCAGAAACATGGAATATGAGGTCCAACACAAAAAAATAAATAAATGAGACTAACCTTATAGCTCAAGAACTAAGAGTGGGAGGGGAGAGACAAGGAGATGGCTCTAGAACATGTTCTAATCTGTCACAATGAGACAAGGCTCAACTCAATCACTTCACTCAGTACAAATGAATGCATGTTCAAATATAGATTTTTTTTCTTACCCTCAGTTGGAAAATGTCGGTGTGCAAGGGTGAACAGTGAGTTAACATCAAGTTTCCTGTGAAACTGAAGAAATCTGCAATGGAAACTTTTCAGTTATTGACTGAGGCTTATGGTGAAGAGATCCCAAAGATTAAGCTCAAAGGAACCCATTTTTTGTCAGCAGAAGATGTGAAAGCAAAACCAGCAGAGATCCTGAACAGCCTTTCTGTGGAATTGCTTTGAACATTGGCAGCATTGTATGCAGCTGTGTGTCACCTCAGAAGGGAACTATTTTGAAGGTGATTGTAGTTGATTTTCTTAATTTGTTAAATAAAAAGAGTTACAGGCACAGTCTCTTTTGTGTGTGTGTTGGAATCATATATCTTCTGGCCTAGACTTTTTTTATTCCTTTAGATAGTACAAGACATTGACCCCAAGAAAGGCCTCTAACTATGATCGCATAAAGTTTGTTTAAAACATCAGTAGCATCTGTATCACAAATTCCAGATTTTCTCCTTCCAAATTTCTGCCACTTTCCATGTTTAAATTTTTGTCTTTCAGGAAATAAAGTGATGGGAAAATAGTTTCCTGGACAATACTAACAAAAATGGTTCCCAGACTTTTGGGTTCATTTTTAAAATGTCACAATAACAGAGGTCTGAGACATATGCTTTTTCTTTTCATTTAGATTTGGTAACAAGTTTCATTCCCAAGAATGAAAGGGGTGCTTTGGGACAGCATTATTGCAGCTATAATGACCTTTAACGTATGCTGCATTTGTTTTATTATGTAGCCTTACAGTAATCTGTACTCATAAAATCTCACGACTCTTCTCTCTAATGTACTCTCTATTAATTTCTACTTGCATCAAAAATCAAATTGCTATGGTCAATAATTTAAATTCCATCAACAAAAAAAAAGGAAGGAAAATATTGAAAGCATGAAGAGAAATATTTTATTTTAAGAAATATTCTTCTGGCTAATTTAGCTCATGTAGATGAACCAAAGTATTGCAATAGCAACCCCACCTACTGTACACTTTGCACTATGGTCATGCTACAGTGTTTGAATATCAGCTTGATGGCTGATAACATAACATAACATACCATATACCATATACCATATTACATATAACATTACATATAACATATAACATATAACATATAGCATAACACACATGATAACATGTAAATGTAGCATCATCCATGAATGCATGAGCATCACACAGACAACAGGCACTTCACGTAATTAAACAGCCAAGTAGGCAAACCCAGACAAAAGAGCCAGAAGTTGTCAACAGTCAGCTCATAAGTCTATACTTGTATATCATGGCTTATATACAAGTTTAGCATGCCCTTTCTCCAACAGCAACATCTGGGATAGGCTACAGGTCCAAAGCATGAAGCCAAAAGATACTCTTTGTCCCAAAGGGCACACAGTCAAGCCTGAAAATAAAGCCATAAGCCTAAAGGGCTAAGTGAAAATAAAACAGAACAACTCGCCTCACACTCCAGCTTAGAAATTCAGATCACCATAAATGGATGAGACATTTCCAGCATTTGTGTATTCCCTGGTCATCCCAAAGGCTTTTCCCCTTCAAGATTTATTTACACACAGGAATGTAAGTGACCATGTTAGCAACAGCAACATGGTAGATATTTCTATTGCATGCTTCATGCCTGAGTCCCTTGGCTCTTCATAAGCATTAGCTAAATATTCATAGACATCATTGCATAATTGGTTTTGTATCAGTTTTTCTGGTAGGGAAGCCAAAGCACTGATGGATAAGTAATTTATCCAAGATCACATACATGTAGGCAGCAGAATGAGTGTTTCTGCACCCATCATTGCAGAAAGGTCTTTTCCTCTTGCCCAAATAGGGGATGCTGTGACACATCCCAGGTAAAAGTTATGATCTCACACACCTGTCCAGGGTGGTTTAATACTGACAGCAGATGGACAGACAAGAGTAGAATATGAGAAGATAGATCTACCCTCTGGGGACATTTTTTCAAGAAAAGTTTCTTAGGAGATGACTGTCAGACAAACACTGGTTTTGCTTCTCAATATCCAACCATATACCTTGGTTCAGCATTCAGGGAGGGGATTGCAGCTGTGTGGCAGCACAGGCAGGCTGGACACTGAGAAAGAAGACAGAAAAAATGGAAATTACCACTTCTGAGGTGTAAGAAAATGATGGAAAACTTAATGCAGTCTAAGTGAAGGCACTCAATCACAGATATAAAGTGATAGAAAGTAAATTAGACATTTAAATTTACGGTTTAAAAAGTGCTTTAACCTCAGGAAGGTGACAAAACTGGAACAAATTTTGGAGGGAAGAATGACTACAAATGTAGTGCTGTGATCTTAAATATAACTTGGATTTTCCAAAACCAGACAGCGTCACTTGTGTTTACCATGTTCCTTCAATAAGAGACCTAACTTTCAAAAAAGGAAATAAAATAGGTGTCACTTATCCTTGCTTCAGAGAGGGATTAGCTAGATTAGTGAAGTTGGAGAAACTGGGGCTTAGAAAGAAAATTGTAGTATTTACCTATAGGGGTATTAAACCCCACTACCAAGTTATACACTTGTGTTTGGGCCTTCTTTCTTTGACCTGCACAGTCGAAGAAGGTGGTTCGATTATCTGTGTGACAATCTGGAGGCTGATATGGTCACTCCCAGTGTGAAATCAAAAAGCGGGATTTATTTCCGTCTCAACCAAAATAAACAATCTAGATACTCAGGTGTACTGCTGAGGGGCCAACTTCCCAAAGTTGCAAAACCAGATTTCAGTCTGATCAGATTATAGTCTGATGCTTTAAACACAGCCAAGGTCACTCAGATTTGATCCTACACACATACGATACCATTAAATGCAGTAAAATAAGTGAGAGGAGGGGGAAGAGAGGGGAGGGGGTGAGAGAAGAGAGAGTGAAAAAAGGAAGGGGTCACTACTCCAATGGGCAGCAGCAGTTTCTTGGGAAAACGTGGTATCTCCGGCAGCAGCTCCAGCAGCAGCTTCTTCCAGGCTGCGTGGTCCAGGCTGGTCCTATCAGAGGGATGGGTGTGAGCCTCGTGCCTCCTTGCAAGTTCTTTTACAAGGCCAGTCCATGCCCATCAGCACATGGGGAGTGGTCTTGCCATGTGTGTGCAGAAGCTCCTTCAGGAGGGTCTGGAGGTTCCAGGGCAGTCAAGTGTGGGGGGGGGCAGCGCCCACACTGGACTCCCTCCCCTTCCCCCCAGCAGCTGGCTCAGGACAGTGAGTTCTCTCAGCCAGGCAAAGAGGGGAGGAGGGAAGGAGACTGCCGCACCTCCTCTTCCCCCTCCTACTCATTGTCGTCACCACAAACAAGGGTGCAAATAGCCACCCCTCAGACAAATGTTTAAGACAAGCAAAGAAGAAAAGTCAGTCTTTACAAGGGGAAATAAGAGTCTCCAGTAACAGAAGAAGTGATCGACTGGTGATAGTTTGTTAGTGGGACTCCTCAGGGATCATTTTTAAGTAGTCATATTAAAAATGCCTGTGAGAGACCTTGGTACAAAATGCAGATATTTTTCTAATGTTTAATTCTGAAAATGCAAAAGATATTGCTTTGGGGAGGACTGACATGCTGAGTGGGAGCAGTCAGGTGAACTTGAGAACTGGAGAACTGGATTAACAGAAACAGTGGCAGTTCTGACAGACGAGTTAAAAAACTTCTGATATCTTCTCGGAATGACTGAAAAGAAAATCCTGAGTGCATTCATGACTGATATGGTCATGAAAAATGCAAACGAGATCTACGATAGAGAGATTTTTGGCAGCCTCAAAGACTCTGTTGTTTTAAACAACACATTAGACTATTAAAACTAGAATTAATGATGTAAAAGGATTTTGTGTCTAAAATGGGGATATCAGACCCTTTCTTCTAAAACCATAAAACCTAATTCAGGAGGAATGTGGTCACCTGCTGAAAGTGACTGTGCAATGTAGTTGTCAACCATGGTAAATCATAAAATCACGGAATTATTTAGGCTGGAAAGGACTTTTAAAATAATCAAGTCCAATCTTTAATCTAACACTGCCAAGTCCACCACTAAACCCTGTCCCTAAGTGTGGAGAGCCTTGTCCGGAAGAACCACACGTCCTCATAGAGGTAATCTGGAACTCCATCCTCTTGTTTTTTCCGCTTGGACATGCTGACAAGTCTCTTTTTCTGCTCTTTACTTCCTCATAATGTTGTACTCCCTTATTCCATGACTTCTGTTGTTCTGTCAAGGTCAATGCAGGCTGGATTGTTCACGTAGGCCTCATAAATATGTCCTTGCTCCTTGAGCCATTCTTCTACACCTAAGTACTATATCTACAAAGCTTTTAAATACCTCAACCACTTCCCTGGGCAGCCTGTTCCAATGCTTGACAACCCTTTCACAGAATCACAGAACAGTCAGAGTTGGAAGGGACCTCTGGAGATCATCCAATTGGACCCTTCTACTAAAGCAGATTCACCTACAACAAGTTGCACAGTTATGTGTCCAGGCAGGTGAAGAAATTTTTCCTTTCAGTGAAGAATTTTTTTCTAAAGGACCATACCTAATGACCCAGGCAGCAATTCCCAGGCCCATATTCCTGATATTCATTTAAATGAAACTGGGATTTCCTGGCAAGTCATATTAACAAATACAAAAGGTAGCAAAAGGTGGA
Source organism: Cuculus canorus (assembly GCF_017976375.1). Lineage (NCBI taxonomy): Eukaryota > Metazoa > Chordata > Aves > Cuculiformes > Cuculidae > Cuculus > Cuculus canorus. The sequence continues at coordinate 16,210,499 of NC_071440.1, forward strand.
AAACATGTTTAGAGTGCTTCATGGGCTAGAGGTTTATTGTATAGAGATACAATTCACCATATCCACATCAGAGTAATATTGACCTGTTTGCTACAAACTACTGAGCACCTCCAGTCAAATGGGGGTTTTAGACCTTGGGTAGCATTTCCAGAAAGTCCTGCAAGAGTCATTCATAATGGGCAGTCCTGCTGCGATGAGCAATCCCTAGCCAAATCCAGACCCAAAGATGAGTGTCCAGACTCTCCTGGTCACAGAGTGAATTTGCTGTGAGCAACACACTGAACAAGGAGTATTCTGAGATAGTCAGCAGGGTAACAGCCCTCTTAGGAGAGAATCCAAATCGTAAGTCCATGCTGGGTAAAAGGGACAGCTTTGGTGATTGGGAGGCTTTCATGGTATTGTCTTGACAGTGAAAGACTAAGCCAATGAATCCCTGAGGAGATTAATGACACAGACTCTGATATATTGGATCGAAGACCTTTATTGCTCTGAGTGAGCTCCTTATACACACAATGTTATGTTGCATCTAAAACTTGGCATCATTTGATTGGTTACAAACAACTGTTCACGCATATAAGTTTATACTACTATTGGTTAGCTGCTACTGTCCACACGCCTATATCAAATGCTTACTTGGTTAATTAACTTTGCATATTTTACATGCTTTCCACCTAAGTTATCATGATTTCTACTTTTCTAACTTATACCTCACTCTCAGCTTCTGGGCATACAGCCATAGCTTACTGTTGCTATCCGTTGTTTCCTCTTACTGCACTGTTCATGGTCCTTCAAGGGCATCATGGCCTTCGTTAATATAAAATGTTTCTACAAATCCCATGTATGAATATGTGGGGAAACAGACCATGTTCCCCTTACCTGGCTCTCTGCAAACTCAGAGAACTTCGACTTGCTCTCATTCTAATAAAAAAATAAAAATAAAAAGTCTGTCTCCATCTTTCTTATAAGCCCTCTTTAAGTACTGAAAGGCCACAATAAGGTCTCCCTGGAGCCTTCTCTTCTCCAGGCTGAATAATCCAAACTCTCTCAGCACATCCTTGTAGGTGAGGTGCTCCAGCCTTCGGATCATTTTTGTGGCTTCCTCTGGACCTGTTCCAAGAGGTCCATGTCCTTCCTGTGCTGAGGACCCCAGAGCTGGAAACAGCACTGCAAATGAGGTCTCACCAGAGCAGAGTAGAGGGAGAGGATCACCTCCCTCGACCTGCTGCTCACACTTCTTTTGATGCAGCCCAGGATACAGGTGGCCTCTGGGCTGCGAATGCACATTGCTGGCTCATGTCCAGTTTTTCATCCACCAGTATCCTCAAGCCCTTCTCAGCAGGGCTGCTCCCAATTGCATCATCCCCCAGCCCGTATTCATACCAAGGGTGAAGTGACAGGGCCTGATCAACAGGCCTAAAACAACATAGGTAACCCATGGATGATTCATATTGCATTGCCATGTGTACCATTCAGTCTGTAACTTCTCACTATTATCAGTGGAATTGTGCTGTGCTATTCTTGGTGCAGAGAGTGTGAGAAAGAGTATCGTAGTTTACAACAGTAGTTGTATTGTCAGTAGACTTGGGCTTGTGGTAAAACAACGGGTTGCCCCAACCCAGGTGCAGGGCCTTGCACTTGGCCTTGTTGAACTTCATGAGGTTCACACAGGGCCACTTCTCAAGCCAGTCCAAGTCCCTCTGGATTGCATTCTGTCCCACAGACATGTCAATCGCACCACACAGTTTGGTATCACTCGCAAGCTTGTTGGGAGTACACTCGATCCCACTGCCTATGTCACTGATGAAGATATTAAACAGTACTGGTCCCTGGTCCCAGTATGGACCCCTGAGGGACACCACTCATCACCAGTCTCCATCAGGACACTGAGTCATTGGCCACTACCCTCTGGATGCAACCACCCAAACAGTTCCTGATCCACCAAACAGTCCACCCATCAAATCCATATCTCTCCAATTTAGAGAGAAGGATGTTGTGGGGGGCTGTGTCAAAGGCTTTACAGAAGTCCAGATAGATGGCATATGTACCTCTTCCCCGTCCACTGATGCAGTCACTCCATCATAGAAGATTACTAGGTTGGTCAGTCAGGACTTGCCCTGGTGAAGCCATGCTGGCTGTTTTGAATCACCTCCCTGTCCTCCATGTGCCTTGGCATAGCTTCTAGGAGGATCTCTTCTATGATCTTCCCCAGCACAGAGGTGCACCCACTTGTTAGTGCATCTAGTGTGACTGAAGTGCAGTGGAATTAGGGCACTGATTCCCTCAATTTGTTATCCTATTTCTAAACTATTCCCTTGAGGATTTGTCCTATGGATGAATCCATATCCCCAAAATTTAACCATGTGAAGGTCAGGCTACCTAATCTAGCAGCTATCTAGACACCAGAGGTGCCTCCTGCCCTACAATGATGAAGTGCTGACACTTGGGTTTACTCTGGGAAGAAGGTGGGCAGTTAATACTAGGAGATCTAGGTCCACTTGTATGATTTACACAAGACTGTGCATAACAACTGTTGGCAAAGCAAGGAGTAGAATCAGACTGCCTTGCAGGTTTGGTGTCTATCCCAACCCTGGCCAAGGACTTCAACCATCCACCCCAGTTTTGGGCTGGAACTGTGAAAAGAGATAACTCTACAGTAACACATCAAGGCCAGGCTCAAAGGACAGTGCCCTACTGTACTAAAAACTATCAGGACTGCAGATAGCTTGAAGGCACCTCTTCAAAAACACCTCTTACATCTTCTCTGCAGCAGATTTTTCCTGGGAATTGAACTGTGACTTAATAAAATAACAAAAAAAAAGCCACTCCATACTATCCTCATGTTTCTGCTGCTGCAGAGCTGTAAAAGTTAGTGTCCATGTTTATTACTTACCAATTGATTAACATCAGCTTATCAACTTAATGTTAGCATTGCTGTGAAATAAAAGGCCTTATTTAAGTTACTTAATATAGTAACTTACATGCCCACAAGGACAAACCCTTGTCATTTTTTTCTGGTGCAAAAGCAGATGAAGATTTTTTAAGCCCCTTCTCTGCATTTCTCTTTTGTGATGAGGAACACTCATCTGTGGAGGCAGAAAACTTTGTTTATTTTGGAGCATTTCACTATCTGAGGTTGGAGGGAGACTGCCGCGATTGAGAGACGGGACACAGCCTGATGCAAGCAAGATGTCGATTTTATTGTATTCTTAACATATATTTATACTAGTTACAAGCGACGCGTTTCACGCTGATTGGTTATAGTCCATTGCTGTATGAGCTAATATTTGGCATTGCTGCATAGCTACAGATATCTACTCTTTTTGCGGGTCATTAGCTTCTTTAGACAGTAACAAGGTTTCCTCCTATCTAGATGGTTGCTATGCCATTTGCACGTAGCCCACATAGCTGTTACTCCTTGCTCTTCTTTTCTTGAGGGGAGTTCTTGTTTTTAGCTTATCCAAGGTCTGTGGCCGAGCTTATCCAACACATCCCCCTTAAACAATCTTTCTGTACTTTGGGTTTTTCCACTTCCTGTCAGACCTTGTCCTACAGGAGACCCTGCAGACAAATGTGTTATCACAGATAAAGGCAGGGTAAACCATGGTGGAGGAGCTGCAATAGAGGGGGTAAGGAAGGGAAGATGGGAATCAAACTGATTCTACCACTGGTGAAAACTCACTACCCCTCGAAAATGCTATTACACCACTGAAGTCGTGGGTTCTGGAAATACCTAAATTATAACTATTGGTAGCAACAAAAGAAACAGCAAGGTAGAAGTAAAAGTGATTAAGCAAGCTGATGACAAAGAAGAAGCCATCAATTCACCTAGGTAAGTGGTCCTGACTCCACTGGGGTTAGGTGGTAGGAGCATGAGGCAGAAGAAATAGCTGTGGGGCTGAGAAGGGCTTGGACCTAGAGGCACAGGGACTATTTCAGAGACAGTAATGAAGGATTGAGGGGCAGAGGTGGCTCTGAGAAAGGGTTGAAATCCCTGGGCTCCAGAATATGGAATATGAGTTTTTGAAGAAGGAAGATGGGTACAAGAGGACAGAGGTTGAAGGTGACAGGCATCCCCACTGGACATTCACCCAGGCAATTATTTATGTCAAATTATTCCATATATAATCAAAACATATTTCATCACTGATAGAATATTCCTGAATTGCCTGAAGCAGAGGGACAGGCTAATGTGAGACAAAACTCTTTTAACCGAAAATACAAGATGAATTGGGTAATTTTTTTTACAGGTATAAGTTCCATAAAATATGCTGCAGCCTGCTTTGAAAGTCTTTTGTGTCCATTATAAAGATCGGTAGATGCTAGGTGCTTAAATTTGACAAACGAATTGGTAGAAGCATCTTCCTTTAAATGCTTACAAATTTATGAAAGTGGATTGATCTTATGGCCATGAGCTTGAAATTGGATTGTTCCAAGATGTAAGTGCATAGGATCCACTCCCTTAGCTCAGTTAATGGTAAAGACTGGAGATAGTTATTATTGACTTGCTTTCAGTGTCACAGAGGCTTTTGGCTTGAATTTTGACTAAGTAGCTGATTTTATGAAATGGTCTGTGCTCAGCACACTATAGGTGGATATGTGACTGGGAAGTATCACACTGTTGGAGATCGACAGTGTGGACATTTGAAATGGTGAGGCATCCCACTCTGCAGCTGGGACACTCAAAGACAGTTCAGCAAATATCCTTTCTCCATGACGCAGAAACTCTTGATTGCCTGCTGGAGACATGTGGCCTCCAAACCATCCTGGGACCTATTACTGAATTGCCCTTGATACTGAGCATGGTGACAACCTCTCCACTGAAGAGAATGGATGGATGGATGGATGGATGGACGGACGGACGGACGGACAAAATCAGTGACACCCACTGGATTTCATGATTCTTCCTTTAATGTAGACCTTCTCACTAGACCTTCGTAACTGAACTCCTTAGGGCTCTAGCTTTGTCTTCAACACCTTGTTCAGCATGTCAAGTAATTTGCGAGAAGAGAGAAGCACTTTGTTGGGGACCAGGGGCTTTGTGGGTGGTGCTCCCACTTGTGCTGGGTGGGGGGACCTTTCCTGCTGTCCTGCAAAGCGTTCATGGTTGGGGGTGGTGGGGTGGGGGTGGTGCTCGCCTGGATCCGTGGGAACCGACCAGGGAGTGAAGACAGGGGAAGAGATTTTCTTCGAAATAATGAACTTTGGGCCGGGTTTGGCGATCGGATGGGAGGAGCAGGGCTGGCTGGTCCGCAAGGCCAAAGCGAGGACCTTCCATCCCCCCTGGGTACGCGCGGAGCTCTGCGTCCAGCAATCGAGGGGGACTATGGGCGTGCGCGCACAGCGCTGCCTCCCTCCCTCCTCCGGGCGGCTTGAACACTCCCACCTGGAGTGACTATCCTCGTCCAGGAAGGGACTGGTTTGGGGGATTCATGGGATAAAGAGGCGACCGCCAGCCTGGAGAGAGGCGTCTCCTTCTCTTTGTTAGTGGCTCCAAAGTTTAACAGCCGGAAGAAACGATAGTTTTGTTGCTGTTGTTGTTTCTAATTATTTTTAACGGGCTGCACCCCCCAAGGCTTTGGCGGTCCGAGAACTGGAGCTGAAGCGGGAAGCCCTCAGGAAAGCTCTCTCCCCCCAAACCCTTGCTAGATGGGCTGCCTGCTTGTTGCACAGCTCCTGCCCTTTGGCTGCCCCGAAGCGAGAGCTCATAGCGATCTATATAACCCTTTGGAAATGCCTATATAGAGCTGGCTTTACGGAAGCGTGCCTATAGTAGAATACCCTCCCAGGCAAGTCACTTTTTTAACATAACCCTGAAATCATGGTGAAGGAGGAGGGGATGAGAGGGATGTGATTGAAGAGGAAAGAAGTTGAATTTGGGTGTAGAGAGGGAGGTGACGAGCCAGACCCCTAAGTGGGTAATGGGAACCGTCAAAGTGTAGTAGTGTAAAAACCACTAGAGAAATTTTGTTTAAACAGTTAGCCTTAGAGAATGCAAATGCAGACTGTCAGAAAGTTTTACTGCCTTTAAAGAACAGAAACCCGTCACATTGCAGTTCAGCTCATCCCTACGGCAGTTAAGGGCCCCTTAGGAAATGGACTTAGTACACTGTTAATTGGACGATCATCTGTCACAAAGCAAGGATTATTGGTTTTACCGAGATTGATTGATACCAACTTTACGGGAACAATACAAGTAACGACTTGCACGCCTATGCCTCCTCATCCGTGCATGTTAATGGGCCACAGCCATGTTGTTTTTCAGATACCGGAGGGATATCAAACTACCCAGAAATGCCCCATCCTTAAACTCTCTCGGTGCCTTTAGAGAGCTGGGTGAAGACTGCATTGAGTTTTCCCCTCCCCGTTATTATGATTATAGATACATCTTTCCAAGGCGTCCTCTTGCCCCTGAAAAACTCCACGTAGATCTCTGCCCTTTTGTTGTGTCTAGTTGGGTTATTCAAGAGCAGAAACAAAAGCTCGAAGTGATGTGATCTAAATGGGTTCCGGGGTTTTCCAGATGGGACCACCTCTGTTCCAAATGCCCTCTCTGTTTTCTGCTTAATATGATAAAAAGCGATCAAAAAAAAACCAAACCAAAACAAAAACAAAAAAAAAAAAAAAAAGAAAAGAAAGAGCTGCACTGTAGACTGAACAGAGCAGCGAAATCTACCCAAACGTATTTTAAAACCTTTCTTTGCTGCCTAGATTTTCTTAAGAGAAAGCAGTTTATAATGATACCTTCTGTGTCTGCTACTTACACGGCTGCAAGTTTCAATGGGATGTGGAGGGGTGGGAGAAAGGAACAGATCCGCATTGGGAGTGGGTTTGTGTTTTGGTTTTTTTAAACGCATCGAGGTTATCTTACTTCTCGTGGCCTCTCTGCTACAATATTTAAGCGCTTGGAAGTAAATAAGGGCCATGAAGATGTTTTGAGGTGGTTTAAACTAGGCCACTTTTCTCAGCTGTTCGTTTTTACACGAAGCAATTTGCAGCAAGAGGATCTGCTGCTGTCGCCTCCTGCTCAGCCGCTCCAAAGCAGAATGCAATAGAGGAGGGAAGAGGGAAAAGGAGTCAAGACTCGTTTTTATCCCTTCCAGGCTTCTGGGAGAATTTTGTTCACTTTCCCCCTTTCTCTTTTAGGTGACTCTAACCTAGCCGTTGCAAACGGTAACAGCAAATAACGAAATGAACGGTGATAACTGGAGGTGGTATTAGGACAGGAGCCCAGGTCTGCAGCTACCTGGGGGGTGTGGGGGTGTTGAGAGAATGCAGACACCCCACCTCAAGTTGAGGTTCCCCTCCCTACCCCTTGCCCGGGCTCTAGGCTGGGGTCCGGCCCCTGGACGAATTGACCTTTCTCCAGCAAACTGAGCTCACCATGCTGGAGTCGCATTACCCCACAAGGCTTTTCAATGGGCTTAAGTAGGAAAAAAAATTAGAGAACTGTATATTCTTGCCCCACTTCTCTAAGGTGCTGGTGCGGCCATCCTCTGCTCCACCAAATCAAGATCCCTCGGTCTGGCTGTGGGCAGTGCCCGTGTGACACGCAGGGTCTGGCACCCCCTCTCCTCCACGGGGACTAGCACATCTAGTCCCCACGGGTTTCAGCTTTCTCTATAGAGGAAGCTGAGGAAGCCCCCTCAATTTTTTCCAATGGAATTCAAGGACGTTGATAGCACCAAACAGGTGAACAAAAATGTTTAGTTTTAGTTTTCGTTTAATCATCACAAAATAAAACGCAGGAGTTCGCTAACAACTCCCCCAGACCAAGCATGCGTTTTCAGCCATTCTCGGGCTGTGGGAACCGAATTCAGGGGACAACTTCGTTGAAGGCGCTTTCACCTCCTGCAACCGCTTTTCCTCCTTCAACAACGCTGGGCTTTGCCCCTGGGGCAAAGTCGTCCATCCCTGGTTCTCCCGGGAACTATCGGAACCGACCAAGGAGAGAAGACGAGAGGAGATTTTCTTCGTGGCATGATAACAGATCGTACAATGTGTGACACGGGTTTAACCAATAAAACAATTTGAATCAATTAGCTGGAAGAGGAGAGTTTTGAAGTGTAAAATTCATGTCAGTCAGGCTAGGTAAGCGTTGATTAACATGTCACCAATGTGAGGCTTATAGCTATTGCTCGCATGAAAGTTCCGTGCAAAAGAGACTCAAGAAAAAGTAGGAGGGAAAGGGAAAAGGGGTAACTTTCGAGTGACAGGGGCGGCACGGGGTCAAGCAGGGTTTAATAAGAAGTGACAGAAGTAATAAGGAGAGGTGTGATTTCCCCCCCCCAAAGTTAGTGAGGACCCGAGCGATCCAAGGGGCACCGCCGTTTTGCTTGCGAGGTTGTTGGGGGTGGTGGGGAGAAGCGGAGAGAGTTGCTGAGCTTTAGCATGGATGTCCTGAGAAAGGTCAGTGCAGAGATTTTCACATGGATCTTTGATGCCCAGAAAAGCAAAACAAAACAAACAAAAGACAAAACAAAACAAATAAAAGACAAAACAAAACCAAACCCCAAGTTTTCGTAGCTAAATGTGCAGAAAGGTTTAGCATTGGTCATGTGCATGGAGAGAGAGAAATGGAAGCATTTTTGTAAAAAAAAAAAATAAAATAAAATGAGTGGTATTAGGAAACACATGATGGTCCAGATGTCCTCCCGTTTTAGCCAGAAGGGAGTTTTTCTTTTCCCTGGGTTTTGGCCAGTTCCACAGTTTTCCTTGCTGGAAAGAACCCGAGTTGAGCAGTTTATGTCTCCCTGTTCCCTGCTGCCGGTGGGGGAGGGGTTGTTGCAGAGAGGCCACCTCGTCCTCACTCTGCGTGGAGCGGCGGGAGGGGACCTGTGAGGTTACCAGTGCTTTTTGGGGATAGATCATGAAAAAAGTCTACATTTTTACTGCGCTGCATTCACCCGCTTTTGAAAAATGGGAGGCAGACACGACTACCGTGCTGCAGATTATTTACTTTTTTTTTCCCCCTTAATTTGGAGCATAAAGCAATTAGTAAAAAAATATATTTGAGCCATGTTGCTCTTTGTGGGAGCTTAAACAAGAACCTGGGTCCTTTCTGAAAGTGTTTTTGGGGAATGACTCCAGTGTAGGTACTTGGGAAGGGGAGTGCGGGTCGCAGCAACTGTTCGTGCCCGTGAAGGCATGGTTGTGGCGAGAAATCAACTTTTTTTCTCTCTCCTCTCCCCTCCTTGTCCTGTCATTTTGGACAGATCTGTTAAAAAAAAACATACCGTTTTCAAAAAGACACGGCTTTTATATCAAGCATATTCAGTTTCTTAGAAGTGATTGGGCTCAGACTCCTGGGGGGAAAAAAAAAGGAGAAAAAGGGGAAAAAAAAAAAAAGCCAAAGCGGATCTCACCTTCAGCCATTACGTCCCCTTGCCGTGAAACGGCACATGGAGCTGAGTGGGCCTGGAGGAGAGCTCCGCGGAGCGGTCAGGGGCCAGCGGCGTGAGGCCGAGCCCTGACGGGGTGTCTGCATCCCCTCCCAGTGTGTGGAGAGAGGGGGAAGGATGGGGGAGCCAGATCCCCCCTTCATCGCCCCCACGGCAGTTGACGTCACCAGGCCCACGGGGGGACCACAGAATGCCTGGCGTGGAGCTTCTGCACTTCGCACCAAGGGCAGGGCTCCAGCTGAGTGAGGATGTGCCTCCCTCCCCGCAGCAGCAAAGGGTGCCGGGCAGGAAGAATGTGCAAGTGGCCGTGGAAAGCATCGAAACTTTTTTTTTCCACTCCTCTTCCACGCTTTCCAGCTGATGCACTGGCCCTGGGGGCTCGGAGGGAGGCACCTTCCAGACTGAGCAGGCAGGCACGGAGCGGGAGCAGTGACTGCAGAGGTTTCTCAGAGCACCTTCCCGGGTGGGTTTTGGAGGGCCAGGGTCGCTGAGGGTAGCGCCTCCCCAAGCCAGGAGACTCGAGGGGGAAGTTGAGTTGTGCTTGCGGTGGGGACCCCCCATCCTGTGTCTCTCCCCGTTCCCCTCCCGCAACTGGAGCAGAGCAGCCCCCCCGGTGCTGAGGTGATGGTGACCAGCTCGCTGTCCAGCCCCACAGACATCTTGCGGCCGTTGTCCATTGCGTACCCACCGGACCCCATGAACCAGCTGAGAGCCGTTCACTCCGCCATGAAGTCCAACCAGGTGGGGCAGGTGATCCTCTACAGCATCCCCATCGTAACCTTGGTCGTTGACAGGCAGGAGCAGCTGTGCCTGAGGCAGATCACCAACACCCTTCTCAAAAACTTCAGCTATAACGAGATCCACAACCGGCGGGTGGCTCTCTTTCTTGTCTCAGCAGATTCAGTAACACCCATGCCCCCCAAGACCAGAATGTCTGGGTAACCCTCCCCAATGTGACAGGACAGGATGCATTGTGCCTCATCCAGGGCCACCCTCAGAACCCCTTCACCACGTGCTTCATTAGAGTTCCTCTAGCAACCAAGTTGTTGATGGGCCTTTGCAACACTGCAAGAGCTAAAGAGGCTTGTCCAATGACAGAACTCTGGCCATATCTTGTTCACCTAGGACACTCCTCTGTACGCCGATAACTGCACTTTGTTAAATTTCATCAGTAGATGCCATGATACAATATCTTGGTGGGTAAACGCCACACAGTGAAGGTACTGTAATTTGTCTAATTGGTGCAACATGACAGCGACCGACGTAACTATGAGCTTTTCCACACATATGACACTGCCATTGGGTCTGTTCCTCATCTGTGGAGACAGGGCCTGGCCTGGTCTCCCAAAGGCTGTTAAGGGAGACCCATGCACATTGGGTCGACTGACCACATTAGCACCAAATGTCACTGTGGCCTGGTGGTTACAGCACAACCAGACATGGCATCAATCACATTGTGACATACATGCATTTGTACCAGACTGTAGAGATAACGTGGAATTCTGGGACACTGCAAAGATAATCGCTGCCTCTGCTTTTGCCCTGGGCATTGCAAGCCCTCGTGCTTTAACTGAATTAAATCGATTAGGCTGCTGGTTAGCAAAGTTTAGCAGTGCTCCTAGTATGGCTATCGTGGACTTGCTTTTAGACATAGATAGCATATGACACGCAACTTTACAAAATCGTGCTGCAACTGATTTTTTTATCATTAGCTCATGGACGTGGATGTGAAGATTTTGATGGTGTATGTTGCATGAATTTAAGTGCTTCAAGCTCTATACATGCCCAATTGCAAAAATATGAACTCTCACCCAACACCTTTTAAAGGACAGTGGATGCAATCCATTCGCAGGATGGACATGGGGGTGGGAGTGGCTAAAAAAGGGCTTTTTATTATGTTGTATAGTTGGAGTAGGATTTTTATGTATACTTTGTTGTATCCTTGTTCAATTTCTCTTATTCACACATTGTCTGAATCCATGTTACATCATACATTAGTGTGAGTAGTTGAATATTGTCATGTCCCAACAACAGACCACGTAGTGGCATGTATTGGAGATAATAAATAATGGTCCCTTGTGGGACATGATATAGACAAATAATATATATATAGTTAACCTGTTGTACACTCGAATTTTAAAGTAGTGAATTAACTTAGGTGATAACTCTTAGCCAGCTTGTGGTGAGAAAGTATGTGACTATACTTAGCTAAGCAGATAACAGGCAGGGAATTGGATAAAAAAGTAGAAAAGTGGTTGGTTGGAACTGCCTGGTATTTACAAGACCTTGAAGCAGAGCGCAAGGAGCATGAGTAGCCAGGAAAGGTGTTATGGGAGTAAGGCATGGTGTTGTAATCACTGTTAGCGTGGGACAAACAAGTCGGCGCTCAGCCTGCTCACGCACTTGCCACGTGAGGGGCGGGTGATGTTGCTAACCCTTTTCCAGTCCCCGAGAGGATAAAAGGCATATTTCAGCAGAGATTTCAGAAATATATCAGGTTACACAATGAAACAGGGTGAGAAAGCATAAAATGACAGTAATTGAAATTCTTCAAAACCTTCCTTTAAAAGGGATTACAGCATACTGCTTTTAATATCTGTCAGAAAGACGTTCAAGGTCTTTTATGTTTTATCTATGCCAACATTTATACTATCTCCACAATAATATTCTCTACGCAAAATGTATAACACATTTACAAAAACTACATTATACAAATTAAATTAAACCACCTTTTACTGACTGCTAAACATCTCCAAGGGGTTTGGGAAAGATGGGATTAAGAGTTTTGATACTAAATTTTCTATTGCAGTGTCTTAAAGAGAGGGGAGAGAAAGAGTTGTACAAGGAGTGGAAACGAAAAAATGGGTTCTTGTAGAAATCTTATATAATAACAAAGAAGAATTGAAAGATCGCAAATATTTGCAAATATGTTCCATTTCAAAGGGTATTTTTTAGAAATACTTAATAATAAAACCTGCTTTAGCAATGATGTATGAGGAAGAAATGTTCAGTGGGTTTAGTTTTTGCAAATCTTGTGGATGGGGATTCAAGATTGTGGACCAATGGATAGCACCTAATTATCTTCTATACTTTCAAGTAATTACCACTGAGAGCACAATGGTGATACTAGCAGAAGTAAACCCTAAGAACCTGAGAATTTTTAGGAATACAGTACACTGTGCATAGTCAGTGTCCTGCACTGTGGCCACTTTATTTTGTAAAAAAATATTATTTTTCTCTTTTAGAAAATGATTCTGTCTATGCTAATTTTAAGCAATAAATTATGGTGATTATTTGAGTTTTACTTAGTTGTTGTAGCTCCTCTCTCTCAAACTCCAAAGGTTTGGATTCATTGACACTGTGAGTCTGTGGTAGCTATATGTTTATCTTCACAGTAAATTTAAATGTAAATTTTAGTTTTCAAATATATGTACTACCCTTCATGTTTTGACTCTGTGGAGAATCTTAAATACATTAAGTCAACTGAGAGCAGCACCTGGGTGTTTGAAGGTCTCAGGACCGAATCTGAAACGAACTGGCTGTAAAGAAATGCAAAATGTTCAGGGTCTTGTTGAGGGATTCCTATCTGTATGCCTGTGTAGGACTGCGCCTTCTTAATCTTGCTAATTAGTGCATTGCATTCATAGTGCTTTTCAGTTTGTATGTCAAACCATTTTGGAGAATATTTTGTCTCTCTAGTTCCTTTAATATACTTAACACATTTATGAGTTACTTAAAGCAATGCCTTTCTATTAAGATTAAGAAAGATGAAACGATCCTGGCAATTCCTCTCGATGTAAGATGGACTTGTATTTATCAACTAAACCCAGTAAAGAGAGTCTTAAACCAAAAGCAGTATTTTCTGTGCAAAAGATGATCATTTGTAAGTGCATATGTTTGCTTCTTATTCTGAAATCATCAATGAACTTAAAAAATGATAATAAGCAAAGCTCTTTCCAAGGCTGAAATAGATATGGGCTCGAAGATCCCATAGACCTTCATACTGCATAGCCAGTAAACTGTCAGTGAGGATCTCCTTTCCTTTTCTGTCAGGCAGTGCACAGAAAGCTCAAAATTATTCAAATTCCCATGGCAGATTTGAAAGACAACTGTGACTAACTTATGTAACTGGTCCATTTTGGGGGGAAAGCTGTGGTTTGCCATCTCAACCCTCCTTCAGCAGCTGGTGGTGAAGGATAGAAGAGCTGTGTGTGTTTGGCACACAACAGTGTTTCAAGGCTACCTTGCAAATGCTGTGTATTTCTTTAAGAGAAGTTGAGTTCTATGAGCTGTTCCTCAGGCAATCTCACTTTTTTATCTGTTTTAATGAGAAAGGAGAGCTCTAAAATTGAGTGTTAATAACAGCTTGAAGTCACCTTGTCAAATCTTGTTACAATTTCCACATTTTTTGTTTTGATTTGTAAAAGATTGTTTGGTAGGCATTTCAGGAATATTCAGGCTAGAAGTGGTGAGCCAGATTCTTCCATTTACTTTTAAATATATATCCAGAATAACTGCAAATATTGACTATTGTGCATTTGCTGTATATTTACTGTAGTTCATAGAAGGTTGAAAACAGCTCGGCATTATATATACAGCAAACTGGATGATTGGGTAGTCTTTACTGGGAAGATAACAACATAAAATTTTATTACGGAATGTTTTTGCAAAAAAAGTAAATAAGTTAAAAGTTGAAATAGGGAGAGATAAGGCAAAGTTTCAGATGTGGGATCCAGAACTGCATATTAATAGATAATATTGTGTATAAATGGATCTGCATAACAGACAAAACTGCAGATGGACTGTAGGATTGTGTCCTTATTTATTATTCCTGTCACACTTCTGTTATTCCTAAGGTGCTCTGGAGTTCTCTTTGAATTATTAAAAAAAGGGTGGAACGTTGTTGAATTTTTTTTTTTTTTTTTGCAAGTCTCACAATATTAGGTGTGTTGTTTTATTTTTTTAAAGACTCATATTCTGGAAACTGGTGAGAATATCAACTTCCATTTAAAACAAACCAAGAATTAGAAATTTTCTAGCCCTCATGCTTCCAGAATAAAATTATTAAATACTTCCTAGATGTATGTATAAGGTTCAGACCAAAAACCAACTGATTTGTTGTCTCTCTAAAACATTTCAAGTTGGTCACAGTTTTTGAACATTTGGTTTGAAATTCTGAAACCATTTTTCCCTGTCTGTTAACACTTCAATGCAGCTGTTTTTTAATTGTATCTTTATGTTTTAAACTTTAAATGGATGTTACAAATGAGACTTTATCTGTGAAAAAAAAAACCCACAACACTATTTTGTTTTAAAGTTAAACCATTTTCAGGGCAAATTAATATTTGAAGGTCCAGATTTTGTAATACATGTATATCAGCCTCAGTACAGAAAAGCACTTGAAAAATGCTTATTGAGTTTCCTAAAATAGGCGTATTTTCCCAAGTTCTGAATATCCTATTGATTTTTCCCTAAAAGGTGGCATGATATGCATGATGCATGAGTAAGGGCAGGATTTCTTCAGGACATGCAGAAAAATTGTGCATGTCTTAAACTGAGTATTTAATTGCAAATACAGAAGGATCCTTCGGAGCTCTGAAAGTCTGCTGATTCACATCTGCCTATGTTTTTTAAATGTGTATATATATAATTTATTTATTTTTTAATACCCAGAAGATTCTGACATCTTCACTGCTGTGTCTTTGTGTCTGCAGACAGTGCTCTCTAGCTAAAAACACCAGTGGAGGTTTAACTTATGGTAGACCATTGATGCTGTGGGCTTCATAATGGTAAAGCTCACCCGGTAGGAGTGAGCTACGGAGCTGATTGGCAGGGATCATGTGATTTGCAATACTTAAACACCATCCAGGAATAATAGGACCAATGCCAAGACAGAGGTGAGGGAATTGTTTTGCGGAAACAAAGTCTATAACCCATTCCAATGCCTACTTATCAGTAAACTGCTGCTAGCCGGCTCCTTCATTATCAACTTCCAAGGTCTTCAAGGTGAACAACGCCAAGCTCTAACAAACGCTCCCAGCCCCCCTTGTCTGATTTCACACATCAATTCCCCCCTGTCTTTTTTAACATGGGCAAATTCTTTTGCCAGCTCTGTAATTTATCTCTCAAAGGGGAATAGTATGATATTTTGTTGGAAAATTACCTTTTAATGCATTCTCATGGGCACTAGATATAGAAGTCAAAATTATTAGTCACTGTAGCATTCTCCAAATCCAAATAAATAACATAGCAGAGAAAACAAAGCTAACTAAAACTAGCATCAGAAGGGCAATACTGGGGTGACACAACTTATTTAGAATGCCAGTCCCAGTAGGGGACCATCTGAACAACATGTTCCTCCAATGATGTTTTAAATTTTCTTTTACCCTTTTAGGACCCCCTTTCTTTCCAGTCATGGTGGACTGTTATCAGGGTCTTGTCTCTCTTTCCTGGGCCTCGTCCAGAGTTATAATAAAGTCCTGATGTTTCATTAACTGTTTCATTAATCATTTTACCAATGTAAGATTCATTCCAATTGATATAGTTGATAATTTGTGAAATACTGTATAATTGCATTTTATCAGCTGATGGGGATACGACTGGTGCTAAATAAGAAAAGTCACACCCAACAATCTTAACAAGATTACAAACACAGAAATTAGAAATTAGAGTGATTCTCACTATCTATAATTATCTCATCTATTACTACAGAGGTACAAGCAGTTCTCAAACACACACAACCCTGGCCCACATATACAAGTACAGTCCTCGGATTAGCATCTAGATGGATCTCAAAGTGACAGATGCTTTGTCCAGTGTCGAGGCAGATGTCTTGAGCATTGATCGCATTATTTAGCAAATGAATCCTTGTTGTTCTCATGTAATGCAAGATTCTAAATTCACAGTTTGCTATTTCCCATTCACCATGTTCTATGTTCAGAAAGATAGAGCACAGTTTTATCATGGCTTAATCCTAATGCAATGATGGAGTGGATTACACATATTGCAGAGTTACGTATGGTAAACACAAAGGCTGTGGCTGTATTAGTGATGGGGGTCATAGGTGACATTTACCAGAGTCTATCAGGATTGAGGCTTCCTCTCTAAACCACTGGCACTGTCCCAAGCCACTTTCCGGATTTCGGTGGGAAAGTACCCTCACCACATTCTCTTATAATTAAGGCGACCACTGATTGCATCCATAATTGTGCCTGTATACAACTGAGGGCCAAAGAGACGTTTTCTTGGATCACAACGAGTACATTTCCTATTAATTCATGGTCTTGTTCCTCCACCTTTCCCACTTTGGTAACATTTCTGATAGTCAGTTCCATTTAGGACCTCCAATCCTGTCTGTAACACTCTGGTTAGGCCCCTTTGTGTTCTGCCCCTGAAGGGCACTTGCTTTCACAGCCAGGTTGTCCAGACCTCTAAGGATGTTTTTAGGAAATGAGAGCATGCTGGTTGAATTTCAGAAATATTAGTTTGCATTAGCAGTTCAACACATTTAAGAGACCATTCTGAGTTGAACAGCATTTGCTGTTGGCGCGTATTCCTGATTATATGGACCAATCTCAGAAATTCTGGGTTGTAACAGGCTTAGCCATAATATTTTTAAATTTGAATGAGAGCCCAATGGTTGCATAGGCCCAGAGACAAACCACCTTAACGGTCTGTACTAATGTAAAATTATGCCAACAGTCTAATTCATTGGAAATACAGGTCTTTGTATTCTTATCTGTAGGTGTAGTTGAGATAGCAATTTGGGACGCCTTTTTATGGATAGTCCTATTAACCATTCAGCATCGTACTTTGATTTCTCCTCCTACAGTCCCCTGAAGTTGCTGAATCCCCTGTTCTCTATCCACATTCCATTCTTGCCTCACATATACTCGATTTTCATGCATAACCACACTTGATAGATTTAAACCCATGCAATTCAGAATATTTCCCAGGGCTCCAGTATACCAAATAAAAGTTTGAGAACAAGGCCACTCAGTATTCTTTTGGCTAGAGGTGCCTTTACCTCCCTGGATTATAATTATAATCATGAGAAAAATAATTTTCCTGGTTGGACTTGCGTGACCCTTCATGGAGATCTATGTGCCTTTTTCAATCAGGTGCGATGGATCCATGCACTCTGCTCTGGTAATTTTGGGATTAGTCTGGAGGCAAAGGTGACACTGCTGAGCCACTTGTCTCACAATGGTGTACACATTTCTAGCTGCAATCCCTTTAATTAGGTGTTTATATAAAGCTTCTGCTCCCCTCATGCCTCTTCCTGTGTTTTTCCCTCATCAAAAGCCATGTTACATAAGGGGAAATGATTAGTTTCCCTTGTAGGGTGAGAGCCCATCCCTCTTTATTATATGACCCTTCCAGGTCTGTGATAAGCTTCTGATTATCTGATCTTCATTGGTATATTCTGGCTTACCTTCTACAGAGATTTGCCTGTCAGGGATCAAAGCCCCTTTTGTTTTTACCTCACCTTTGGCTGCCAGTTTTGCCTCTCTGTCCGCCAGCTCATTTCTTCTCCCCAATTCCAAATGCACTTTCTGGTGCACCTTAATGTGCATGATTGTCACTTTCTCAGGTAGCTGGACTGCTTCCAGCAGTCTCAGGATCCCTCTGCATGCTTGATGTTTTTGCCCTGGCATGTCTTTTATTGCTTAAGACATAGCTGTTTCCATCTGTGAACCAGCCCTCAGCGTCTTCCATGGGACTGTCTTTCAGGTCTGAACGGCTCAAGTATGTGGCCTCGATGGTCTCTAAGCAGCCCTGGTGCACTGGTTCTCCTATATTTCCACTGAGAAAAGAAGCTGGGTTGATGATGTTAGTAACAATAGTTCCCATATCATGTTCCAATGATATAGCTTGGTATTTTAGGAACCTTTGTAGAGAAAGTCAGTGTCCATCTCTCACTTCCAGACACTAACACAGTCATTTTCTGGCCCAGGGTAAACCTTCGTGCCTCCTGGATGTTTAGCATGACGGCTGAAACCTCTCGTAAACAGCCAGGCCCTAGGGTAATCCCTTTCTTCTCATGAGAGAAAAGGAAAAATGGCTTACTCACATATTGAAGTCTTAAGGCTGAGGCTGACATAGGGGTTTTCTTCAGCTGTTCAAAGGCTTGCACAGCCTCTTCGCTCCGTTGGAGGTATTTCTGTTCGGCGGTGGTTAGTGCATACAGGGGTTTAACAAGCAGTCCATAGTTATAGATCCATAGCTGACACCACCCAGTCATCCCCAAGAAAGTTCATAACTCTTTCACTGTTTACAGTCTCAGGGTTTGGCATATTGCCTCTTCTCAGGCCTGTCCCAAAGTTCTTTGTCCAGTGCTGATTTCATAGCCCAAGTGGACTGTCGCTGTTGAGACACGACATGGTGATGTGGAAGCAAGTTTCTTTATTGAAGTTACATGGCTGGCCGGCTCGCGCTTGATCTTACACGTGCCTCTTATACCCTTTATTAACACATGCGTCTCCGCATGATTGGATTAGCTTATACATAAACAATCTGTGAATGAATGGTACTACTTTCATGCATGGTCCTATATTGTCTGCCCACTTCCCGTCCCATCATCTCCTTCCGGGTGCATTAAGCAGGGGTCCTCAGCCCGCTGTGGACCCCCACAATTCCCCCTTTTTGTATTTGTGCTAAAGAAAATTGCCTGTTGAAGACTGCCTGTGTCGGCTGCTGCGGGGCCCTTCGCAGCAGACACACAATGCAGGGCAACATCGACAGCACAACTACAAACATACCCACTCTTGAAACAGGCAAGTAAAGCAGCATCAACATTTGACCGCTCTGAGTAATATCGTAGGTGCATCTGAAAAGAATACAAGCATTGACTTATACTCCATTTCTACTGATCCTAACAGCTCTAACTTGTGGTTCCAGTACATGACTTATACTCTGTTTCTACTGATCCTAAAAACTCTAACTTGTGGTTCCGGTATACGATTTATACACCAGTTGTTATGGCAGTTCTTTGATGTTAGCAAGGGCTATCCATCACACTCATCTCCAGCTGTTTGATTCTCCACACGTGGCCTCCGTGGCTTATCCACAGCAGGGCGAACACAACAAGCAGGGAACGACCGAGGTCCTTCATCTGTGGAAACACAAGCATACCCTCGACCCCAAGTTAATAGCTTGCATGGGCCTGACCACTGACCACTCTGAAGGTCCTTCACTTGAACCTTCACTCCATCAGAGAGAGCTGTGGTAGACTTCAAGGATTCAAAATGTCGAATCATTGGGGGATTCTGATGTTCCTCATTGATAGTTAAGAAATTTAATACATACATCACCTTGTTCAGCCTTGCTTCAGGTGATGCCCCAGACATTCCCGCCTTTTGTTTTTGTAAAAGGCACTTAAGTGTACCATGGGCACGTTCTACAACTGCCTGACTAGTGGGGGAGTGAGGAATACCTGTAGCATGGCTCACACCCCAAGACTGTAAAAATGCTTTCACTCGCCCAGAAACATAAGCGGGACCATTGTCAGTTTTAATTTGTTGAGGAACACCACAAGTGGCGAAGGCTTTTTGCCAATGCCTAATAGCATCTTTTGCTGTTTCTCCAGTATGTGCAGTAGCAATAATGACAGAAGAAAAAGTATCAATTGATACATGTACATACTTTTGTCGGCCAAATTCTGTAATATGAGTTATATCGGTTTGCCAAATTTGTAGGGCCTGTAAGCCTCTAGGATTTACTCCATAAACTGTTGGAAAATGTCGGCCTTGACAATCTGGACATGAGGCAACAATAGATCGAGCTTCAGTAGTAGAAAGCTGAAACTGTCTCTTGAGTGCTCTGTGATCCTGGTGAAAAAATTGATGAGAAGCAATTGCTTGTTGCATAATGTTTGGTACTGGTCCTAATGCTACCGCAGATACTAATTAGTCAGCCCGGGCATTTCCTTCTGCTATAAAACCAGGTAAGTCAGTATGGCTTTTTATGTGTAGAATATAATAGGGTAGGCTGCGTTTTTGTACAGTTTCCCACAGGAGCTTCATAACTCCAAACAACAGGTGGTTTGTCACTTGTCCAAGAACTGTTTTATCCAATCTCTGCACTAGGCCTGCAACATAAGCAGAGTCGGTTGCCACATTTATGGCTTGTGGGAACTGTTGAAATGCCAATGTGACTGCTCGTAATTCCACCACTTGTGGGGAGCCTTGTTGATGCTCAATTAAATGTTGCCGATTTTGTCCATCAAACCATGTAACAGCAGCTTTTCCTGTTTTCCCAGACCCATCTGTGAAAACTGTGGGTCCATCAACAGGTGCTGTTTGGCTTAACAATTTCTGTGCGATAGAGATTTGAGTTCCCAATTTACAAAGTAGATGGGAAGGAAAATGATACGATATTTGGCCTGTAAAATCCAGGAGAGCAGCTTGAAGTGCAGAACTATTGGCAAGACACCATTCAAAATATTGAACTTGTAGAGGAATAACAATACATTCCAGATCTCGTGCCAATAGTTCCACACATCGTGTTCGAATTTTTATAATGAGTTGAGCTAACAACTCATATAATCCTGGAGCAGCCTTTTTTGTTCAAAATGGTAAGAAGATCCACTCCAATATATGGAGGGGGTCTTCCCATCCCTGATCCCACTGCACGAGCGCAGCATAGGGCATTGAGCCTTCCACAAAGACCAATGCCTGCACAATTACAGTCAGGTCAATGCGCCAGACATGCTTTTCCTGAATGGTTTGCTCTACAAGTGTCAGAACATTTCTGGCTTCCTTATTTAGAATCCTGGGTGCTGCAATATCTGTGTCCCCTTTTAGCAGATCAACTAGGGGTTGTATTTGTGATGACATAAGGCCCAAATAGGGTCTCAGCCAATTTATAATTCCAACTATTTTTTGGACATCATTTAAAGTCTTGTTTTCAGTTACTATCTCAATTGCCTGAGGTTGGACTCTTTTGGCCAGCACTTTCATGCCCAAATACAACCACAGTTGAACACGTTGTACCTTTTCAGGGGCAATGACCAGGCCATAACATTCCAACATTTGTCTAGTGTCCCTTTCCAATTCTCCTAATTGTTCTGACATTGCAGCAGCCAATAAGATGTCATCCATATAATGATAGCAATAGCATTCAGGATATTTCTGCCGTACAACACTCAGTGCCTGGGCTACAAACCATTGACAGATGGTAGGTGAGTTTTTCATCCCTTGAGGTAAAACCTTCCAATGATATCTTTTTGTGGGTTCTGTATGGTTAGTTGAAGGAATTGTAAAAGCAAATTTTTCAACATCATTTTCATCTAAAGGAATTGTAAAGAAACAATCTTTTAGGTCCATGACCAATATGTCCCATTGCATTGGAATCATTGTTGGGGAAGGTAGTCCCGGCTGTAATGCCCCCATGGTTGCAAGCACTTCATTGATTTTTCACAGGTCATGTAATAATCGCCATTTTCCTGATTTCTTTTTGATTACAAAAACCAGTGTGTTCCAAGGACTCTGTGACTCTAAAATATGGCCTGCAGCTAACTGTTCTACCACTAATGTGTGCAGGGCTGTGAGTTTCTCTTTGTTAAGGGGCCACTGATCCACCCACACTAGCTTATCTGTGAGCCATCACAACCTTAAAGTGTGTTTTTTAGTGCCCTGCAGGATAGTGACCCCTATGGAAAATCCATTGTGATACGGACTCCCCATTGTCCCAAACAGTCTCTTCCCCAGAGGTTTAAGGGGGCTGGAGTAATATAAGGTCGTACAGTGGCATTTTGCCCTTCAGGGTTCGTAATAATTACAGGTTTTGCTGCTATGAGACTAGTAGCCATACCTCCTAGTCCCATTACTCCTGAAGTTGCAGGTACCACGGGCCAGGAATCAGGCCAGTCCCTTCGAGCAATGATAGTGACATCAGCCCCTGTGTCAAGCAGTCCAGATATTTGAATGGAATGTGGAAAAGCAGTGTTCATAACAAGGATACATTTCATTTGTGGCCTTGTGTCTGAGAGAGGTTGTGACCAACAAATTTGAGGTGGTCCAGTGGATCCAAATCCCCCATCTCCACGGATGACTTGTTCTGTTTTAAGAACACTGCTTTTAAAAGGCACGAATTGTGCAATGCGAGTTCCCTCTTGTATTGTAACAGGGGGGGTGATAGTAGAAACCATTGCAAAAATCTGTCCTGTAAAATCCTCATCAATTACTCCCACATGAACTAGAATGTTTTGTAAGATAGCACTGGAATGTTTGATAAGTAAGGCACTGAGTCCATAACCGATGGGCCCCCATGCTTTCAGAGGGACCTTGTGTACTCCCTGTGTATTAATAGTTACTGTGTGGGCAGTGGATACATCCATCCCTGCTGCTCCGCTGTTTTTTCCTGATAACAGGTTGCAAAGGCCTGGGCCCGCATTGCAGGAGACCAAGCGTTCTTCATGGGCACGGGTATTTGTGTCTGGGTGCGCCCCCCCCCCCCCCGCTCTGTCTCCCTTTTCCCAGCTGTAGCAATTCTCCATTTATGTGATATTTGGACTGGCATTGCTTAGCAAAGTGTCCAGCTTTCCCACACCTGAGACATCTGCTAACAGCTGATGTGATCGCTGATCTAGCAGTGCCATTATTCTTTTTTCCTCTATTTGAACAGGCAGTTTTGAGATGTCCTGTCTGGTTACATTTACAACATCCTTTGTCAGGTGTTCCCATGGCTGCCATAGCAGCAGCGACAGCAGCCAGTTTTTGGTCAGCCGACCCCATCTGGGCACAAGCCATGATCATAGTTTCAAGAGTCGGTTCACCTGGCAAGGCACGTATTATTTTTTGACAATCTGCATTAGCATTATCTTGTGCCAGCTGTGTGATCAACAGTGTTTTGACATATTCATCAAAAACTTGGCCTTCTACAGCAGTCTGCAGCCTCTCTACAAATTGTAAAAATGGCTCTCAAACTCCCTGTCTAATTGTTGTATATTTATCCTTCAGTTCAGCGATCTCTGCTGTTCTCATCAGTGCTTCAAGCCCTACTGTTTTTACCTGTTCAAGCACTGAAGGGTGCCACTGAGCTTGATGCTGTGGATTACTAAACTGCCCAGTTCCTGTTAAAACATCTGCACCGTTCCCATATCGGGGGTCTGATTCAAGGAGCTGCAGGCTCTGTATTGCCTGTGCTTCTGCCCTTTAAGTCCAAATATTTCAAAAAACTGTGCACTGAACAGGCTGAAACATAATTTGTGCAATTTGGGCAAAGTCATATGGTGTCATTTCTTCCATAGTTAATAATCGAAGCAATTGCATTGTTGCAGGGGAGCTGGGACCATACTGTGTAACAGTTTTTTGAAGTTCCTGTATTACTTTCCAGGTGTATGGTCTGTGCTCATCCATAATTCCCTGTCCTGGATTCCCTCGGATCACTGGGAATGCCATAGCTGTCACAGGACTCGGGTCACGTTCCTTTAAAGGTGTAGTTATTGCCTTGGACAATGTCCAATGTCCTTCTAGCATAGCCTGCTGTTTTACCTTTTGCCAAAATACACAGGGATCAAACGGTCTCACAGTAACCTGTGCCAAGGGTGAATCCCACTCCCGAGGGGTTTGAGGTTTACCGGAGGAACCCCCAAAGGTTGGCTTGGTGTTAGCCTCGATCTTTCTGGTTTTTGAAGCAGCCGCCTCAGTGCCCTGCCCCCCCCCCCCCCCCCCCCCCCCCCCCCCCGGTATTGTCCCAATCATCCAGCTCATGTGGCAAAGGCGGGCGTACCAAGGGATTGTACGCTTCGGGTGCCCCTCACTCTTCAGGGGGCAGTGGAGGGGCGGACGGCATTACGGGGTTAACCCGCCGTCGGCTTTGTTTATATATCAGACAAGCCGAGTCTGTTTCATCGTCTGACTTATCAACAAGAAAACTTTTTTGCGCTAACCGAGATGGTTTATTCTTTGAGTGCGTTACCGGATTTCTTGAATGTAGGTGTTGAAACTCAGATAGAGATGCAGAGTCTGGGTCGGCAGTTAATATAGAAAACTCCTCTTGCTCTGTTAACAGATCATTGTCAGATGGGGGCTCATCTCAGGAGGCAAGGGGTGAAAGATCTTGCTTGGCCTGATCCCTCTGTTTTTTAAAGTCTTTCAAAGTATCAAACAAAAGGCACCATGTGGTTAAGAAAGATACTGACTCTCTGTCTCCGTGTGAAGCGCTATCAAAAAGCCTGTTCCCTATTTCTTTCCAATTCGAAACAGTAAATGATGTCATTATATCTGGATTATAACCTTGTCTCTTGCTCCATAAAAGCATCTTTTGCAACATTACTTCCTCTAGCTTTACACCCTTCTTTTCTAGTATTTGCTTCCACATGCTTATAATCATTTCCTCCTCTTTTGTTACTGAGGCTCCCATCTTTTTCCCCAGCAGCTCACCTGCACTTGGTGGCTTCTTAAAAGTCTCGGATCCGGAATTAAGCAGCTTCTCTCACCGCTCCTCTTGGCTATTCTTGCCGAAAACTCTTTTAGCAGCTTCTCTCGCTGCTCCTCTTGGCTATTCTTGCCGAAAACTCTTTTATAGTGGCTGTGCCACCTCGGGGAACCCCAAAATTAAAACTCTCATAAAATCGCTAGCTATATCACGTCGGGGTCACCAGATGTCGCTGTTGAGACACGACACGGTGATGCGGAAGCAAGTTTCTTTATTGAAGTTACAGGGCTGGCCGGCGCCCGCTTGATCTTACACGCGCCTCTTATACCCTTTATTAACACACGCGTCTCCGCATGATTGGATTAGCTTATACATAAACAATCTGTGAATGGATGGTACTACTTTCATGCATGGTCCTATATTGTCTGCCCACTTCCCGTCCCATCATCTCCTTCCAGGTGCATTAAGCAGGGGTCCTCAGCCCGCTGTGGACCCCCACAGTAGACTGCATTATTTGGGCCTTCTTTTAGATACCCAGTATCTAAAAATTTAACAGACTCACCATCCAGGTCATGCAAGCATTGTCTTGGTGGCAATCAGAGTATCATCTACATACTGCAACAGTCTCCCTTCCTCAGGTGGGGCTTCCAGGCCTCAAGATCCTTTGCAAGTTGATTACCAAATATCCAGGTGAGTTGAGTTCTGCACCTGCTTTCAGGGTTTTCCATTAAAATACAAATATTTTCTGGCTGACTGGCTTCATGGAGAGGGAGGCAAAAGTAGGCATCCTTCAGTAAGCCAGGTTAGTTCAGGTATTAATACAGTTAACAGGATGTATGGATTTGCCTCCACTAGGTAAAGGGTTTTTGTTATTTTATTTACAGTCTGTAAGTCCTGGGCACATCGGTGGCCCATACCTCGGGGTATACCTGGTTCATGATTTCTTCTCTGATTTTTCCTTCTGTGGGAACACTGACTAAGGATAAACCCATTATTTGCATATACTGCTGGTCATTTACCTCCAGAGTAATCTCTCCCTTTTCAAATCTGATTATTGCACCCAATTGTCCTAATAAATCTCTCCCCAAAAGTGCCTTCAGGGAGTTGGGCATATACAAGAATCTGTGGATGCCCCATTGTATTCCCAGTTTATATCTTAGAAGTTCACAAAAATACACCTTTTCACTTTGGCCAGTTGCCCCTTTTACCACGATGTAGTCATTACCTAGGGACATCAAAGCTTGGTTCAAAACTGAATACATTGCCTCTGTGTCAACTAAAATTCTACTTTCTTCTCCTCTTTCCCTGGCTTCATTATAACTAGTGGATCCGCTAGGGTGGATTCCCCAGGTCCCCATCAGTCTTCCTTCACATGAGCCACTATTCCTCTTTTAGACTGGCCCAAAACCAAAACCTAGTTGTTGTATTCCTACCCTTGACCCAGGATCCAGTAGTGTTGCAGCACATTATATCCCTCAATCTATTCAGGAATTCAGATGGTGATTTAGAGGGACCTTGTTTACTTGTTTGGGAATGGCCCTTTTCATTCCCTTTGAGATTCACTCCTGATATACCTGTAATTTTTCTACATGTTTAGATCTGTCTGGATCCCACATTGGGTCTTGGACGAAAAATACTCTTTCCAAATCCCATACAGTTTTACAATCAGTTTTGTTTTGTTTTGGATTTTGTGGTTTTGTTTGTTTGTTTGGGTTTTTTTTTTTTTTTTTTTAATCGTTTCATTCTTCCCAGAGAGGTGCCTGTAAAACTGTCAAAGCAGACCTTTCCCTGATGCAGGAAGATACCGAGATATTCGGGACACACACACACACACACACACACACGGACTCCTCTGAGCCCGCATCCCATTCCTGTGATCAAGGGGGAGGCTTAAGCAAATCAGATAAATCTTGTTCTGTTCTGTTTTCAGGTGAATTTTATTTATTCTAGTGCACTCTTGCTCTATACTGCACATCACACAACATTGCCTCAGTTTACCTTTAAATTGTTATTTTCCCGCTCAAGGGCAAGTACCATAAGGTCCTGCGGCGACAAAATCCCACTGTCCTTTTGCCACTCCGGATGGTTTTGGAGGGTGAAAAACACTTCATTCCACTTTTCCTCTCTTTAAATACATTAGTTGCAAAATGGTACTGAAATCCTCTTCTTACTCATGGATCCTCTGGCCAATTCCTTCCAGTAATATGCATCCTAATGGGCTTGCCCGCGGAAATTCTTGCTCAGTTTTGCCCCCATTCTACTACCTTCCGACTCTACCTTTCTCCAACTTCCACAAACCATTTAAACACTTACAAATGTCCTGTCTCTAAGTTCTCAGGGACTTCCCACAAGACTAGTAACAACAACAATTCCCATCTACAGATTACAGACACTCAGGACAATAGAGTGATCCCAACCTGGCTGAACAGCACAATAAAATCAAAACCATAAAACTGCAGCGTGTAGAATTCTGACTTATCCACGCAAATTTCTTACTTTTACACTTTCAGTTTATATACAAAAACCATTAACTCACATTCCAGAAAAGGGTTAACCCACACAGGAAGTGCTTCACAAGATAAACTTAACTCGCATTCCAGAGAGAGGGAGAAGGAGGTGTACTCTCAGCCACTTCTGCTGATTTTCCAGCACCGGTTTTTTTTTTTTTTTTTCTTTCTTCAGCTACCTTTTAAACCCTCATCCCCTGCAGCCATTCATTCCAAAGTTCCGAGGTAAATATACCTATTTGCCGGCTTAATGGACGTTTGGAATTGAAAGGCTTCATAGGTGTGTTCCTAGGAGTGGCAACAGAGTATAATTATGCCATAAAACACACAACATAGAACAGTGATCTCTTGCTTCGTTCATCTCTGGCTTCTTCCTTCGCAGGAGAGCAGAACCGTGGATCGTAATGCTCAATTGTGTCTCAGGAATCCACACACTCACATACAAACACTCCACAACATATGAGAAGTTTAAAATGAGCTCTTAATAATGTTATAATATACATGGTACCGATACTGAAGACTTGCAACAGGTGTAGAAGATGATAGCTATCTCATATGCAGCACTCCTGCTTCCTCAGCAAGGAGTACCCAATTCATAATAGTATATACTATAATATTATCTTGTCTATAATACAATATATGCACCATAATCCCTCACTACACATCTCCGTCTAACGAGAATCTTGGGATTATACCCTAATCCCTCACTCCGCGTCTCCGTCTAATAAGAATCTTGGGATTATATTTCACCTGGTGCTTTGCTATCACAGCAGGGAGCACCCACAACTGCGAATTCGCTACCTTATCTGGGGGCGGGCAGTGCCACCTCCTCACCCGGCGCAAAAGGGGATATTTATCCCCCTCACGATCTTACGAGATCTCGGAGTGACCCCAACCCTTCGTCACCACGTGAGGCGTTCCATCCACTCGTCCCCCCTTATCCTGCAGGTACATCCAAATTATCATACTTAAATCATATACCTGGTCCGCCCGCTGATGGGCCGTCTCTCCCCCCGCAGCAATCGGATAGAGATGGGAGATTCTCCAGAGAAATAGCTTACCAGAGCGCGCCTTAGAATGTCCCACTCCCCACCGATCCTGCAGCCTGGCAGAGAGGGTGTCCCATCTGGGGTGCCAAATTGTTTTGTGGAATCAAACCCTATAACCCAAAATGAGTTATAAAGCAGGTATGTTTATTTCCAGCGCTGGGGTGCAAGGTGGTTCTCCTCCTAGCTTGCACACCATATAGCTTAACAAGCAGCTACTTATAGTGTAAAGACATGCATAGGTATAAGCGCCTACTACGTATTCATACCCTATCCCCGCTTCGTATTATAATTAGATCTGGAAAGTTCGCTCCAGTCTTGCTCCTGCGTAGTGCCTCCTGATGGTCGTGGGCCGGGGTCTTAAGGATGAAGTAGGAAGTCTTCCTCAGGATGAATATATTTCTTTTTGAACTTTGCGCAGACTCAATCTCTTCTGGCTGTTTTCAAACTCCTGAACCAAATGCAGCCAGCTTTCTCCATTCCAATGCCTACTTATCAGTAAACTTCTGCTAGCTGGCTCCTTCATTATCAACTTCCAAGGTCTTCAAGGCAAACAACTCCAAGCTCTAAGAAACGCTCCCAGCCCCCTTGTCTGCTTTCACACATCAGGATGGTTTCAGTCAATGTGGTCTGGCACTGCAGATGCAGTGAGAATCGTAGAGAATACGAGTTGAGAACAAGGCACAGGGCTGAGAGTTAGGTGAGATGAGCTATGTTCCTAGTGGATCAGAGTTTTGTTTTGGGCAAATCAGTTGCTGATTGACATAGCTGAGTTGTCTGAGCCAGCATGGAAATTTTTAGCTACTGTTTGAGGAGCACTTTGAGAGCTTCTCAAGGAAGGATTACAGGAGATTGCTCTACATGGCACAGCATGTAGAGATAACCTGGCTATGTCTGGTTTGGTTTTGTAAGAGGGCAATGCACATTTATTTTGGGTTGAATAAATTTAGAAATGTTTCTGTTCATTTCTTTTGTTAAAAATTCAAATCTTAACTACTCCAATGGGTGTAGAGCTAATAAAATGGTGGCATCACAAGAGCTGAGGTCGTGTCAATGTACGAATTGTGACCTCTTGTTTTCAGAGTACTGGTGAAACAATCTGAGTTGCGTCTACCCACAGATGTAATTTCTCCTTTCCTCTGTGGGTGGATGTTCACGTTCCAGGTTAAGAAATTCATTTGTGTAAAATACAATCCGTGTACCTTTATTACAGAATAACTGTGTCTATGCACCTGACCTAATCCAGAGGAACAGAGGTACCAAAAGCTTTAGCTGAGGCAGTTTAAACTGGCTATGAAAACCTTATCCCCTTTCCCCTAGTCAATAGATGGCTGAGGTAGCATTTGATTTTTCTGAATAAACTGAAATGGGCCTCTCAAACAAAACCTAAGTGTCTGTACCAGGGGTCTGCACAGCTTTCAGAGCTGCTGTTTTAAGTGCTGCTACAAGTTTGTGTGTAGACAAAGTCCAAGAGAGTTATGGTGGGGTTATTAGAAAGGGGAAGTGATTTTTTTTCTTAGACTGTTTAAAATTCTTTGGGCTTTCTGTTTGTTTGTTTTCAAACACTGATTTAGCTTTTAATTAACATTTAAGAGAAAGGAAGCTGGTTAAATATTCAATACCTCCTCCCTTTCAGTTAAGGTAGAACAGTTCACAACGCATGATGAGGCCTCTGGGAAGTATGGAAAAATAGAGAAGAACAGGCTTCTGATTATTATTTTCAGGAGGACTGAAAGGTGAAGCTCATCTGATTATTATTACTGTTAATAATAATGCCGAGGCTTTTTTTGAACATCAGAAAGCATTTTTAAAATGCAGTTATTCTTTAAAATCATATATGCTGGGTTTTGCCTCTAAATACCTTTGCTTTTCCCATCCTATTCTTTACTTATTTTGGGGACAAAGATGGAGAATTTTCTAAGCCTTTTTGGTAGCTTAGTAGGGAGGCTGGAGAAGTTATTCTTTATGCTACATGGCCTTGTTTTCATTTTGATGCAGTTCTTTCAAACCCAGTGAGTTGGCAGTCTCAAACCATACAGCCCTGAAAGCTCAACCAAGCAAGTGGGAAAGAGCTATGTTGCAGCCATGCTCTGTGCTAGGATCTCTAGTCTCTTCCCCTTTCCCTTCCTCTCCCTTGAAGAATCCAATTACCTTCTGTCTCTGTTATCTCAGAACTGCACATAAAACATTCAGAAAATAACGCCTCAATGAAAGAAATCCATTAAATTATATACACTAGTATATTTTTTTCCAATAAATACCTTTCCTAAACTTAAATTCTTTCTTTTTTTGATGTTATGTACCCTCATTCCTAATTTATCTAACAAAATATTTCTTCAGTTAGCAATCCTGTTTAAAACAAAATTATGTTAACTAAAAGTATAAGACCATTTTACATTATGGAAACACTTCAAACCACTGCCCAAAAAGTGATGTATTTTTCTTTTTGTTTTTAAGATTGCTATTTTTATTAACACAGTGAGGTAGCTTACCTATAGAAAACACCTTGTTCATATTAAATATCCTAAAAAAAATCATTGTGTTACATAAACAGATTTTTTAAACGGAATTGCTGGCACCAGATAACAGTTGTGTAAATGTATATGCTTGAATGAGTAGTTGCTTTTTTATTTTATAAGGAAAAAAGAGATAGCAGGTGCATAGCTGTTGGATATGTTTCATACACTATGACTTCAAGTTTTACTGGATATAAGAATGTATTGATTTTTAAAAACATAAATAAATGTTTTTCAAAAAGGTTCTGACTGCATGTAAAACAAGACTTTCCAATTCAACTTTGAAAGTAGCTCATTGTGATGACTTATCATCAAATGCATGGTGGCAGCACAAGATTTTTAAAGTAGCTGCTATCTTTTCTGTTATGTGGTGACCTATTCAGTGCTATGGCTTTTTATTTTCAAAAAACCCCAAGGTATTTCCTCCATTATTCTTTCTTCCAAATACAGAAATACATGAGTAGCTTTATATATATATATCTATCTCTTTCTTGTGATTAGTCATCAGTAGAGTTAATGATGTATCTTTACTGGCCATACTAAACAAAATATTAGTCCAATTAGTTCAATTGGTTATTTATCAAATATCAAATTGGTTATTTATTTATCAAATTGGTTATTTATCAAATATTTTCTTAATTATTGGGAGTCCACTTCTACTGCAGCTGTAAATAATAGAAAATCTCCCATTAATTTCAGCTAAAGTGGTATTTTTTCTTTCAAAAATATTTTTTTGTGGCTTTTTGATTCAAAACCTTGTTCATAGGAATTAGATGAAAAGTTCACAATTCTGGAGGAGGATGAAAATAACATATTCTGTCAGGAGGTTCATATTTAAGTCAAACTGTAATCCAGGTGAACTTAGCACATGGTGAAGGTTTTTGTTTGTTAATTTGTATTTTTCTATTTGTAAAGGGAAAAGTCTGAAAAAGTAGCATGCACATATCTGGAAATAGTCAAATTCTGTTATACAGAAAATTCTTTAATATTATATGATTAAAAGTTCTGTGAGCAACCTAAGACAGAAGTCCCTGAATTGGTGGACCTCAGAGGTATATCCTTTAGATGCAAATAGCACTAATGTCAATTTAATCTCAGCTGGATATAAATTATATCCAGTTAAAACAAACCCATGCCATAGAGCTCTAGAAAATGATGAAGTTAAAGAGCTGATGAAAGCAAAGAAGCTGGTGCAAAAAAGATTTTTCCTGTGAATTTGGGAAGAGGGTCCTGCCCAGCTACATAGCATGGGCTTCCCATTGTGAAAGGAGGAGATGAGACTGTAGAGAAGGATCTGCCCTTTCTCTGCTCGTTCCTAGTCATTCTCTGGTAAGAGCATCTTCAAGATGGGAGTGATGGGATTCTGTTACAGACCACCTAGCCTGTGATGGGAGTCTGCTACAGACCACCCAGACAAGAAGAAGCAGCTGATGAGCTCTTCTATAAACAGCTGCGGATAGTCTCTAGATTGCTACCTCTTGTCCTCGTGGGAGACTTCAGTCTTCTGGATATCTGCTGGAAGTACAATACAGCAGAAAGGAAGCAGTCTAGGAGGTTCCTGGAGTGTGTGTAAGACAACTTTCTCACACAACTGGTGAGTGAGCTGACAAGGGAGGGTGCCCTCCTGGACCTGCTATTTGTGAACAGAGAATTCCTTGTGGGGGATGTAATGGCTGGAGGATGCCTGGGACAAAGCGATCATGAGAAGATAGGGTTTTCCGTTCTAGATGAGATGAAGAAGGGGATTAGCAAAACAGTCACATTAAACTTCCAGAGGGCAGACTTTGGACTGTTCAGAAGGCTGGTTAGCATGGTCCCATGGGGGACAGTCCTTAAGAGCAAGGGAGCCCACGAGTGCTGGGCGCTCTTCAAAAATGAAATCCTAGCAACTTAGGAGCAAGCCATCCCCATGTTCCAGAAAAGGAGCTGGCGGGGGAAAGAATCAGGTCTTGCCAAACTAACCTGATCGCTTCCTATGACAAAGTGACTCGACTACTGGATGGGGGAAAGGCTGTGGCTGTAGTCTTCTTGGACTTCAGTAAAGCCTTTGGCACAGTTTCTCACAGCATTCTGCTTCAGAAACTGTCAGCCTCTGGCCTGGAGAGACGCACACTCTCCTGGGTTGAAAACTGGTTGGATGGCCAGGCCCAGAGAGTGGTAGTAAATGGAGTTAACTCCAGCTGGAGGCCAGTTACAAGTGGGGTTCCTCAGGGCTCGGTACTGGGTCCAGCTCTGTTCAATGTCTTTAGCAATGACCTGGATGAAGGCATTGAATGCACCCTTAGCAAGTTTGGGGATGACACTAAGCTCGGTGGAAGCGTGGATCTGATCAAGGACAGGGAGGCTCTGCAAAGGGATCTGAACAAACTGGACCGCTGGGCTGAGACCAATGGCATGAGGTTTAACAAGGCCAAATGCCGGGTCCTGCACTTGGGGCATAACAACCCTATGCAGTGCTACAGACTAGGAGAAGTCTGGCTAGAAAGCTGCCTAGAGGAGAAGGACCTGGGGGTGTTGGTTGACAGCAGACTGAACATGAGCCAGCAATGTGCCCAGGTGGCCAAGAATCTTGGCTTGTATCAGAAACGACATAGCCAGCAGGTCCAGGGAGGTGATTCTCCCTCTGTACTTGGCACTGGTGAGACCGCACCTTGAGTAATGTGTTCACTTTTGGACTCCTCATCACAAGAAGGATGTTGAGGCTCTGGAGTGTGTCCACAGAAGAGAAATGAAGCTGGTGAGGGGGCTGGAGAACAGGTCTTATGAGGAGTGACTGAGAGAGCTGGGGTTGTTTAGCCTGGAGAAGAGGAGGCTGAGGGGAGACCTTATTGCTCTCTACAACTACCTGAAAGGAGGTTGTGGAGAGGAGGGAGCTGGCCTCTTCTCCCAAGTGACAGGGGACAGGACAAGGGGGAATGGCCTCAAGCTCCACCAGGGGAGGTTCAGGCTTGACATCAGGAAAAAATTTTTCACGGAAAGGGTCATTGGGCACTGGAACAGGCTGCCCAGGGAGGTGGTTGAGTCGCCTTTCCTGGAGGTGTGTAAGGGACGGGTGGATGAGGTGCTGAGGGGCATGGTTTAGGGAGTGTTAGGAATGGTTGGACTCGATGACCCAGTGGGTCCCTTCCAACCTAGCGATTCTATGATTCTATGATTCTAAGCGGTGTTAGAGGGAAAGCAGGTGTCACTTAGGCAGAGGACGAGCCAGAGGAGCTCTCCTAGGTATCAGGGTCTTGTCTGCAGGAGGCTGTGGTGTAGGTGGATACTTTATAAAAGCAGAAGCAAATGCAAGTCCTGCAAATGATATGTAGATAAACATCAGTCTTACTCTTTGTGTGGTCTTTTTCCACTTTTTACTCCAGATTCTCTGAAGCAGCTGCATAGTAAGGACAATACAGGAGAAAGGCTATATCGGTAAATCAATAACTTTTTTCTTCCTCTTTTTTAAGGTGAACACACGCAAGAAACCAATTAACCTCATTCACTGAAGAAAGATGTAGAAAACATGGGGAAAGGTGATATAAATAAAGGCTTCTTCCATTTTAAAACTGCTCTTTTTTTTAATAGAATGTGAGGATTATAGGGGGCACTTCTGATCTGCACCATATTTTATGATTGTTAAGGAACATATGAAGACAATAGGGACATTTGAGTGGATATAAATGAGATTAATGCATATATATAAATCAATACATGATACTAATCTTCTGCGGAATTCAAACCCTACAATCCAAAGTGAGTTATAAGGCAGGTATGTTTATTTCCAGCACTGGGGTGCAAGGGGGTTCTCCTCCTAGCTTGCACAACGCATAACTTAACAAACAGCTACTTATAGTGTAAAGACATGTTATATAGTTATAAGTGCCTACTACATATTCATAACTTTCCCCCATTTCATATTTTAATTAGTTCTGGAAGGTTCGCTCCAGCCTGTGTAGTGCTTCCTGGTGATCGTGGGCCGGGGTCTCAGAGATGAAATCAACAGCCTTCCTCAGGATGAATTTTTTTCTCCTTGAACTGTGCGCAGGCGCAGTCTCTTCTGGTTATTTTTCAAACTACTGAACCAGGTGCAGCCAGCTTTCTGCATTCCAATGCCCACTTATTAGTAAACTTCTGCAAGCTAACTCTCTCTTGTTATCAACTTTCAGGGTCTTCAAGGCCATCCCTGACGAACAGGGCGAGTTCCAGTGAGCTATTTGCATTTACAATTAACTAAGTCCTTCGAACTTCTCAGCTTCCCAACCCCCCATGTCTGCTTTTGCTCATCAATTCCCCCCTGTCTTTTAACATGGGCAAATCTTAACAAAATTACAAATACAGAAATTTCTGTCACTCCCATTGCTGTGCTATCAAAGTATGCCACAGTCATTGAATACGTTCATCCTCCCAACACACTTGGCAGATGAAGCAGTGCTATTATTCCTGCTTTAGTGGTGATGAAAGGAGGCGTGGAGAGATCCGCTCATAGAGTCCAGTAGAGCAGGTATTGAACCCAGGCGTCCTGAATTCTGGGCTAGTGTCCCAGTAACCAGCATGATTATTTAACTCTTTTAATTGGTTAGATATAAATAAACCATTTTAGCTGCCTTGGCCTTATAGTTCTCTTCTCCAAGCTCTGTGTGTTGAAGTGCTCCATGATGTTTTCTGTTTGCGTTCACCTTGCTGCTTCCATGGTCTGGAACAAGCTTGTTTCCTCGATCAAAATTATATTAATTGGAATGGGTTTTCTTTCCTCTTCCATTTAATAGTCCATCATTGCACCCAGATCTCCATCATGCGACTCTCCAAGTTATCTGCTTCTTGTCAATAGGTTTGTTTATATTTTTATTTTTCCCACCCTCCAACAGCAATGTTATGGAACACAGACCAGCAGTTAATCTTTGACCAAATTAAGTTTTGTCTGAAATGATTACTGAGGAAGAAAATAAGGGAAGGAG
Organism: Cuculus canorus; assembly: GCF_017976375.1. Taxonomy (NCBI): domain Eukaryota; kingdom Metazoa; phylum Chordata; class Aves; order Cuculiformes; family Cuculidae; genus Cuculus; species Cuculus canorus. The sequence goes on from NC_071440.1 coordinate 16,246,284, forward strand.
GAAGCTACTGGAGCCAGAAGGTTAGCCTGTGCTGTAACCTGGCTGTCTAGTATCTGGCTTTCAAAGACTTTTTCCCTTCCAAGTTCCACATCATTGTTTATGGTGCTTTAGTCTGAGTTTTGAGCAAAGCCATCAGCACTATGTTGTGAATTACAACTCAAACCCTGCATCCTTGAACATTTGCTGTTCTTGCATATTGGACACCTCTATTGACATCAACAGGTTTATGCCAAAGCAAAGAGGAGTAGGTTTTGTTCTTCTCTTCAGTGTTGATAGAAGTTTGATTAATGACTGCAAAGTCTAGCCAACTGAGAAAAATCACTGTGAGAATGAATCCTAGCAACAGAAACTTAGCAGCCTACATTTGCTAATAAGGGAAGCAGCTAAATCTATTTTTTTTCCAAAGGTTTTCTCTTGTCTACAGAGAAGGTTTTGTTAGACGTGTTTTAATTGGGCAAAAGGCTTTGTAGTGCTTCACAATTCTTCATTGGTGATTGGGTTTGATTTAATTTATTTATATGAGTTCTGCTGTGTGATCTGTTTTAGTCTACTTTTTTTTTCTACAGCAGCTATAAACTGTAAACTCTGCCAAAAATAGTACAAACTATCAGTTTAGGTTTTTTAAATGCACTCCTCAATGCTTTTTTTCATATTACCTTATACTTAGCAAGATGCAAGCACGCAATTCTTAGCTAGTTTAGAGTCTAATTACCTGGAGATTTACTTTCATAGAGTTAGCAAATGTTACAACTAAACAAATGTATTGACTCAACACTGAGAGGTGCTTCTTCAGAGAGAAACAAGAGGACTGAATCAGTAAATGTTAAGCAGTTAAATGTTTCTACCTTGTACAAGTTGCCAAGGGATTCATTTCAGCCCTTTGTAGGGAATCGGTGCAAGGCCAGCTTCTGCCTGGCAAATAAACCTTAGATTGTGTCTTTTTCAAATTTTAGCCACTAGAAGAAGTGCTTAACTCAGCAGTAATGGATCCAGCTGCCAAAATACAGTTCAGTGTAGGCACACATTGCTGTTTGGTCTCTTGCTCGTTATTTTAAAATCAAGAGGGATTTTGTGTGTGTCTGTTAGTGCAACTCTAGATCATTGCATACAACTGTGCTGTTTTGAAAAGCTGACATACTTAATCCAGTACAAGCAAGGGGTAGAGCATGTGAAGCTGTTTCTTATTCATACACTGCTCAGCGTGGGCATCATAATGAATTTGAGTCTGTTAGCTAATGCTTATTTTGCTAGTGCTTTTTCTGTGATCAGTCTGACATAATTCAAAAAGCTTTTTTTTGAGGTAGGCTTGCCAAATTTTCTCACTTACCTGAATCAGCCCTGTGCTCAAACATTTAAATTTTCCTTGTGCTTGTCATAGACCCTCTTGTGGAGAAGGCATTGTCTAGCCTTCTGGTACTGTCATTTTCTGATAGATAAAAAGAAAGCTGGAGTTCCTGGAGTGCATCGAAGACAACTTCCTTGCACAACTGGTTAGCGAACCAACAAGGGAGGGTGCCTTCCTAGACCTGCTGTTTGTGAATAGAGAAGGTCTTGTTGGGGATTTGACGGTTGGAGGACGCCTGGGATTAAGTGATCATGAGATGATAGGGTTTTCAGTTCTAGGTGGGATTAAGAAGGGGGTTAGCAAAACAGTCACATTAAACTTCCAGAGGGCAGACTTTGGCCTGTTCAGAAGGTTGATTAGCAAAGTCCCGTGGGAAACAGTCCTTCAGGGCAAGGGAGCCCATGAGGGTTGGGCGCTCTTGAAAAATGAAATCCTAGCAGCTCAAGAGCAGGCCATCCCTGTGTTCCGGAAAAGGAGCCGGCGGGGGGAAAAGCCAGCTTGGTGGAGCAGGGAGATCTCAAGATGCGTCAATAAGAAGAAGAAGCTCTATGTGCTCTGGAGGAAAGGACAGGCATCTTGGGTGGACTACAGGGATGAAGTGAGATCGTGCAGGGAAAATATCAGGAGGGCCAAGGCCCAACTAGAATTAAAACTCGCTAAGTCTGTGAAAGACAACAAAAAGTCTTTCTACAAGTACATTAACAGGAAAAGGAGGACGAGGGAGAATATCCAGTCTCTAGTGGATGCAGAAGGAATAACAGTGACAGGGGATAAGGACAAGGCTGAGGTACTTAATGCCTTCTTCGCCACAGTCTTTAATAGCAAAGGAAGTTGTTCCTTCTGTTTACAAATCCAAGAGTTAGAGGGGCAGATTGAGGCTCCCGTGATCCAAGAGGAGGCGGTTAGAGACTTGCTTGCCCAGCTAGACGTCCACAAGTCTATGGGGCCGGATGGGATCCACCCAAGAGTATTGAAGGAGCTGGCGGATGTCCTTTCCAAACCCCTATCCATCATCTTCCAGAGGTCCTGGCTGACTGGAGAAGTTCCACTAGACTGGAGGCTGGCTGATGTTGTGCCCATATACAAGAAGGGTTGCAGAGAGGATCCGGGGAACTACAGGCCTGTCAGTCTCACCTCAGTGCCAGGGAAAGTCATGGAACAGGTAATCCTGAGTGCTATCATGAAGCACACGCAAGAGAACCGGGTGATCAGGCCCAGTCAACATGGGTTTACAAAAGGCAGATCTTGCCAAACTAACCTGATCACCTTCTATGACAAAATCACTCAACTACTGGATGGGGGAAAGGCTGTGGATGTAGTCTTCTTGGACTTCAGTAAAGCCTTTGACACAGTTTCTCACAGCATTCTGCTTCAGAAACTGTCAGCCTCTGGCCTGGACAGGCGCACACTCTCCTGGGTTGAAAACTGGTTGGATGGCCGGGCCCAGAGAGTGGTGGTCAATGGAGTTAACTCCAGCTGGAGGCCAGTCACAAGTGGAGTTCCTCAGGGCTCAGTACTGGGTCCAGCTCTGTTCAATGTCTTTATCAATGACCTGGATGAAGGCATTGAGTGCACCCTCAGCAAGTTTGCAGATGACACTAAGCTGGGAGGAAGTGTCGACCTGCTGGAGGGTAGGGAGGCTCTGCAAAGGGATCTGAACAGGCTGGACTGCTGGGCCGAGACCAATGGCATGAGGTTTAACAAGGCCAAATGCCGGGTCCTGCACTTGGGGCACAACAACCCTATGCAGCGCTACAGACTAGGAGAAGTCTGGCTAGAAAGCTGCCTAGAGGAGAAGGACCTGGGGGTGTTGGTTGACAGCAGACTGAACATGAGCCAGCAATGTGCCCAGGTGGCCAAGAATCTTGGCTTGTATCAGAAACGACATAGCCAGCAGGTCCAGGGAGGTGATTCTCCCTCTGTACTTGGCACTGGTGAGACCGCACCTTGAGTAATGTGTTCACTTTTGGACTCCTCATCACAAGAAGGATGTTGAGGCTCTGGAGTGTGTCCAGAGAAGGGAAATGAAGCTGGTGAGGGGGCTGGAGAACAGGTCTTATGAGGAGTGACTGAGAGAGCTGGGGTTGTTTAGCCTGGAGAAGAGGAGGCTGAGGGGAGACCTTATTGCTCTCTACAACTACCTGAAAGGAGGTTGTGGAGAGGAGGGAGCTGGCCTCTTCTCCCAAGTGACAGGGGACAGGACAAGGGGGAATGGCCTCAAGCTCCACCAGGGGAGGTTCAGGTTGGATATCAGAAAAAAATTCTTCACAGTAAGAGTCATTGGGTACTGGAACAGGCTGCCCAGGGAGGTGGTCGAGTCGCCTTCCCTGGAGGTGTTTAAGGAACGGGTGGATGAAGTACTTAGGGACATGGTTTAGGGAGTGTTAGGAATGGTTGGACTCGATGATCCAATGGGTCCTTTCCAACCTTGTGATTCTGTGATTCTGTGTGATTCTGTGAAAGCTGAAGGCCAGAATTGGAAAGGACCTTAAAGATCATCTAGTTCCAACCCCCCCTGCCATGGGCAGGGACACCTCCCACTACATCAGGCCCCATCCAACCTGGCCTTGAACACCTCCAAGGACGGGGCATTCACAACTTCCCTGGGCAACCAGTTCCAGTGCCTCACCACCCTCATAGTAAAGAATTTCCTTCTAATGTCTAATCTAAATCTCCTCCTTCCAATTTAAAGCTATTCCCCCTAGTCCTATCACTACAGGCCCTTGTAAAAAATCCCTCCCCAGCTTTCTTGCAGGCCCCCTTCAGGTACTAGAAGATCACTAGAAGGTCTCCTCGGAGCCTTCTCTTCTCCAGGCTGAACAAGCCCAACTCTCTCAGCCTGTCCTCGTATGGAAGGTGCTCCAGCCCTCTGATCATCTTCATGGATCTCCTCTGGTCTTGTTCCAGCAGTTCCATATCCTTCTTACACTGAGGATTCCAGAACGGGACACAGTGCTGCAGGTGGGGTCTCACAAGAGTGGAATAGATGGGCAGAATTACCTCCCTCAACCTGCTGGCCACGCTTCTTTGGATGCAGCCCAGGATACCTTTGGCCTTCTGGGCTGCGAGCGCACATTGCCAGCTCATGTCAAGCTTCTCATCAATGATCACCCCCAAGTCCTTCTCTGCAGGGCTGCTCTCAATCACATCATCTCCCAGACTGTATTGAAACTGAGGATTGCCCTGACCCAGGTGTAGGGCCCTGCACTTGGCCTTGTTCAAGCTCATGAGGTTCACACAGGCCCCCTTCTCCAGCTTGTCCAGGTCCCTCTGGATGACATCCCGTCCTTCTGGTGTGACAACTGCACCACTCAGCTTGGTGTCATCTGCAAACTTGCTGAGGGTGCATTCAATCTCACTGTGTATACCACTGATCATAGAATCATAGAATCAGAATCATTAAGTTGGAAAAGACCTTTGAGATCATCAAGTCCAACCATACCTGTCCACTACTAAATCATATCCCTAAGCACTTCATCTACCTGCCTTTTAAATACCTCCAGGGACGGTGACTCGACCACCTCCCTGGGCAGCCTCTGACAGTGCCCGATGATCCTTTCTGTGAAGAAATTTTTCCTAATCTCCGATCTAAACTTCCCCTGACGCAGCTTAAGGCCATTCCCTCTTGCCCTATCACCTATCACTTGGGAGAAGAGACCAACACCCACCTCACTACAACCTCCTTTCAGGTAGTTGTAGGCAGTGATAAGGTCTCCCCTCAGCCTTCTCTTCTCCAGGCTAAACAACCTCAGTTCCCTCAGCCGCTCCTCATAAGACCTGTTCTCCAGCCCCTTCACCAGCTTCATTGCTCTTCTCTGGACACGCTCCAGCACCTCAATGTCTTTCTTGTAGTGAGGGGCCCAAAACTGAACAGAGGATTTGAAGTGCAGCCTCACCAGTGCTGACTACAGGGGCAGAATCACTTCCCTGGTCCTGCTGGCTGCCGCGATGGAGAGATGGGACTCGACTTGATGCAAGCAGGTGTTCCACTTTATTGTGCAGATAACATATATTTATACTACTTGTTACAGTTAATTAAGGTTCATACATATTGCAAAAAGTGAGCTCATTATTGGTTACATCGTTAAAGGACAACTCCTCCTTAAGATACATTCTTGTGATTCCTTGTACCTCTTTATCTAAATCCTACTGTTCTATAACAACTATGTTCAAGGGCAAAAATAATGAGAGACTAGAGACTGCCTACGCGTCCAGGTTCTTATCTCAATCCTTCCCAGGGCCTGTGGCCGACAAGTTCCAGCACATCCCCCTTAAACAATCTTTCTGTACTTTTGGTTTTTTCACTGCCTGTCAGGCCCTGTGCTACATCTCCCCCTTCCTGTTGCACAACAAGAATCCCTTTCATAGATCGCGCTACTAACTTTTGCAAGCATTGTAATAAACATGGCAATAAAAGCAATAACAGAATAAAGACGCCTAAAGCATATACAACCATTTTCACAAAGCTTCTCAACCACCCTGAAAGTCCCCATCCTTTGAAGAGTTTATCTAACCAATCCCAACTATCATCCTGTTGTAATTTGGAGACTCCAGCTTTAAGCTGTTGAATGCTCGCATAAATAGATTCTGAGTGGTCAGAGAGATTCATGCAACACATACCTTCAAAATCTTCACAACCATGTCCCTGTGCTAAAAGCAAAAAATCTATCGCAGCTCTATTCTGAAGAGTAGCATGTCGCACACTATCTACATCTAATAAAAGCCCAGAAAGTGCAATGCTAGTAGCATTCGTTTGTTTGGCTAGCCAACAACCAAGCTTATCCAGGGTTGCTAGTGCTTTTGCAGCTGCACCTCCAGGTATAAAGAAGGAAGCAGCAAAGCGTTTACCAAAAGACCAGAATTCTGCCCTATCATCACACCCAGGGGTATAAGCATGCAGCCCGCGTTCTATTCGGTGAGAAGGGCGATGTTTTAAAATCATAGATGTATTAGGTGTTAATAATGTTAGTCTGCCTAGGGTGCAAGGTCCTCCACAAGCGTGAGAAGGTATACCTGGCCACGCTCGATCTCCACAAATGAAAAACACCCCTGGTGGTAATTGCAGTGGTCTTTTGTATGGTTTTGCTAAGACTGCTTTTGTGGTATAGTTACACCACATTGTTTGATTTTTAAAGGCCGGGTGAGTAGCATTCACGATAACTGCATTGGAAGGGTCTCTCCCTTTACAATAGAAGATTATACATGCCTTAACCGATCCTAAAATATCCAGTTCTTGAGGTTCTAGCTGCATCTGAGGTAAACGATCTGCCCATACATTCCACATATCCATACATTCATGCATTTTGTTAACACAAGAATATAATGAGCCCACTGTCTTTGACATACTCTTTGCATCCAGTGGGATACCTACAAGACATGTAGAAAACGGAATGCTAGGAGAGGCAGTGGCAAGGCACAAGGTGTCTTGTCCCGTAAGATTTGCTAATGTCACCCATATATTGACCTTAGGTAGAGTAGGCAAAACCAAATAACCCTGTACATTTCCGAACATGATCAAAACAAGGCATATCAATTGAAGAGCAAACTTTTCCTTCCTTCCAGCTTCCAAACAAACTATCTTTTGCATCTTTCCTTCGTGTTTAAAAACAACTTATAGTCTAAATATGCACACAGAATCTAATATTCACAAAATCTACGCAAATAATTTCAGTGATAAGTATTTCTCTGTCCTGATTCATACAGTCCCTCCAAGCTTCCAGTATTCAGCCTCTGTCGTTCTGATCCTCCTCCATAGATTCCTCAATTGGTCGGTCGGGGGACTGGTCCCGAGGATGATTGAGGTTATCACCAGGTGATTGCTGTAAGGACTCACGGAAGGGTCGCACATTCTTTGCCGGGATCCATCGGGGTCCCTTTTCTGTGGAGACACAAGCATAACCTCTGCCCCATGTAACAAGAGGGTATGGTCCCATGATCTTACCTGTTTCTGGATCACGAACCAACACTGGAGCCTTGACTCGTACCTCGAGTGAATCAGCTGTATTAAAATGTCAAACAATTGGAGGGTTGCTATCTACCAAAGAACAATTCAAAAAATTAAAAACATACAAAGCTTTCTGTAAACGCTCCTCAGGAACAGCGGTTCCTACTCCCCCCTTTTGTTGTAATAAAAGACGCTTTAGTGATTGATGAGAGCGTTCAATTAAAGACTGACCTGTGGGGGAATGAGGAATGCCAGTAACATGAGTTATGCCCCAAGAGTTGAAAAATGCCTTTATCGTGGCTGAAATATATGCAGGGCCATTATCTGTTTTAATTTGAGAAGGTATGCCCAGAGTAGCAAACGCACGCATCAGATGTTTACGAACGTCACGTGCCTTTTCTCCTGTATGACAAGAAGCAAACAGAGCACCGGAAAAGGTATCTATAGAAGAATGAATATACTTCAATTTACCAAATTCCGAAAAGTGAGTTACATCTGTTTGCCATAATTGTAAACTTTGCAAACCTCTGGGATTAACACCTCCTGCTAATGATGGAAACGAATGCCTTTGGCAATCCGGGCAGACAGCAATGATGTTAGATGCTTGCTGAGAAGTTAGGCCAAACTGTCTTTTAAGACCTCCTGCGTTCTGATGAAAAAAGGAATGACTGAGTTTAGCTTGTGCTATGCGATCAGGCAATACTTGCACTGGTAATGTCAACAAATCAGCCTGTCGGTTCCCTTCTGCAATAAAACCAGGCAGAGAAGTATGCGATCTAACATGCATAACAAAATAAGGATGAGGTCGAGAGTCCAAAAGGAAGATAAGCTCCTGTAACAAGACAAATAGTTTAGGATGTGAAAGGTCACGCAGCAGGGATGCTTCAGCTCTCTGTACAATCCCCGCAACGTAAGCAGAATCAGTGACAAGATTAAGTGGCGTGGTCCATCTTCGAAAAACTCGAACTACTGCAGTTAGTTCTACTATCTGAGGCGATCCATAAACAGTGTCTATGTCTGAATCCCATCGTTTATGTTGATCGTCCCACCATAGAATGACTGACTTGTGAGTTTTTCCAGATCCATCAGTGAATACAGTAAGGGCATGTAATGGCTGATCACTCCTCTTTGGCTTAGGCAATAGGCGAAAATCGATGTTTAATAATTTGTGCGAAGGTGGATGAGATGTAATCTGACCCGTATAGTCAGCTAGTGCCATGGTAAAAGCATCTGATTGCTGATAAAGCCACTGCAAATATATGTTTGTTACAGGTAAGCAAATGTGAGTAAAATCTACTCTGGATAATGTCAACAAACGTTGCCTAGCCTTAATGATCAAGCAGGCAAACATTTCATGCTGAGTCAAGATAGTTTTTGAGGATTGATTTGGTAGGAAAATCCATTCAATAATCAGCAATGGGTCTGATTTTTCAGGGTCCCATTGAAATATCAAGGCATGAGGCTGTCGAGCAGGGTTTAAAATGATCAGGCAGAAAGGCAACTCAGGAGCCCATCGATGTGCCTGTTTGGAACTGATTGCTGTAGCAACCTTTTGCAAAGAGTCAATGGCTTCAGGGCCAAGACTGCGGTGAGAACGTAAATCAGTGTCTCCCTTGAGCAATTTGAATAACGGACCTAAGTCCGTGTTGGAAATCCCCAACAACGGCCGAACCCAATTGATTGTGCCTAATAGCTTCTGAACATCATGTAGATTTTTCACATCTGCTCGTATCTGTAAAGGTTGCGGAGTCACAGACTGAGTTCTTATACTCCAGCCCAAATATTTCCATGGTGGTGTTTTTTGAATTTTTTCTGTCTCAATACAAAGGCCCGCCGAATTGACGGCGGCCGAGACAAGGGCTACGGCTTTCTCCATGACCTCGTGTTGTTGTGCAGCCACTAAGATATCATCCATGTAGTGATATAGCAAAGCTTCAGGCACAGCAGCTCTGACCGGGCTAAGCACTTTAGCCACATACCACTGACAAATCGTGGGGCTGTTTTTCATACCCTGTGGCAGCACAACCCACTGATATCTCTGCAATGGAGCTTGCATGTTGACGCTTGGAACAGAAAAGGCAAATTTAGAAGCATCGTCTGGATGCAAAGGAATGTTGAAAAAACAATCTCTGAGGTCAATAACAGTCAGATGCCAATCTCGAGGAATCATAGTCAGAGACGGGAGACCGGGTTGCAAGGCCCCCATATCTTCCATGGCGTCATTAATCTTTCTAAGGTCATGGAGTAGGCACCACTTGCCAGACTGTTTTTTGATAACAAAGATAGGTGAATTCCAAGAACTGGTAGACGGCACAATATGTCCTTTCTGTAATTGTTCATCAACTAATGTTTGGAGGGCGCGAAGCTTTTCCAGTGGGAGGGGCCATTGATTGACCCAAATAGGGGTTTCAGTCCTCCAGGTTATTTTCAGGGTGTCGCGTACTTCAATGGCCCCATCTAAAAATGGGTTTGAAGAGACATTCCCCACTGTGACAGTACATCTCGTCCCCACAAAATCATGGGGACGGGCAGTACAAAGGGCTTAATGGAAGCTACATGTCCTTCCGGACCTTGAACTTGAATTCCAAACTTTGGTGACTGCTACCAGTTCCGCCAATTCCAGCCAATGTTTGAGAGACATTACCTAAAGGCCGTTGTGGTGGCCATTTAGCCTGAGATATTACAGTAACATCAGCTCCGGTGTCAATAATTCCACTAAGCACTATTTGTTGTTTTCCACGAGTAAGGGTACATTGATATAGAGGTCGTTTTTGTGAAATAGGCTCTACCCACAGAATTTGTGGGTCCCCTGTGGATCCGAACCCTCCTGTCCTTTGAGGACGTTGGTGAGAATCAGAGACATCTGTTCCCTTGGGAAAAAGCACTAATTGTGCTATGCGGCTACCTTTTGGCACCGTACAAGGGGGAAATGGGGTCCATGCCATGATTTTGATTTCATCAACATTATCAGAGTCAATGACCCCTGGTAATACAAAAAGACCTGTTAAGGTTGTTGATGATCTCCCTAGCAATAGTGCTTGTGTCCCAGGAGGCAAAGGTCCCGAAATATCAGTCGATAATAAGTGAACTGTGGAATCTAGCAATGTTACTGTGTGTGAGGTTGCCAGGTCCAGTCCGGCACTACCTGCTGTTGCTGGTTGAAGACACGAGGTGACGTTGTTTCCCTTCGGGAGGGTTGGAAGACTGGCCGCGGTATTTGTGTCTGCACGCGTCGCTGCCCCGCGCTCCGCGATCCGTTTCCCTGTATCGGTTATCCCTGAAAATCATACTTGGAGCGACATTGGTTAGCATAGTGACGCCCTTTTCGGCATCTGGGACAGATCCCCGGAGCTTGGGGTCTATTTCCAGCGTTAGTACTTAAACAATTTTTTTTTAAGTGGCCGGGCTTGCCGCAACCATAACAATTTCCTGATCCTGTGGGGCTCATCGGACCGCGCATGGCCGCGAAAGCCGCAGCCATCGCTTCAAATTTATGATCCATAGTTCCAATTCTGTTACAAGCCTCCATCATTTTGATTAGAGAAGGGTTCTGATTGGGAAGAGATTTTAACAGTTTCTTGCAATCCACATTAGCATTCTCTACGGCTAATTTCAACAATAAAATTTCCCGAGCCTCTGCATTATCTACTTGCTGATCCAGGGCTTGCTTTAACCTGTCTATAAATTGCATATAAGGCTCTCGGGGCTCCTGGGTGATATTGGTAAACACCTTTTGTGGTTTTGAAGTATCCGGGATCTTTAAAAAGGCCTTTTTTGCCTCCTCACGGGATGCCTCAAGGGCCTCCCATGGAATTCGACTCTGATCCACAGGGTTAATATGCTGGCCCGTGCCTGTGAGTTGTTCTATAGTTAACGCGGCTAAATCAGCATTATCGCGACCTGCATAGGTTAAAATAAGAGCCCGTAAGCCCCCCTTCCAGTGAGATTCCCACAACGAATATTGTGAAGGAGATAACAACAACTGTGCCAAAGATTTTAAATCATGGGGGGTCATAACATAAGTGTCAAAAACAGAGGACAATAGACTCGCAAAATACGGTGAAGAAAGACCATGCTCAGCTACTGTACGGCACAATTCTTTGATGACAGAAAAGGAAAGAGCCTCCCACTGAGCTCCCCGTCCTTGATATATGACAGGGGCCACAATAGTTTTTGCAACTTCAAAGTCCCCCTCCTTTATGGCTTCACATTTGATATTACTCCACACATCATGTGGGTCAGGGGGATAAAGGTCCGGCTCCCTTTCAGGATCCACTAGTCCTGGATCAAAGGGATCCTCCTCGGGAGGATACCCAGCGGCACACACTTTCAGTGGTGTAGTAGATTTCTTTCTCTCTGGCAGGGACGGGGGTAAAATCACAGAATCCTCTTCTCCCTCTGAGTTATCTCGGGATGGGCTTTCTTGAGCTTTTACAGCCTCAAAAATACTCCTCCACCATGGGAGCATACGCAGCGCCTCGGTATTCCCTGTAGTTGCCGCATCCCATAGTTTTACCCCTACTTCGTCCCAGAGTTCCCGCGTAAAGACAGTAGACGCGGTTGCGGTGGGTATCTTTTCCTGAACCCATTTAAGTATTACTTTAAGATCATGCCCAGAAATATCTTTACCGTGATTCTTAAGAAGGGCTTTCATGAGTTCATATACGTCTCTCTCGGGGGTAGACATCTGACTCCCCATGTTTCACACGGCTCACCTCTATTCTCCAGAGGGATTGTTCCTGGCCAGGATCCTGCTTCCTCTCAGCAGCTCATTCAAAGTTCCGAGGGACTCGCAGCATGCCACACAGATAGGTGGTTATCAGCCTGCCTCACACGGGGCACCAATTTGCCACGATGGAGAGACAGGACTCGGCTTGATGCAAGCAGGTGTTCCACTTTATTGTGCAGCTAACATATATTTATACTACTTGTTACAGTTAATTAAGGTTCGTACATATTGCAAAAAGTGAGCTCATTATTGGTTACATCGTTAAAGGACAACTCCTCCTTAAGATACATTCTTGTGATTCTTTGTACCTCTTTATCTAAATCCTACTGTTCTATAACAACTATGTTCAAGGGCAAAAATAATGAGAGACTAGAGACTGCCTACGCGTCCAGGTTCTTATCTCAATCCTTCCCAGGGCCTGTGGCCGACAAGTTCCAGCACATCCACCTTAAACAATCTTTCTGTACTTTTGGTTTTTTCACTGCCTGTCAGGCCCTGTGCTACAGCTGGCCACGCCGTTTCTGATACAAGCCAAGATGCCATTGGCCTTCTTGGCCACCTGGGCACATTGCTGGCCCATGTTCAGTCGGCTGTCAACCAACACCCCAGGTCCTTCTCCTCTAGGCAGCTTTCTAGCCAGACTTCTCCTAGTCTGTAGCACTGCATAGGATTGTTGCATCCCATGTGCAGTCCCGTTGGCCTCAGCCCATCTATCCAGCCTGTTCAGATCCCTCTGTAGAGCCTCCCTGCCCTCCAGCAGTTTGACACTTCCTCCCAGTTTAGTGTCATCTGCAAACTTGTTAAGGGTGCATTCGATCCCCTCATCCAGGTCATTGATAAAGATATTTAACAGAATTGGACCCAGCACTGAGCCCTGGGGAACACCACTTGTGACCAGAATATTGAACAGCACTGGTCCCAGTACAGACCAGTGCCGTGTAGGCCATCCCATTGTCAGAAAACCCAAAGCTGTTATGATGACATCAGCCACAGAGCCATGTATTAATAGATTGGATCCACCTGTTCCTTCCAATGCCCACAACTGGAAGGAGGGATGAAAAAATCACCTGGGCCCTAGATGCCCTCACTAGCTGTCCCAAGGCCTTGACCTCTTTTGGTCATCCTTGGGCTACATACTGCAGATTTGTTACCTCCCACGTGGAAGAGCAGTAATGGGTACTAGTCTGATGGCTGCACCAGACTGGGGAGTTTCCTAGCGATATCCTTAACCCAGGCTCCTGGGAGGCAGCAGACTTCCCTGTGAGTAGGGTCTGTTTGACATATTGGACCCTCTGTTCCCCTCAGCAGCGAGTTTCCTACAGCTGACTCCCTTTTCTTCCTTGTGGTGGTTGCAGTAATATTGGGGGGTGGGGTTGTTCTGGTCTTGGCTCCTCCTCTGATGTAGATGAATCGTCACCCACATTGTCCTCTGATTGGTCCTCCCTAGCTAGAGCCTCTTATCTATTGTGGAGAGGCACCTGGAAAAGAGTGGACAAGGAGGGGATTCACTTGCTGCCCCGTTGGTGGACTTGCTTCCTCTCACTGTTTCCCTTTAAGTCCCTGTCTACATCATGGTGGGGGAAGGATACCAATTCCCTTTGATCAGGGGCTATTTCCCGTGGCTGTCTCTGTTCCTGTTTCAGGGAGCTCAGGGTGTGGTTTCACCAGTCAATCTCTTGCTCAGACTCCCTGTCTGCTTCCTCTCTCAGCTCTGCCACCAGGCTGAGGAGATAGTCCACCTGCTCGTTCCTCACACAACTGTTGCCCCTGCTGTCCTCTGTTTCCAGCACAAGCTGGTGGCACTCCCTGCAGCCAGAGACCTGGACGGCTGCATGTTTTCCTGGGGGCTCAGTCTGAGCTGACGCGTCCCTTCTGGCAGGTGCAGAGGATGCAACTTCCCGCCGGCTGGACACCATGGCTGGGTTCCTTCTCACTGACTGAACTCACCTCCTGAGCACAGAGAGAGACTGTGCCCTCCCTGTGCGCTCTGCCTGCGCAAACTGCCTCACAGAATTCCTCGCCACACCCTTCTGACACACCTGCACTGGACGAGGGGACTGGGGCTCTCTCTCTCCCTGAGCTTTTAGTCTTTGCAGTTCTGGCTGCAGTTTTGCTGCTTTCAGGAAGGGTCTCCCAGCCCAATTGTCCGCTCTGGAGCCCTTCGCCTTGGTGACTACAGAGACTAGTTTCAACACATGTACTGCAATAACAGTTCAGGACCTCTTCACTTACTGTAGCTGCCTGAGTTTAATTATTATTAATAAAATTATTGTCAAATCATCAGTAAGTCTTTCTGCTTTCAGTATCCCTCCCAGTATCTATGAGGCAGGTTGTGTGTCAGTGAGATAAATAAAAGAATATTTGCACATGAAGAACTGAGAGACTGTTGCAGATAACCAGCATGTGTGTTTAAGCATGCAGAAATCTTCAGTGATGTTTTGGTTGATAACTGAAATGGAGTCAGCACTTTTGATGTGATAATCCCTGTAGTTACTTTAATTCCTTCATTCATGTGAATGTATTTTGTCTGGTTACATCTAGAATTAAGATTAATGAGCTGAATATGCTAGCACTAGAATTCCTTTGGCTTTCTTGGGTTACGGCATGAAGGAATTCAAGCTTTTTGTGCAGGATACACAAAAAGCATGATTATATTTGATTTTTTTTTTGTTTTGTTGTTGTTTTGTTTTGTACGTACCTGGGATGCTATACTATTGCTTTAACAGAGTTGCCCATGTCTAAATTTCTTGTTAACACAGAAATACAAAGAGAAAAGCAGAAGTGTTTAATGCATACTCATGTCTTAATTTTACTTACAGCTTCATAGGTGTATACCTTTGTAGTATTAAATTCAAAATTTACTGGTGTAATAGCTACAAAATTTGGCTTAATTGTTCTGAAATGCTTCAAGCTGTGTAACTAGATAGTCAGACTTTAAAATAAACTGCTTTGAAGTGTTTGTGTCAGAGTTGTGTGGAATACAACAATCTGAAGCTAAGCATGAAATTAACCAGATATAACTGTATTTTAAAACTTTCTAGTGTGAATGCCTGCTGTAATCTGACTGTTACACAGAAAGGACTGCTTGAAGGTAGTGCTTCGTGCCCAGCCAGTACTGAACGCTGAACGTCATGCTTTTTCCTCCAGTTCCTGGGTGACACTGAAACTGCAGCGCAGGCGGCGATGACAAATCACCACACGTGGAGCGGAGCCATGGTGCTGGGGGTGGCAGCTGCGGGAGCACTGGCGCGGGCTCTGGGTGTCCTCTGCCGCTCCCGCCGGCTACTGTACCCGCGGCGGCTGGGACTGACTGGGTCTGATACTCACTGAAAGCAGCAGTTAAAACAGGGTTTGATCAGTGGGGTTTTATTTTGATGCTCTGTCTGCTCCAGACTTCTAAAAAATTATTTTATGGCTTCCTGAAAGTCAGGAGCAGGGCTCAGATCACTGGGAAAATGGGAGGTGGGTCCTGTTCTGTTACATCATCCGCAACTGATGTTGACTTCTTTGGAAATAACCTGGCTTGGTAGGTAGCTGGAGCAGTAGGACATTGTGCAGCCATCAGCAATTTCTGCTGAGAAAGGAGTTGGACAGAGTGTCTGGAGCAGCTACCAGGAAGTATTGCAACCTGTTTGTGCCAAGCTCTTGGCCAAGTGCCAAGAAGCAACCGATAGTCATATTTAACAAGAAAATGGATCTTAAATCACTGAACGCATTTTTCTCTTCTTTCTCTTTCAAAGTGCTGCCTCCCAAATTCACTAAGTACAGTGTGTGTACTTAGAGGTCATATATAAAATATGGATTTTACATATGGATTTAGGCATAGATCATCTGGCATCTGTTATTAAGCTGTACAGAAAGAGCTACTGAGAGGAAGTAGCTGTCCAGCAGGTTGGGTTAAATTCTAACATGCCACATGTGGTACGGCCTCAAAAGAGCTCACCTGCCTTTAGAGTTGTCAGTTTTCTGTCCAGAATTCCTCTGTCAGGACAGCCCAGCCAGCCTAACAAAGTACTGAGTCAGCTCCTGCTTGAGACTCTGTATCTGTCTGATATTGTATTCTGAGCAACTGTGCTAGTGGATCAAATTAAAAAAACATGAACTTTCTTTCTAGCTGTCAAGTGGGAGAAAAAGATCCTACCATAATGATTTTTATCCTTTTATGTTTCTGTGAACCCCTCTAAAACATTGCCACAGAGCAGCAAGCAGCAAATATAAGTCTCCTGCAAACAGGCTAGTTTTTCCTAATTTCAGGGTCCCTTACAAGTAGTTTGTAGGCTCCCAGGAAGTGCTAACCACAGCTGTAACCTATCCATCAGGAAAAGTTAAGGTGGTGTTTGTCACCTTGACATTGTGGTTTAGATAACTAAAATCAGGTAGTGATCAATCCCACTAATTTTACATACGGGTAAAAGGCAGTGGGTCTTTGAAACAAATTAGAAATGTGAATTATTTAGGCAGTTCCTTGTCTTTCCAGCTCAAGTGGAAATTGTTGATTTGGTTCTGTTTGGAGTTCTTTAATTTATTTATGCTTCCATGAAGTGAATTCCTCCTCACAAGCCTAACTTTGGGCTGATAATAATGTTCAGGACTCAGAACTGGATCCAACTGGAACTCCTCTGATGTTTGATAGCTTTCTACCCTCAGTGTTGCTTTGAATCAACTCTGTTCTTCAGAGGCAGGCAATAAAATAAATTGAACTATCTACCTGCAAAATCAATTTCCATCTTTGCATTGACTTTCATCATGATCTCTAAAGATTTACAAGGAGTTTTTAAAAGAAGAAAAAATCTACCATGTGATAATGTTGGTAGATCTTCAGTGGTATGAGATTGTGTTCCTCTGGGTCCTACTGTAATTAAGAAAAGCACCAGTAGGTTTAATTCCTATTTAAGGTTGTATATGGAAAGTAGATGTTTTGTACAACTAATGTATTCCTTATACAAACAAGGAATATCCACATTATTGTGCATGGAGACTTTGGTCAGTGCATACCTGTTACTCCATATTAGAAAAGTGGAAATAGGAAATAGCAGGGCTTTATTGGTATTTCTGTTTTGGTCCTCTGCTTAAAGTGGTCCAGCTAGATTGATTGACCTTGACAGGAATGTTAGAGGGAAACATTGGTTCAGCAGAATGGCTCTTGGATTTCTTGAGCTGCATCTTGTGCTGAAGTGCCTGTCCACTGACACTCAGACAATAAAAGGTAAAAGAGCATTTCTGGAACTCTGTGTTCACTATGTCTTGCAGTCTCCAAGGCAGATTTCATTACCGCATCCCCCAAATAGAGAGATATTTCTATTTTTTTCTCATGAATTTCTTCTTCTGTGCTTTAGCAATCAGGATCTTACTGCAGGTCTGTTTCCATATGTTCTGCTATCTTCATGTGATTTTTGGTGGAATTCCCCTCCAGGTTTAGTAGTACAAATTGGGAAGGTGTCCTTTTGATGCTGAATGTAGCATACACATCCCTGACTATGTACAGAAAAGTGAGCTGACAAGTACGATTTTCACCAGAATTTTGTTTGCCACTGTCTGCTTTTTTAAGATAGGTGACACATCTGGGTATGCCTTGGGTTAATAGGATGGAGCTGTGCCTCTTCCTCCAGTAAATTCAAATGTTAAAGAAAATGAATGCCTTGTGGAATTAATGGTTATTAAAAACAGGAGTAAAAGCTTCCTTTCCTTTAGAATCTGCAGAAATTCTGATCCAAAATGGATGTGTACGTACCAGAGAGCCACAAGCCAGCCTCTGCTATTGCCTGTGTGCACAATCCTTTTTCTATGGTATTAGTGTGCTCCAGTACTTAAAAATACATGAGGGAGAGAGTACATACTCCAGCCATGACTCTCTATTGCCTTGCATCCTGTGCAGACTGGTACATGCCCTGAGCACACCACTACCCACCTGGGGAGGAAAGAGTCTCTGAACTCAGCCCACACAGCTGTAAATACTTTCACAGGGCAATAGTGAAGACTCACCCTCCAGGGCAAGCCCTTGGCTGCTTAAATTCCTCCTCTAGCTGTCAAAGTCTCAGTGCATGCTTTTTCTTCCAGATACTCCCATGCATCATTCTATCCAGAAGCACTATGTGTGCAGGGACTGTAGTTTTCCAGTGGAAGTTAAGCTGCACATCTGCTTCCTTTCCTGCATAAATGTGCTTTGCATTTGGAAGGACTGTCTTGGCTGGACAGTGTTCTGAATGAGGTGTCAAGTGCAGTCTCTGGAAATGAGAATTGTTTAACTAAATACCTGTAGATATACATCAGATAATAGTACTTTGGGGTACTGAAGATTCCCTCTTCAAGCAACAGAAGTCAGGGTGATATATCATTGTGTACCCCACCTAGAGATGGAATGCAAAGGTGAAGTCTCCGGAAGAGGATGGTGTACAGAAGCTTCTTTGATGCCCAAGTGTAGCAGGGATTAGACATGTGCTTTAGAAATGAATCCCCAGTCCCATCCGCTTATCTGCACTTTGGTTCATGTTGTGGAGCAGACTCGGATCTTGATGGATCCCTTCTGTATGAAGCAAACAAGGATGTGTTCCAGAAATGCACATAGGAGTGTGTTCTGTCTCTTAACGGGTGATCAGTACCCAGGACCAGACTTGGAGATAGCCTGAAAAAAAACAAACCAAAACCCAAGAGAAATGCAGTATGGACTCTAGTTGTTCCTCCTGCACCCTACAGATCTGCTCCCATTGTCATGTATTTCTTATTAATGTGGACTTAGTCATAAGAAACAGATTGCTTGCTACTTAAAACCCAACCATCTGTGTTTTTGTTATTGCTGACAGGGGTGATAAGGGCTACTTATTGGATCTTTATGCTCATTTGAGTGCAGATCCTATCCTGCATTGCCACAGTCACCATGGATGTGCAAAAAGGGACTGTAGCGTCATGAAGAGCCTTAAATATTATTCTACCATAGCACTGGAGTTATCAAATGCTCTTTCAATGACAAAAGTAGAAGACGACATTGTAGGTGATTTAATTCATGAAGAAAGCAGTCATTTCCCTATTGGACACCCACCTCTCCTAGTTCCTTTATTACCAGGAGGATGGATAAACCAACACTGAAAAGATGCTGATGTGCCAAATATAGCAGAAAAGTGGATTAAAACCAGTGAATTTCTGACAGAATGTACCCCGTTGTATTATCTATGTCAGTATGGCTTGGGAGATGTCCTATATAATTGGCCGCTATGCAAACCAATGTTGCCTGCTGGCCATTGTGAATGGGAGAGAGGAAAAAAGCTGTTGGTGAAGCATCAGGGGTCTCAGCTGAAATGTGCTTATTCAGGCAGTTTATTTGTGCCTCCCTTTTGAATCTAAACTATGCAAATGGGTGATCAGGTAAACAGGTTCTTTGCCTACTCTCTGCTGCAGTTCGGAGAGTTTTTCGGCCTTTGCAAACACTGTGCCCTGGAAGGCAGCTCTGATGGAGGAGAGAGCTCTGCTTTTGGGGAGGATCTGGCAGCAAGCTTCCTGATAGCTTTCAGCTTCTGTGAAGGGTAGGAGTTATAAGAATAGTCAGACAACACACCTGGATCTTGGGTTTTTCCAGTTCATCAGTAGTTTGATCCTCTCAGTTCATGCAAACACATTTCCCTTTTCCCAGGGCTGCGTAGGAGGGGAAACAGCATGCCCCCCTGAAAGGCTTCTGCTTTTGTCCAGCCAGATGGCTCATCTTTGCAGACACTGCTGCTTCCTAGTGCTGTTGCTTTCAATTAGATTGACCTCCTTTCCCAAGAGATGAGAGGGTTAATTCCCAAGCTGCAGATGCCCCTTTCTTTCCTCTGATCCTGAGCATTCCCTGCTCATTTCCTTATTAAGGAAGGCAGGGATGGAGAGAGATGACACTGTGGATACTACACTTTACACCAGCCCAGAGACACACTGAGCACAACTCGCACAAACATCCTCACATACTGTGGGCATAATGTAACTAAAACCAAACCAGGAATGCACAAGAATGCATGTTAGGTATATATTCAGTGGATATGGATGTAAATTCACATGCTTCTGGTATGTTATTATTATGTGTGGGCAGGCCTCTTGAACTCTGTCCTTTCCTTTTGCTGTTTGGACAGCTTAAGGCCTTGGTCCTGACTTCAGCCCAAGCTATCTTTCAGCTTGCAGTAATGTATTTGATGTTATTTGTGAATATAATCTGGAGTGCCTGACAGCAGAAGCAGGTCACCTCAGCATGCAGCAGTACCTGGGAGTGTAGGGACATAAATTTTTCTGATCTCAATCTGAGTTCCTCCAAGGATCCTTTGAAAAGGCAGCATCAAAGAATAGTGAATTTGTAGTCACTTGGATTCCCAGCTATGGAGAAATCTCAGAGCAATTTAGTTTTTTGCTTTGGGCAACCTGATCTAATGGGATGTCCCTGCCCATGGCAGGGGGGTTGGACCTATATGATCTTTAAGGTCCCTTCCAACCCAAACTACTCTATGATTCTATGATTCATTTAGTTCATGCTCTATCAGGAGCCCACCGCACATCTGCTCCTGTAGTCACCGAATGCACTTTCTTATGATTTACTTGTCCTCTCCTTTTCTTGTACTGTGCAACCTGTACTGCAGCTCTTTCAGCTACGGTCTGATAAGCGTCCAACTTATCGGCAAGCAACTTATTCTGACACTGTAACATTATGATTTGATTCTGCAAATCAAACATCTGTCGCTCCATGTGGGAGCGTTCTAAGGAACAGCCGTTCTCTTTGTTGGTGCTGCCTCTGATATGCTGTCAACAAGATCCATCCCCGCTGTTGCCCCATACTCATACTATCTTTCCTTTTTCATTAGGTAGTTTCTGCATACATATTAACACACCTAATGGTTAAACCTTCTTTACTTGTTCTTCCCAATATTCACACAGTCCTCCCACTCAAGCCCACTCAAGTGCTAAGGAACTATGTCGGGGGGGGGGGGGTGTGTGTGTGTGTCTTCCCCTCACTTATCCTCTCGCTTAGATTTAAACAAAAATGGCTTTTTATTCTGTATCCTGCCAACTATGCCAATTTTTTTACCACAGTGTGCTAACCACAGAGTGCAATCAGCACAGAAGGCCCAAACTCTTGAATACTCTGTGAAATCAAGTTTTACTTAACTTATTACAACAAGAAAGGTAACAAATGATTAGTAGTGATTAACAACAAGTTAACAATAACAGCTTTCAAGGAAATGTGTCTAATCATCACTACAAGAGAATAAGTACAGTAATTAAGAAAGATACATCACCAATTGCCCTGTTATCATCATCCAGATCCAAAGTCACTGGGGAGCCCCGTTGCAGCGAGGATTTGGAGAGTCTGTCCTGGCAATTGGGGGGTCCTAGGTAGTGCTTCCACTCGTAGGTGAGGACTCCAAAACCACTGCAAGAGGGCCCAGCTTTTATATTGCTCAATAAACAACTTGCATCATTCTAAAGTTGTGGAATCTCTGGTCTCAGCTGCCCAGTTGGCCTCCTTCCTGGAGCCTGGTCAGAGCCCAGGGGAGGAAATCAAAATAGCTGCTGGATATCTCTTATCTTTGATCTAAAGGTGCTGTTGAGATGCAGCATTCCTGCATAGTTCTCATGCTCCATGTCTGCCATGCTGATTGGTCAGCCAAGGCCAATCAGAATGGTAATCATGTGCCATCCATGAGTTCAGGGACTGTTGCTTATCTTTATGATGTACCTTCTCATGTCCTGTGCACACTGAAGAAGCTACAATTAAAATGGCACAGCCCAATTCTACTGATAATGCAACTATAATGCATCTTCTCATGGTGTGTATTACAATTAAAACAGCAGAGCACAATTCTACTGATCATAGCAATACAAGAATCATAGAATCATAGAATCACTAGGTTGGAAAGGACCCACTGGATCATTGAGTCCAACCATTCCTAACAATCCCTAAACCCTATAATCCTCACATTCTATTAAAAAAAAAAAAAAGAGCAGTTTTAAAATGGAAGAAGCCTTTATTTATATCACCTTTCCCCATGTTTTCTACATCTTTCTTCAGTGAATGAGGTTAATTGGTTTCTTGCGTGTGTTCACCTTAAAAAAGAGGAAGAAAAAAGTTATTGATTTACCGATATAGCCTTTCTCCTGTATTGTCCTTACTATGCAGCTGCTTCAGAGAATCTGGAGTAAAAAGTGGAAAAAGACCACACAAAGAGTAAGACTGATGTTTATCTACATATCATTTGCAGGACTTGCATTTGCTTCTGCTTTTATAAAGTATCCACCTACACCACAGCCTCCTGCAGACAAGACCCTGATACCTAGGAGAGCTCCTCTGGCTCGTCCTCTGCCTAAGTGACACCTGCTTTCCCTCTAACACCGCTTAGAATCATAGAATCATAAAATCGTTAGGTTGGAAGGGACCCACTGGGTCATCGAGTCCAACCATTCCTAACACTCCCTAAACCATGCCCCTCAGCACCTCATCCACCCGTCCCTTACACACCTCCAGGAAAGGCGACTCAACCACCTCCCTGGGCAGCCTGTTCCAGTGCCCAATGACCCTTTCCGTGAAAAATTTTTTCCTGATGTCAAGCCTGAACCTCCCCTGGTGGATCTTGAGGCCATTCCCCCTTGTCCTGTCCCCTGTCACTTGGGAGAAGAGCCCAGCTCCCTCCTCTCCACAACCTCCTTTCAGGTAGTTGTAGAGAGCAATAAGGTCTCCCCTCAGCCTCCTCTTCTCCAGGCTAAACAACCCCAGCTCTCTCAGCCGCTCCTCATAAGACTCCAGTCCCCTCACCAGCTTCGTTGCTCTTCTCTGGATACGCTCCAGAGCCTCAACATCCTTCTTGTGGTGAAGGGCCCAGAAGTGAACACAGTACTCAAGGTGCAGTCTCACCAGTGCTGAGTACAGAGGGAGAATAACCTCCCTGGACCTGCTGGCCATGCCGTTTCTGATACAAGCCAAGATGCCATTGGCCTTCTTGGCCACCTGGGCACATTGCTGGCTCATGTTCAGTCTGCTGTCAATCAACACCCCCACGTCCCTCTCCTCTAGGCAGCTTTCTAGCCAGGCTTCTCCTAGCCTGTAGCACTGCATAGGGTTGTTGTGCCCCAAGTGCAGAATAAGTTACAATTAAATGCAGGGCTCAGCGATAGTAGGACAGAGCTGTTTAACACATCACTAACTTAAGGGAAAGAACATGTCCTTGGGCTGACCTTCTAGGGAGGAAAACAATATGATAAGCAGTTGTAACACAGGCAAGTTGAAGTTAAGCCAGCAAAAAGAAGAAAACAAGAATTTAGAAAAACAGGGCATGTGGTCACATTGTGCAAAATTAGCATTAGCCAACAATATCATAACACATATGGTAAACAATAGTTTTATACCAATAGAGTTTTAATATTCTTAGTGTGACAGCTTTAGCAAGATTATAAAATAACGTGTAGCTTGTTAATCAGCGTCTCCATTTACCACCTCACTGGAGTCTGTCTCGTCACTCATTCCTGCAATTAAACAGTACACATAGCAATGCAATATGAATTATCCATGAATCACCTATTTTGTTTTAGGCCTGTTGATCAGGCCCTGTCATTTCAGCATCTTAACACATTGCAATGATTGTCAATAGGATGTGGTTTTTAAATGTCTCATTACTCAGAGATGAATTTCCTTCAGTACACTTCCCAATTTATTTTTAAATTAAGAAAAACAACGGTGGTTTTTATTTCAATTACTACCCCAGTACTATTTAAAAGAATATGAATTAGGCTCTGAAAACATGTTACAAATTACTGAAGTACAATTGTGATATTGAGGGAGATAAAACTGGTTGGGTGAAGTCCTGATTCAGTTCCTGCTGAAAGTCGAATTTTCCTGGTTCAAGAACAGGATTTTTCTCTTGGTGTTTGATAGACTTTTCAAATCAGTTATGTTTCATGCTAATAGTGAAGTAGGTTGAAAATAGGTGGAATTGCTATGCAAAATCTAAGAAAGCTGTAGCTAAAGCTGGGCGATTCCATGTTCATTTAGACTAGCAAGTGATAGTAGTGATTAGCATTTGTACTGTTCTGTCAAGGTTTATTATACTTTTTAAAATGTGTGTTAAGTTTCTGCATGGTGATTAGTGTGTTAGAAGTGGGGAACCATTTGTATTCTGAGATTCTTGGGAAATGTGGGAGGGGAGTACTGTGCCCCTTTCAAATGTGATTCTTTGCTAAAAAACAGCAAATCTCGGCCTTTTCTGTTACTGCTTCATCTTCCCCTGCCCTCTTCTTCCTTAGTTTCAATTTCAGTAAGTTGTTAAACACAGGCATGATCTTGCAGTTCTATCACAGAGATTATTTCTAATTGCTTTGGTACAAATCTTGTCTCAATTACAGCTCCTGAACTAGGTCCAACATTATATAGCAAGTCTGGATTGAAGGAGGCTGATTCTCATGTACCTTTTTAGAAAAGTTAGAAGTCTAACATGTCTTCCTCTACTAAAGTGTTTTAACTTATTTTTAAAGAGGGAAGGCCAAAGGAAAACTGGCAGTTTCATTATTTTAAAAGAGCTTACTTTATAATCTCTTACTACGACATCTTGATGACGAAAGCATACGCTGTTGTATACAAAGATAAACCTATAAATGAATTTAATGATCTTCAATTGCAGTGTTTTGCAGAGCAGAGTACATCCAGGAGGAGAGTTTAAAGTTTCCTTTTTTTTTTAGTGAAAATTGTAAATAAATTCTGAATTTCTAATTTAAGCACTCTCTTTCATAACTCACTTTATATCTGTGTACAGTGGGAGTATCTCAAAACTCAACTTCACCCTGTTCCAGATACCAGAGTTACCATTCTTACATGAAATATTTTTTTCTCATCTCTGTGGCAAGGATCATCTCTTTGCTATGAAGGTGTATTTTGGTTTATGTAGCAAACCTAGTGAGCCACGGTAATGTTGGCCAGAGTGAGCAAAAGCAGACAGAGGGGTTGAGAATGCTCACTGGAACTTGCGCTGCTCGTCAGAGAGCCTTGAAGACCTCGGAAGTTGATAACAAGAGGGTTATCTTTATAGGATGCTAATACTGGTCTAGACTTAAGCTTATATTCTTGACTTAGAATTGTAACAGGTAATAAACTAAATGTTTAAATACAGTTCTGGGTCCTACTCTATCTCCCTCAGGGTGTGACAAGGGGGGGACTGATGAGCAAAAGCAGACAGGGGGGTTGGGAATGCTCACTGGAACTTGCGCTGCTTGTCAGAGACAGCCTTGAAAACCTTGGAAGTTGATAACAAGAGAGAGCTAGCTTGCAGAAGTTTACTGATAAGCGGGCATTGGAATGCAGAAAGCTGGCTGCACTTGGTTCAGTAGTTTGAAAACAACCAGAAGGGACTGCGCCTGCGCCCAGTTCGACAAGAAAAAAATCATCCCGAGGAAGACTTCTTACTTCACCCCTGAGACCCCGGCCCACGACCACCAGGAGGCACTACACAGGCGCAAGACTGGAGCGAACCTTCCAGAACTAATTATAATATGAAGTGGGGGAAAGTTATGAATATGTAGTAGGCACTTATAACTATGCGTGTCTTTACACTATAAGTAGCTGTTTGTTAAGTTATGCAGTGTGCAAGCTAGGAGGAGAACCGCCTTGCACCCCAGTGCTGGAAATAAACATACCTGCTTTATAACTCATTTTGGGATTATAGGGTTTGATTCCGCAGAACAATTTGACACCCCAGATGGGACATCCTCTCTGCCCGGCTGCAGGACCGGTTGGGAGTGGGACATTCTAAGGCACACCCTGGACTGCTTCTTCAGAGAATCTCCCATCCCTACCCGATCGCTGCAGGGGGGAGAGACGGCCCATCAGTGGGTGGACCAGGTATGTGATTTGAGGAATACCTGTAGGGGAAACAGAGGAAGAATCTGTAAGTTGTGTACGGGATGCCTCATGCTAAGATAAGATGTAGGATAGGTTATCAAGACCCTGTAAGCCATTTTTGCGCTAGGTGAGACAAACTTTACTGCTCACCCCTGGGAATTGGTGGTTTGGGCCCAAAGGGGTGCTCCCTGCTGAGATAGCAGAGCACTGGGAAGAATATAGTCCCAATGTTGGAAAAACGTTAATTTAGCTGAAGAATTAGGGCTCAATTAAGTAAGATTAGAATTATAGGTTATGTATATTGTATTTAGCATTTGATATGTATTGTGTTTAGCATTTAATTTTGTTGATCTTTATAGTTAAGTTTGTGCAGACTTTGTGTCTGTCTCTGTAGACGGTGACGGTTTTCTCACAGACCACATATAACCTTCACAAGTATGATATTAGGGAGTGCTTAGAAAGAATGTACTAACAACCTTATCTGAGCAGAGCCTACGCTTTTACTAACAACCTTATCTGAACACAGTCTACATTTGTGAGGGCCAGAAGCATACCAAGGGCAGTCAACTGAAGATAAAGAAATGCAGGTGTCCACACAAATGATGAGACAATCTTCAAATACATATGCATGAAGAAATGATGTAATCTGTTGAATATACATTAGATTGCGAAACACTTAAGGGTTAAATTGCGGACGCGCCGGGATGGTCTTAGAACCTGATTTGGGTTTGAATACCCCAGGTTCTCGGGGCCTCGAAATAAAGCACCACATATAACCTACCTGGAATGGTTATGTGTTTGTCTCTACGCTAACAGTTTTGGCGACCCAGATGGGACCTCGTGGGCATTGCTGAGGCGGCCCGCATCGATCTCGATCCAGCTGGCACCGAGTGATTCTCGGGGAGCCATCGACTGCAGCCGAACTTCGCTGCCCCCGACAGACCAGGGATATCAGTAAGACACGGTGCTATATCGGGAATGGTACCAACTTTGTCAGGTCTTGTGCCTAATTGGGAATAGTAGTAAATTTTTCTACAGGTCTTGTGCCTAATTAGGAATTGTACCAAATTTTTCGGGTCTTGTGCCCAATCGGAAAGGTACCATATTTTCTGGTCTGGTAAAAGCCTGCCTGTTAGACACGGTGAAAGCTATGCTTGGTTGGGCTAGGGAGCTCCAGAGGAAAGCCTAGGCGCCATCCATAAGACAGTAGTGAAAGCTCTGCAGGTTCAGCATTATTGATCTGTTCTGCATTTTCGGTATCAGTGATCTGTTCTGCATTTTCGGTAATCTGTATTATTCATAATCTGTATTATTCGTTTTGCAGGTTCGGCAACTGTATTCTGATTTTGTATTTTTCAGTAATCTGTATTATTCGTTATGTGGAATTTTGTTTAGTTTGTTGTTTGGTGCTGGTCTGGACTGTTATAAAATGCCGCCGATACCCAAGTCATCACTGTTAGGGTGTATTCTGATGCATTGGAAAGAGGGGCAGTTTGGGCAAGAAATGCAAAAAAGGAAATTGGTTGAGTATTGTAATGTATGGTGGACACAGTATAATTTAGAGGATCAGGTTCGTTGGCCAGAAAATGGAGCTTTAGACTACAATACCATCCTACAATTGATGCTATTTTGTAAGCGCGAGGGCAAATGGGATGAGATACCATATGTAGAACTGGTTTTTATTTTAAGAGGGAAAGAGGAATGGAAGAAGGCGTGTGGGATAATGGTTGTTAGTACAAAATCAGATGAGCAATGTGAGGGATGTGTGACTGAGAAGAAATGTATGAAATGTCTGGCAGTGGAAAATGCTTTGCAGCATAAGGAAGATGATGATTTTGATTTATTAGTGGCTCCGTCGGCCACACCAGCCCCCAGAGATACTGGAGTAAAAGGTGATGGGGAGGATGAGGTAGAAATAGAGGAACAGGAGTATTCCACTACCCCAGTATCCCACCGAACATGGCAACGGGATATTCAAGTTAGACAGCAGGCACCCAGTGCTATATTAGCACCGCTTCAGCAGGGGGTTGGGGCAGAAGGACCCGTATATGTTAAAGTACCTTTCACTCCAGGAGATCTGAGGCTCTGGAAACAATCTGCTGGAACTTATTGGGAGAACCCGAGTAAAGTGGCACGAGTTGTAAAGATGATTCCAAAAACCCAGAATCCTGATTGGGATGATATACAGGTATTACTGGACACCCTAATGGACTCTACAGAGAAAGAAATGGTGTTGAGAACTGCCCGTGAAGGAGTTAGAGAAGACATTAGGCAGGGGATTGTCACAGGGACAGTTGATCAGAATTTTCCGACTGAAGATCCCATGTGGGATTATAATACTGCAAGAGGAATGGGAAATCTGAGGAGATATCAGGAGTGGATAGTTGTTGGAGTACAAAATGCTATGCCAAAAAAAATCAATTGGTCAAAACTGTATAATGTCAGGCAAGAGAAAACAGAATCCCCGTCTGCATTTTTGGAGCGGCTTAAAGAGGTGGCTAGGAAATACACAGATTTAGAGTAGAAACAGAGCAAGCTAAGGTGCAGCTGGCCCTGATTTTCTTAGGGCAGTCGCAGGATGATATTAGAAACTGCAGAAACTGGAGGGCGCGGAGCTGCGTAATTTGGATAGGCTATTAGAGACTGCTTGGAAAGTATACAATACCCGTGAGAGGGAGAGTTCTCAAAGACAACAGCGACATCTACTGGCGGTGATGCAGGGCAGAGACCAGAACAATCCTGCAGGTCGAGGTAGAGGAAGAGGCTCGATACGCGGACGGGGAAGGGGGGTTGGATTTAATCACTTGTCTAATGACTTAGGATCAAGATTGAATAGATTAGGCATTAACCAATGTGCACACTGCAAGCAGGAAGGACATTGGAAGAATGCGTGCCCGTACAGAATGAGGCAGAATTTGCAGCCAGGAATCCCATTTGGAAACACCGAAGTGGCCAAGGCAATG
Source organism: Cuculus canorus (assembly GCF_017976375.1). NCBI lineage: Eukaryota > Metazoa > Chordata > Aves > Cuculiformes > Cuculidae > Cuculus > Cuculus canorus. The sequence continues at coordinate 16,275,102 of NC_071440.1, forward strand.
GTTTTGGGAGACTATGAGAATCAGAGCTGACTAGAATCGGGAAAGGATGAACCCCTAGTGAAAGTAAGGTTAGGGGGAAAAGAAGTGCAATTTTTAATAGATACTGGTGCAACATACTCAGTTTTAAATGATTTATGTGGACAGAGAGGGAAAAAGACAACTACAATAGTGGGAGCCACAGGGAAAGAGGAAACCCGGCCATTCATGCAACCCCTGGAATTACAATTTGGAGGAAAGGAAATATGGCATGAATTCTTGTATATGCCTGATTGTCCAATCTCCTTGCTGGGACGGGATTTGTTATCTAAATTAAATGCAAGAATTGTCTTTGAGGATGGAGAATTAATTATGCAAGTTCCAGAATCAAAGTCAGGACAGATACTAGTGTTGAAGGAAAATCCAAAAGTTCAAGTACCCAGAGAGGTAGAAGAGGCAGTGATCCCTACAGTATGGGAAACTGATATACCAGGGAAATCAAAAATGGCCCAACCGGTAGTAGTAGAATTGAAGGAAGGAACGAAACCAGTACGAATAAAACAATATCCCATCAAATTAGAGGCCCAATATGGAATAGTGAAAATTATTGAAAAGTTCTTAAAGTTTGGAGTATTAGAAGAATGTGAATCAGAATATAACACCCCAATTTTTCCAGTAAAGAAACCAAATGGAGAATATAGATTGGTACAGGACTTAAGGGCTATTAATGAAATCACGAAAGACATACATCCGGTAGTAGCTAACCCATACACATTGTTAACATCTGTGAAGGAGAAATACAAATGGTTTACAGTAATTGATTTAAAAGATGCCTTCTTCTGTATTCCTCTCGACAAAGATAGTAGGAAATTCTTTGCTTTTGAATGGGAGAACCCGCACAATGGACGAAAAATGCAGTTGACATGGACAAGGCTTCCACAGGGATTCAAGAACAGTCCAACGCTTTTTGGGAACCAGCTGGCAAAAGAATTGGAATCATGGACAATGCAGGAGAAAGTTCAGGTACTGCGATCACAATATCTTCTGCTACAATATGTGGATGATATTTTAATTGCAACAGAACACAAATCAGTATGTATCCAAGTGACAATTGAAATTTTAAACCAATTAGGCCTTAATGGGTACAAAGCCTCGAAAGAGAAAGCTCAAATTGCCTGCACAACTGTAATATATTTGGGTTGCGAAATAACACAGGGACAATGACGACTAGGAATGGATCGTATTAAAGCAATCTGTGCAATTCCAGAGCCTCAAAACCTACATGAATTAAGGACATTTTTGGGTATGGCAGGCTGGTGTAGGTTGTGGATATTGTATTATGGACTCATAGCAAAACCTCTATACGAGGCACAGAAGTCACCAACTTTCATCTGGGAAGGACCTCAGAGGGAGGCCTTTAAGAAATTAAAAGAAGCCCTGACTAAGGTACCAGCATTAGGCCTGCCAGATTTGACTAAGGACTTCCAGTTGTTTGTCCATGAAAGGCAACGGCTGGCACTAGGGGTCTTAACGCAGAAGTTGGGAAGCTGGAAACAACCAGTAAACAGTTGTTTACAGTAAACAGTAAACTTTTCTAAACAGTTAGACCCTGTGAGTGCTGGCTGGCCATCATGTTTGAGAGTGGTAGCAGCAATGGTGATCTTGATACAAGAAGCCAGAAAATTGACTTTGGGAAAGCATATTGAGGTATATGTACCTCATATGGTGTTAACTGTCCTGGAACAAAAAGGGGGGCATTGGCTTTCCCCTAGCAGGATGATGAAATACCAGGCAGTACTGACCGAACAAGATGATGTAAGTTTAAAAACAACTAATCTGTTAAATCCAGCAGCCTTCTTAGGAGCACCTGTGGAAGACGGCCCTTTGGAACATGATTGTGTGGAAGTTATTGAACACACTCGTGCAACAAGGGCTGACTTGAAGGATACCCCACTTGAACAGCCTGATCAAGAACTTTTTACAGATGGAAGTAGTTATGTAGAAAACGGGACACGATATGCCGGGTATGCGGTAACCACACAAAATAGGGTAATAAAAGCAGAGGCTCTTCCTGTAGGAACTTCAGCACAGCGAGCAGAAATAATAGCTCTCACGAGAGCCTTGGAATTGAGCAGGGATCAACGAGTAAATATATGGACGGACTCAAAATATGCATTTGGAGTGGTTCATATACATGGAGCACTATGGAAAGAACGAGGACTCCTATCTTCGCAAGGTACGAACATAAAATACCAAATAGAAATTCTGAATTTGATAACTGCTGTACAGTTACCCAAACAGGTGGTGATCATGCACTGTAAAGCACATCAAGGAGGAGATTCCAAAATAGCTGAAGGAAATGCATTAGCGGATCGGACAGCTCGACGGATTGCATGACAGGTATCAAATATGATGGCCTTAATACCTACGAAGGTAAGCCCTTTACAAAATTATTTAACGCAGAAGCCGAAGTACTCGGAGGAGGACGAGAAATTATCTAGACTAATGAAGGCCCAGTTGGGTTCAGATGGATGGTACCTAACTGCAACTGGACAAGTAATTGCACCACCTACCATTATGCGGACAGTTTTACAAACGGAACATCAGAAATGTCACTGGGGAGCAGAAGCTTTAGTGGCGTATTTAAAGCGCAGCATAATCTCGACACAGATGTTAACAATGGCAAGGTCAGTAAATTCGAAATGTGAAATCTGTTTGAAGAACAATCCGGTGGTTAGAAAAGGAATAGAAATGGGACATATCAGAGTAGGTATGGAACCGGGTGATTATTGGCAAATTGATTTTGTAGAATTACCTAAAAGTCAAGGATACAAGTATTTGTTAGTTGGGGTTGACACTTTTTCTGGATGGCCGGAAGCCTTTCCTTGTCGCACCAACCAAGCTAAGGAGACAGTGAAATGGCTGCTGCGAGAGATTATTCCAAGATTTGGGGTACCCCTAGGACTATCTTCAGATAGGGGACCACATTTCGTAGCAGCTATAGTTCAAGAGTTAAGCAAAATGTTAGGAATCTCTTGGAATCTCCACATACCGTGGAGACCACAGTCAAGCGGACAAGTAGAAAAGATGAATCAGACAATTAAGCGGCAAATCAGTAAAATATGTCAGGAGGCTAAAATTCAATGGCCACAGGTGTTACCAATAGCACTCCTAAGGATAAGAATTAAGCCAAGGAGTGGGATGACAGTAAGCCCTTATGAAATCCTTTTTGGGAAACCATATGAGGCGCCGCAACCAAATCCAAATGTGCATATAAAAGGGAATCAAGATGTATATAACTATGTACTGTCTCTCAGTAGAACTCTGACGCGGCTACAAAGTGCCCTGATCTGGAACCGTCCATTATCATTAGAAAATCCAGTACACGAAATTGAGCCAGGAGACCAGGTCTACGTTCGAGATTGGAATGAAGAACCACCGAAGGAACGGTGGAATGGACCATACTTGGTGCTACTAACAACATTTACTGCGGTAAAAGTAAAAGGAATAGACTCTTGGATTCATTATACCCGAGTGAAAAAGGTTCCTAGAAATTGGGAAGTAGAAGCTCTTGGACCAACAAAACTGAGACTGAAAAGCAGATAAATGTCGAATTTTGTATATAGTACCTTAATTGCAATCTGGTCCTTGACACCCCTAATGGTCATCACTTTTGTAGAGGTTCCGCAGAAAAAGGAAGTGATGAAATCTGTCACTGGACAAAATGCCACTCCGTTTTGCAAGTTCAGAAACACTGTCCCGAGGAATTTGGAATCAAACAGGTATAGATGGGAATTGCAGGGAAAACGGAAATCTAGAGGCAAGGTGTCAAATAAATTCTGTTTGCGTAACCCCCTTCAGGATCATGGGATAAAGGCAGGACATGCATACTATCAGATTCCTCTGGACAGTGATATACTTATATATTGCCTATTGGATGATCCACGACCTAGGGAGTTTGGATGGACAAGGAATGGGAAGAAAATCCCAAATGATGGCAGGCATCTAACAGAATTAAGATTAGGAGGAATGTTAGTTCAGACTATTAGACGAATAAATGAATCAGATATGGGAGCATACAGATGCCAATACCAGAATGAAACTGCTTACGGATACAGCGAAATAAACATTACTAGAATTAGAGTAAAACGAGCAATAGAATCAACCCAACTGCCCCAGGTAATAAATATACCTCGGGGTGATCCTGAAGAAAACCTGATAATTGGCCTAATCAGAGATTTTGCAAAAATGCAAAACACTAGTAGAATTATGGCATGTTTACCCTTGCCGAAAACAGCAGGGGAACCAATAAAATGGGGAATAATGACTTTTCCCTTCCCAAAGAATGTAGGGAATAATACAGTATGTGAACAAGAAACGAGAGTGTTCCCTCTTGCTTATCTTTCTTGCAATTTGTCTAGTATACCTGTGTATCCAAAAAGAAATTGTTCGTAAAAGCAATTGGACACACAGAATCATTGGAGCCATCACACAAGAATACCCACAACACCCAACACCCCCGCCGATTTACCAAGAAACAGCTATGTAAATGAAAATACTTGCAGAAAATGAAGTATTTTCAAAGGGGGGAAATGTTGGAAAAAACGTTAATTTAGTTGAAGAATTAGGGCTCAATTAAATAAGATTAGAATTATAGGTTATGTATATTGTATTTAGCATTTGATATATATTGTGTTTAGCATTTAATTTTGTTGATCTTTATAGTTAAGTTTGTGCAGACTTTGTGTCTGTCTCTGTAGACGGTGACGGTTTTCTCACAGACCACATATAACCTTCACAAGTATGATATTAGGGAGCTCTTAGAAAGAATGTACTAACAACCTTATCCGAGCAGAGCCTACGCTTTTACTAACAACCTTATCTGAACACAGTCTACATTTGTGAAGGCCAGAAGCATACCAAGGGCAGTCAACTGAAGATAAAGAAATGCAGGTGTCCACACAAATGATGAGACAATCTTCAAATACATATGCATGAAGAAATGATGTAATCTGTTGAATATACATTAGATTGCAAAACACTTAAGGGTTAAATTGTGGGCGGGCCGGGATGGTCTTGGAACCTGATTTGGGTTTGAATACCCCAGGTTCTCGGGGCCTCGAAATAAAGCACCACATATAACCTACCTGGAATGGTTATGTGTTTGTCTCTACGCTAACACCAAGACCCTGTAAGATGCACTTTGCGCGGGGTGAGGAGCTATACTACTATGGTGGATTGGGTACTCCTTGCTGAGGTAGCAGGAGCACCGTGTGGGATAGCTATCATCTTCTACATCTGTTGCAAATCTTCAGTACTGTTACCTGTGTATTCTAACATCATTTAGAGCCTATTTTAAGTTCAAGTGCTTGTGTGTGAGTGTATGGCAGCATGATTGGGATGTGCGATTAAGCGCATAGCAAGTGCGGAGTTCCGATCCGCTATTCTGTTCTCCCATGAGGGAAAACAGCCAGAGATGAATGAAGCAAGAGATCACTGTTATATGTTGTGTGTTCTGTGTCATAAGTGTACTCTGTGAATTGTTTGATGTATAATAGAGTACCAGCGGAATTTAGAAGGATAGCTTACTGGGGGACGTTATTCCTCCATATACGGGGGGCCAGAGACAGGCGAAGTGTTCAAAACTGTTGAAAGACTTGCAAATTGTTTAGAAGCCCTGCTTATCTTGGTTAATCCTAGGAATGCACCTACAAAACCTTTCAATTCCAAACGTCCATTGAGCCAGCAAATAGGTAGATTTACCTCAGACCCTTGGAATGGAAGGCTGCAGAGGGTGAAATTTTAAAATACCTAGCATAGAAGAAGGAAAAAAAAAAAAAAGGATAAAAACGGGAGAAGCAGCTGAGAGTGCCCCTCTCTTTCCCCCTTCCTGGAATGCGAGTTAGGCTTATCTGTTGAAGCAGTTTCATTGCTGTGTGTGAGTTAACCCTCCCCCTCCTGGAATGTGAGTTAAGTGTTTTGCCTGAGAGAAAGAATAAACTGAAAGTGTAAAAGAAAAAGGATCTGCGTGGACAGGGGGGACAGAATTCTGCAGGCTGCGGGAATGGATCAGGTTTCGGTGTTCAGACTGTCCTAAGGTTTTATTGTGCTATTCAGCTAGGCTGGGATCACTCTATTGTCCTGAGTGTTTACAATCTGTGTACAAGAATTGTTGTTGTTGCTAGTCTTGTGGGAAGTCCCTGAGAACTTAGGGACAAGCCATTTGTAAGTGTTTAAATGGTTTGTGTGTAAGTTAGAGAAAGGTAGAGTCAGAAGGTAGTATAATGGGGGCAAAACCAATCAAGGAATTTCCTTGGGCAATATAACGTTCTTCGCAATATTACAGTACTGGAAGGAATTGGGGGGGGGGGGGGGGGCCCCGGGGGCAAAATAAAAAAAGAAGATTAGAAGATTATAATACCGTTTTGCAATTAATGTTGTTTTTAAGGAGAGAAGGAAAATGGAATGAAGTGTTTTTCACCTTCCGAAACCATCCGAAGTGGCAAAGGCACTGTGGGATTGTGCTGCCACAGGACCTTATGGTACTCGCCCTTGAGTGGGAAAATAACAAAGAATTTAAAAGTAAACTGAGGTGGTGTTGTTCAGCGTGCAGTATTGGGCAAAGGTGCACTAGAATAAATAAAATTCACCAGACACCAGAAGAAGAATTAACTGATTTGCTTAAGCCTCCCCCTCGATCACAGGAACGGGATACGGACTCGGATGGGACCCCCATCCCCGGGATAGCCCAGTATCTTCCTGCGTCAGGAAAAGATTTGCTGTGACAGTTTTGCAGGCACCTCTCTGGGAAGACTGACGAGGTCCCTCTAAATCACCATCTGAATTCCTAAACAGATTGAGGGATATAATGTGCTGCAACACTGCTGGATCCTGGGTCAAGGGTAGGAATACAACAACTAGGTTTTGGTTTTGGGCTAGTCTAAAAGAGGAATAGTGGCTCATGTGAAGGAAGATTGACGGGGACCTGGGGAATCCACCCTAGCGGATCCACTAGTTATAATGAAGCCAGGGAAAGAGGAGAAGAAAGTAGAATTTTAGTTGACACAGAGGCAATGTATTCGGTTTTGAACCAAGCTTTGATGTCCCTAGGAAATGACTACATCGTGGTAAAAGGGGCAACTGGCCAAAGTGAAAAGGCGTATTTTAGTGAACTTCTAAGATATAAACTGGGAATACAGTGGGGCATCCACAGATTCTTGTATATGCCCAACTCCCCGAAGGCACTTTTGGGGAACGAATTATTAGAAATTTTGGGTGCAATAATTAATAAATTTGAAAAGGAAGAGATTACTCTGGAGGTAAATGACCAGCAGTATATACAAATACTGAATTTATCCTTAGTGTTCCCACAGAAGGAAAAATCAGCGAAGAAATCATGAATCACGTATACCCCGAGGTACGGGCCACCGATGTGCCTAGGACTTACGGGCTGTAAATAAAATAACCAAAAACCTCTACCCGGTGGTGGCAAATCCATGTACCCTGTTGACTGTATTAATACCTGAACTAACCTGACTTACTGTTTTAGACCTGAAGGATGCCTACTTTTGCCTCCCTCTCCATGAAGCTAGCCAGAAAATATTTGCATTTGAATGGAAAACCCTGAAAGTGGGCACAGAAATCAACTCACCTGGATATTTGGTAATCAACTTGCAAAGGATTTTGAGGCCTGGAAGACCCACCTGAGGAAGGGAGATTGTTGCAGTATGTAGATGATACCCTGATTGCCACAAAGTCAATGCTTTCATGACCCGGATGGTGAGTCTATTAAATTTTGTGGGGCTCCAGGGATACTGGGTATCTAAAAGAAGGCCCAAGTAATGCAACATGAGGTGATCTATTTGGGCTATGAAATCAGCGCTGGACAAAGAACTTTGGGACAGGCCTGAAAAGAGGCAATATACCAAACTCTGAGACTGTAAACTGTGAAAGAGTTGTGAACTTTCTTGAGGATGACTGGGTGGTATCAGCTATGGATCTATAACTATGGACTGCTTGTTAAACCTCTGTATGCACTAACCACCGTTGAACAGAAACACCTTCAATAGAGCAAAGAGGCTATGCAAGCCTCTGAACAGCTGAAGAAAGCCCTGATGTCGGCCCCGGCCTTAGGACTCCCAGATGTGAGTAAGCCATTTTTCCTTTTCTCTCATGAGAAGCAAGGGATTGCCCTAGGGCCTGGGTGTTTACGAGCGGTTGTGGCTGTTGTGCTAAAAATCCAGGAGGCGCAAAGATTTACCCAGGGCCAGAAAATGACTGTGTTAGTGTCTGGAAGCGAAAGGTGGGTACTGGCTTTCTCCACAAAGGTTCCTAAGATACCAAGCTATAATGGTGGAACATGATGATATGGGAATTGTGGTTACTAACATCATCAAACCAGCTTCTTTTCTCAGTGGAAATACAGGAGAACCAGTGCACCAAGACTGCTTAGAGACCATCGAGGCCACATACTCGAGCCATTTGGACATGAAAGACAGTCCCATGGATGACGCGGAGAGCTGGTTCATGGATGGAAGCAGCTATGCCTTAAGCAATAAAAGACATGCCAGGGCAAAAACATCAAGCATGCAGAGGGATCCTGAGACTGCTGGAAGCAGTCCAGCTACCTGAGAAAGCGACAATCATGCATATCAAGGTGCAGCAGACAGTGAATTCGGAACTGGAGAGGAAATGAGCTGGCGGATAGAGAGGCAAAACTGGCGGCCAAAGATGAGGTAAAACCAGAAGGGGCTTTGATCCCTGACGGGTGAATCTTCCTAGAAGGTAAGCCAGAATACACCAAGGAAGATAAGATAATAAGAAACTTATCACAGACCTGGAAGGGTCATATAATAAAGAGTTGTGGGCCCTCACTCCACAAGGAAACTAATCATTCCCTCTTATTTAACATGGTCTTTGATGAGGGAGGAACACAGGAAGAGACATGGAGGGGCAGAAACTCTATATAAACACCTAAAGAGATTGCAGCTAGAAATTTATACACCACTGTGAGACGAGCACTGTGACCTTTGCCTCCAGACTAATCCCAAAATTACCCCAAACCAGAGATGGGCCAAACTGGAAGAGGCAACAAGCCTGGGCAACAATGGCAGATCGATTTTTCGAAACTCCCAAGAAAAAGGGGGGGGGGATATTTATACTTATTGGTATGAACTGGTACCTTTTCAGGTTGGCTAGAGGCATTCCCTACCAAAACAGCCAAGGCTCAGGAGATAACCAGAACATTAATACAGGAGATAATAACACGCTCTGGGGTTCCAGCAACTATGTCTCCTGAAAGGGGACCACATTTTATCTCAAAAGTAGTACAACAGATCAGTCACTATTTGCATATGAAATCATAAACTCCTACACGGTGGCACTGGACAAACATCTCCGAAAAGATTGAAAAAGATGAGGTTGAGACACGAAGTAGGGATTTGGATAGACCTGTGCATAACATACGACCTGGAGATTATGTATCATAAAGTCTCTTGCAGAGAGGACTCTGGAACCGCAGAGCACCATTCCAGGTGCTCCTTACCTCCTTCACAGCAGTCAAAATCAAGGAGCAGAGTGCATGGATCCATTACACCCAAGTGAAAAAGGCACATAAACCTCCATGGAGGGTCACACAAGTCCAACCAGGAAAATTATTTTTCTCATGATCACAATTATAATCCAGTGAGGAAAAGGCACCTCTAGCCAAAAAAATACTGAGTGCCCTTGGTCTCAAGATTTTATTTAGTATACTGGAGCCCTGGGAAATATTCTAATCGAAAGGGTTTAAATCTATCAACTGTGGTTATGCATGAAAATCAAGTATATGTAAGGTAAAAATGGAATGTGGATAGAGAACAGGGGATTCGGTAACTTCAAGCTACTGTAAGAGGAGAAATCAAAGTAGGATGCTGAATGGTTAATAGAACTATCCATAAAAAGACATCCCAAATTACTATCTCAACTACGCCTACAGATAAGAACACAAAGACCTGTATTTCCAATGAATTAGACTGTTGGCATAATTTTACATTAGTACAGACAGTTAAGGTGCTTTGTCTCTGGGCCTATGATACCATTGGGCTCTCATTCTAATTTAAAATAAATATTATAGCTAAGCCTGTTACAACCCAGAATTTATGAGATTGTTCTGTATATAATCAGGAATACAGGCCAACAGCAAATGTTGTTCAACCCAGAACGGTCTCTTAAACGTGTTGAACTGCTAATGCAAACTAATATTTCTGAAATTCAACCATCATGCTCTCATTTTATAAAAATATCCTTCCAGGACTGGACAACTTGGCTGTGAAAACAAGTGCCATTCAGGGACAGAACACAAAGGGACCTAACCAGAGTGTTAGAGACAGGATTGGGGTCCTAGATGGAATTGACTCAAAAATACTAATGAATAAATTGGCTACCACAACTAGTGATTTAACAAAATTAAGAAAACCTTTGCAGTCTTCTCTATTAGCTTTAGGAACTAATCAGTGACTGTTATCAGAAGTGGTACTAAAGTGGGAAAGGGTGGAGGAACAGGACCATGAATTAAGAGTAAATGCACTTGGCAGTCCAAGATAACATTTCTTTGGCCCTCAGGTGTATACAGGCACATTTATGGATGCAATCAGTGGCCACCTTAATTATAAGAGAAGGTGGTGAAGGTACTTTCCCCACCGAAATCCAGAAAGTGGTTTGTGACAGTGCCATTGGCTTAGAGAGGAAGCTTCAGTCCCGGTAGACTCTGGTAAATTTTACCTATGAACCTATCACTAATACAGCCACAACCTTTGTGTTGACCATATGTAATGCTTCAATATATGTAATCCACCCCATCATTGCATTAGGATTAAACCATGATAAAACTGTGCTCTATCCTTTTGAGCACAGAACATGGGCATGAATGATAAACGAGAGGTGGCAAACTGTAAATTTAGTCTTGTATTAGACGAGGATTCATTTGCAAAAGTAATACAATCGATGCTCAAGACATCTGCCTCAACACTGAGCAAAGCATCTGTCACTTTGAGATCCATCCAGACACTAATCAGAGGACCGTACTTGCATATATGGGCCAGGCTTGTGTGTTTGAGAACTGCTTGTACCTCTGTAGTAATAGATGAGATAATTATGGATAGTAAGAATCACTCTAATTTCTGTATTTGTAATTTTGTTAAGATTGTTGGGTGTGACTTTTCTTATTTAGCACCAGTCGTATCCCATCAGCTGATAAAATCCAATTATATAAATTATCACCTGTACCTATTGGAATGAATTGTACATTGGTGAAACAATTAATGTAACATCAGAACTTGATCAAAATTTTGGACGAACTCCAGGAAAATAGAAAAAAGACCCTGATAACAGTCCACCACGACACAGAGGTCGTATAGTCCCTCACAAATCATTATAGGATGCTAATACTGGTCTAGACTTAAGCTTATATTCTTGACTTAGAATTGTAACAGGTAATAAACTAAATGTTTAAATACAGTTCTGGGTCCTACTCTATCTCCCTCAGGGTGTGACAAGGGGGGAACTGATGAGCAAAAGCAGACAGGGGGGTTGGGAATGCTCACTGGAACTTGCGCTGCTCGTCAGAGACAGCCTTGAAAACCTTGGAAGTTGATAACAAGAGAGAGCTAGCTTGCAGAAGTTTACTGATAAGCGGGCATTGGAATGCAGAAAGCTGGCTGCACTTGGTTCAGTAGTTTGAAAACAACCAGGAGGGACTGCGCCTGCACCCAGTTCGAGGAGAAAAAAATCATCTCGAGGAAGACTTCTTACTTCATCCCTGAGACCCCGGCCCACGACCACCAGGAGGCACTACACAGGTGCAAAACTGGAGCAAACCTTCCAGAACTAATTATAATATGAAGGGGGGGGAAGTTATGAATATGTAGTAGGCGCTTATAACTATGCGTGTCTTTACACTATAAGTAGCTGTTTGTTAAATCATATGGTGTGCAAGCTACAAGAAGAACCCCCTTGCACCCCAGTGCTGGAAATAAACATACCTGCTTTATAACTCATTTTTGGGTTATAGGGTTTGATTCCACAGAACAAGAAGCAGAGAAGGATCATGCTAGGCTTTAAATCCTAAAGTAGGTAGATCTATTATAAAGTTTTTCTTATAATTATCTTTGTGTAGTTCAGAGGTTACAAGGGTATAGTCTGGATCAGTTATTTTCATATATCTGTCTTTCATGGAAACTGGACAGTATGTATGTGGACCAGATGAAACATGGAAGATACGTAGGCCTTTTTGTATTATTTTTGTTAAAAGGAGCGGTAGATGTTTCTGTTGCTGATTGCATTGGATTGGAGTACTGAATGGTTTGAAGTACAGCTTGCGTATGTTTTCCTTTTCATATATACTGTCTGTTAAAACACCAGTTCTTACTAAAATAAAAACAAGTACTAAAGATTGCAAGCAGCAACTTTAAAACCATCTAAAAAGTGATTTCCTCATTTCCCCCCTCTTTCTGTCCTTTCAGAAAAAGCTGACTTTTCAATGTATGGCTTACAGCCCATGGATAGATCACTTAAAACTCAGGCACATGCAGTAAAAAGCAGTGGTTCTGTGCAGCAGGAATCCTGCATTTGAGGCAAAACTAGAACATGTTTTATCTAGCAGATGCAAGATAGTGGTTCAAAGTGAGGCGGCAGCTGAAGATCAGGTCTCACAGGTGGGGAAGAAGGCAAAAGGGTAGCCAACAAAAAGACAGAGAAGGAAGGAGGGTAGAAACAGCAAGGGAGTAACTGCACTGCTGCCTCCCGTGGCTTTGAGTAGTTCTGCTGTGAACAAGTTTAAACAAGATGAAGCACCCTCAAACCTGTCAGAGGCTCGGGTTCTTCAGTAACCGGGAACAAACAAAAAAGAGTTTCCACCTGGCAAAGAGCTCTGTGTGCAGAGTAGCCCGTGCTACAGTAGTCACTTCAAACCATGAAGAGCATTATTGGTACAGAAATGACAATAACCAGAACATTTTACAGATCAGGATAAGGACTAAGTGTAGAATAATTGGTTCTAGTAAGGATTTGTAAGCAGAAGATGCTTTCACAGCATGAGATTGCAGTGTGGCAGTCCCAGTCATGGCTGGCTATATAGTGAAAATGAAGGTTGTGGGATGCTTCACAGAGTCTCTGGTGCAAATACAGACAGGAATAAGGGATCAATTCTGTATACCTGTACCATTAAAGGTTTTGTTTTGAAGGGCATGGGGAGAGGCAAAGGGAAAAGTAGGAAAGCAATGGGTTTATACACAAGTAAAGGAATCTCAAACTCACTTTAATTATCCTTGACATCTCACCTTAGGTTGCAATGTTATAAATTTAGAATTGCATAGAATCTATCTATGCCTTGTACTATCTATCTATACCTCTATACCTTGGATTTTTTGACATACCATCACAATATAAAACTGTGAATGTAAATCATACTTAATTCATTGATGTGTCCTCATTTCTTAAGAAATCCTAATGGCAGCGCTGCCTATAGCTTAAATTGCAACTGCACGTACAGCTGTTTTCTCCCGCGGAGGAGCATGGCATCTTTTAATAAAAATTAGGGGTTTTTTTTCCTATGGACCTCAATACATCGCAATATACATGGAAAAATTAACAGTGCTAATAATATAATTGCTAAAATCACACAAATTCCATTAATCAGCTCTCTTAACCATGCTGGGAGTCCTAGACTCCCTAGCCATTTTCCCAAGCTAATGTCACTATGTTTCAATTTTGATGTCAGGGATTTTAATTCCTGTAATTGCTTAAATATCAACTCAGAATGATCAGACAAATTCATACAGCACATGTCCTCAATGTCTTCACATCCATGTCCTTGTGCCAATAGTAAAAAATCTATGGCTGCCTTATTCTGCAAGGTTGCATGGCGAACAGAATCTAAGTCCATTAAAAGATTTTGCAGTATTGTAGGTGTGGCACTTGTGATTACAATTTTGTGCAAATCCCAAAAATTTAGGTCATCCTTGCAGTCTCTGCTGTATGCATGTATACTTCGTTTTGAGCGACGCTGTTTTGCTGTTTAAAATCATTGAATTGTTGGGTGATAGCAAGGTCAATCTACCTAGGGTACAAGGTCCCCCACAGGTGTTAGAAGGTATACCTGGCCATGCTCGATCTCCACAAATAAAAAATACCCCTGGTGGTAGTTTTAATGTTTTTTTTTTTTTTTTTTATGGGGTTTAGCAAGAAGCCCTTTGGTTGTATAATTGCACCATGCCATCTCATTCTGAAAGGCAGGGTGTGTGGCGTTTACTATAATTGCATTGGAAAAATTTCTTCCTGTGCAATTAAAGATTACACATGCAACCAACCCCAAAATATCCAATTCTTGAAGTTCTAAATACATCTTGGGTAAATAATCTGCCCACACGTTCCACATATCTACACATCCTTTTATCATGTTTTCAGGCTTTAGGAGCCTACAGATATTGGGAGGATCATCGCACTCCCAGTCACAGATATGTTTTGATCCCACTGTTCATGGCCACTTTTCCATATCTAGCGGGACTCTTACAAGGCATGTTTGAAAAGGGTTATTGGGTGTCGCCATGGATAGACATAGTGAACTACTATTAGTGGCATTTCCCAGGGTAACCCACGCATTTGGTCTCTGAGAAACTGAAATATAATCACTAAAACTACACATAAAAAGGTTAAAAATGAATAAACAGAAAAACTGTGAAAACTTTATGTTGGAAGGTCCTTTGAAGGTTGCTGATGAACTTGATCTTTCTTCAACCATGGTCGGACTGCTCGTGCTGGTATCCAACGCGGACCGTCTCCTGTTAAAACACAAGCGTATCCCCTTCCCCATATAATTAAATCATAAGGACCTTCCTAAATTCCTTCCCAAGTTCTTACGATGACTTTCACTTGATTTTTATGTTCCATCATTCTTGTTGACAGGTTTTGCACATGTTTCAGTATTGGAGGAATTAAAGTATCTCCCAGCAATCGTAAAAAATTCATAACATATTGTACCTTAGCTAACCTATTTGCTGGTGTTTCTGCCTGTTCCCCCTGGTTTTGTTTTTGCAAAACAGTTTTGATGGTACAATGCGTTCATTCTACAATTGTCTGTCCAGTTGGGGAATGTGAAATGCCAATAAGGTGTTGCAGTCTCATCTGCAAAAACTGTCAGCCAATTTACCAGTGTGGTACTACACTTAGACTTTATCTCTAGACATTCTTGTTGCAAAAAGGTTATCAACCGATGGCCTGGATGATGAATTTTAATTTGTCCACTAAAGTTCGCCAAGGCCACTTGTAATTCTAAACTGTTCTGTATACTCTATTGTAAATATCGTTCTGTCATTGGAATGACTATTGTTTCAGGCTCTTTCCCATTCAAATCCTCTATCCAATCTCGACCTTTCATGATTAACTGTGCAAACATTTCTATTCTTGCTACAATCGTCTTTGATGGCTGATTAGATAAGAACTGCCATTCTATAATTTTTAATTTGTCCAAATCAGTTTCAACCCATCGCATTATTAACCCAACAGGCTGATAAGCATTACTGATGATCAAAAAATCAACAGGCCACCCATATACTATAACAATGTGCTTGTCTGTTGCTTACTGCATTTTCTATTTTTTCCAACGTTTGTTCTGCTCCCTTTGTTAGTTTCCTTGATGCTAATATATCCGTATCTCCTTTTAATAACTCAAACAAAGGTAACAACGTTTGATTATCTACCGCTATCCAATTGATATTACCCAGCAAGAATTGCACATCGTTAAGTGTTTGGATGTTAATTCTAAATGATGCCCTTTGTGGTTTGATGGTTTTATCCAAAATTTTTCACCCCAACTACATCCATGGTGCAACATTCTGCACCTTTTCTGGTGCAATTTGCAATTGATGTTTTTGCAACATGTCACATAATTCTTGTTTATACTTTTCCAAATTATCTTTCCCCGTCACTAGTATATTATCTATATAATGATGCGCTAACAGCTGTGGATATTTTTTCTGAAAACCTTGTTAGGCTTGGTCAACATAAAGTTGACACGTTGTTGGCACATTTTTCATCCCTTGTGGTAACATCACACATTGATGTCTCTACACCGGTCCCTGTCTGTTCATTGTTGGAACCGAAAAGGCAATTTTTTTCCACTACTTCTAGGGTCAATAGGTATGGTAAAAAAACCCAATCCTTTAAGTCAATAACTAAAATGTTCCAGTCTCTATAAATCTTGAGGACTGACCAACGGCCATCCTTCAGGCCAATCTTTTTCTGCCATGATGGTGACATCCGCAACGGTATCCACCAACATAGTTATTTGAATTGTTTGATTTTCTAATATCAATGTCACCTTTAATTGTGGGTTTGATTTTTGAATTTCTAATGCCCATGTTATCTCTTTATCTTGTCCTGTAGATAGAAGCCTCCATTTGCCCTTTCTTTGTTTTCAGTTTGGTGAGTTTTACTTTTAAAAGGTACTAATTGTGCTATTAGACCGAACGCCGGACACAGGTTAACAAAACCAAACATATTGGATGACCATCAAGTCATCTGTGGGCTTTTCTCTGAGTAATGGCTTTTTCAATTTTGCCCAAAGTTTGTTGTGCGTCACTCCTAAGAGTAGGAGGTGCGTTGGTGTGTCACTCGTAAGAGTACGAGGTGCTGTTAAAGCCATGTCCCCCTTAAGAAGATCAAATAATGGACTTAGTTCTGCATTAGTAATACCCAAATAAGGTTTAACTCAACTGATTGTTCCTAGGAGCTTTTGTAAATCGTTTTAACTACTATTTGCAATTTGACTTGCTGAGGTTCAATTGTGGCATTCCTAATTTTCCACTCAAGATATTTCCAGGTTTGAATTTTTTCAGGTGCAACTTGAAGGCCTATTTTCTCTAATACAATCTTTGAAATGGTATTAATTGAGCAACACAACTGCTTTAGGTGATATACACAGGTGGGAAAGGAATATAAACCATAGCTTGCATTTGTCCAGTAAAATCAGAATTAATAACCCCAGGTTACACAAAAAGACTTTGCAAAGTAACACTCGAATGACCCACTAACCAAGCGCTTAAACCATTACCTAGAGGACCAAATGCTTGGAGTGATACCTTGTGAACGCATTAATCCCTTATTGTGATTGAGGATGTTGTGGAGAAGATGCAAGTGGGAGCATTTGCTGTTGTCATGCATCTCAGCTGCACACTGAGTTTCCTTGGTTCTTTAATGTTAATGGTTTACCCCCAATATCATATTTGAAACGGCGTTGATTTATAATGTGACAATCTTTTCGACATTTATGGTAACGGTCCAGGCTTTGTTCTTGGCCCCTTTTGTCTGTTTTTACCTGTATGGGAATTCTCAAGGCTGCAAATGCTTTAACTTTTCTATTCCTTTGCAGTTTTTTAATTTTAGAGGATACTCCTTTTGGACTCTTAAATCATGCTTTCATTAGTGTCTGGCTAAAATCCCCTTTACGGTTGTCTGAACTAGGACCCAGCAGTTGCTGATCTAAGAAGAGACACTGGAATGCAGAGTGTTCTTCATAAATTTTTACTCCCCTAGAGAGATAAGGACTCTCAAGCTGAAAGGAAAAAAACTTCACATTCAAAAAAAAAAATCAGGAGAAAGGAGGGGCAGGGGGAAGGGGGCGGGGGACTCACACACAGCTACAGGGCTGAGGTTTTTTCCATTTTCTTTTTCTGTTTTCTATGTTCTTTTTTCTATTTTTCTATTTTCTATTCTTTCTTTTCTGTTTTTCTTTCTGTATTTTCTATTTTCATTCTTTTTTTCTATTTTTGTTTGGGTTTTTTTTTCCATTTTCTTTTCTCTCTCTCTCTCTTCTTTTTTTTCTAGGTAATTTAAAATTTTGTCCTCTGCAGCCTTTCACTTCAAAGGTCCCAGGTAAATCTACCTGTTTTCCGGCTTAGTGGATGTTTGAGATTGAAAGGTCTCAGAGTTGCATTTTTAAGATTAATCAAAACAAACAGAGGCTCAAACTCCTATAACCAATTTGCAAATCTTAGAAACATTTAAAGCGCTTTAAACATACACACACACACACACACACACACACAGAGAACCACTCTTTTGAGAGCTGGCTTAATATACCCATACAATGTTGTTTACAACCACTCAATAAGAATAGCACGATGGTATGAATATTTATACATGATACCGAACACATACAACACTTAAAATATGTACATATATTATAAATTAAGGTTTGTATCAATTGTTTAACAGGTAATAGTCATTATTTGTTACAGCATTTTCATGGCAAAGGACTATCCTGTGGCGGCTGTGAATTATTCATGTATGCGATGGAGCCGGCGGCTGCTTCAAGCACTGGGGCGGTGGGCAGCTTGGCGGCAAAGCAGTCAGTACTTTCTCTTTTTACAGCTTTTCAAATTTCTTTTATCGCTTCATAACTAACTGATTCCCATCGAAGATCTGCATCTCGTAATAAATCATGGGAAAAATTTGCAACAGTTCAACCTGTTCCCGCATCTGCACTTCACTCCTCGAGGAGGAGGACTTGTGCCCATCTGAATTACTTTCATCTTCAGAAGTTTCACTTGGTAGTGGAGGACAGAGGAGTGGATTAGTGGTATTCAGTGGAGATCTGACATCAGAAAGAGGTGGGGCAGAGGACTGTACTACAGTTAATCATTTGCCCTCACAAATGTAGACTGTGTTCAGATAAGGTTGTTAGTAAAAGCGTAGGCTCTGCTCAGATAAGGTTGTTAGTACATTCTTTCTAAGCACTCCCTAATATCATACTTGTGAAGGTTATATGTGGTCTGTGAGAAAACCGTCACCGTCTACAGAGACAGACACAAAGTCTGCACAAACTTAACTATAAAGATCAACAAAATTAAATGCTAAACACAATACATATCAAATGCTAAATACAATATACATAACCTATAATTCTAATCTTACTTAATTGAGCCCTAATTCTTCAGCTAAATTAACGTTTTTCCAACATTGGGACTATATTCTTCCCAGTGCTCTGCTATCTCAGCAGGGAGCACCCCTTTGGGCCCAAACCACCAATTCCCAGGGGTGAGCAGTAAAGTTTGTCTCACCTAGCGCAAAAATGGCTTACAGGGTCTTGATAACCTATCCTACATCTCATCTTAGCATGAGGCATCCCGTACACAACTTACAGATTCTTCCTCTGTTTCCCCTACAGGTATTCCTCAAATCACATACCTGGTCCACCCACTGATGGGCCGTCTCTCCCCCCTGCAGCGATCGGGTAGGGATGGGAGATTCTCTGAAGAAGCAGTCCAGGGTGTGCCTTAGAATGTCCCACTCCCAACCGGTCCTGCAGCCGGGCAGAGAGGATGTCCCATCTGGGGTGTCAAATTGTTCTGCGGAATCAAACCCTATAATCCCAAAATGAGTTATAAAGCAGGTATGTTTATTTCCAGCACTGGGGTGCAAGGCGGTTCTCCTCCTAGCTTGCACACTGCATAACTTAACAAACAGCTACTTATAGTGTAAAGACACGCATAGTTATAAGTGCCTACTACATATTCATAACTTTCCCCCACTTCATATTATAATTAGTTCTGGAAGGTTCGCTCCAGTCTTGCGCCTGTGTAGTGCCTCCTGGTGGTCGTGGGCCGGGGTCTCAGGGGTGAAGTAAGAAGTCTTCCTCGGGATGATTTTTTTCTTGTCGAACTGGGCGCAGGCGCAGTCCCTTCTGGTTGTTTTCAAACTACTGAACCAAGTGCAGCCAGCTTTCTGCATTCCAATGCCCGCTTATCAGTAAACTTCTGCAAGCTAGCTCTCTCTTGTTATCAACTTCCAAGGTTTTCAAGGCTGTCTCTGACAAGCAGCGCAAGTTCCAGTGAGCATTCCCAACCCCCCTGTCTGCTTTTGCTCATCAGTCCCCCCCTTGTCACACCCTGAGGGAGATAGAGTAGAACCCAGAACTGTATTTAAACATTTAGTTTATTACCTGTTACAATTCTAAGTCAAGAATATAAGCTTAAGTCTAGACCAGTATTAGCATCCTATAAAGATAACCCTCTTGTTATCAACTTCCGAGGTCTTCAAGGCTCTCTGACGAGCAGCGCAAGTTCCAGTGAGCATTCTCAACCCCTCTGTCTGCTTTTGCTCACTCTGGCCAACATTACCGTGGCTCACTAGGTTTGCTACATAAACCAAAATACACCTTCATAGCAAAGAGATGATCCTTGCCACAGAGATGAGAAAAAAATATTTCATGTAAGAATGGTAACTCTGGTATCTGGAACAGGGTGAAGTTGAGTTTTGAGATACTCCCACTGTACACAGATATAAAGTGAGTTATGAAAGAGAGTGCTTAAATTAGAAATTCAGAATTTATTTACAATTTTCACTAAAAAAAAAAGGAAACTTTAAACTCTCCTCCTGGATGTACTCTGCTCTGCAAAACACTGCAATTGAAGATCATTAAATTCATTTATAGGTTTATCTTTGTATACAACAGCGTATGCTTTCGTCATCAAGATGTCGTAGTAAGAGATTATAAAGTAAGCTCTTTTAAAATAATGAAACTGCCAGTTTTCCTTTGGCCTTCCCTCTTTAAAAATAAGTTAAAACACTTTAGTAGAGGAAGACATGTTAGACTTCTAACTTTTCTAAAAAGGTACATGAGAATCAGCCTCCTTCAATCCAGACTTGCTATATAATGTTGGACCTAGTTCAGGAGCTGTAATTGAGACAAGATTTGTACCAAAGCAATTAGAAATAATCTCTGTGATAGAACTGCAAGATCATGCCTGTGTTTAACAACTTACTGAAATTGAAACTAAGGAAGAAGAGGGCAGGGGAAGATGAAGCAGTAACAGAAAAGGCCGAGATTTGCTGTTTTTTAGCAAAGAATCACATTTGAAAGGGGCACAGTACTCCCCTCCCACATTTCCCAAGAATCTCAGAATACAAATGGTTCCCCACTTCTAACACACTAATCACCATGCAGAAACTTAACACACATTTTAAAAAGTATAATAAACCTTGACAGAACAGTACAAATGCTAATCACTACTATCACTTGCTAGTCTAAATGAACATGGAATCGCCCAGCTTTAGCTACAGCTTTCTTAGATTTTGCATAGCAATTCCACCTATTTTCAACCTACTTCACTATTAGCATGAAACATAACTGATTTGAAAAGTCTATCAAACACCAAGAGAAAAATCCTGTTCTTGAACCAGGAAAATTCGACTTTCAGCAGGAACTGAATCAGGACTTCACCCAACCAGTTTTATCTCCCTCAATATCACAATTGTACTTCAGTAATTTGTAACATGTTTTCAGAGCCTAATTCATATTCTTTTAAATAGTACTGGGGTAGTAATTGAAATAAAAACCACCGTTGTTTTTCTTAATTTAAAAATAAATTGGGAAGTGTACTGAAGGAAATTCATCTCTGAGTAATGAGACATTTAAAAACCACATCCTATTGACAATCATTGCAATGTGTTAAGATGCTGAAATGACAGGGCCTGATCAACAGGCCTAAAACAAAATAGGTGATTCATGGATAATTCATATTGCATTGCTATGTGTACTGTTTAATTGCAGGAATGAGTGACGAGACAGACTCCAGTGAGGTGGTAAATGGAGACGCTGATTAACAAGCTACACGTTATTTTATAATCTTGCTAAAGCTGTCACACTAAGAATATTAAAACTCTATTGGTATAAAACTATTGTTTACCATATGTGTTATGATATTGTTGGCTAATGCTAATTTTGCACAACGTGACCACATGCCCTGTTTTTCTAAATTCTTGTTTTCTTCTTTTTGCTGGCTTAACTTCAACTTGCCTGTGTTACAACTGCTTATCATATTGTTTTCCTACCTAGAAGGTCAGCCCAAGGACATGTTCTTTCCCTTAAGTTAGTGATGTGTTAAAGAGCTCTGTCCTACTATCGCTGAGCCCTGCATTTAATTGTAACTTATTCTGCACTTGGGGCACAACAACCCTATGCAGTGCTACAGGCTAGGAGAAGCCTGGCTAGAAAGCTGCCTAGAGGAGAGGGACGTGGGGGTGTTGATTGACAGCAGACTGAACATGAGCCAGCAATGTGCCCAGGTGGCCAAGAAGGCCAATGGCATCTTGGCTTGTATCAGAAACGGCATGGCCAGCAGGTCCAGGGAGGTTATTCTCCCTCTGTACTCAGCACTGGTGAGACTGCACCTTGAGTACTGTGTTCACTTCTGGGCCCTTCACCACAAGAAGGATGTTGAGGCTCTGGAGCGTATCCAGAGAAGAGCAACGAAGCTGGTGAGGGGACTGGAGTCTTATGAGGAGCGGCTGAGAGAGCTGGGGTTGTTTAGCCTGGAGAAGAGGAGGCTGAGGGGAGACCTTATTGCTCTCTACAACTACCTGAAAGGAGGTTGTGGAGAGGAGGGAGCTGGCCTCTTCTCCCAAGTGACAGGGGACAGGACAAGGGGGAATGGCCTCAAGCTCCACCAGGGGAGGTTCAGGCTTGACATCAGGAAAAAATTTTTCACGGAAAGGGTCATTGGGCACTGGAACAGGCTGCCCAGGGAGGTGGTTGAGTCGCCTTTCCTGGAGGTGTGTAAGGGACGGGTGGATGAGGTGCTGAGGGGCATGGTTTAGGGAGTGTTAGGAATGGTTGGACTCGATGACCCAGTGGGTCCCTTCCAACCTAACGATTTTATGATTCTATGATTCTAAGCGGTGTTAGAGGGAAAGCAGGTGTCACTTAGGCAGAGGACGAGCCAGAGGAGCTCTCCTAGGTATCAGGGTCTTGTCTGCAGGAGGCTGTGGTGTAGGTGGATACTTTATAAAAGCAGAAGCAAATGCAAGTCCTGCAAATGATATGTAGATAAACATCAGTCTTACTCTTTGTGTGGTCTTTTTCCACTTTTTACTCCAGATTCTCTGAAGCAGCTGCATAGTAAGGACAATACAGGAGAAAGGCTATATCGGTAAATCAATAACTTTTTTCTTCCTCTTTTTTAAGGTGAACACACGCAAGAAACCAATTAACCTCATTCACTGAAGAAAGATGTAGAAAACATGGGGAAAGGTGATATAAATAAAGGCTTCTTCCATTTTAAAACTGCTCTTTTTTTTTTTTTTAATAGAATGTGAGGATTATAGGGTTTAGGGATTGTTAGGAATGGTTGGACTCAATGATCCAGTGGGTCCTTTCCAACCTAGTGATTCTATGATTCTATGATTCTTGTATTGCTATGATCAGTAGAATTGTGCTCTGCTGTTTTAATTGTAATACACACCATGAGAAGATGCATTATAGTTGCATTATCAGTAGAATTGGGCTGTGCCATTTTAATTGTAGCTTCTTCAGTGTGCACAGGACATGAGAAGGTACATCATAAAGATAAGCAACAGTCCCTGAACTCATGGATGGCACATGATTACCATTCTGATTGGCCTTGGCTGACCAATCAGCATGGCAGACATGGAGCATGAGAACTATGCAGGAATGCTGCATCTCAACAGCACCTTTAGATCAAAGATAAGAGATATCCAGCAGCTATTTTGATTTCCTCCCCTGGGCTCTGACCAGGCTCCAGGAAGGAGGCCAACTGGGCAGCTGAGACCAGAGATTCCACAACTTTAGAATGATGCAAGTTGTTTATTGAGCAATATAAAAGCTGGGCCCTCTTGCAGTGGTTTTGGAGTCCTCACCTACGAGTGGAAGCACTACCTAGGACCCCCCAATTGCCAGGACAGACTCTCCAAATCCTCGCTGCAACGGGGCTCCCCAGTGACTTTGGATCTGGATGATGATAACAGGGCAATTGGTGATGTATCTTTCTTAATTACTGTACTTATTCTCTTGTAGTGATGATTAGACACATTTCCTTGAAAGCTGTTATTGTTAACTTGTTGTTAATCACTACTAATCATTTGTTACCTTTCTTGTTGTAATAAGTTAAGTAAAACTTGATTTCACAGAGTATTCAAGAGTTTGGGCCTTCTGTGCTGATTGCACTCTGTGGTTAGCACACTGTGGTAAAAAAATTGGCATAGTTGGCAGGATACAGAATAAAAAGCCATTTTTGTTTAAATCTAAGCGAGAGGATAAGTGAGGGGAAGACACACACACACCCCCCCCCCCCCCCGACATAGTTCCTTAGCACTTGAGTGGGCTTGAGTGGGAGGACTGTGTGAATATTGGGAAGAACAAGTAAAGAAGGTTTAACCATTAGGTGTGTTAATATGTATGCAGAAACTACCTAATGAAAAAGGAAAGATAGTATGAGTATGGGGCAACAGCGGGGATGGATCTTGTTGACAGCATATCAGAGGCAGCACCAACAAAGAGAACGGCTGTTCCTTAGAACGCTCCCACATGGAGCGACAGATGTTTGATTTGCAGAATCAAATCATAATGTTACAGTGTCAGAATAAGTTGCTTGCCGATAAGTTGGACGCTTATCAGACCGTAGCTGAAAGAGCTGCAGTACAGGTTGCACAGTACAAGAAAAGGAGAGGACAAGTAAATCATAAGAAAGTGCATTCGGTGACTACAGGAGCAGATGTGCGGTGGGCTCCTGATAGAGCATGAACTAAATGAATCATAGAATCATAGAGTAGTTTGGGTTGGAAGGGACCTTAAAGATCATATAGGTCCAACCCCCCTGCCATGGGCAGGGACATCCCATTAGATCAGGTTGCCCAAAGCAAAAAACTAAATTGCTCTGAGATTTCTCCATAGCTGGGAATCCAAGTGACTACAAATTCACTATTCTTTGATGCTGCCTTTTCAAAGGATCCTTGGAGGAACTCAGATTGAGATCAGAAAAATTTATGTCCCTACACTCCCAGGTACTGCTGCATGCTGAGGTGACCTGCTTCTGCTGTCAGGCACTCCAGATTATATTCACAAATAACATCAAATACATTACTGCAAGCTGAAAGATAGCTTGGGCTGAAGTCAGGACCAAGGCCTTAAGCTGTCCAAACAGCAAAAGGAAAGGACAGAGTTCAAGAGGCCTGCCCACACATAATAATAACATACCAGAAGCATGTGAATTTACATCCATATCCACTGAATATATACCTAACATGCATTCTTGTGCATTCCTGGTTTGGTTTTAGTTACATTATGCCCACAGTATGTGAGGATGTTTGTGCGAGTTGTGCTCAGTGTGTCTCTGGGCTGGTGTAAAGTGTAGTATCCACAGTGTCATCTCTCTCCATCCCTGCCTTCCTTAATAAGGAAATGAGCAGGGAATGCTCAGGATCAGAGGAAAGAAAGGGGCATCTGCAGCTTGGGAATTAACCCTCTCATCTCTTGGGAAAGGAGGTCAATCTAATTGAAAGCAACAGCACTAGGAAGCAGCAGTGTCTGCAAAGATGAGCCATCTGGCTGGACAAAAGCAGAAGCCTTTCAGGGGGGCATGCTGTTTCCCCTCCTACGCAGCCCTGGGAAAAGGGAAATGTGTTTGCATGAACTGAGAGGATCAAACTACTGATGAACTGGAAAAACCCAAGATCCAGGTGTGTTGTCTGACTATTCTTATAACTCCTACCCTTCACAGAAGCTGAAAGCTATCAGGAAGCTTGCTGCCAGATCCTCCCCAAAAGCAGAGCTCTCTCCTCCATCAGAGCTGCCTTCCAGGGCACAGTGTTTGCAAAGGCCGAAAAACTCTCCGAACTGCAGCAGAGAGTAGGCAAAGAACCTGTTTACCTGATCACCCATTTGCATAGTTTAGATTCAAAAGGGAGGCACAAATAAACTGCCTGAATAAGCACATTTCAGCTGAGACCCCTGATGCTTCACCAACAGCTTTTTTCCTCTCTCCCATTCACAATGGCCAGCAGGCAACATTGGTTTGCATAGCGGCCAATTATATAGGACATCTCCCAAGCCATACTGACATAGATAATACAACGGGGTACATTCTGTCAGAAATTCACTGGTTTTAATCCACTTTTCTGCTATATTTGGCACATCAGCATCTTTTCAGTGTTGGTTTATCCATCCTCCTGGTAATAAAGGAACTAGGAGAGGTGGGTGTCCAATAGGGAAATGACTGCTTTCTTCATGAATTAAATCACCTACAATGTCGTCTTCTACTTTTGTCATTGAAAGAGCATTTGATAACTCCAGTGCTATGGTAGAATAATATTTAAGGCTCTTCATGACGCTACAGTCCCTTTTTGCACATCCATGGTGACTGTGGCAATGCAGGATAGGATCTGCACTCAAATGAGCATAAAGATCCAATAAGTAGCCCTTATCACCCCTGTCAGCAATAACAAAAACACAGATGGTTGGGTTTTAAGTAGCAAGCAATCTGTTTCTTATGACTAAGTCCACATTAATAAGAAATACATGACAATGGGAGCAGATCTGTAGGGTGCAGGAGGAACAACTAGAGTCCATACTGCATTTCTCTTGGGTTTTGGTTTGTTTTTTTTCAGGCTATCTCCAAGTCTGGTCCTGGGTACTGATCACCCGTTAAGAGACAGAACACACTCCTATGTGCATTTCTGGAACACATCCTTGTTTGCTTCATACAGAAGGGATCCATCAAGATCCGAGTCTGCTCCACAACATGAACCAAAGTGCAGATAAGCGGATGGGACTGGGGATTCATTTCTAAAGCACATGTCTAATCCCTGCTACACTTGGGCATCAAAGAAGCTTCTGTACACCATCCTCTTCCGGAGACTTCACCTTTGCATTCCATCTCTAGGTGGGGTACACAATGATATATCACCCTGACTTCTGTTGCTTGAAGAGGGAATCTTCAGTACCCCAAAGTACTATTATCTGATGTATATCTACAGGTATTTAGTTAAACAATTCTCATTTCCAGAGACTGCACTTGACACCTCATTCAGAACACTGTCCAGCCAAGACAGTCCTTCCAAATGCAAAGCATATTTATGCTTATTTTAGAAGCGTTTGCTATCATCCATGAGTCAGTATAGAGATAAAGTACTGGCCATTTTTCTTTTTCTGCAATGTCTAAAGCCAGCTGGATGGATTTTACTTCTGCAAATTGGCTTGTGTCATGCCCCGATCCAGGAGCTACATACTCGTGCCTGGGCCTTCTTTCAAGCTGCACAGTCGAAGAAGGTGGTTGGATTATCTGTGCGGCGATCCGGAGGCCAACAAGGTCACTCCCAGGGTGAAATAAAAACTCAAAATTTATTCCGGTTCTGACCAAAATGAACAGACCACAAAACTCAGGTGCACAGCTGAGATATGGGAGGGCAACTTCCCAAAGTTGCAGAAAACAGATTTCAGTCTCGTCAGTTACAATCTGATCCCTGAACACAGCTAAGATCACTTGGATTTGATCTGACACACACTGATATCAGTCAAGAAAACACAGTTAGATAAATGAGAGAGAGCGAGGGGGGAGGAGGAGGAGAGAGAGAAGGGAAATAGTAGGGGTCACCTCTTCAGTGGGCAACAGCAGTTCCTCAGGAACACGTGTTCTCTCTGGCAGCAGATCCAGCAGCAGCTTCTTCCAGGCCACGTGGTCCAGGGATCCAATTGGAGTGACGGGTATGCACGTATTGCGTGACTCCTGGCAAGTTCTTTTATAAGGGCAGTCCATGGCCCATCAGCACGAGTGATTGTGCCATGTGTGTGCAGAAGCTCCTTCAGGAGGTCCGAATAGGGCAGTCAGGTGTGTGTGTGTGTGTGTATAGGAGAGGGAGGCAGTGCCAACTGCTGCCCCCCCCCACACTCCTCCCCCTAGCAGCTGTCTCAGGACTGTGAGCTCCAGTTGTTAGCGTAGAGACAAACACATAACCATACGAAGAAGGTTATATGTGGTGCTTTATTTCAAGGCCCCGGGAACCAGGGGTATGCACACCCAAATCTGGTTCCAAAGACCGTCACATCGCGTTCGCCATTTATCCTTAAAGTGTTGCTCAATCTGTTACATATTCAAAAGGGATGCAACCTACTCTAATACATATTCATTTCGGTGATTGCCACATCAGGTCTTGCAACATTTTCAGCATTCTTTACATTTTTATGCAAACTGTTATCTCTTTGCAAGTTTACTGCTTGCATTAGATAAAGATACCAACTCTATGTTCTGTTAACATAGATAAGGTTTCTTCTGGCTCAGTAAGAGTTTTCAGCATTCCTTCCCAAATGAGGATACCTGGAGACTATACCCTGGAGCAAGCGAAATTTCAACGGAGTAGTTAGTTTTTAACTATATTTAATAGAATTGTTAGAACTATTAGTTATTCGACTACATTTTAGTAAGACAAACTAGAGTTTTCCAACATTTCCCCCCTTTGGAAATACTTTCTTTCATTAAGAAGGTATTTCCATTTTTCAGTTTTTCACCTTAGTTCTCCATTCTCGTAGTCTCGTAGTACTTCGGTGGTGGGGTCAGGCGTCGTGGGTATTCCCGGGTTACTGCTCCTATAATCTTATGCGTCCAGCTAGTGTTACGGGTGATTTCTTGACGGATACACAAGTATACTAGGTAGATGACCAGGAATACTAACAAGAGTGTGCAAATAGTTTCTAAAAGCGATTGTAGCCACCCGCCTAAATGAATCCCCAATCCATTAAATAATTCTCCTATCCAATTATGGCCGATCTCTTTTCTTTCTTCTTCAGCTTCTTGTTCAATTCTCTTGAGTTGATATATGTCATATTCTATATCCATGGTTACATTCGGTATATGCACACAGCAGTGATCAACTCGATCCTTTAAATATCTGCAAACGCCATGTTCCTTCAATAATAAGATATCTAATGCCCTTCTGTTCTGCAAAGTCATTTTTGTCGTTGCTTGGAGCTGCATATTCAAATCTCTGAACCCCTTTTTAGTAACTCTAGCTAACCTTTCAGTCTGCCCTATTAGTTTGTAAATCATGTCTCTATTTCGGTAAGTAGCTACTGGAGCAGCAAAGAGAGATTCAAGGGCCCATCCTACCTTCACTCCTGTAGAGGGCTTCTGCCATGTATCATCTTCCTTTATATCTCTTTTGATTCTGTTGATTTGTAGAGTTTCCAGTTTCCCTTTAAAGGGGGAACGTTTCCAAATTGGGCATAAGGTGGGTAGGCCTAATGTGATTTCTTTAACCTTCCCCGTAACTGGTAAATGGGTAGTCCACGTTCCATCACTATTGGCCCATACAAAATTTCCCATACTCTTAATAGTTGAATACTTACAATCTGGTTTATGATAGGGGATCATCTGTCCTCCACTTTTGTATCCCCGGCAGGCGCACCCAGCCTTTAAAGCCACTCTTACGGGGGGTATTGTTATTTCATCTGGGTTTGAATCACAGTCCCATATTTCAGAACAATTCCACCAAGGTACGTTTTGTATCACTTCTCGACTAACTCCATTATTGGCCAAAAGGGTTTCGGTTGGAATTGTTGCGTCCTGCTTTCCCTCCCATTTGATACACCATGAAGTGTTACCACCATAGTGGAATTTTTGCAAGATATTAGTTGACCAAATGGTTTCCCATTCTAATTGTTTTTGTCTTTCTTGGCATTCCCATTGTGTCTCTGTTTTTGTGATAATTCTATCATACGTACATACCCCAAATTCTCCTCCTGAATTCTTAGTAATGAAGGTGGAGTTTGCGAGCTGGTTACAAATCTGTTCTGGCAGCCATTCCCCTTTCACCCTGACCTGCCGTTCCTTTTCTATGGTTATTTGTTTGCACTCAGTCTTATTTCCCTGTGATGTCGGCAGAGGGAAAGTTATTATTATAGGTTCCCCCGCTGCCTTAGGAACTGGAAGGCAAGCAGTAATTTTACTGGTATTCTGTATTCCTGCAAAATCCTTAATTAAGCCTATTATTAGGTTTTCCTCGGGGTCCCTTGAGGGGAGGTGTATTACCTGTGGTGTTGGAGTGGGCTCTATATCTCGCCTTTTTCTATGGGATACTATTATCTTTTCCAATCCTTTGTTAATGTCGAATTGGATTCCTTTTCCCGATGTTACTTCCACTTTCTGATTTCAAACCGTGCAAGACATTTTGTTCTGGATGATATCTCACATTTCTATTCTTCCGGTGGGTGCCTGTGGAAAAAGTCATATTCATCAGAAACCATATTATTATGATTGTCCCATAGACGTAATTAGACATCCTTCTGGTATGTAAGTTTCAGCTTTGTAGGTCCAGTTACTTCTGCTTGCCACTCTCCGGGAACCTTCTTTACCCATGTGTAGTGAATCCAGGAATCAATTCCCTTCACTTTAACCGCGGTAAAGGTAGTTAGCAGCACCAGGTACGGTCCGTTCCACTGTTCTCTCAGTGGTTCCTCCACCCAATCACGGACGTAAACCTGGTCTCCTGGATTGATATTGTGCACTGGGTGTTCCAATGACAAGGGTCGATTCCAAACCAGAGTACTCCTCAGCTGCGTCAAAGTTCTAGCAAGGGATAACACATAGTTATATACATCTTGCCCACCTTTTATATGCATATTGAGGTTAGGTTGTGGCGCCTCGTAGGGTTTTCCGAAAAGAATTTCATAAGGGCTTACTATCATCCCACTCCTTGGCTTAATTCTTATCCTTAGGAGTGCTATTGGTAACGCCTGTGGCCATTGAATTTTAGCCTCCTGACATATTTTACTGATCTGCCGCTTAATTGTCTGATTCATCTTTTCTACTTGTCCACTTGACTGTGGTCTCCACGGTATGTGGAGATTCCAAGAGATTCCTAACATTTTGCTTAACTCTTGAACTATAGCTGCTACGAAATGTGGTCCCCTATCTGAAGATAGTCCTAGGGGTACCCCAAATCTTGGAATAATCTCTCGCAGCAGCCATTTCACTGTCTCCTTAGCTTGGTTGGTGCGACAAGGAAAGGCTTCCGGCCATCCAGAAAAAGTGTCAACCCCAACTAACAAATACCTGTATCCTTGACTTTTAGGTAATTCTACAAAATCAATTTGCCAATAATCACCCGGTTCCATACCCACTCTGATATGTACCATTTCTATTCCTTTTCTAACCACCGGATTGTTCTTCAAACAGATTTCACATTTCGAATTTATTGACCTTGCCATTGTTAACATCTGTGTCGAGATTATGCTGCGCTTTAAATACGCCACTAAAGCTTCTGCTCCCCAGTGACATTTCTGATGTTCCGTCTGTAAAAATGTCCGCATAATGGTAGGTGGTACAATCACTTGTCCAGTTGCAGTTAGGTACCATCCATCTGAACCCAATTGGGCCTTTATTAGTCTAGCTAATTTCTCGTCCTCCTCCGAGTACTTCGGCTTCTGCGTTAAATAATTTTGTAAAGGGCTTACCTTCGTGGGTATTAAGGCCATCATATTTGATACCTGTCGTGCAATCCGTTGAGCTGTCCGGTCCGCTAACGCATTTCCTTCAGCTATTTTGGAATCTCCTCCTTGATGTGCTTTACAGTGCATGATCGCCACCTGTTTGGGTAACTGTACAGCAGTTATCAAATTCAGAATTTCTTTTTGGTATTTTATGTTCGTACCTCGCGAAGATAGGAGTCCTTGTTCTTTCCATAGTGCTCCATGTATATGAACCACTCCAAATGCATATTTTGAGTCTGTCCATATATTTACTCGCTGATCCCTGCTCAATTCCAAGGCTCTCGTGAGAGCTACTATTTCTGCTCGCTGTGCTGAAGTTCCTAAAGGAAGAGCCTCTGCTTTTATTACCCCTTTTTGTGTGGTTACCGCATACCCGGCATATCGTGTCCCGTTTTCTACATAACTACTTCCATCTGTAAAAAGTTCTTGATCAGGCTGTTCAAGTGGGGTGTCCTTCAGGTCAGCCCTTGTTGCATGAGTGTGTTCGATAACCGATAACTTCCACACAATCATATTCCAAAGGGCCATCTTCCACAGGTGCTCCTAAGAAGGCTGCTGAACTTTCTCCTGCATTGTCCATGATTCCAATTCTTTTGCCAGCTGGTTCCCAAAAAGTGTTGGACTGTTCTTGAATCCTTGTGGAAGCCTTGTCCATGTCAACTGCATTTTTCGTCCATTGTGCAGGTTCTCCCATTCAAAAGCGAAGAATTTCCTACTATCTTTGTCGAGGGTAATACAGAAAAAGGCATCTTTTAAATCAATTACTGTAAACCATTTGTATTTCTCCTTCACAGATGTTAACAATGTGTATGGGTTAGCTACTACCGGATGTATATCTTTCGTGATTTCATTAATAGCCCTTAAGTCCTGTACCAATGTATATTCTCCATTTGGTTTCTTTACTGGAAAAATTGGGGCATTATATTCTGATTCGCATTCTTCTAATATTCCAGACTTTAAGAACTTTTCAATAATTTTCACTATTCCATATTGGGCCTCTAATTTGATGGGATATTGTTTTATTCGTACTGGTTTCGTTCCTTCCTTCGATTCTACTACTACTGGTTGGGCCATTTTTGATTTCCCTGGTATATCAGTTTCCCATACTGTAGGGATCACTGCCTCTTCTACCTCTCTGGGTACTTGAACTTTTGGATTTTCCTTCAACACTAGTATCTGTCCTGACTTTGATTCTGGAACTTGCATAATTAATTCTCCATCCTCAAAGACAATTCTTGCATTTAATTTAGATAACAAATCCCGTCCCAGCAGGGATATTGGACAATCAGGCATATACAAGAATTCATGCCATATTTCCTTTCCTCCAAATTGTAATTCCAGGGGTTGCATGAATGGCCGGGTTTCCTCTTTCCCTGTGGCTCCCACTATTGTAGCAGTCTTTCCCTATCTGTCCACATAAATCATTTAAAACTGAGTGTGTTGCACCAGTATCTACTAAAAATTGCACTTCTTTTCCCCCTAACCTCACTTTCACTAGGGGTTCATCTTTTCCCGATCCTCTATTTCTACCTCATCCTCCCCATCACCTTCTACTCCAGTATCTCTGGGGCTGGTGGGGCTGACGGAGCCACTAATAAATCAAAATCACCATCCTCCTTATGCTGCAAAGCATTTTCCACTGCCAGACATTTCATACATTTCTTCTCAGTCACACATCCCTTACACTGCTCATCCGATTTTGTATTAACGACCATTATTCCACACGACTTATTCCATTCCTCTTTAAATATAAAGAACAATTCTTAAAATAAAGAACAGTTCTACATATGGTATCTCATCCCATTTACCCTCGCGCCTACAAAATTGCATCAACTGTAGGATGATATTATAGTCTAAAGTTCCACTTTCTGGCCAACGAACCTGATCCTCCAAATCACACTGTGTCCACCATACATTACAATACTCAACCAATTTCCTTTTTTTGCATTTCTTGCCCAAACTGCCCCTCTTTCCAATGCATCAGAATACACCCTAACAGTGATGACTTAGGTATCGGTGACATTTTATAACAGTCCAGACCAGCACCAAACAACAAAAACCAAACAAAGTTCCACATAGCGAATAATACAGATTACCGAAAATACAAAACCAGACCACGGTTGCCGAACCTGCGGTACCGAAAATACAAAACCAGACCACTGTTGCCGAACCTGCAGAGCTTTCGCTACTGTCTTATGGACGGCGCCTAGGCTTCCCACTGGAGCTCCTTAACCCAACCAAGCGTAGCTTTCGCCGCTTCTAACAGGCAGGTTTTTACCAAACCACAACTATGGTACCATTCCTGATAAAGCACCGTGTCTTACCAATATAATCCTCGGTCCGTCGGGGGCAGCAGAGGTCGGTTGCGGTCGATGGCTCCCCGAGAATCACTTGGTGCCGGCCGGAGCGGGATCGATGCGAGCCGCCTCAGCAATGCCCGCAAGGTCCCACCTGGGTCGCCAAAACTGTTAGCGTAGAGACAAACACATAACCATACGAAGAAGGTTATATGTGGTGCTTTATTTCGAGGCCCCGGGAACCAGGGGTATGCACACCCAAATCTGGTTCCAAAGACCGTCACATCGCGTTCGCCATTTATCCTTAAAGTGTTGCTCAATCTGTTACATATTCAAAAGGGATGCAACCTACTCTAATACATATTCATTTCGGTGATTGCCACATCAGGTCTTGCAACATTTTCAGCATTCTTTACATTTTTATGCAAACTGTTATCTCTTTGCAAGTTTACTGCTTGCATTAGATAAAGATACCAACTCTATGTTCTGTTAACATAGATAAGGTTTCTTCTGGCTCAGTAAGAGTTTTCAGCATTCCTTCCCAAATGAGGATACCTGGAGACTATACCCTGGAGCAAGCGAAATTTCAACGGAGTAGTTAGTTTTTAACTATATTTAATAGAATTGTTAGAACTATTAGTTATTCGACTACATTTTAGTAAGACAAACTAGAGTTTTCCAACACAGTGGGTGAGGTGTGGGAGGGAGCACCCCCACCCCCACTCTCATTCTTTGCAGTCACAACAAACAAGGCCCTCAGACAATACAGACGTTTAAGACAGACAAAACAGTAAAGCCGGTCTTTAAAGCTCAATTCACCTTTTCCCTTAGTGCCTCAGCTACTCTGCCTGTAGTACTCCATACAGCAGCTTTCCATCTTTGGTGATTTCCTACAAGAAGGCAGGATCCATCCATGAACAGAGCACAACGGTTCTCATTTTCTGGCAGCTGATTACATGGTGGGGCATCTTCAGCACGTGCTACCACCTCCTCTGGTGGCATTCCAAAGTCTTTGCCTTCTGGCCAGTCCATGATCACTTCTAGGATTCCTGGACAACTGGGGCTTCCTATACAGGATCGCTGAGTGATTAATGCAATCCTCTTACTCCATGTAGCATCGGTGGCATGATGAGTCGAAGAGACTTCACCCTTGAACATCCAACCCAATACTGGTAATCGTGGAGCTATGCTTCACTACCAATCACTTCCAAAGCAGCTTTAACTCCTTCATGTGCTGCTAAGATCTCTTTTTCAGTTGGAGTATAGTTGGCCTCAGTGCTTTTGTATCCTTTTTTTTGTATTCCAGAATCCGAAGGGTTGATCTCGTGTCTCCCCTGGTGCTTTCTGCCAAAGGCTGAAGGTAGGACTATTGTCCTCAGCTGCTATTTTGTTGATCACATCTAATGAGATTTGATGACACCCATCTTACTATTTAATTCCTAAAAACTGGATCTCTCATGCAGGTCCCTTGACCTTGCTTCTCTTTATAGCAAAATCAGCTGTCAAGAGAATTTGGATTATTTTCTCACCTTTCTCAAAAACTTTCTCTGCTGTGTGAAGTGACAGGGCTTGATCGATAGGCCTGAAATGACCCTGGGTGACCCATGGATGATTTGTATTGCATTGCTATGTGCACTGTTCAGTCTGTAACTTTCCACATTGCTATCATCAATACAGTTGTACTGTGCTATTTCTAATACATAAGAATGTGAGAAAGTGTTTCATTATCAGTAGAATTGTGCTGTATGAAAGAGGGAGGAGCTGGGCAGGAATGTTGTATTTCTACAAACGCTTAGCTTAAAGATAAGAAATATCCAGCTCCTTCCTTCTCTCCTCTCCTGGGACCTTGTGATGCCATGAAAAGCCAGACTCAATTATCAATGCCAATTTGATTATTAAGTAAGGTATCCTTTTATGCAACACCGGGCATGCAGGGGATAGCTCCACCTAATGTGCGTGCAACTCCTAGCACAATTCACAAAGCCTATATACAGTCAAAGCATACGTATTCATCACTTTTCCTGGAACAGGTGTGTCTATTATAATCAGTTCCCGGAATTTATTTACATAAGTTTCCTCCCTTTGGCTCATGCGCTCTGCCCTCTGGAGGTCTCGGGTTGAGGGCTTCTGGAAGAAGGCTCGCAGTCTTCTTCACAGTGAACTTTTCAACTTTCCTTCTTGTGCATGCTCTTAGACTCTTTGGGCACCTCTTCAAGGTTGCATCTCATCCTAGCTGGTTCTTCTTCCTCTTATCATTGCAGTAGTCCTTGTTATCTGGCTTAATTAGATACAGTCACATTCTTTCCCATTCTTTCTAACTGCAGCCTTGTTAAAATTCCTTATGTAAATGTAAGTATCCAGGTGCAGGCTAGCTAAAAGTTATTATTCAAGCTAATCCTATATTTTAGCTCTAAAATCACAAAAACTATATATAATATTCAAGCATATAATAGGTTAGTAACTTATAACAAATAATCTCTTCATTCACTTGACCACATTCCAGGAGGAGGAGGGGGTGGTAAGCGTCTGGAGCCAGACTGCTTTTTGGGGTTATGTAATTTGTTTATTCAATGGTATAAAGGCTAAGCCCCTCGCAGCAAGGGTTGGGTGGATGCACCATGTGGGCTTCCCAATTGCCTTTGCCGAATCCTCACTGCAAAAAAGAAAGCCCCTCCCCCTCCAGTGACTGAGGATCTGGATGATGTTAAAGCAATTGGTGATGTATTTTTCTTAATCACTACTTATCCTGTTACAGTAATGATTAGATGCATTGCCTTTACAAGCTGTTGCTTTTAACTTGTGGTTGATCACTAATAATAATTTGTTTTCTTTCTTGCTGTAATAACTTGAGTAAAACTTGATTTCACAGAGTATTTGAGAGTTTGGGCTTTAATGAGGATTTATTTTTCTAAAAGCTCATTGATTTCATAGAGTTTGAGTTTGTATGATAATTTTTGCTAAAAGCCCCCTTTGTGGTAAAACACTGTGTCACCCCACACAATGATGTCATCCATGTATTGCAGGTGTTCTGGAGCTCCACCTTCTCAAGTGCCATCTGGATCAGTCTGTGGCATATGGTAGGGCTGTGTTTCCCTCCCTGGGGCAGTTGATTCCAGGTGTATTGGACCCCCCTCCAGGAAAAAGCAACCTGTGGTCTGCACTCTGCTGCTAAAGGAATAGAGAAAAACACTTTAGCAATATCAGTTGTGGCAGACCACCTGGCTGCCTTTGATTCGAGTTCATATTGCAGTTCTAATATGTCTAGTATGGCAGCACTAAGCGGTGATGTAACCTCATTTAGACCATGATAGTCCACAGTTAATCTCCATTCATCATTACCCTTTCACACTGTCCCTGTAGGACTGTTAAAGGGTGAACAAGTTTTGCTGATCACTCCTTGATTTTCCAGTTGTTGGATCAGCTTGTTTATGGGAATCGTAGAGTCTCAGTTGGTATGATACTGTCGTCAATGCACCATGGTGTTAGCAGCTGGCACCTGTTGGTCTTCAACCTTCAGCAATCCCACAGCAGAAGGGTCCTCTGTAAGGCCAGGCAAGGTAGACAGCTGGCCTCTTCTCCCAAGTGACAGGTGACTGAGGAAATGGCCTCAAGCTGCACCAGGGGAGGTTCAGACTGGATATCAGGAAAAAAAATTTTCACAGAAAGGGTCATTGGGCACTGGAACAGGCTGCCCAGGGAGGTGGATGAGTCACCATCCCTGGAGGTATTTAAAAGACGGGTAGTCGAGGTGCTCAGGGACATGGTTTAGTGGCAGATAGGAATGGTTGGACTCAATGATCTAAAAGGTCTTTTCTAACCTAGTGATTCTATGATTCTATGATTAACATTCCCAGTCTCTACAGCCACTATACCAAAGGCCACTTATACTCTTTTGGGTCTTCGAAGTACCCTTTTATAAGATCGTCTATGCCCAGGATGCACAGAGCATCAGGGCCAGTCACAATGGGGTGCCTTTCCCACTTAGTCCCAGTTAGGTTCACCTCAGGTTCCACTACAGTCAGTTCTTGAGACCCCTCTGTCGCTCCAGAAATAGGGTACACTGTGCAGCAGTATCTACAAGGACTTTAGACTTCTGTGGTTCGCTTGTGCCAGGCCATTGAATCCACATAGTCCAATAAACTTGGTTGTCCCTCTCTTCCACGTGGCTGGAGGCAGGGCACCTTTAATTTGGAACATAATACCCATCAAGGAATGAGTTTGTATGGCTCACAGGAGGTTGAGACCCCTCCTGCTTGCCTACATCTCAATAGACAGAGATTTGAATCCCATCTACCCTGTCCATAGAGCTGTCCCCTGGAGACTGGAGCAACATTTCTCCTAAAAGAACCACCACGTGTGTTTTCTTTTAACTCATGGACTTGTGACTCTAAGACAGAGGTAGATTTCTTATCCCACTTCCTCATGTCCTCTCCATGATCACATAGGAAAGACCATAGGGTACATCATGGTGTGTGCTGTCATCCTGCAGGTGAAGAGTAGGGTCTATCCTCCATCTGGGACAATTTGTCAAACAATTGTTCATATAACAATCTTTGTTCAGATTTCTCGAATCTTTCAGACAGTTTCTCCACAACTGAGATGCAGGCCTCTATAGGGGAAGAAAGATTGTCCCCGAAATCTCACAGGCAAATAAAATCAGCCACTGGTACCATGTCTGCCACCATGGTCAATACTGCCAGTGAGTAAGTGTACCCCATTGGTGCATGCTTCACAAGATTTCACAGCATAGATTGGGTACATTGAGCCTGATCTGGATCTACAGATGTTCGCAGGTCATTCCCTGTAAAACATATCCCACAGGGCTGGTTCTCTCAGGTACCTGATGCATCTCTTTGTGCTGGTCCAGTTGTTAAGATGACTTGGATATCATCTTTAAAGAGGAACCTTCCCTTCACAGCTGCTTGGCAAATGAGTGGCAGAGACATAATGGCTCATTCTCTCCGACTCATCCTTGCTGCACAGGTGGGCTTTGATATGGACGCTGATGTGGACTGGCCACCAGACCTCCGTCTGGCCCTTCTCCGCCCTGTGACTCAGAAAAGGCAGTAGTCCTCTTCAGCAGCTTCAAGAGGGGAAGGGATATGTCACACCCTCAGAGCATGCACAGAAGCTGCAAAGAATGACTTGGCATTTATTATAATTACATGTAAATATGTGACTACATGCATGATGGATAATGTATGGCTTTATGTAACTTTGTGCATAAATGAAGGCAACAAACCCCTTGAGTCATGCTTGATTTGAGAGAAACCTCCAAGCACCTGGGATTTGTGCAAACCTGAATAAACAATGTCTCTCTTGTTGATGCAGTTATTGGCTTGCAACGGATCCACATTGTGGACAACACTGTCATGCTGCAGCATTATAAGTGAAGTTTAGCTACTCACAGGATCATTTAAGAGACCATGGAATGGTGCAATGCACTGCTCAGAGTTTCTCTTTCTAAAAGGGTAAGGATGCTACAATAACAAACATTTATAGTGTATTACTAATGAATTATAGAGACAAATGGGTCATTAATGTATTAATTATCTTTCAAACTTAACTGTTTACACACCCAGTAGCTATTTATTTTTCAGCATTTTCTTACACAACTGGAACATAATTAAATCAAATTCCACTCAGGTCCTTTCATGTAGATACTGTAACACAAGATGAG
This sequence comes from Cuculus canorus, assembly GCF_017976375.1. Classification (NCBI taxonomy): domain Eukaryota; kingdom Metazoa; phylum Chordata; class Aves; order Cuculiformes; family Cuculidae; genus Cuculus; species Cuculus canorus. Next base: position 16,314,367 of record NC_071440.1, read on the forward strand.
GTGGATTTTGTAATGATTTAAATGTATGAGTTTGTCCAAGGCATAAATCCCCCAAACCAACACACATACTCCTCTATTACTGCTATAAAAGCCAGTGATGGCTTTGTACTCACACTGTTGGGCCAAAGTAGGAACCAGCCTAACTTGTACATCTGATTTCTACATAAATTTTGGAGAATTTATGTAGAAATCAGATCTCCATAAATTTGGAGAATACAGCTATTCTCCTAGTTAAAGAGCCTGAAAGCCCTGCGCAGGCCATAGAGAGAGACAGATGAAAGCCTCTGAATATGTTGCCACTTTGGCACTTGAATTTCAGCAGGTAAAACATCTGCCTGGTGGCTCTCAGAAGCATCTAACCTTGACTGTATGAGAAACATAAGGTTTTGCATTAGGAAAGAACATGTAGCGGGAAAGACAAGCTTGTATCAGAGAAGAACTGTGTGATTCTTAAGTGAGTTCTTAGGTATTTATTTTAATGTATCTAATTTTAATGAGGGATACTGAAGGGGAACACACTGCCTGTTTTTCTGCAGCAACCGTGCCTCTATGCCTAACTTAGGACACTACCACCCTTAGGCTTTCTTACATTCAGAAGAGAGAAATACTTTGAATTACTCTCACGGTACCTAGATTAGGCCCCTGCTTTGATTTGCAGCATCACAGAATGACTGAGGTTGGAAGGATCAAATCAAGGTCAGCCAGAGCAGGTTGCTCGGGGCCACATCCAGGTGGGCTCATTCCTCCAGTCTGTTGAGATCTCTCTGAACGGCAGCACAATCCTCTCATCAATCAACTACTCCTGCAGATTTGCTGAGGGGCCACTCTGTCCCATTGTCCAAGTCATTGATGAGAATGTTAAACAGCAGTGACCCCTGTGGGTCTCTCAATTGCTCTGAATTGCTGCATCTGTTGTTTCACTGTTGAGTGTCTCATAGCAGGGGAAACTTGCCTTCTATACCTTAGATGCCAAAAGGATGTGTTGTGAACACTGCCCACAAAGTTCATGGAATGTGATGGACTAGGGTAAAACAGCCCTTTGTTCATCATGCAGGAAATACTGTATGGCAGAGCCATGGAGACTTGGGGACTCACATCCTCCTGGGTCTCTGAAGGACTAGTCTTCTCAGCAACAACATGTTTTGAAATGGACCAAGCTTACAGGCCACCTGGGACTGATTGAAAATATTACCTTTGAGCTTCAATTCTGAGGCATCAACATCACTTCTGTTGTTTAATTCTCTTTTCCTGTTCCCTGGGCATTTCAGCCAGGCCTGACAAAAAAAGGGGTCAGCTTAGGAGAGGAATAAAGTACTACCACAAACTTTGCAAGGGAACATTAGGTGGTGTGTTACAACTGAGAAGTGCATTTTTACATTATTACAAAATAAAACATGCACTAGGTGTTGAGGCTTCTTTTATAAGTACTTAGAAGCAAGCAGTTGTGGATATGCACACTGTGTCATTCAGAGTCAGACACTCCCTATGGCCAGCAACAGCCTGCTGATTACATCCCAGAACCCTCCAGTCACATAGAGAGGTTTTTCCAACACATCTCCCTATGGCAACCTCATGAGAATCAGCCAAAAATCACTAATCATGAAAACTAGTCCAGGAATGAAGCCTGTGGTTTTGTGGGTGCAGAGCTCTCCCTTACTTGCTCATGGCCAGTTTTGTACATCCTGCTCTGCAGCTGTCACACTGCAGAGTTTGGTGAGTGTCACGTCAATGTGCCTTTCAGTCAAATTTCAAGTATCACCACTTGAAACGCTGCTGAACTGCTGCTTGCACAAGGTCATTCCTGGGAACATCTGCTATTGGGCTCCACCAAACATTTCTCAGACTGTGGTTTGAAGTTCCCTGGAAACAGGACTGCTGTCTTCTCCTCTTCGGGTTCCTAGGTTAACCACCTCTACATGTAAGAGGTAAACAGGCACACTTAGGTCTGCGTACCTTTAGGGACACAGATATCAAGAAAGACTTCAGTGCTATGATGATCAGCAAACTGCAAAATATTAGCAATTCAGTCTGCCCCCAGCAGATACCTTGCATTTTTCTTGATTTCATGGATCAGTAGCCCAGGGACAGGGGGAATCTCGGGGCAGGGAGAAATCCAGACTACTTCCAGACCTATGAAAACTAACTTTGAAAACAAATCCATCATCAATGTGCTTCAGTTCCCTGTACAGGTGTTGTTTTCTGCTCTGGAAAATGATTAGTGAGCTACAAACCAGAATGTTAAAAATACCTGTGCTTAACCAACAGCCAAAGTTTTCCCTATATACTACATGCAACCATTTAATAATGCCTTGTATGAAAGAAAAAGATACACTACACTAGTTCAGATGGATGATCAAGACAGATCGACAGGCTCTGACAGTGGCTATGGGAGATGCTATTCAAGGAGAGCACATGAGCTGGCCAATTTCTGCTGTCTGTTGGACTCCCCTCAGCATCTACAGCTGTTATACTACAGATGTTACCACCCTACCTCATCCCCTCCTGTCTGTCTTGTTCTCAATACATGTCCTGCCCATTTTGAGAACCAACACGATGAAGTGCCCTAGTTCCAATCTTAAACCGTTTATTCTTCTATTCTGAATTATGTTAAAGAAACTGAAGAATTTTGTCCCTCAACTTTTAAAAGTCACATTGCATACCAAAAAACCCCCAACATTCCTATTTATGGATTTTCCTTCCAAGCACTAGAATATTTTAAGCACTTTACAGTTCCAGGCTGAAACCTTTGTTAGCTGAAATATAGTAAATAACTTGCCTATAAAGTCAAATACTCCATTTTAAATATTAGCAGCTGGTAGCATCAGCATATGTTGACTTTATTATGTATTATTCTCATGTGGCACAAATAGCAAGAATTGTAGAGTTTAAAAGTTAAAAGGTCCAAATTAATCTTTAGATGTTTTAATCAAATATCAAGGCTTTTCTGCAAAAGTCTAAATAAAATCTTTATCTGTGATTAGAAGTTCATGCAAGTGTATTTAAAATGTACTCTCTGGATCTCTTACTATGGTAAACTGGAAGTTGCTAAAACAAATACAAGATTGGGCCAAGCCATCCATATGCACCGGTAATTGTTTTCATCTGCTGACTTCCTTCATGTTCACCACTACCAAGATTCAGTGAAATATTATCTGCTTGGTGCATTATTTTTTTTTTTTATTTATACAGTGTCATTCACAGCAACTGAGCCCTTGTCACAGTTTTGCCCCAGTTCAAATCATGATTAAGCTCCATTAACTAACATCAAGCTCTTTAATGATTACTTAAGTGGACTCATCAGTGCATTCAAGAGAGGAGAATTCACTACTACCAAATCCAAAGAAAGTATTTATTTTTATTTTTTTCTTCATATTAATCTCCATGCAATGTTGATGTTTACTGGAAAACAGCTAAGGCTCTGATTGATTGATCTATATAGAAGATTTTTTTATGGTGGGATAGTTGCCATTAAATACCTAACACACCTACCTATTCAGGGCAACTATTGGTATTTTTCTTTGAGTGAACGCTAAGTGTCCTCAAGAAGATACACCTACTACCAAATTAAATATTTTGCAAAATATTCTGTCAAAAGCAAACAGAAAAGTATGCCATATTGAAATGAATATAAACAGGGACAGAAATGATCCTTCCTCAAAAAGAGAAGGGGAACTTAAGCAAAGTGCTAAGAATTCCGGCCCTGATCCAGGCAATCAATTTTGCAGGAAACCAGTTTGAACTCTTGGTCTCAGATATGGAATTCTTGGAAACGCCTGGATCAAACCTAGAGAAAACATTGGGGTCTTAGATGGTAAGAGCTACAATTCAGGTTTAATTGCTTATTTCTGCACAGGCATCCACACATCAGGATATGTAGAAATAACTACACAATCTTAGATTAAAATCCTTATTAAAATATATAATCCAGTGGTGTTAATGAAAGCTTTTAAAAATATATATGAAGGCAAAATTTAGTCCACAATTTATAGCTATTAACTGAAAATTATTATAAGTTGTATCTTTACGATATGGCGTATTCTATTTATACACCTTTGTGAGCATATAATTTACAGTACATGAAAAGTGTACACTCCATCTTACCTTGCCATGCCGAAGCCTTTCCAAAATGTCACAAAATCAGCTGCTTCTTACTCACCTCTAACAAGTCATCTGTTGTTTCCCCCACACACACACTGCCTTTATTTCCACTTCAAATCCCTTATTTTAAAGTACAGCACCACTGGTTGCACACTCTTGCATCTCTCTCCTCCTCACAGTCTTGCTGGACCAATATTCCCTTGCCAATCTTCACACAACCTGTCTTTCACGCTGGCTTCTCTACTGATCTCATCTACTGTGCATGAAACAACTACTACATCTCGCTCTTTAAATACCCACAGTGTATGCAATGCTTTTATGAAGCAGTACTTTCAGAGTTGATAGGCTTTGTGATAATAACACACTGTGAGGCTCCTAAAGTTGGCAACAGAACAAAAGAAAAATTACTTAATAAAAATTCACGAAAATTGCCACTATCACTCAAAGTCATTATAACATAAATAAAATCTAACAGATGACTTTCAGGGGGCCAGTCATGCTCCTGTTAAAGTTTATAGTGTATCCTCAAACTTTATTTTAGCTAAGATTTGTTTCTAACAGGTGCACTGTATGATTAAATATTGGTCAGCACCTGAACACACACACACTATTGAAAAGATGCAGTAAAAGGGGGACAGATATTCTCCTAAAGCCATAGGAAGTGGTCTCATCAGTTACCCAGAAATAGTGCCTCTTTGACTCATAACTGACTCCATCTCATCCAAGAAAACTGTGGAAGGAGCATGGTACCAGGCAAGCTCAAATAACACCTTTAGAGAGAAGAGTAAACATGATAGAAATTATTTACAAGAAAATTAACACAAAAAGGCATTAAGGGCCTCTGGCACAGAAGATAAATAACAGTACCCACATTCCAAACTCCTAGGACAAAAAGGGATATCTGCTGGGAAAAAGCTCTGGGTAGGCTGAGGGTCCTCGAATCCTCTGAAATTCTGAAAGGTTTTTAAAGGAGATATAAAGAACACATGCTTGCATTCCTGTCTTTTCATGTAAATCTTTCTGGCTAAATCCTATCAGAGTACACTGTGAATACTGGAATAGAAGAAAATGATCCATCAGAGGATTCTGGGATCTAAATTGTTATCAGAGATTAAACATTCATCTTTCGTTGTTGCTCCATTTGTAGTTTTTTAAATAAGGATTTGAGAAAATAAAAATTAAATCAGCTGAACCACAATGACAGAAGATGGACTGATTATCTTGATAAGAATCAAGCAGTTCTTTTCTTTTCTTTTTCCTGGTGAAAATAAGCATAAACTGATTAAACAATCAAGATTAATTAATGAAATATTAAGCTGAAACAAAAAATCTGGGTCTGCCCTTTGGAGAAATAACTTTCATCTATTTTTCTGTAAGCATGGAGAGGGTTATATCAGAAGTAAGAACATATTGTTGGTTCTTCTTCAGTGAAGTATATTTGAATTTTTTAAAAAAATATCACTAACAATATATATTAACCCAGCACTTTTAAATCTGAATACATTAAAAAAATTAAAAGACATATTATTTTCTACACTTTGTATATGAAGCACAGGGTTTAAATTATTTGCCCAGAGCCACAAGTAATCCATGACCAATGAACAATTCTACTACAAATCCAAAACATTAAATCACACCAATACAGCTGAGAACTGAGGAAAACAGGATGAGTGAATATCCCTCCAAATGACCACAAAAGCCATGTATACTTCACAGAATTTCAGAAAATTTCTGCACCGGCCTCATGTCATTTTAGGATATAAATTTACACAACACTTCTTACAGCTGTCCCAGTCCACAACCTTATTTCATTTCTGGATTCTGCGAGAAACTCACTCCTGCCAGAAGGAAAACTTCTAGGAAGCTACTGAGACAGATGTCAAGAGGATCAATAACATAGGAGGTGAATGTCATAAGAAAAATGTGCCATTTTAAAGGACAAAGGACACATGAAGAATAATTACGTCGCAGACACTGCCTAAATTTCAAGAGAGATTAACAATGCTTGTAATGCCATTTGCCGAGTGCAATCTGTTATGATTATTCATTTTCAAGAGCTCTGTATCTATCTGAACCATAGACTAAGAGATGAGCATAAAGCAAAGCTAAGAGCTTGTGGATTTCTTACACTGAAATGGTGGACATTACGTAAAGATTGCAACATAGCAAAGATGCTACACCTGAACCCCTGAATTTTTTCAGTTGAGCCATGCATGATACTTCCTAGTCTATATGCAAAAATACATGTACCCATTTACCATCAAACTACCTTCCCTAAAACAACATTACATCTGTGTTTGACTAAGATGTTTGTGACAAGGGAATTCTTTTCCAATTGAAGCCTTGAAGGCTAAGAACAGTAGGGAATTTGGAAATCTAAACAACATTTTGTAGGGAGCCTAGGAGCCTTGCAGAAAGGATGTGAAGCACATTGAAGGGGTCATTAAGTAAACAGTATTTTAGTTAGGAATTTGCTTGCCTGTCTCTTATTCAGTGAGTGAAAAATCTTTGCTGCCTTCAGGACATCTGCTTCATCTTATATTACAGAACTAAAATTCCACAGCAAGAATCCATTGTGAGACTTCTGCAGAAGTGATGTTATTCCCATTTTAAGAACTAGATATGAACAGAGTCACATGTTTTGTCCAAGACAGGAAAGATTATGAGATTATGAGTATCAGAGGAATTACTCACTTTCCAGTTCTGTATTAAACTCCAGTTCTTTAAGTGGGAACTTGATGTTTGTAAAAGTATAATGAATAAGAGAATAATTTTTATGCAGACAAGATCTTCAGAATCACTCCTCCATTTGCGGAAAATGGTGGATGCTGATATACTGAAAAAAGTTGTGTTGCATTCTGTTGATTTGCGGAATCAAACCCTATAACCCAAAATTAGTTATAAAGCAGGTATGTTTATTTCCAGCGCTGAGGTGCAAGGGGGTTGTCCTCCTAGCTTGCACACCGTATACCTTAACAAGCAGCTACTTATAGTGTAAAGACATGCATAGGTATAAGCACCTACTACATATTCATAACCTTTCCCGCTTCATATTATAACTAGATCTGGAAAGTTCGCTCCAGTCTTGTGCCTCCGTAATGCCTCCTGGTGGTCGTGGGCCAGGGTCTTAAGGATGAAGTAGGAAGTCTTCCTCAGGATGAATATTTTTCTTTCTGAACTTTGCACAGACTCAGTCTCCTCTGGCTGTTTTCAAACTCCTGAACCAAATGCAGCCAGCTTTCTGCATTCCAATGCCCACTTATCAGTAAACTTCTGCTAGCTGGCTCCTTCGTTATCAACTTCCAAGGTCTTCAAGGCGAACAACGCCAAGCTCTAATGAACACTCCCAACCCCCTTGTCTGCTTTCGCTCATCAGTTCCCCCCTATCCTTTTAACATGGGCAAATTCATTTGTCAGCTGTGTAATTTATCTCTCAAAGGGGAACTGGATGATATTTTGTTGGAAAATTACCCTTTTAATGCATTCTCATGGGCACTAGACATAGAATTCAAAATTGTTAGTCGTTGTAGCATTCTCCAATTCCAAATAAATAACATAGCAGAGAAAACAAAGCTAACTAAAACTAGCATCAGAAGGAAAATAATGGTAGGGGACCATTCAAACAACACATCCCTCCAATGATGGTTCACATTTTCTTTTGCCCTTCTAGGATCCCCTTTCTTTCCTCTGTGTCATGGTGGACAGTTATCAGGGTCTTGTCCCGCTTTCCTGGACCTCGTCCAGAATTATAATCAAGTCCTGATGTTTCATTAATTATTTTACCAATGTAAGATTCATTGCAATAGGTACAGGTGATAATTTGTGAAATATTATATAATTGAATTTTATCAGCTGATGGGATACGACTGGTGCTAAATAAGAAAAGTCACACCCAACAATCTTAACAAAATTACAAACACAGAAATTAGAAATTAGAGTGATTCGTACTATCCATAATTATCTCATCTGTTGCTATAGAGGCACAAGCAGTTCTCAAACACACACAACCCTGGCCCATATATACAAGAACAGTCCTCGGATTAGCATCTAGATGGATCTCAAAGTGACAGATGCTTTGCTCAGTGTTGAGGCAGGTGTCTTGAGCATCGATTGCATTATTTAGCAAACGAATCCTTATTGTTCTTGTGTAATGCAAGATTCTAAATTTACAGTTTGCCATTTCCCATTCACTATTCGTGCCCATGTTCTATGTTTGGAAAGATAGAGCACAGTTTTATTATGATTTAATCCTAATGCAATACTGGAGTGGGTTACATATATTGAAGAGTTATGTATGGTAAACACAAAGGCTGTGGCTGTGTTAGTGATGGGGTCATAGTTGACATTTACCAGAGTCTACCAGGATTGAAGCTTCCTCTCTAAGCCAGTGACACTGTCCCAAACCACTGTCTGGATTTCAGTGGGAAAGTACCCTCACCACCTACTCTTATAATTAAGGCAGCCACTGATTGCATCCATAATTGTGCCTGTATACAACTGAGGGCCAAAGAGACGTTATCTTGGATCAAACTGAGTGCATTTCCTATTAATTCATGGTCTTGTTCCTTTACCTTTTCCACTTTTGGTAATATTTCTGGTAATAACCTTCCCCCACTTCTTATAATGAGTGCTCTTCCTGCTTGCACCTGCACAGTGCCTCCTGGTGGTCGTGGGCCGAGGTCTCAGGGATGAAGTCAGTAGTCTTCCTCTGGATGAACTTTTTTAACCTTGAACTGTGCGCATGCTCCCTGGATTCTTAGCATTCCTCCAAACCATAAGGCCTCTTCTATCCAGTCTAAATTGCTTGAGGAAGCAAATTATTACCCTTATCAAGGTAAGAGACAGCTGGTCTCTGTTCTTGTTAGGGCTTCAGGTAATCCATCCTTGCCCCTTATCAGGAGCCATCTGCAACAGGCCTCTTCCTACACAATGACTTAAAAAATATGTTGCCTCAGCTAAGTAGTTGCCATCCTGTTAACCCTTAAGCATTAGTTGCTTTAGCTACATAACTGCTACTCTATTGTCCCCTCTATCAATGCCCCCTTTTTAAAAAAGTTAGTAATTTTTTTTACTTTATATTAATACCTTTTATGTTATTCCATTCCTTTCCAAGTTCTTTATAAGGTTTTTGTCTGTTTCAATTTGTTGTTGGAGCTGATGAGCATATACCAGATGCTTCATTTGTTTCATCATTTGCCAATTTAAATCATACAGCACTATGGATAAAACAATGCTAATCAAGGACAGAATTAGGAGAACAGCACTAGAGTGACACAATTTATTCAGGATATCTGTAGTAGTAGGTGACCATCCAAAAAGTGTATTCCACCATTTATGTTCTCCATCCTTTTTCATTCTTTTTAGAATTTCTTTTATTTTATCCGCATCATGATGAATTGTTATCAGAGTTTCCTGTCCGTTGTTTTTTATTTCTTCTAGTATCCATATTAAACCTCAATGTTATAATAATTTGGTATGATCTGTAATAGGAATTGACAATAATGTTTTAACCCCACTTTTCAATCTCCTGAGGGGTGATCCTGATCTCTCTTCCCCAAGAGTATTAACAGAAGAGGCCACAAAAGTTTTAAACCAGGTGGGACAACTGTTATCGCAAAGACAAAGTTATAGGATGAATGAATCATTACCCATTGATCTGTATATATGTAATAAAAAATGTCAGCTACTCGCAATAATTGGACAGTGGGATTTAAAACAGTTAATTTTGTTAGAATGGGTATTTTTACCACACCAACCAAAAAAGTCAATAGCATCTCGCGTTGAGATGTTTTGTTTATTAATCCAGAAAGGCAGGAATCGTATTGTTGAACTGTCAGGCAGAGAACCTCAAACCATTTATTTGCCGTTGACATTGGAACATTTTGAGTGGTGTCAATGAAATAGTTTAGTGTTTCAACTAAGCCTTGAGGGTTTTATTTGGGACCTGAGTGTCCATTTTCCCTCACATAGGCTGTTTACTTTGTTGCAGGAAGTCAAAAGTGAACCAAGACCAAAGTGTGTTTCAAAGCCAGTTTTAGGCCAAACAATTTTTAACAATGGATCAGGGAAAATGGGGAAAGCAGCTATCACCTGGTTTAAAGATGGTCAGTGGTGTGATGAGACGTACCAAGTTAATGGGTCCCCACAGGTTGTAAAGTTATTTGCAGTAGTTCAAGTGTTTTCACGTTGGGAAGAATCGATCAATATTGTCGTAGATTCACACTGTGTGGTTGGGATATTACACTGCATAGAACACGCATGGTTAAAGTTTGTTAAAAATGAAATATTATTTTTGCTGTTTAAGCAACTTTTATATTGTGTCAATAGGAGGCATAATCCCTTTTGTGTTACATATCAGAAGTCATATGAACCTACCGGGATTCATTACAGAAGGTAATGCTCGTGCCGATCATTTGACGGCCCCTGTGTGGGCCAGTCCTGTTCCTAATGTGTTCACTCAAGCTCGGTTGTCTCACTCATTTTTCCATCAATCTGCATGCATGTTACAAAAACAGTTTAAATTAACGCAATCTGACGCAAAATTAATAGTACAAACATGCCTGGACTGTCAACAGTTTGCTACAGTCCATCCTCTTGCTGTAAACCCCTGAGGTTTACAAGCTTTGCAATTATGGCAAACAGATGTTACTCACATACCTGAATTTGGACAGCTAAAGTATGTGCATGTATCTATAGATACCTTTTCCCATTCATTTTTTTATTTCAGTAGCAGCTGGAGAAGTGAGCAGACATGTCCAGACCCATTTTAGGGGTGCTTTCGCATTTCTAGGGATTCCTCAACAGATTAAGACCGATAATGGCCCCAGTTATATTGCAACAGCCACTCAGGCTTTTTTGAACAAATGGGATGTCAAATGCCTCACGGGTATTCCTCACTCCCCTACGGGACAGACGATTGTCAACCACATGCATCAAACTATAAAACAGTATTTACAAAAACCGGGAGCTGTGGGAGAATCCCCAGCCAGCCGTATAGTGAAAGTGATCTATGTACTTAATCATTTAACCTTGAGTGACAGCAGTGATGTACCAGTCATTTTAAAGCATTGCAGGTTTTCAGAGGAAAGCACACCTTCTGGAGACGCAGAGGTAAAAGTTATGGTTAAATCTTTGTTAACTGGAAAATGGGAAGGTCCATTTAAATTACTCACCTGTGGTTGAGGGTATGCTTGTGTTTTGACAGATCATGGCCCGAAGTGGATCCCTGCTCATTGCGTGCGGCCTCATCATGGTAGGGAGCTGGACGAAACAAATCGAGCAACTTCACTCAGACCAATTAATACCACAGCGTAATAAGAATATATGAATATTGCAAAATAAAGCAGCAATCAAATTTTGCTTTTGGCTTATGAGGGTTGACAGGATGGTTGTTGTTTTTGGTGAAAGCTGAGTTATTGTTCTTGTTGGCATTTGTAGCCATGTTAATATTTTGCAATGCAGGTAAAAGAATGATAGCTAGGACAATTAATATGGCCATGTTTGTATAAAAACAAAAAGGGGGAGATGTGGGGATTAGTGGTGACCTTCAGAGTTTTGACATGACCTTGAACCAGGAGGACAGAACAAGGTGAGGCAAAGAAACAGATTTGGAGACAGGGTGTCTGCACGCCGTCTGAGAATCAACAAATCACAGCAGAGTTGGAGACATGTTATCAGCGGGCTTCATCCTATCGGGCGCACCGTGGAGGCATGTGGTTGGGGGGGCACCCAATCAGGTGCGACCTAGTGGCGCATGCCCTGCTGAGTGGTCAGTTGAAAAACCAAGTAAGTGTTAAAGTTTGAAACAATAAATGTCTCTGGTTGAACCCACGCCAGTAGTCCATGCTGCAATCCTCGCAGTGTTTGTAGTGGGATCATAGGTAAAGTTCACCATACTCACTAGGAATGGAGTTTCTTTTCAAAGTCAGTAGTACTGTTCCAGATTATTTTCCGGATTTCAGTGGGAAAAATCCCTTCTTAGCCTTCTCTTATGATTGAAGCAGTCGCTGATTACATCCACAACTGAGCCTGGATACAGCTGAGAGTCAAAGAGATGTTACTTTGGAGCCCACCAAGTTTGTTTACAATTAACTCATGATTTTCTATGCTTATTTTTTTCCCAATTTGGTAACCCTTTTGCAATAGTCACTGATTAGTTCCTAAAGCAAATAGAGAAGAGGTTGTAATTTTGATAAATTGGTAGTGGCGGTAACTAATTTGTTCATTAGGAGTCAATGCTATTCAGAACCTCTAATCCTGTTCCCACAACACTGGTCAGATCTCTTTGTTGTCTCTGAAAAGTTTTTATGTAGTCAGGTGGTCCATCCCTCGTAAGAAGTTTGTAAAAAAGGAGAATCTGCTGGTGGAATTTCTGAGACATTGTTTTGCATCAGCGACTCAACCTGTTTAAGAGACCACTCTGGGTTAAACAGCATTTGCTGTTGGCCTGTGTTCCTTATTATATACAGACCAATCTCATAAATTCTGGGTTTGAGTGCTGGCATAGCTTGTGTGATCTGTTTTTGGGCTTGAGTGCTAGTGATCTGGGTTTGGGTTTGAGTGCTGGCGTAGGTTGTAACAGGCCTAGTTATAGCATTTATTTTAAATTTGAATGAGAGCCCACTAGTATCATAGGCTCAGAGACAAACCACCTTAACAGTCTGTACTAATGTAAAATTATGCCAACAGTCTAATTCATTGGAAATACAGGTCTTTGTGGTCTATCTGTAGGAGTAGTTGAGATAGTAACTTGGGATGCCTTTTTATGGGTGGTCCCATTAATCATTTGGCATCCTACTGTGACGACTTCTCCTACAGTCCCCTGAAGTTGCCAAATCCTCTGTTCTCTACCCACATTCCATTCTTGCCTTACATATACTTGATTTTCATGTGTAACCACAGTTGATAGACTTAAACCCTTTCGATCAGAATATTTCCCCATGACTCCAGTATATCCAATAAAAGCTTGGGACCAAGGCCACTCAGTATTGTTTTGGCTAGAGGTGCTCTGCAAGTTGATTACCAAATATAGTAAGGCTGTTTTTGAACCCCTGTGGTAACACCATCCAGGTGAGTTGAGTTTTGCGCCTGCTTTTAGGGTTTTCCCATTCAAATGCAAATATTTTCTGGCTGGCTTCATGGAGAGGGAAGACCTTCAGGTCTAAAACGGTAAACCATGTTAGTTCAGGTGTTAATACAGGCAACAGGGTATATGGATTTGCTACCACTGGGTAGAGATCTTTGGTTATTTTATTTACAGCCTGTAAGTCCTGGACCGCTCAGTATGGTTAGTCAGGTTTATGGACAGGTAATATGGGAGTGTTAAAATTGGACTCGCACTCCTTTTATAATCCCAGTTGTAAAAATTTTTCTACTACCAGCTGAATTCCTTCCCTGTCTTCTCTCTTCAGGGGATATTGTTTGATTCTTACTGACTATTGTCCTTCTTTGAGTTTAACCTCAACAGGTGGAGCTTTTTTTGCTTTCCCAGGCACATCAGTGGCCCAATACCCCAGGGTATACCTGGTTCGTGGTTTCTTGGCTGATTTTTCCTTCTGTGGGAACATTGGCTAGGGATAAACCCATTATTTGTATATACTGCTGGTCATTTACCTCCAGAGTAATCTCTTCCTTTTCAAATTTAATTATTGCACACAATTGCACACAAAAGTCTCTCCTCAAAAGTGCCTTCGGGGAGTTGGGCATATACAAGAATCTGTGGATGCCCCATTGTTTTCCCAATTTATATCTCAGAGGCTCGCAAAAATATGCCTTTTCACTTTGGCCAGTTGCCCCTTTTACCATGATATAGTCATTTCCCAGGGGCATCAAAACTTAGTTCAAAACCGAATACGTTATCCCTGTGTCAGCTAAAAATTCTACTTTCTTCTCCTCTTTCCCTGCCTTCATTATAACCAGTGGATCTGCTAGGGTGGATTCCCCAGGTCCCCGTCAGTTCTCCTTTTCATGGGCCACTATTCTTTTCTGATTATCCTGTCCCTTCTCCGCATTTTTCCATTTTCATGGACATTCATCTTTCCAGTGTCCAAACCTTTTACATAGCGCACGCTGATCCCTGCCTAATCGGGGTGGTCCCCATCTGAGTTTTCTTTCTTCCTCCTTTCTGACGACTGCCACCACCCTTCGCTGTCCCCATTTATATTCTTCCTCCCTATTACTAAACACTCTCCACTCTTCATCCAGCAACACCTCAAGGTTTCTACTTTCTGTGGGACACAGCTTTTGGAGTTTGCATCTAATATCTCCTGTAGACTGGCCCATAAACAAAGAAACTAGCTGCTGTATTCCTACCTCTGACTCGGGATCTAGTGGTGTGTTGTGGCGCATTATGTTCCTCAGTCAATCCAGGAATTCAGACAGTGACTCAGAAGGACCTTGTTTGATTGCATATAATGCTGACCAGTTTATGGTTTTGGGAATGGCCCTCTCCATTTCTTTTGAAATCCACCCCTGGTATTCCTGCAATTTTTCCATATGCATGGACCTCTTTGCATCCCATTTTGGATCTTGGAGGGGGAGTTATTATTATTACATCTCCTCCCATAATTTTATAATAATCCTCAGCCAAGTTTTCTGCAGCTTTTAAAATTTTAAAACAGTCAGTACTTTCTCTTTTTACAGCCTTTCGAATTTCTTTTATCGCTTCATAACTAACTGATTTCCAGCGAAGATCTGGTGTTCTCTGCCATGCCATCTTCTTCCTACTCTATGGTCCAATTTGCACCCAAAGTGTTAATCACATTCCGTGTAGCCTGATTACAGTTGTAGCCTGATTACTGCTTTAGCAGTGCCTCTCGGATGTATTTTTTTTTTTTTTTGGCAGCGGCGGCGGGGGAGGTAAAGCCACCTGCGTGACCGTAGGGGGCAATGGAGTGGTTTGGGACCACTCTCTTTCATAGCTTCTATTTTTGTGTGAGCAGCAGATGCTTGCTCAGCTGCTTTCTTTTCTGCCTGATGCTGTAAAAGCTCGTTATGTACCAGCCTCCATAGCTTTCCCAACTTTTTTGCCGTTTTATCATCCTGTAGTGTAGCCTCCCACAACACATCCCCAAACTTTCGCCACTCTGTCAGCTCATGTACGGTATGCGGATTTATGAATAAGCCCTTGGCATGCCCATATACTAAAAGTCCCGTTAACTCCTTCTGCAAATCTATTCCCTTAACCTGCCGCTTTTTCCAGGAAAGCGGTAAATAAATTATATGCTGCTTGCCTTTCCATACCTAATTTATCAGCGTTGTTGCAGCCCCTCAGGGTCTCGGCAGCACGTATCGGCCGGGCCCGTCTATACGGTCACCCAGAGCACGGCGCGTCCTCGGGCTTGTCTATACAGTCACCTTACTTGTATTCGCGCTTATTGCCGTCCCGGCTGCTTCGGGACCCGACCCTGTCACCCTGTCATCGCTCGTCCGCGGTTCAATGCCTGCGTTTTGCTCCGGCACGTCGGTGGTCACCATTTGACGGAGTCGTCCGTGGTGTCCGGTCAGTCGGGGTCACCATTTGACGGAGTCGACGGGAGACAAGAACATCCAATGATGATCAACAAGTCTCAATTTATTGATACGATAGGCATGCTTTTATAATAGCAGTAATAAGGCTCATACATATTGCAAAAGTAAGGCTCATCATTGGTCCAATACAGAATGTCAGCCCTGCCTCTATTGCTACATTCCTAGCATGTTTGTGGTTTTTCTAGGTCCTGCTTTTATATCCCATTATCGCCTAACTTCTTGCTCAAGGATACTGTGTCCTTGTACAAGGCTGCTATTGCTTCACCAGCTGTATTTTCTCATGTCCCTTCTCCTCAAGCCACGTCTCTACCAAAACTCTCCACAGGGGACCATCTGAATAACACATCCCTCCAATGATGGTTTAAATTTTCTTTTACCCTTTTAGGACCCCCTTTCTTTCCTGTCATGGTGGACTGTTAACAGGGTCTTGTCCTGCTTTCCTGGACCTCGTCCAGAATTATAATCAAGTTCTGATGTTTCATTAACTGTTTCATTAATCATTTTACCAATGTAAGATTCATTCCAATAGGTACAGGTGATAATTTGTGAAATATTCTATGATCGGATTTATCAGCTGATGCGGTACGACTGGTACTAAATAAGAAAAGTCACACCCAACAATCTTAACAAGATTACAAATACAGAAATGAGAAATTAGAGTGATTCTCACTATCCATAATTATCTCATCTATTACTACAGAGGTACAAGCAGTTCTCAAACACACACAACCCTGGCCCACATATACAAGTACAGTCCTCGGATTAGCATCTAGATGGATCTCAAAGTGACAGGTGCTTTGCTCAGTGTCCAGGCAGATGTCTTGAGCATTGATTGTATTATTATTTAGCAAATGAATCCTTGTTGTTCTCATGTAATGGAAGATTTTAAATTTACAGTTTGCCATTTCCCATTCACTATTTGTGCCCATATTCTATGTTCAGAAGGATAGAGCACAGTTTTATCATGGCTTAATCCTAATGCAATGATGGAGTGGATTACACATATTGCAGAGTTACGTATGGTAAACACAAAGGCTGTGGCTGTATTAGTGATGGGGGTCATAGGTGACATTTACCAGAGTCTATCAAGATTGAAGCTTCCTCTCTAAGCCACTGGCACTGTCCCAAACCACTTTCCAGATTTCGATGGGAAAGTACCCTCACCACATTCTCTTACAATTAAGGCGGCCACTGATTGCATCCATAATTGTGCCTGTATACAACTGAGGGCCAAAGAGACGTTATCTTGGATCACACCGAGTACATTTCCTATTAATTCATGGTCTCGTTCCTCCACCCTTTCCCACTTTGGTAACATTTCTGATAATCAGTTCCATTTAGGACCTCCAATCCTGTCTGTAACACTCTGGTTAGGCCCCTTTGTGTTCTGCCCCCAAAGGGCACTTGCTTTCACAGCCAGATTGTCCAGCCCTCGAAGGATGTTTTTAGGAAATGAGAGCATGCTGGCTGAATTTCAGAAATATCAGTTTGCATTAGCAGTTCAACACATTTAAGAGACCATTCTGGGTTGAACAGTATTTGTTATAATATTTATTTTAAATTAGAATGAGAGCCCAATGGTATCATAGGCCCAGAGAAAAAACACCTTAATAGTCTATATTAATGTAAAATTATGCCAACAATTTAATTCATTGAAATACAGGTCTTTGTATTCTTATCTGTAGGTGTAGTTGAGATAGTAATTTGGGATGCCTTTTTATGGATAGTCCTATTAACCATTCAGCATCGTACTTTGATTTCTCCTCCTACAGTCCCCTGAAGTTGCTGAATCCCCTGTTCTCTATCCACATTCTTTTCTTGCCTCACGTATACTTGATTTTCATGTGTAACCACAGTTGAAAGGTTTAAACACTTTCAATTCAGAATATTTCCCAGGGCTCCAGTATACCAAATAAAAGTTTGAGACCAAGGCCACTCAGTAATCTGTTGGCTTGAGGTGCCTTTACCTCCCTGGATTATAATTATAATCATGAGAAAAATAATTTTCCTGGTTGGACTTGTGTGACCCTTCATGGAGGTCTATGTGCTTTTTTCACTCGGCTGCGATGGATCCATGCACTATGCTCCTTGATTTCGATTGTTGTGAAGGAGGCAAGGAACATCTGGAATGGTCTTTCTCACTGCGGTTCCAGAGTCCTCTCTGCAAGAGACTTTACATATACATAATCTCCAGGTCGTATGTTATGCACACGTTCATCCAAACCCCTACTTCACATCTCAGCCTCATGTTTTTCAGTCTTTTGGAGCTGTTTGTCCAATGCCACTGTTAGCATAGAGACAAACACATAACCATTCCAGGTAGGTTATATGTGGTGCTTTATTTCGAGGCCCCAGGAACCAGGGGTATTCATACCTAAATCAGGTTCAAAGACGATCCGGGCACATCTGCAATTTAACCCTTACGTGTTTCGCAATCTAATGTATATTCAACAGATTACATCATTTCTTCATGCATATGTATTTGAAGATTGTCTCATCATTTGTGTGAACACCAGCATTTCCTTATCTTCACTTGACTGCCCTTGGTATGCCTCTGGCCTTCACAAATGTAGATTGTGTTCAGATAAGGTTGTTAGTAAAAGCGTAGGCTCTGCTCGGATAAGGTTGTTAGTACATTCTTTCTAAGCACTCCCTAATACCATACTTGTGAAGGTTATATGTGGTTTGTGAGAAAACCATCACTGTCTACAGAGACAGACACAAAGTCTGCACAAACTTAACTATAAAGATCAACAAAATTAAATGCTAAACACAATATATATCAAATGCTAAATACAATATACATAACCTATAATTTTAATCTTATTTTAATTGAGCCCTAATTCTTCAGCTAAATTAGCGTTTTCCAACACCACCATGTAGGAGGACATGATTTCATATGCAAATAGTAACTGATCTGTTGTACTATTTCTGAGATAAAATATGGTCCCCTATCAGGAGACATAGTTGTTGGAACCCAAAAGCATAGTATTATTTCCTGTATTCATGTTCTGGTTATCTCCTTGTTCTAGTAGGGAATGCCTCCGGCCAACCTGAAAAGGTACCAGTTAATAGCAATAAGTATCAACATTCCCCCTGTCTTGGGAGGTCCGAAAAATCAATCTGCTATTATTGCCCAGGCCCTTTGCCTCTTCCAATTTGGTCCATTTCTGGTTTGGAGTAGTTTTGGGATTAGCCTGGAGGCAAAGGTCACACTGCTGAACCACTTGTGTCTCAATGGTGTTTAAATTTCTAGCCGCAATCCCTTTAATTAGGTGTTTATATAAAGTTTCTGCTCCCCTCATGTCTCTTCCTGTGTTTTTCCCTCATCAAAAGCAATGTTAAATAAGGGGGAATGATTAGTTCCCGTTGTGGAGTGAGGACTCACCCCTCTTACTATATGACCCTTCCAGGTGTATAATAAATTTCTGATTATCTGATCTTCTTTGGTATATTCTGGCTTACCTTCCACGGAGATTCGCCTGTCAGGGATCAAAGCCCCTTCTGTTTTTACCTTGCTTTTGGCTGCCAGTTTTGCCTCTCTGTCCGCCAGCTCATTTCCTCTCCCCAGTTACGAATTCATTTTCTGGTGCGCCTTGATGTGCATGATTGTCACTTTCTCAGGTAGCTGGACTGCTTCTAGCAGTCTCAGAATCCCTCTGCATCCTTGATGGTTTTGCCCTGTCTTTTATTGCTTAAGACGTGGCTGTTTCCATCCATGTTCACGTCTTCCATGGGACTGACTTCAGCGTCTTCCATGGGACTGACTTTCAGGTCCGAACGGCTCAATATGTGGCCTCAATCGTCTCTAAGCAGTCCTGGTGCACTGTTTCTCCTGTATTTTCACTGAGAAAAGAAGTTGGGTTGATGGTGTTAGTAACCACAATTCCCATATCATGTTCCAACGTTATAGCTTGGTATTTAAGAACCTTTGTGGAGAAAATATCCAGGTGAGTTGAGTTCTGCACCTGCTTTCAGAGTTATCCATTCAAATGCAAGTATTTTCTGTCTCACTGGCTACATGGAGAGGGAGGCAAAAGTAAGCATCCTTCAGGTCTAAAACAGTAAGCCAGGTTAGTTCAAGTATTAATACTGTTAACAGGGTATATGGAGTTGCCACCACCAGGTAAAGGTTTTTTTTATTTTATTTACAGCCCTTAAGTCCTGGGCACATCTGTGGCCCATATCTCGGGGCATACCTGGTTCGTGATTTCTTCTCTGGGGCTGATTTCTTCTCTTTTTCCCTTCTGTGGGAACACTAACTAAGGATAAACCCATTCTTTGCATATACTGCCGGCCATTTACCTCCAGAGTAATCGCTCCCTTTCCAAATTTGACTATTGCACACAATTGTCCTAATAAATCTCTCCCCAAAAGTGCCTTTGGGGAGTTGGGCACATACAAGAATCTGTGGATGCCCCATTGTATTCCCAGTTTATATCTTAGAAGTTCACAAAAATACACCTTTTCACTTTGGCCAGTTGCCCCATTTACCACAATGTTGTCATTTCCTAGGGACATCAAAACTTAGTTCAAAACTGAATACGTTGCATCTGTGTCAACTAAAATTCTACTTTCTTCGCCTCTTTCCCTGGCTTCATTATAACTAGTGGATCTGCTAGGGTGGATTCCCCAGGTCCCCGTCAGTCTTCCTTCACATGAGCCAATATTCCTCTTTTAGCCTGGCCCAAACCCAAAACTTACTTGTTGTATTCCTACCCTTGACCCAGGATTCAGCAGTGTTGCAGCACATTATATCTCTCAGTCTATTTAGGAATTCAGATGGTGATTCAGAGGGACCTTGTTTACTTGTTTGGGAATGGCCCTTTTCATTCCCTTTGAGATTCACTCCTGCTATACCTTTAATTTTTCTACATGTTTAGATCTGTCTGGATTCCACATTGGGCCTTGGATAGGAAATACTCTTTCCAAATCCCCTACAGTTTTACAATCAGTTTTGTTTTGGTTTGGGTTTGGTTTTTTGGTTTTTTTGTTTGTTTGTTTGTTTTTTTTTCTTTTTTTGTCTTCTTCCTCCCAGAGAGGTGCTTTTTAAACTGTCAAAGCAGACCTTTCCCTGACACAGGAAGATATCGAGCTATTCGGGGGCCTGTCCGAGCCCGTATCCCATTCCTGTGATCGAGGGAGAGGCTTAAGCAAATCAGATAAATCTTATTCTGTTCTGCTGCCCCATGAATTTTATTTATTCTAGTGCACCCTTGCTCAATACTGCCTCAGTTAACCTTTAAATTTTTTATTTACTGCTTAAAGGCGAGTACCATAGGGTCCTCCAGCAGCAAAATCCCACTGTCCCTTTGTCACTCTGGATGGTTTCGGAGGGTGAAAACCACTTCATACCACTTTCCCTCTCTTTAGAAACAACATTAGTAGCAAAATGGTACTGAAATCCTTTTCTTACTCATGGAGCCTCCGGCTACCCCTGTCAATTCCTTCCAGTAATATGCATCCTAATGGGTTTGACCAAGGAAATTTTTGCTTGGTTTTGCCCCCATTCTACTACCTTCCGACTCTACCTTTCTCCAACTTCCACAAACCATTTAAACACTTACAAATGTCCTGTCTAAGTTCTCAGGGACTTCCCACAAGACTAGCAACAACAACAATTCCCATCTACAGATTACAGACACTCAGGACAATAGAGTGATCCCAACTTAGGTGAACAGCACAATAAAACTTTATGATAGTCCGAACACTAAATCTGATCCATTCCCGCAGCCTGCAGAATTCTGGCCCCCCTGTCTACACAAAACCTTTGCTTTCACACTTTCAAATTATTCTTTTCTCTCACACAGAACACTTAACTCACATTCCGGGAAGGGAAGGGTTAACTCACACACACAACACCTAACTCGCATAACTTGCATACCAGAAAGGGGGAAAAGGGAGAGGCACTCTTATCCCTTTCACTGCTTCTCCTGTTTTTCTCCATTTTTTTTTTTCCTTCTTTTATACTAGGTATTTTAAAATTTCATCCTTTGCAGCCTTCCATTCCAAAGGTCCGAGGTAAATATACCCATTTGCCGGTTCAGTGGACATTTGGAATTAAAAGGCTTTGTAGGTGCATTCCTAGGATCAAGACAAACAGGGCTTCTAAACAATTTGCAAGTCTTTCAACATTTTGAGCTCAGTCCACCTCTGGCTCCTGTCTATGGAGGAAAAATGTCTCCCGGTAAGCTATCCCTTTCAATTCCCTTCTCCTGATGTGGGAAAGCAGACAAGGGGGGCTGGGAGCGTTTCTTAGAGCTTGGCGTTGTTCGCCTTGAAGACCTTGGAAGTTGATAATGAAGGAGACAGCTAGCAGCAGTTTACTGATAAGTAGACATTGGAATGCAGAAAGCTGGCTGCATTTGGTCCAAGAGTTTGAAAACAGCCAGAGGAGACTGAGTCTGCGCAAAGTTCAAAAAGAAATATATTCATCCCGAGGAAGACTTCCTACTTCATCCCGAAGACCCCGGCCCATGACCATCAGGAGGCATTATGCAGGCGCAAGACTGGAGCAAACTTTCCAGATCTAATTATAATACGAAGCGGGGATAGGGTATGAATATGTAGTAGGTGCTTATACCTATGCATGTCTTTACACTATAAGTAGCTGCTTGTTAAGGTATACGGTGTGCAAGCTAGGAGGAGAACCCCCTTGCACCCCAGCACTGGAAATAAACATACCTGCTTTATAACTAATTTTGGGTCATAGGGTTTGATTCCGCAAAACAAGATGAAGAGGGGGATTAGCAAAACAGTCACATTAAACTTCCAGACGGCAGACTTTGGACTGTTCAGAAGGCTGGTTGGCAAAGTCCCATGGGAGACAGTCCTTAAGGGCAAGGGAGCCCACGAGGGCTGGGTGCTCTTCAAAAATGAAATCCTAGCAGCTCAGGAGGAAGCCATCCTCATATTCCGGAAAAGGAGCCGGTGGGGGGAAAAAAACAGCTTGGTTGAGTAGGGAGATCTTGAGAGACATCAAAAAGAAGAAGAATGTCTATGAGCTTTGGAGGAAGGGGCATGCGTCTTGGGTGGACTACAGGGAGGAAGTGAGATCGTACAGAGGTAAAATCAGGAGGGCTAAGGCCCAACTAGAAATCAAATTAGTTAAGTCTGTGAAAGATAAAAAATCTTTCTACAAATACATTAACAAGGAAAGGAGGACTAGGGAGAATATTCAGTCCCTATTGGATGCAGAAGGAACAACAGTGACAAGGGATGAGGACGAGGCTGAGGTACTTAATGCTTTCTACATGCATAGGTATAAGTGCCTACTACATATTCATACCCTATCCCCGCTTCGTATTATAATTAGATCTGGAAAGTTCGCTCCAATCTTGTGCCTGCGTAGTGCCTCCTGATGGTCTTAAGGATGAAGTAGGAAGTCTTCCTCAGGATGAATATATTTCTTTTTGAACTTTGCGCAGACTCAGTTCTCCTCTGGCTGTTTTCAAACTCCTGAACCAAATGCAGCCAGCTTTCTGCATTCCAATGCCCACTTATCAGTAAACTTCTGCTAGCTGGCTCCTTCATTATCAGCTTCCAAGGTCTTCAAGGCGAACAACGCCAAGCTCTAACGAACGCTCCCAGCCCCCTTTTTGTGCTTTCGCACATCAGTTACATGAGTTTCCAGAATACGTTTATGTTTGTATTTAGGGTCAGCATAGAGGTCTTCAACTATTTCAAGACAAAAGTTGCTCTTGTTCAAGTGACAGACTAAATAAACAAATAGAGGATTACAGTGATAAATTCACTGCTGCATTTTAGGGTTATAAATGCTTATATTAGCAATTAGTTAGCAATTAGTTATAAAGCAAGTAACAGTAAAAGCTGGAGTTAGTAGTTATTTTCCCAGGGAAACATCTTACAGAGTCAGAGGCACGATTCTTACCAAGACATTCTTCTTGGTGGAGAAAGAGAGGTCTAGGCCTGTCAGCCCGTCCTGTCCATCACATAAGGTGGTCATTTTTTATTCCCCCCAGAAAAGCGATTTCAGGTATCAATTTTATACCTATTGAAAACTTTTCAGCACCTCTTGGTGGGGCAGGGCTAAGTCAATTAGTATGTGTTGTGGCCCTTGGCAAGGCCTCTTGTGTTTTCAGAAGCCAGGACTTGGGCTTAGTATTTGCTTTTGGGGGTGTCTGTGATTTTTATCTGAAGCAGTGCCAGGCTGTGAGGCCTTTGACTCACCCCAGGTGTCACTTAGTTGATATGAATGTCAAGCCACTACCCAATCTATCTGTTTTACCAGATGCGTTTTCTGTTGCCAGCTGCTCTCTTGCAAAAATCAAGCTTATTTTGCCATTCACAGGGCCTAATAAATCTATTATACCACATACCTGTACAATAGTATTTCTGTTTATGAATCATGGTTGCTATAGTTTAACAATAAGAAACAAAAACCTGAAACATCTTATGATCTTCAAGTATGAATTTTGGGAGGAAACAAATGTTTATGGAATATTGAATAAGTACTTGAATTATCCAGTCTGATTTCCTCCCTTAAAGTTCTGTCAAACTACTCTCTGCGTTCATGGAGAAACATCAGAAATAAAATGGCTTTGGTCTTTGTGTTGAAAAAACTTTTTATTGGGCTGTGCAGCTGTAAAGAACTTATCTTAAGAGAAAATTGATGGCATTTACATGACACTACTTGAATGTCTCATCTTAATCCAGCAATGTGGAAAGCACATTAATAGCTAGGCTGCAGTCTTCTGCAATACTGCTGGAACGCCAAAAGAAAATAATTTCTTAGGGTTTGTTGGAAGTAATATCTGTCTTGCACCGTGATTATAAATGCTCCTAAGCATGTGTTATGCCTACATAAAACCCTGGTTTTTATGAGTATCCACTTTGACATATCTGTAAATGGAGTAATAAGCTAAAACGTGTAGATCAGTCTAGCGGTGTCTTCATGCATGTGGTGGCTGTTGCCTTAATGGGAATGTAGAATCAGATTTAGGGGGGAAATGTTTCAAAAGCCGTTGTTTAATTACTACCAGTAAAACTCACTTTTTCAAGACTTCTTTCAAAAGCATATGTAAAATTTTTGCATTGATGGACAAAACTATTTTTTTGTACTCCTAAGCATTTTTAGTGGAGGTGTCAATTTAAAATCTTGCTGACTATGATATTGAAGTCAGCCTTTGTCTTCTAACAAAATTAAATCCATCTTGTAACAAAATGCGTTTATGGAATTTTTGCATAAAATATTAGCTATTTCAAGGCATGATTGACTGCACATTTCACCTTGATTAGCTTGCAGGAATGCACAGAAGGCAGCAGACGGGGTAATAGTATTTTATAATGCATGCTGTGTACTTTATTCATTTGCATTCCGATTATGGAATCCAGAATCATGCTTACTGCCTGTATCTGAAATAAAGGAGCTGACTTTGCTATCGGGATTATGCAACTGTCTATGGAAGTTCTCAGTAAATTCTTGAATATCAGTATTATCTTTTACAATTAACACAATTTCTCTTTTATGTGGCATGACTTTTAAAGCTTTATAATACTTCAAGTTATTTTTTTATGAATACTGAAACACTATTTTCTTCTGTTTGACTGTGAGACTAAGGAAACAGCAAGGGAAGGACAGGCAGAAACTAGCCTCCAGCAACTTGCAAAACATATGGAATTATCTCCATCTCCTCTTTTCTCATATCCTTTTGCTGTTGAGCGAAGTTGCTGGGATGAATTTAAGGTCACATATGCTGTTGGTCTCTTCTTAGGAAGTTAGGGTGAGTCACTCAACACCTCATGTGACACTGCTTTCACTGGCAATTGTATCTGTGGCACATTTATAGACAGGGTGTTGGAGGAATACCAGTTTGAAGGCTGCTGGATCAGCTTCCTGCTAGCTGTTTGAGTATGTCACCACACTTAAACTGGCTGTTGGAAATGTCAAAATTCAGTAGCTGAAATCAGATACCCTTGTCACCTTAATGATGAGGAAAGGATGTGACTGAAGATAGTACTACCATAGTATTGTAGGTAGTTGTTTTGATATACACGAATAATGTAGCCCTTGAAAATATAGGTCCTGGTTGATTGTTCTTCCTGTCTTGTAGTGGCACAGGTCGAGTTTTCATCTGGCTCAATTCCCTGATCTGTCTTATTGTAAAAATGGTTCTTTCTACATCAAGGAGAGAACAGGGAGCCAGAAGCTGGGAATGCAGGGGCTGATGGCATGGTTGTAGTATAGTTGTGTTAAAACTTCAGTTGAGATCACGTCTATGTTAGAATACATGAGTGTATTCTAATGGCTAGCCTCAAACAAAATTCAGTTAAAGAATACCTTTACAATCCGCAATGGTCCTTGTCTGTTCCCGCAGTGATACAGATGAGGCAAGGAGTCCCTCCGGGAAGTCCTGGGAGTACCCTAGGGAGTCCTGGCTCTCAACGGGCCCTGCAGCCAAGCAGAGTGTGTCCCATCTGGGGTGCCAAATTGATTCAAAGAACGGAGTTTCCAAGCCCCCTTGCTTTCTAACACTCCTCACCGAAGTGGGAGGCTAGGTGTGGCTGGGCAAGGATTCCGAGATAATAACTCAATAACAACAGGATAGTCATTATTAAGCAGGTATTCCCTTTATTTGCAGTGCTGGGTGCGTGGGGGATTGCTCCTCCAAAAACACACATCACAAGCAAGAAAACTGAGCATCTTTTATGTTACAGATCTATGCATATTTATTTCTTGTCCTGAAAATGTCTTTTTCAAGAAATCATTAACCTATCTCCACACCTCGTTCGCATGTGCAGTTGGTCTTTTGAGTGGTCGTGAGGACCCCTGGGGTCCAAAGATGAAGGCTTGAATTCTTCCTTGTTGATAAACTTTTGCTCTTGGGGGGGGTGCAGCCCAAACTTTTTTTTAAAAAAACAGTCCTTTTCTGCTGGCGCAGCAATGTGGCTTCACTGCTTCCTTATCTTGTGGGATGCCTGTTCCTTGCACAATGGGTCCCTCTTAGAAAAACATTTCTCAAGGCACATACCACTATAAGATATACAAGCTTAGACAATTGCTATTGATCAATACACAAGCTTAAACATTTGCCATTTATCAGTCCCTTCTTTTCTTTCTACCTAGTGCATTCTTTCGCTTCTTATGAGATACCATTTGAGACCTTCTGGAGGTATGTTCCGGTCTCCTTCCGGTATTTGATTTTATTTAATTTCCATGCATTATAATGATCAATGCCTTTTCTACAATACCAAGAAACACATTGGATTAGAATTTATCTGTGTTTGATGTTTGGCCAACAATTGAAGGCCGGCTGCTGTCCGATTAGTAATTAATTCTACTATTGCCTGTAATCTAATTACTCTATCAAATAGACGTCCGATAGTGCCAACTTCCATCTTGTGCCCAAGTGGCTGGTCCATATGCCTGGATAATTCTTTCTGGAGGCCATTCATCTTCTCCCCAGGTTTGAGTTCCTCTGACTTCTATGTCTGACTGTTTTTCCTCTTTAAGTTCTCAAACAAGGGAATTCCTATGAATGGTCTCTTTTACCACAACTCCAAAATAACTCATCAGGGGCTTTACACCAGTTTCTAGAGGTGTTTCCTGGCTTTTTCAAAAATCTTCAGGATCAGTGGCCTTGGTACAATTGTTATTATATTTGGACCAATACCATAGGGTTTTTTCAGGCCACCAGGTCCCGTGAGTGCCATTGTGGGTATACTCCTGTTTACAGGGGGTCTCTCCTGCCTACTCTCCATATCTTATATGACTTATGCATTCTATACCAATTACTTAGAAATTTAGGACCCACCCCAATGGTCTCATCTTTTTCTTCTGAACTGAGTGAATGATTCCATTTTAATATTTGGAGAAGATACAGACTGGTTCCTTTCCAGGGCCATTCTTCACTCATTAAAGGACCTCTACATACCCGACAACCAGACACATTTAGTTCCTTGGCTATTCTTTCAGCCAGATCTACAAATAAATTCTTTTCCAAAGTGGGGAATCCTAGTTGCTTTTGCAATTCCTCTCAGATTTCATTATATAATTGCTTACTGTCTTTTGACTTCCCCGACTGGACAGAGTTTGCTAATTGGTTACTGTCTTCTGTTTTCCCTGACAGGACAGAGTTTACTAATTGTTGTGTCCTTTTAGTTCTTTATGGATAGTATTCTGCAGAGTTAGATAGCCAGCTGTACAAGTTCCTGTCCAGTTTTGTGATAAGGTCTTTCTAGCATATCCCTCTCCTCGTAACCACCAGTATCCATACGATAATTTACAATATGATTGGTTCAATAAGGATACTTCTGTGCCTACAACATCAAGTCGATTAGGCATTGATGAACTGCAGTTTTCTCTCTGTACCCACGCAGTAATGTCACTAGTTATTTTCCCTGGATTATCAAGATCCAAACTGTAACCTATTCCAGTAACATTCCTAAATCCTACATTTTCCGTTATATTGTTTTTTTCTACAAAAGGAATATGATTGGGATTTAATATTATCAAATAAAATCTTGGCCCTTTGCCAGACACTATTTCTTTCCCAAAGTTACATTGCTCGTTCCCTTTTGGGGTTAACCACACCTCTGAACCCCATGTCTAATTTGAAGATGTCACTCCAAACAAGGTAATTTTCATATTTCCTCGAGGGAGTTCTATACATATCCAACATTCAGATAAGTTAGCAGCGGTAACAAGTTGTTGGCCACTAGCCTGTGGTCAGCATGGAGTGTGCAATTGCCAGTCAATCCCTAATGCTTTACTAACCTGTTGTACTACTTGTGCACAAAAATGAGTGCCTCTATCTGACAAAATAATCATGGGTACTCCAAATTGGGGTATTTGATTCAACAAAACTTTTGTCACTTCCCCTGCCTCATTTGTCCTGCAAGGAAAGGCCTCTGGCCATCCAGAAAAGGTATCTCTGAATACTAACAAGTATATATACCCACCTTTTCTTGGGAGTTCATAAAAATAAATTTGCCAACACCTTCTGGGCACGTTTCCTTTCCTAATTACTCCTAATTGTATTTGATTTAACGTATTTCACACTGTTGAGTCACTTGCTGAACAGTGGTATATAAAATTCCTCCCTATCCATTTCTGATTTAGGAATTTATATAAAGGGTCTGGTTCTCAATGGGTTTTAGCATGTTACAAGTTCCCAGACCAAGCTGGCAGGTACAATAGCTCTGCCATCTTTTAATTGTGCCCACTTCTGGGAAGAGACCTGTCCTCCCAAGTTCTTGTATTAATTCCCAATTGGACTTGGAGTATCTAATATCTTCCTGATTTTTCTAAGTTTTCATTTCTATTATCTAGGATTAGAGCTAAAATTTACCCTTCTTGCATTTTTTCTGATGCCCATTTAGCCTCATAATCAGCCAATCTATTACCTGTTTCCTGGTCAGTGTTACCTCTCAGGTGCCCTCGACAGTGCACGATGGTGACTTTAGTTGGTAATTGTACTGCCTCCAAGAGGAAAAGTATTTCTTCAGCATGTTTAATCTGTTTTCCTTGTGCTGTCAATAACCCTCATTCCTTTCCAAATCACTCTGTGAGCATGAGCAACTCCAAAGGCATATTTAGAATCTATCTGTATATTTATCTTTTTCTTTTCACCAGTTCTAAGGCTCTGGTCAAGACAATGATTTCAGCCTTTTGAGCCGAAGTCCCAGCAGGCAATGGTTTGGGTTCAGTTACCTTGTCCCTAGTAGTTGCTGCAAAACCAGCTTTATGGGTACAAAGCTACTTCCATCTGAAAACCAGAAATCTTGTGCATCCTCCAGAGGTTCTTCGTTCAGACCTGGTCTGCTGGAATACACAGCTTCTTTTGTTTCAAGACAGTCATGTGTCGGCGATTTGGTTGTCGTTCCACTGAGAAAAGAAGCTGGGTTCACAATGTTAGTTACTTCAATTTTGATATCATCTGACTTGACCAGGATGGCTTGGTATTTCAGAAACCTAGATGAGGCATCTTCTGGTCCAAAGTGCCTCTTTAAGTGTCTCAAATGCATTTTTAGCCTGCTTAGACCATGCCAGATGGGGAGGGTTGGTTTTAAAAGTTCATATAACGGCTTTTTACAATTACTTCATAATTGTAAACCCATAAGCGGCGCCAACCTGTCATTCCCAAGAAGGTTCTGAGTTCTTTTACCGTCTGTGGGAGTGGAGTCTGACAGATAGCTTCCTTTCATTCAATTCCCAGTTCTTGTTGCTCCCTGGACAGTCCATATCCCAAGCTTGACACTCGTTCTTGCACCATTAGGGCTTTCTGTTGAGAGACTCGATATCCATTTAATCCAAGAAAATTAAACAAACTTACAGTCCACTGAATGCACTCAGGTCTTGCTTCAGTTGCTATTAACAAATCATCCATATACCGTAGAAGGATTCCATCTCTAGGGGGAGGGGGAATCCCATGCTTCAATTTTTCATGCTAATGGATTTCCAAGATTTGTTGGGCTATTCTTAAAACTTTGGGGTAACACTATCATAGAATCACCAGGTTGGAAAGGACCCACTGGATCATCGAGTCCAACCATTCCTAACACTCCCTTAAACCATGTCCCTAAGCACTTCATCCACCCATTCCTTAAACACCTCCAGGGAAGGCGACTCGACTATCCAAGTAAGCTGTGTTTTCCTACCAGAGGTAGGATTCTCCCCTTCAAATGCAAATATCTTTTGACTTTCTTTGGCTTATGGCAGACAGAAAAATGCATCTTTTAAATCTAACACTGTAAACCATATCTGGTTATTTTTAATTTAGTCCACTACAGGATGCAGATCTTTGACAAATCTTTTTCTCTCGGGTCCTGTACTGCTTGATAAATTCCATCCAGCTTTTTCACTAGTCAGATTCAAGTTTCATGCTGTAAAGAGTTATTAATTGGGCTTTCTATTCCTTTGCAGTCTTTTAATCTCAAAGGGTATTGTCCCTGGGATACTCCTTTGGGCCCTTAAACTATGCTTTCATTAGTATCTGCTAAAATCCCATTCACTATTGTCTGTGCCAGAGCCTAGCAGTTGCTGATCTGAGAAGGGGTACTGGAATGCAGAGTGCTACTAAATCGATTTGCTGTGAAAGGGAAAAAAAAAAAAAAAAACCCTTTCTTTTAAGATCACACATCTACTTTAAAACAACTTTCTCAAAAATATTCAGATATTTTTCCCCAGGTTAGGGTCGACCAAACAGTCCACCTCCTCACACACACACAAACTGATGAACAATCTTCCTTGAATCTCTTCAAAAATAAACCAGCTGCTAATCCTATAGTTCTCATCAGTGCTTGGATGATTCAAGCTAGAAAATAAACAATCAAAGCAATTAAATTGCCAGAGGAGCAGCTACCAAATTTGTTGCAGCTGGATACTGTTCTGTTGCATTTCAGCAAGGTTCTAAGATGATCAGAGTTTTAAAAGTTTACCAATCAGAGGCACATGCCTTTGTTGCTTAAACCTTTTACACACATCCAATGACCACTGCTACTTACACACCTGGTACAAACATATTAACTTTAAATCCTTTTCTTTTTCTTTCCTTCTCTTCACATACATTTTCAACCACTGATCACACTTTCTATTAAATGATATTAAGTTTTGTCTCTGCCAATTAGGCAGGTCTTCAACATTTCTTACATTATTGATACACATAACACACACACACTAAACCTGTGTGTATTGTTCCCCAGTTACACACACACGACAGTAAAAGTGAAATAACCACACAACAAATTTTGAATAAATTGATAGTTTGCTATCTAAATAAAAGTGCTGATAACTTGGCATGCCCCTGCAGAGATAATAGAGTTAATTCCTGTGGACCCAAAACCCAACCAACTTCACATTCAGGGAGGAGAAGGGAGGGGGCCATAGCCGCAGTTTTTCATTTGCTTTAAGTATTTGTGGTGGCCACAGTCTTTTGTCAGAATAGCCAAACTTCTTGACATAATTTACCAGTTTCTGTTCTTCACACGCTGTCGGTGCAACAGCTATTAGGTTAACAACAAAGTCATAACAATTCTAAGGCAAAACTTACACTCACTTCATTTGTCTCCTCCCATCAACTTTAATTCAAAACCACAAACCCTTCGTCTGTCTCTGGCCGTACCCCTAGCAGGATAGTGGAAACACGAATCAGGACTCTGCATTTGCTTTGTAGCTGTGCTACACCTCCAGCACAGACATATACAGTTATGAAATATAACAAAGTTAAAATCAGTTATACATATTCGATTTCTTATTTTCAAAAATGGACAATGCAAAATCTTCTATCCAATCAAACAAAAGTTTATTATGAAAAATTTATTATGAGGTATTCAATTTTGCAAAGTAAGGAAGCAGCGCTGGGCACCTGGCTGAGGCTCTGTCACATCAGCCTGAGGCGCACCTGGTCTAGGTTCCCCAACCCTTTAGGGGTTGCATTACATGTCCTTATTTGGCATCGTTTACTGGCAAGCCAACTATTCTTCCCCATTTTTCACAATCCTCCCTTTTCTTTTGTTACTACATTTGGCTTGAGCTTTAAACATGACCCAGCTTTTCTGTTTGTTAACAAATAAGTGGAGGAGACAAGGTGTTATCATCATCAGGAGGGCTCCCCCTAGTATTATACCCTCCAAAGTGTATAAACCCTCCAAAGTTCTACCAACTGTCTTTCCACCACTTCTCCATATCCAAATTGCATCCTCATCAATCTGAAGACAACAATTGGTTAAGTTAAATCTCCCACAGACTCCACCATCTTGAGCCAAAAGATAATCTAAAACCAGGCGATTCTGCCCTCCTAATATTAACAAAACCGTTTTATCAGCGGTATTCCAAATGGCCCATTCTAGGCAGTCCCAAGCAGCATTATAACATGGGCCAAAAGGGTCACACATATTTTTTGTACCCACTCCAAGGTTCCACAGCCCTCTCTAGGCCATACACTGGTTGGCTTAGATGAGTCCTGAATCTCAGTTTTTCCTAGTATGTTTCCATCAGACCCCACTCCTTTGGTTTCGCTCAGGGGTTGTTACACACGATCCCTTGGGTAGTGTTATACCTCCCGTAAAAGGTATTATTCCTGTTGCAGGGAGCTAATCTACGCTTCTCGCAACTGTAATGGGTGTGGTATCAAGAGGAGGATTATGAACAGAGGTCCGGTATGACATATGCTTCCACCCCCTTGACTTATGGGGTTGCAGCCCACAGTCAGGGTAGGAGATCTCTTCTTGGTGACAAGCATAGGAGTCAATCCGGTCTTGCCCTCTGCTCTATGGCCTCTTTGATTTCTTTTGGCATTACTGAGTTCCCTGCTTCTTTATCTTATCTTGTGGGATGCCTGTTCCTTGCACAATGGGTCCCCCTTAGAAAAACATTTCTCAAGGCACATACCTCTCTCTATAAGATATACAAGCTTAGACAATTGCTGTTGATCAATACACAAGCTTAAACATTTGCCATTTATCAGGTGTAAACACAAAAAAATTGAGTTGTATTCCTTATGAAATAAACACTCAAAGCTTTAAATATTGTATATTGGGTGACTATTTAAAAGTCAACAATGCACTTCTGAATTGTCTTTAAAAATACCTTCTCTTAGGGCCTTCATCTGTCAGTCCTTGGATCTCGAGTTAGTACAGTACAGCAGTATAGTTTGAAGTCAGATCTTCATCTTTAAAACTTAATCTCCTGGTTATGGTGGGAGAGTCCCACAGAAATAGGAAGTTGCTTAGAAGAATTCTGGACAGTTTTATACCTCTCTGAAAAGAGATCTTGCTCACAAAAATGTGAGATGATGTGCCTATATTTTACTCATTTGTAGTAATGGGAGATCGCTTCCTCTTATATAGTGGGCTTTTTTAATTTATTGTGTGGTTGTTTTTTTAATGAGAATCTTTCTGTTCATGAACTTTGTAGTTCAATCCTCAGTCTTCCACAACTAATTCTGATAACCAAGTAAATAGTATTATTTCCTTTGAAAAGATCTTTGTGTCCCACAATACCAGAACATGATACGAAAAGGACAGGAAGTTTTCTGTGATGTTCTGGAAGAATCAATTATACTGGTTAAACAGTTTGTCAGTATAATGTAATGTAGCTTTTCAAAAAGTGTCCACCTTGCTGTGTCATCCTGTCAAGAGTGAAACCTGGTATACCTATCTATGTTCATGCATGCTTTTAACATGCTGCACAAAATAAAGGATGTTTCAGAATAAACTATGCAGAACTTAAACACTTCCTTACTTTATTTCTTAAAATGTGTTGGAAGACAGGTGATAATATTGCTTAATTAGATTTTTTTGTTTGTTTCATGAAGTGAGACAGATATTGTGTTGGAGCTTATGCCTCTGCCTGTGAATTTAAGATAGCACTGCATGAGTTGCATTAAGATGTTGTTTGAGTGTGAAAACAATTAGAAACCTCTGAAATCAATAACAACCAAACTCAACCTTCATCCTGGATGCTTTGTTTCTTTGCTTTAAACTAACTACACTCTTGGATTTGGTAAGGATGTGGATATTATCTAAGATGACAGGTGTAAAACTAGAATGATGGAAGTTCAGATGATTCACCATGCCCCTCAAAAAAGCTTACTTGGGATACTGTTGTTTCACCTGTGTTCATCTCTTTTCTTTCTAGAATATGGTATCAAGTTTTCGTGTTTCTGAACTGCAAGTGTTGTTGGGGTTTGCTGGACATAATAAAAGTGGGCGGAAACATGACCTCCTGATGAGGGCACTGCACTTACTGAAGAGTGGCTGCAGCCCGGCAGTTCAGATAAAAATCGGAGAACTCTATAGGCGTCGGTACCCAAGGACGATTGAAGGACTTTCAGACTTATCTGCTATAAAACCTGCAGTTTTCAATTTGGACAGTAGTTCTTCTGTTGAGCCTGACCTTGCTCTTGGTAGCATTCACCCACTCCCTTCTACTTCAGTCACACCTCAGTCTCCTTCTTCATCTGTCAGTTCTGTGCTCCTCCAAGACCCTAAGCCTCACTTTGAGATGCAGCAGCCATCTCCTCCAATTCCACCCGTTCATCCCAATGTTCAACTGAAAAGCCTACCTTTTTATGATGTGCTTGATGTGCTCATAAAACCTACAAGTCTAGGTAAGTGTTTAATAGCTCAGCAGTTTGCTTAGTTCATGAAATGCATTGCTTGTGACAGTACAAAATCAGGACTTAAATTGCTTTTTGCAGCTCGGGAAAAGTGGAAAGTCCCTTCCCTTCTGTTATAAATTGGGACCACAATGGATCATAATCCAATTGAAATTTTATTAATTATAGCAAGTAGAATATGAGCAAAGACAGCGCTGGGCGACACGGGAATCTATGTTCCGCCAACTGCTGCCCCGAACAGTTCTAACAGTCTCTTTTTATCAGTCCTCCAGTTCCGCATTCGTATCGCATGTCCCAGTTGTTGTTAGGGGGTCTTTTTTCTCCATATATGGTCTGTGTGGTATTTCTCAGAACTGTTTTGTATGGTCTTCAACTTCAACTTCAATTCTATAGGGCATTCCATACACCATTTCAAATGCTGATATTCCCACATCTGCTCGGGGTCTAGTTCTGAGAATTAATAGTGCCATGGGTAGGCACTTAATCCATGATAATTTGGTTTCTATCATTAATTTAGTTAGGATATTTTTGATTTCCCCATTCATCCTTTCAACTTTTCCCGAACTCTGTGGATGCCATGGTGTATGGTATTCCCACTTAATACCTAAGATCTCTGTTAGATCTCTAATAATTTTTGACACAAAGTGTGTTCCTCTGTCCGAGTCAATTACTTCAGGTATTCCATATCGAGGTATAATGTTTTCAAGTAACACTTTAGTAACTTGGTTAGCAGTTGCCTTGGAGGTAGGAAAAGCCTCAACATAATGTGTTAAATGATCTACCATTACTAATAAATATTTGTGACGCCCTATCCTGGGTAGTTCAGTAAAATCCACTTGTATGTGTGAGAAAGGTCTGTATGCTGGGGAACGTCCCCCAAGAGGTTTTTGTCTTATGTTATTTCGATTAACCTTTTGACAGGTCTCGCAGGCTGCTGTGACTGTTTTTGCTATGTTATATACGCCTATACAGGCAAACTGTTGATTGAAATGATCAACTAACGCCTGGGTTCCCCAGTGTGTTTTACTGTGTATTTTTGAAAATATTTCGAGTGCTATGCCCTTCGGCAAGACTTCTCTCCCATCTGGCAATATGTACTTACCATCCTGTTCCTTAGCTCCCATTTGTTTTAGTTTTTCCTTTTCTGCAGACTCAAAACTGAAATTTTTAGTAACAGATATTTGTTGCATAGTCAAAATCATACTATAATTACCTGCCACTCGTTTTGCTTCTGTATCAGCTGCATTATTTCCCCTAACTTGATAACTTGTACCTCGCTGATGTCCCTTTATATGTACAACTGCTATTTTATTTGGCATTTTCAATGCCCCCAGAACTCGCCGAATTAATTCCGGATGTATCAGTTCTTTTACCTGTGAGTTAACGAATCCTCTCTCCTCCCATATTTTTCCAAAAGTGTGTACTACTCCAAACGCATAGCGTGAGTCTGTATATATAGTTCCATCTTTTTCCTTCAGTGACACTAATGCTTTCCACAATGCATACAGCTCACAGGCTTGAGCCGACCAGCTGGCACTCAGGGGGCCTGATTCTATTGTCTTAAATTCTCCTTTTTCCAACTTAATAATGGCATATCCGGACAATCGTTTACCTTCCACTATTCGTGATGACCCATCTATAAATAATATTTCTCCACATTGTAATTCTTCTTCCTCTAAGTCTGGCCTAATGCGTGTCTGCTGTTCAATTGTTTGAAAGCAATTGTGCAATAGTTCATTACCTTCTCCTGGATACAAAAATTCAGCGGGGTTAACTGCCCCAATAGTTTTCAAAGATAGTTTAGGGGATTCTACAAGTATTCCCTCATACTTTAATAATTGGCTATCTGTAAGCCATTTTTCTGCTTTTTGTTGTAACACTCCCCTGATGTTATGAGGTGCATATAAGACAACTTCTCCATTAAAGGTAATGCGATTCGTTTCTTCAAGTAATAAGGCAGCAGCCACAATGATTTGTAAACAGCTCGGCCAACCCCTGCTCACAGGATCCAACAGCTTTGATAGGTATGCCACCGGTTTCTTTTGTCCGGCCCATTCCTGAGTTAATACTCCGAATGCCGTACCTTCATGTATGTTAACAAATAAATGGAATGGTTGCTTTAAATCTGGTAAGCTTAAAACCGGTGCTTGGCTTAGTTCCCTTTTGAGACTGGCAAACTGCTCTTGATCTTGCGGGGTCCATTTGGGTATTTTGTCTTTAGACAGCTGTTCATATAAAAATTTAACTTTAAAACTATAGTTCTCTATCCATTGCCTGCAATACCCAAATAGCCCTAATGCCTGCCGAATTTGCCTCTTAGTGACAGGCATCGGTAATTCCAGAATCCCTTTAACGCGCTCTGGATCCAATATCTTCTTGCCATTAAACAAATAATGTCCCAAATATTTCACTTTTTCCTCCACAAATTGTAACTTTTCTTGTGATACCCGTAGTCCCTTTTGTGCAAGAAAGTTTAGGAATCGAATGCTTTCTTTTCTTACGTCCTCCTTATTATTCCCTGCTATGAGCAGATCATCTACATATTGTAACAGTACGTTTCCTGTTTGTACCTGGTATTCTTTTAAGAGCTCTTCCAGGGCTTGTCCAAACAGATTAGGGGACTCCGTGAACCCTTGGGGAAGCACGGTCCATCTCAATTGCTGTCTACGGCCCGTTTCTATGTCCTCCCATTCAAAGGCAAAATAATCACGGCATTCTTCTGCCAGTGGACAGGCCCAAAAAGCATCTTTTAAATCAATTACACTATACCAGGAATTATGGGGTCCTAGCTTGCTTAACAATGTGTATGGGTTTGCTACTACAGGGAACCGGGTAATAGTTCTTTTGTTTATTTCTCTTAAATCATGTATGAGCCGATACTTCCCATTTGGTTTCTTTACAGGCAGAATGGGAGTATTAAAGGGTGACATACAAGGCTTTAAAATTCCTTGTGCCAACAATCGATCGATTTCTGGTTTTAATCCTCTCCGTCCTTCTAGGGATATGGGATATTGTCTCACCCTCACAGGTATGTGGGGTTCGGAAATTTGGATTCTAATTGGTGGGATTTCCAGTCTACTAATTGTATCCGGAGAGTACCAGACATCGGGGTTAATTTGTTTTTGATCATCCACGGTCAAAGGATAAGTAGACACTGTTAGTTCTTGATTTTTTAATTTAATTTCTAATTGCAATTCAACAATTAAATCTCGTCCTAACAGATTAAATTCTGCTTCAGGGACGAGCAAGAGTTCACCCATTCCGAATTTATTTTCAGTTTCGAATACCACATTTTTGATTTTGTTTACTTTAAAGGGTTCTCCTTTTGCCCCAATTACCTGTACCTTTTCAGGGGAAACTTTACATCCCTCAGGTAATTGCTTAATAGTTGATTTCTCAGCCCCAGTGTCTACTAAAAAGGTGAACTCTTGTTTATGGGGACCTATTTTCAATTTTATCAAGGGCTCATGATGGCTCCGGTCCCCTAAGATATAGAGCCCCTGACTTTCCTATTCTGTTTTCAATATTTCCTCATCCCTGATCCTTTCTCTGCAATTCTTCTTTATATGTCCCCTCTTTCCACAATAAAAACAACATCTCTGTTCCTTCTTTATTACTACGTTCCCTTGTTTTGTTTCAGCCGATCTGTGTTCACTAGTCCGCTCTTTGCGATCCTCTCTGACTGCTGCTACCATCATTTTGATTTGTCGCTTACTGCTCTCTTCTTCCCGTCTTACGTAGACTTTCTGAGCTTCCCTCAATAATTCATCCAGCCCTCTATTCTGCCAGTCTTCTAACTTTTCAATCTTCTTTCTGATATCTTCCCATGATTTTGCCACAAACTGAGTCTTAAGGAGCGCTTGCCCTAAAGGGTCGTCTGGGTTTATCCCAGAGTACAGCTGAAGGGCTTTCCTCAGTCGTTCCAGCCACTCAGTAGGGCTTTCATCTTTCTTTTGCATTTCATTAAATGCTTTATTGATATTCTGGCCACGGGGTACTGCTTCTCTAATTCCCTGAATTACTATAGTTCTCAGGTCCTGCATATGAGTTCTATGCACCGGATCCTGATTATCCCAATTAGGTCTTTGAAGTGGCCACTTAATGTCTGCTTGGGGTCCCTGGACATGTTGAGCATCCCACAGTCTCATTCCTGCTCGTCTAATCATATCTCTTTCCTCGGTAGTAAATAATTGACCGAGGATAGATTGCATCTAGTCCCAAGTGTATAGATTTGGTCCCAAAAATTGATCTAATCTTTCTGCTACCCCGAGTGAGTCTTCAATTAAGTTTCCCATCTCGGTTCTTTTAAAGTCTCGTAGTTCAGTCGAATTTAGGGGTACGGAAATATACCCAATTGCAGGTTGAGGTCCTCCCATGGGTATTTCCCTTAGGGGATATATCTGAGCTGCCCCTGTTTGACTTCTAGTTACACGTCTCAGAGGAGGGGGAGACCCCTGTTCCGACTCTGGTGGGGGAGTGGGTGCTCTGGGGACCTCTGGAGGGGCTGTGGGAGCAGGAGGAGGAATGTAAGGAGGGGGGGTCAGAAAGATTTCGTCCAATTCTTCCTTCTTTCTCTTTGGTTTAGTTTTTAGTTCATTCAATGGATAAAGTCTAGCTCCTGGTCTTTCCAGCCAAACTTCCGCATATTGACTCTCCTCCGGGTTAAGGGGTTTTTTATTATTAACCCAGAGGTTTAATTGTTGTCTTACCCAATCTTCTTCTGACCCATAGACTGGCCAAAAGACATTTTTAAAAATCTTCTTCCCTCCCCATATCTTAGTACAATATTCTATCATCTTCTGCTTATCTTTCCCTTGGGTTCCAGGGAAATATCTCCAATTGTCTAAGATATATGCCAGAGGGGTATTCTTAGGTACAGTAGGTACCCTTCCCATGGGAGTCGAAGGCTTGCTGCCCTTCGCCCCCATCTTCTGGAATATCCACAAACACACACTCAGTCACTCCCCTTGTTCCTGGCCCAGTCCCTCGCGGGAGATGGAAAACGCAGTACTTAAGGGTCCACACTCGCTTGGTTCAGTATATCGAACCTCTCATTCGTCATATTCCAGGAAACCCAATCCCGCCCGAACGGCAAACCCGCGAACAATTTCGCAATATACTCACGCGTCCTGCATCTTCGTCCGGACTCCCGTGCACAGAATTTTATGGGATTTTACCAGTTTTTTCCTTTGCTCATTATTCTAGAATTTTGGGTTCGTCGGTAAGGTTGAGGTAGGCTGTTGATCGCGGGGCGCGCCTCCCCGGAGGACCAAAGCCCACCGTTCCTTATCCGAGTCACGGCACCAAGAAATTGTTATAAATTGGGACCACAATGGATCATAATCCAATTGAAATTTTATTAATTATAGCAAGTAGAATATGAGCAAAGACAGCGCTGGGCGACACGGGAATCTATGTTCTGCCAACTGCCGCCCCGAACAGTTCTAACAGTCTCTTTTTATCAGTCCTCCAGTTCCGCATTCGTATCGCATGTCCCAGTTGTTGTTAGGGGGCCTTTTTTCTCCATATATGGTCTGTGTGGTATTTCTCAGAACTGTTTTGTATGGTCTTCAACTTGCTGTGTGGTATTTCTCAGAACTGTTTTGTAGTAATCTTTAGCAAACACCTTGCGGTTTGACATTTTCTTTAAGCAATTGCAATAGCCGATTTCCACATCCTTGCTTTAGCAGTTTTTAACTTGCGTAAGCTGTACCTGCTTGGGCTTCTATAAGCGATTATGGTTATCTTTTCTTTTGTTGTCTAACCTTTGCATTTGGTTTAATATAAGTCTTAATAAACAATACCATAGTCCCTAGTTTCTCACACCTTCTTATGATAGAATCACAGAATTAATTGGATTGGAAGGGATGTTTAAAGGTCATCCGGTCCAACCCCCCTGTGCAGGGAGATCTTCTACTCAATCAGGTTGCTCAGAGCCCTGTCCAGCCTGACCTTGAGTATTTCCAGGCATGGGGCATCTGTCACCTCTCTGGGCAGCCTGTGCCAGTGTTTCACCAACCTCAGCGTAAAGAATATCCTCCTTCTATCCAGTCTGAATCTACCCTCTTTTAGTGTAAAACCATGACCCCTTGTCCTGTTGCTACAGGCCCTGATAGAGCCCCTCCCCATCTTTCCTGTGGGCCCCCCTTTAAGCACTGAAAGGCTGCAATAAGATCTCCCCATGTTAGTGTAGAGACAAACACATAACCATTCCAGGAAGGTTATATGTGGTGCTTTATTTCGAGGCCCCGAGAACCAGGGGTATGCACACCCAAATCAGGTTCAAAGACCATCCCGGCACGTCCGCAATTTAACCCTTAAGTGTTTCACAATCTAATGTATATTCAACAGATTACATCATTTCTTCATGCATATGTATTTGAGGATTGTCTCATCATTTGTGTGGACACCAGCATTTCCTTATCTTCACTTGACTGCCCTTGGTATGCCTCTGGCCTTCACAAACGTAGGCTGTGTTCAGATAAGGTTGTTAGTAAAAGCGTAGGCTCTGCTCGCATAATGTTGTTAGTACATACTTTCTAAGCACTCCCTAATACCATGTACTTGTGAAGGTTATATGTGGTTTGTGAGAAAACTGTTACTGTCTGCAGAGACAGACACAAAGTCTGCACATACTTAACTATAAAGATCAACAAAATTAAATGCTAAACACAATATATATCAAATGCTAAATACAATATACATAACCTATAATTTTAATCTTATTTTAATTGAGCCCTTATTCTTCAGCTAAATTAACGTTTTCCAACACCCAGAGCCTCCTCTTCTCCAGGCTGAACAATCCCAACTCTCTTGGCCTTTCCTCGTAAGTGAGGTGTTCTTATTTCTACCCTTGGATCGAAGTGATGGGCCGAAGTGATTGACCTGGGCCCGGCGAGGGGAGCCGTGCTTACTCCTGCACCTCCCCTCCATTGAACCCGGCGCCACAGACGAGGCCAGCGGTGCTTACTCCTGCACCTCCCCTCCATTGAACCCGGCGCCAGAGACGAGGCCCTCAGGCAATCTCCCGAGTTCCGTCCTTTGGGAGGTCTGCTGCTGCACAACCCCCGCTAGCGCCACAAAACAAACGCGCAAATGGCCATCCTTCAGACAAAAGTGTTTAAGGCAAAGAAAGAAGCAAAGGCGGGCTTTACACACACTTCAGAAGACAATATTCTCTTCTAAAAATATTATGACTAAAGATCTTTCTTTCGAATATTATATAACAGAGTAAATAGTTCAATTGGAAGGTACCTACAAAGATCATTTAACTGCCTGACCACTTCAGGGCTGACCAAAAGTCAGAGTAATAGTCATAGTAATAGTTAAGGGCATTGTCCAAATGCCTCTTAAACACTGATAGGCTTGGGGAATCGACCGCTTCGAGGAAGCCTGTTCCAGGGTTTGACCACCCTCTCAGTAAAGAAATGTGTCCAGATACCTTGTCTAAACCTCCCTGTAGTTACTTTTGGCTGAAAGATTTGGACCTGAAGTCTCTGCCAGGTACAAGTGAGGAATACATCTGTTGGGGCCAGCAGGAAAAGGATTTCGGGGTCACTAATTAATATGTTGCAACAACGTAATGAGAACAAGCTCATTGATTCATTAATTTGCATTTATCTCACTGCAACAGTTCTGCAGGTTCTGACATCTTGCACTGAAGTAGATACTTTGTGCATCGAATATTCAGCGTTGTACTCAGTTTAGTGAAGGTTTCTCAGCCTACTGGTTGTCTTCATACTGTATGTTAAAATGTAGGGTGGACCTTTGTCTTGCAGATAACCTAAAATATCTGTTAGGAGTCAGGCTTTGAGGAAGCTAAAACTTACTTAATTGTTTGGGAATACATTGTTTTCTGTCTTGAAATTCAGACATCCTCTTAAACACTTTCGTTTCTTAACTGATAATAGTCTTCTAAGTTTCGACTTGTACTTCAGTGAGGCACATACTAATGATTGGTTGTCCTCCAGTACCTAAAGAAGCAAATGTTTCTAGATTGATATGGATAGCTTATAGTCCCAGTTAGTAGGCTTGGGTGATTTGGACATGGAACAAACAAGTTTTTTGTGTTTGAGAATTAAGGATTCAGAAACAAAATAGGTCAGAGAGCTAGAAGTACAGTCCACTGTGACTGTTAAAGGGATGAGCGTAGGTATTTTGTGCTTATAAGAGAACACAAGAGCAGGTGTAGGTGTGGGGTTTAGTTTTAACCCACACTCAATTTGGTTACAAAATATTTCCTTGATCTTTTGAACACATGCTGAAGTATTATTTTGGAAATATAAAATTCTGTCTGTGGTCTGTGTGTGTGCACATATATGCACAATATAGTTTTGGGTTGAGTAACTTGGTGCATGTCTCTACTCCACCTGGATTCTCTTTCATGTTTGTGTCTTTTCACGTGTGTGTTCTGAGCATAGAGATCATCTTCTCTGAATGTTACAGTGTACAAGACAGTCTGTGAAGAATGTAGATGTAATTCATATCAGAAAACACAATGTAATGCCTGTTGGTGCACGACCTGCAAATTAGCATTACAGACGATAGGGAAAAAGGCCTGCTGGAATGATTCGGAGCCTGAGTAAGGACCCCCTAGGGAGGCATGGAACAATAGCAGGAGACTGCGGATGGATTAACTTGATAACGACCTGAAAGATACCTCGTGCAGGAAACCGAGTTCAAAGTACAGAAGTGAAGATAAGGAAAATGAAAAGGAGATCGCCACATGGACAATATCGACCTGCAAAATAGTATAAAAGGAACTGAGAACTAGGACTTAAGTGTGCGTTGTTGGTGGAGCGGAGACTCCCCAGCGGAGACTCCCCAGCGCACCCAGCGCTGTTTGCTTCTAATGCTTTCCCATATAAATATAATAAAGCAATCTTTTGCAGAAATTATGATTGATTGAGTATTTATAACAAATTGGGGGCTCGTCCGGGATATCAGCTTGGGTTGCCGGAGACGTTCCTTTGTTCAGGGGGCGCCCCACTAACCGTGGCCTGGCAAAGGAACGATTCTGGTAGATACCTTGCCGATATCAACCCTAAATAGAGGAAAGCTAGAAGCAAAGTTTGAGCTCCCTACGAAATTGCTGCAGCCAAATTTGTACCCATAATTCTTGTGCACGAAGATCCGGACGGGAACGTAGGACTGTAAGTACCGTTCGGTTGGGTGGATAGCCAAAGTGTGCGTGCTTGAGACACAACAGGGTTGTGAAG
Source organism: Cuculus canorus (assembly GCF_017976375.1). Taxonomy (NCBI): domain Eukaryota; kingdom Metazoa; phylum Chordata; class Aves; order Cuculiformes; family Cuculidae; genus Cuculus; species Cuculus canorus. Next base: position 16,358,291 of record NC_071440.1, read on the forward strand.
TGAGTGTGGACCTCTTCTAGGTGCATTTCCAGTCTCCCGCGAGGGACCTGGTCACTGAAGGAGGGAAGTGAGTGAAAAAGGGTGAAAGGAGTCACACTTGGCGGAGATGGGGCAAAGGAAAGGTAAATTCCCTCACCCGGGGAAGGCCCCACAGAGAGGTCCTCAGAAATGGGTAGGGAGCAAGTTAAAGTGAAATTCCCTAGCCCCAGGAAGGGCCCACAGAGAGGTCCTTGGAAACAGATAGGGAGCAAGTTACCAGAAAAACCCTCAGACAGTCCGCTGGGGTTAATGTTCAAACATTGGGATGAATGGCCATCCCGGAAGGAGAAGAGTAAGGAGAAAATGGTCCATTACTGTATGGAAGTTTGGACTAGGGAGGAAATAAGGCCTGACCATTTGTTTTGGCAAATTTTCAGATCTTTTGATGATTGAATTTGTCAGGTTTTGAATCTGTATATGGGAAGGAACCATTCAGCCAGGAGGAAAGTGACTATGCTTTATGGCAAGGGTCCTCAATGAGGATATCATTGTACCCCTTAAGAGAGAAAAAGAAGGACAAACAAGATTGGGAGGTTTTAGTTAATTTACCACCCCCATATGAAACCAAGGGGAAGAGAGGGTGGAACCCCCCCCACTCCAGAAAATGGAGGTCCTACAGCGCCTCCCACAGTCCCCACCCGCTTTGCGAACTAGAAGTAAGACCAGAAGAGAGGAGAAACAACCAAAGGAACATCTCCCCTTACGTGAAGTTCCTCTGGGAGGAAATGTTGGGGGAATAAGATTTGTAGCAGTTCCCCTCAATACAGGAGATGTAAGAACATTTAGAAAAGAAATGGGGCAACTGCTACATGACCCCTTGGGGGTCTCCGAAAAATTAGACCAACTTTTGGGACCAAATACCTATACATGGGATGAAATTCAGTCAATTTTAAGTGTATTGTTTACTATGGAGGAGAGGGAAATGATAAGGCAAGCAGGTATGCGAAATTGGGAAGATGACACCAGCGGGGTCTGCCGGGGGAGCAGAAATGGCTGAATCAAAATCCCAATTGGAATCATCAAAATGTACATGATAGGCAAAACATGTTGAATTTAAGGGAAATGATTATTCAAGGCATTAGGGAGGCAGTTCCCAGGGGACAAAATATAGTTAAGGCCTTTGGGGAACATCAGAGGAGAGATGAATCCCCTGAATGTTATTATTGTGGAAAGAAAGGTCACCTTAAACGAAACTGCAAAAAGAAAATGCAGGACAAGAAAACGTTTCAGGAGGATTAGGGGTGTCAGGGGCTCTACGTCCTGGGGACAACATCATTACCAGAGCCCTTGATAAAATTACGGATAGGTCCCCAGGGGGAAGAAGTCATCTTCCTAGTAGACACCGGAGCTGAGAAATATACCATTCGAAAATTACCGAAAGGATGTCAATTGAGTAAGGAAAATACCTTGGTAGTGGGAGCAAAGGGGGAACCTTTTAAAGTTCCCATCATTAAGAATGTATTGATAGAATCAGATACCAAAATCTGTGTTGCAAACTTATTATTAGTTGAGGAGGCAGACTTTAATTTATTAGGAAGAGGTTTAATTATTTCTTTGGGAGTCAATTTGACAGTTGATAAAAGATCAATAATGGTGAAGTAGTTAAACAAATTACAGCCGAAATACGGAAGTTAGCACACATCCCCGTCCAAACTTGGAAAGGCTGGGACATTGACCTGTTTTCCTGGCTTCCCGGAAGTCCATGGGAAAACAAATCTTATTTTATTTGTTATGTGAATTAGCCACATTGTTGTTTTTGCCATGTGCTATTCCATGTTTTATACGATTGATTCAAAACGTTATAACTCTGAATACCAAACCATGCTGTTGAGAATAAGGATTACATAGTTAATGCAATCCCAAGACAAGTTTAGTGAACTATTAAACAATTTAATAGAAAATAAGAACCTGAGAACAATTAACTGTATAACAATTCGACAAAATCCCAAGCGACGCAATCAAAACAGAAATACACCACCCGTGAGTTCAGAACAGTCTTTTGGTGGTTGTCAGGATGATGGACAACCTGACTAGGGACCAGAAGAGGTGGACAAATATGGCTCCGTCTCTCTCTCCCGTAGCGTGCTGCATGATCGTAAGGCACCCGATGCTCACCTGACGATGACCTTCAATCCTTCAGTTCATCGTGGTCTTTTCTCACAGGGGTGATAACGATAGGAAAAGTCCAACAAGAAACTATGCGCCGCATGGTGATTAACCTTGTCCTTTTTTTTGTTGTTGTTGTTGTTTTTGTTTTTCCTTTTTTTATAAAGCTGTCTCCAGTGCCTGAACTGAAACTTCAGGCCATGCTGGTGGCCTTAGCGGTCTTGGTCTCGGTCTTGGTCTCAGTATTGGCCTCGGACAAGTGGAAGGGGGAGACGGTCTTCTTCTTCTAAGCCAGCCCCTAGTCACACATTCATATATTGTGATGGCAGCCACTAACACGAGCACCTGCATGATATACCCCACCAGCATGGCAACACAAAGGGGTTCATCCCAGATTCCGGTCATTTTTTTCTGGTGGGATGGGTGCTGGTGGCTCGGCCGAAGCTAAGTGCGCAATAAGACCCTTTCACCCCTCCTCACCTCCTAGAACGCATGCGCAAGCCCTGGACACATGCGCTTTAAGTTAAAGAGGCAGGGGTATATTTTTTTTAATTCTAATTTTTTTTTTTTTTTTTTTTTTTTTTGCTGCTTATGTTGACTCTGACCCTCAAAACCCTACCGCATAGACCAACTGATAATATGACAAATTGACCATTGACAGGTTAAAATGGACCAAAGAGGATGAAAAGAGATATCAAGAAGTAAAGATCAGTTGATAAGCGCACCAGTGTTAAATTTGCCAGATTTAAACAAACCCTTTCAGTTATTTATAGATACCAAGGACCATACTGCGTATGGAGTGTTAACTCAGGATTGGGCAGGAAGTAAAAAAAACAGTAGGATATTTTTTAAAATTATTGGATCCCATGAGCCGGGGTTGACCTACATGTTTACAAGCCATTGTGGCTGTGGCTTTATTAGTAGAAGAAGCAAGGAAAACTACATTTGGGGCTTCCCTGGTAGTGTATACATCACACAATGTCAGGGGAGTTTTACAACAGAAAGCCGATAAATGGCTCACTGATAGTAGACTGTTGAAATATGAGGCCATTTTAATACATTCACAGGATTTAGAATTAAAAACGACAAATGCTCAAAATCCAGCTCAATTTTTGTTTGGGGAACCTTTGGGAGAACCACTACATGATTGTGTAGAAATGATACAATTACAAACTAAAATTAGACCTGATTTAGAGGAAGAAGAATTGGAAATTGGAGAGAAACTTTTTGTTGATGGTTCTTCTAGGGTCATAGAAGGGAAACGTAAATCAGGATATGCGATAGTAGATGGAAAAACGGGGAAGGTAATTGAGTCAGGACCACTTAGTGCGACTTGGTCGGCCCAAGCATGTGAATTATATGCACTATTAAGAGCATTAAAGAGGTTACACAATCAAGTAGGAACTATTTTTACAGATTCAAAATACGCTTACGGCATCGTCCATACGTTTGGAAAAATCTGGGAGGAGAGAGGACTTATTAATTCACAGGGAAAGGGACTGGTACACGAAGAACTCATTAGACAAATTTTACAAGCTATCAGAGAACCTGAGGCTATCACAGTTACCCATGTTAAAGGACATCAGCATGGGCTACAGTTTAAAATGAGAGGCAACAACTTAGCCGATGAGGAGACAAAAAGGGCCGCCCTGTTATCAGTGTCAATAAAGGAGAATTTAGTTTTTGAGAATAACGACAATGAATATTGTGGAACCAAAATATATAGTCAGAAAGACATAGAAGAATATAAGAAATTAGGAGTTGAGTGGAAACAAAATAAATGGTTACTGCCGGACAGCAGAGAAATGCTACCTAAAACTTATGCTCGAAGAATAATACATGAATTACACAAAAAAACCCAAACCATTGGGGAACAAAAGCTTTGAGCGAGCAATTTTTAAAATTCTATGGATGTGTTGGCATTTTTGAAATAGCGAAACAAGAAACTCGGGGATGTCTCGTATGCCAAAAAGTAAATAAGAATTATATTAAGAAGATTCCCTTTGGTGGTAGCCTATCAACCTTTTGAAAAGGTACAGGTAGACTTTACTGAATTACCAAAGGTAGGACGGTATAGATATCTTTTAGTGATCGTAGATCAATTAACACACTGGGTTGAAGCCTCCCCTACCGCACGAGCTACAGCCCAAACATCTGTGGCTAAACATCTTTTGGAAAACATTATCCCTCGTTTTGGTATGATTCAGGTAATCGATTCAGATCAAGGATCGCATTTTACATCGAAGGTTCTCAAAGAGATCATAGCGGCCTTAGGTATAAAATGGGAATATCACACCCCATGGCACCCCCAAAGCTCTGTAGAGTCGAACGAATGAATCAAACATTGAAACATCAATTATCTAAGATAATGATAGAAACAAGAATGACATGGATAAAATGTCTTCCATTAGCCCTATTAAATGTTAGGACAATGCCACATTCAGAGAGTGGTTTAGCATCTTTTGAAATGTTATATGGGATGCCATATTCCCATGGTATGCCCATGATCACCCATGGGTAAATGATATGTCTATTCAGTCTTATATAATTACTTTGACTGGTCATCTACGGGAATTACGGAATAGAGGCCTATTAACACAAAATGTCCCTTTGGGATTTGCCATACACAAAATACAACCGGGGGATTATGTAATGATAAAAGTTTGGAAGGAAACCTCCCTCACTCCTCGATGGGAGGGACCATTCCTTGTGCTTTTAACTACAGATACTGCAGTACGGACTGCAGAGAAGGGTTGGACCCATATGTCACGAGTGAAGGGACCTATTCAACCGGACTTGGATGAAAGTGAATGGACAGTGGTCTCCCTGCCCGGAAACCTGAAACTCCGGATTCAACGCCGAACTGATGCAAGAGAAAGCCCAATCACAGGAACAGTGGTATCGCGGCCAAAAGATTAATTGTGGGAAACTAGAGCGTGTTTGTTATCTACTTACTTGCTTTCTATGTAATTATTGCAAGGAAAAGTGAGTCTGTCATTGTAGATGTGGTTATACTCCCTGTGGGGTATGTCTGGAAGTGCCAAAAATACTGAATAGAACCTCCGTATTACAGGACTTTTAGAAACTATAGAAATAGATTCCCGAGAGTGGTGGGAATTATTTTTAAATGGAGTCCAAGGAAAATTAAGAGCGCACCCTAATATAGTTGCCCTTGAGTGTAGAGAGCGAATTAAAGTCCCTTGTCCTGCACCAGCAGTAAAGAAAAGGAATTGGGATGCCTTTAACAAAAGACATGAGCTCCGGCAGTCCTCCCCTGGACTCCCTGAAGAATATCCCTGCTGCCAAGAAGATGACTCCCCTCGCTGCCGGAGGCAACCCGGTAGGCGTAGGAAGAGGCAGATGGGATACGAAAGTGGGAATGGATAATAATCATGCTAAATCTAATGACCGATGGGACTGCTGACTCATGCTCAAAGTGCTACCAAACTGTTAAATATGGACGCCAAATCATTCAAGCATTGGCAATTCATTCACACATTAATGCTGGTTGTTACGAGGAGAGACGACTAGAAAGTTGTTACATCCAAGGGCAAAAATATTGGGTAACCCTGCCCGAAAGGAGAAATATATATATGTTTTACCCAGGGAGGAATGTGGGGCTATACCGATGGAGGGGGAGTTCAGGACAGATATAAGGAAGAATTAGTTTGGAACGTTAGCCAGCATTTACAGAAATTGAATGATCGGGTACAGAAATCGAATGATCAGGTACAGAACTCGAATGATCGGGCAAAGGTCGGCCCCTCCCTTTATGAAAAATTAAAACCTAGACTTAGTGAGTGGGATCTCCCCACTCTGGGTAAAAACTTATATGTACACTTGATGCAGAGAATAGTTACGGAACTGAATGTATCGTCCTGTTGGATATGCGGAGGATCCCAAATGACAGAACAATGGCCTTGGAGAGGGGAAGGGATAGGCCCCCAACAACTTTTAATCTGGAATTATACCCATTCTTTGCAAACATCTAGACCTGAGGGATGGATATTAAGCCATGAAATAATAGGACAAGCCTGTATAACTCGAGAAGGATTAAATTTTACTCAATATGTAGGACATACTCCTTGTAAATTAACATTAATTACCAGTGCTACCCATAAGAGGTGGTGGCCGAGACCCCCCTCAGGATTCTGGTCCAGCAGCTGTAATGGGAATGAGACAATATGCTGGAAAAATATGACTGGGGCCAACCCATTTAAAGAGATTGAAGACCTTAAGAATTTCTGGGATAACCCGGAAAGAAACGATCAGAAATGGAAATCACCGGATGGGTTATTTTAGATTTGTGGGAAAAGAGCCTACAATGAATTACCTAATAGATGGAGAGGGACTTGTGCTATAGGAATAATACAACCTGCATTCTTTTTAATACCTAAGCAAAAAGAGAATATCTTAGGAAGACCATTATATGAAACTTTAGATAGAATTAAGCATGATATTAACATTGGAGGAGTGCAAACCTGGGGAGAAAATGAATGGCCTCCTGAGAATCATAAAATATTACAACCCGGCTACATGGGCTCAAGACGGAAGTTGGGGATATCGTACCCCAATTTATATGTTTAACCGCATAATAAGACTACAGGCAGTAGTGGAGTTAATTACTAATCAAACCGCTCAAGCATTAGAGCTGATAGCAAAACAATTATCACAAACTCGAGCAGGGGTATACCAAAATTGATTAGCCTTAGATTATTTGTTGGCTGAAGAGAGAGGAATTTGTGGGAAATTCAATAATTCCGAATGTTGTTTAGAAATTGATGATAATGGATGAGCTATTACAGAAATAGCTGAAGACATCAAAAGAATAGCTCATGTACCAGTGCAATAATGGGATCCAATTTTAAAAGATGATTGGTGGGATAAATTATTTGGAGGAACTTGGTGGAAAAGAGTGGGATTTGTAGTTTTATGCTCCATGGTTGGGTTATTTCTACCATGTATGATTCCATGTTTTATCAAGCTGATCCACTCTGTGATCCAAGGAATGCAGGTTTCTGCAATGCCCCTGGATCCAGAGAAGGCTGCTAGAGGAAAAACCCACTCCTTAATGATAATAAAAACCAAACGAAATTCTGAACTTTCAGCAGCAGCCAAAATAGTAAAACAATTTGAATCCAAGACACGAATTAATCATATTACCATTAAAAAAAGGGGGGGACTGTGAAGAATGTAGATGTAATTCATGTCAGAAAACACAATGTAATACCTGTTGGTGCACGACCTGCAAATTAGCATTACAGACGATAGGGAAAAAGGCCTGCTGGAATGATTCGGAGCCTGAGTAAGGACCCCCTAGGGAGGCATGGAACAATAGCAGGAGACTGCGGATGGATTAACTTGATAACGACCTGAAAGATACCTCGTGCAGGAAACCGAGTTCAAAGTACAGAAGTGAAGATAAGGAAAATGAAAAGGAGATCGCCACATGGACAATATCGACCTGCAAAATAGTATAAAAGGAACAGAGAACTCGGACTTAAGTGTGCGGTGACTATGATGTCATTGCCATCACAGAAACGTGGTGGGATGACTCACATAACTGAACTACAGCTATGTTGGGATATAAACTCTTCAGGCGGGACAGGAAGGGTAGGAAAGGAGGCGGGGTAGCCCTCTATGTTAAAGAGTGCTTTGATACTCTTGAACTGGATTACGGTGAGGATGGGATCGAGTGCCTATGGGTTAAAATCAGAGGAGCCCACAAGAAGGGGGACTTTGTGATAGGAGTCTGTTACAGACCACCCAGCCAAGAAGAAGCAGCTGATGAGCTCTTCTATAAACAGCTGGGGACAGTCTCTAAATCTCTGCCTCTTGTCCTTGTGGGTGACTTTAATTTTCTGGATGTCTGCTGGGAGTACAATACAGCAGAAAGGAAACAGTCTAGGAGGTTCCTGGAGTGCATGGAAGACAACTTCCTTGCACAACTGGTTAGCGAACCAACAAGGGAGGGTGCCTTCCTAGACCTGCTGTTTGTGAATAGAGAAGGTCTTGTTGGGGATTTGACGGTTGGAGGACGCCTGGGATTAAGCGATCATGAGATGATAGGGTTTTCAGTTCTAGGTGGGATTAAGAAGGGGGTTAGCAAAACAGTCACATTAAACTTCCAGAGGGCAGACTTTGGCCTGTTCAGAAGGTTGATTAGTAAAGTCCCGTGGGAAACAGTCCTTCAGGGCAAGGGAGCCCACGAGGATTGGGCGCTCTTGAAAAATGAAATCCTAGTAGCTCAAGAGCAGGCCATCCCTGTGTTCCGGAAAAGGAGCCGGTGGGGGGAAAAGCCAGCTTGGTGGAGCAGGGAGATCTCAAGATGCGTCAATAATAAGAAGAAGCTCTATGTGCTTTGGAGGAAAGGACAGGCATCTTGGGTGGACTACAGGGACGAAGTGAGATCGTGCAGGGAAAAAATCAGGAGGGCCAAGGCCCAACTAGAAATAAAACTCGCTAAGTCTGTGAAAGACAACAAAAAGTCTTTCTACAAGTACATTAACAGGAAAAGGAGGACGAGGGAGAATATCCAGTCTCTATTGGATGCAGAAGGAATAACAGTGACAGGGGATAAGGACAAGGCTGAGGTACTTAATGCCTTCTTCGCCTCAGTCTTTAATAGCAAAGAAAGTTGTTCCTTCTGTTTACAAATCCAAGAGTTAGAGGGGCAGATTGAGGCTCCCATGATCCAAGAGGAGGCGGTTAGAGACTTGCTTGCCCAGCTAGACGCCTACAAGTCTATGGGGCCGGATGGGATCCACCCAAGAGTATTGAAGGAGCTGGCGGATGTCCTTTCCAAACCCCTATCCATCATCTTCCAGAGGTCCTGGCTGACTGGGGAAGTTCCACTAGACTGGAGGCTGGCTGATGTTGTGCCCATATACAAGAAGGGTTGCAGAGAGGATCCGGGGAACTACAGGCCTGTCAGTCTCACCTCAGTGCCAGGGAAAGTCATGGAACAGGTAATCTTGAGTGCTATCATGAAGCACATGCAAGCGAACCGGGTGATCAGGCCCAGTCAACATGGGTTTACAAAAGGCAGATCTTGCCAAACTAACCTGATCACCTTCTATGACAAAATCACTCGACTACTGGATGGGGAAAGGCTGTGGATGTAGTCATCTTGGACTCCAGTAAAGCCTTTGACACAGTTTCTCACAGCATTCTGCTTCAGAAACTGTCAGCCTCTGGCCTGGACAGGCGCACACTCTCCTGGGTTGAAAACTGGTTGGATGGCTGGGCCCAGAGAGTGGTGGTCAATGGAGTTAACTCCAGCTGGAGGCCTGTTACAAGTGGGGTTCCTCAGGGCTCAGTACTGGGTCCAGCTCTGTTCAATGTCTTTATCAATGACCTGGATGAAGGCATTGAGTGAACCCTCAGCAAGTTTGCAGATGACACTAAGCTGGGTGGAAGCATGGATCTGCTGGAGGGTAGGGAGGCTCTGCAAAGGGATCTTAACAGGCTGGACTGCTGGGCCAAGACCAATGGGATGAGGTTTAACAAGGCCAAATGCCGGGTCCTGCACTTGGGGCACAACAACCCTATGCAGCGCTACAGACTGGGGGAAGAATGGCTGGAGAGCTGCACGGAAGGGAAGGACCTGGGGATGTTGGTTGACAGCCGACTGAACATGAGCCAGCAGTGTGCCCAGGTGGCCAGGTGGTTATTCTCCCTCTATACTCAGCACTGGTGAGACCGCACCTTGAATACTGTGTTCAGTTCTGGACCCCTCACCACAAGAAGGATGTGGAGCGTGTCCAGAGAAGAGCAACAAAGCTGGTGAGGGGGCTGGAGAACAAGTCTTATGAGGAGCGGCTGAGAGAGCTGGGGTTGTTTAGCCTGGAGAAGAGGAGGCTGAGGGGAGACCTTATTGCTCTCTACAACTACCTGAAAGGAGGTTGTGGAGAGGAGGGAGCTGGCCTCTTCTCCCAAGTGACAGGGGACAGGACAAGAGGGAATGGCCTCAAGCTCCGTCAGGGGAGGTTCAGGTTGGATATCAGAAAAAAATTCTTCACAGTAAGAGTCATTGGGTACTGGAACAGGCTGCCCAGGGAGGTGGTCGAGTCGCCTTCCCTGGAGGTGTTTAAGGAACGGGTGGATGAAGTGCTTAGGGACATGGTTTAGGGAGTGTTAGGAATGGTTGGACTCGATGATCCAATGGGTCCTTTCCAACCTTGTGATTCTGTGATTCTGTTGTTGGTGGAGCGGAGACTCCCCAGCGCTGTTTGCTTCTAATGCTTTCCCATATAAATATAATAAAGCAATCTTTTGCAGAAATTACGATTGATTATTTATAACAAGTCTAGCTCTTCCAAAGTTGCCTGGTTTAATTGTACTATTTTTGTGTTTGTCATCCTTGATGGTTACTTTAAACTATTGGATAAGTCTAATCGACCTTTATTTCACGTCAAGATTTCTAACTTCTCAAGTCAAAAGGAAGTAGAAAAGGAAAGTGTACATACTATCAACCTTTAATATTAAAATATTGCCACTTCCCATCACTGACAGACAAGTAGGATTCTGATATGAAAGGTTTTAGATTTTTTTTTTTTTGTGGGTTATTTTTTGTTTCATTGGTGTTTTTTAGGTTTTTTTCCCCCCCCAAATAGTAGTGAGAGGTAATTCCCAGATGTGAAGTCTAGCTGGCTTCTCTGGCATTAGAGATTGTGCTCCCTCCCTTCCTCCCCAAAAGCTCAGTTACCTTTAGCTGGTTTTAGACTTGAGTAGTTTTCCAGCTGTCCATTAATAACTTCTGGTATACATTCTCTTCTTGTAGTACCTTAAAACAGTTGTAAACATCTTCTGTGGTACTCTTTGTCAGGTATCCAGTGTTGTATTTTGTTGTGTGTTTGAACTTTTCTCCCTTGGGAAGAAGGATTATAATGCTGCTTGCCAAGCTTCTTTAGTACTGAAGTGTAATGCGATATTAAGCCATCTGAATATAGTTGAACAAATTTTTTGTTCCATTGCTTTCCTGTTGACAGTTACATGCAGTTCAACAACAATTTGATTATATTAAGTGACTTGTGCCTTGTTTCAGGAAAAACTCAACTGCAGATCCTGTTTTAATCAATTACCTTAAACACCATGGTTAAACCTCTTTTGTATCTATCTTTCTAGTACAGACCAGTATTCAGAGGTTCCAAGAGAAGTTTTTTATCTTTGCTTTAACACCTCAGCAGGTCAGAGAAATCTGTATTTCCAGGTAAGAAGTAAGAGTGTGGCATAATGTAGGTAGACTTTCGTAATTCCAGGAGTAACTGTGTGTGGTTCATTTTAAGCATCGCATAAGCTTGTAGATGCAGAGCGATAATCCTCACTGAAGTTATGCTGAATTTATCCATTTTGTTTTCTTCAGAAACTACTGTACACAGAATTTATGTGCAGTTTGAGTAAATTCTATGCCACCAAAGAGTTAACAATTACTCAGTTCCAAATAATTGTGACTAGAGCTTTGGTAAGCTTTTCTTCACTGCATGTTTCCTGGCTGCAGGAATGGAAAGCCGGTTTTATCTTTTGTCCCAGGGTTCATGTTGTTGCAAGACCTGTGGTGTAAGCCAAGAGAATTCATAGAATTTTTTTACCTCTCTGGCAATGTCATACTTTGTTGTTACTATAAACTCTTGACAGAGTATGATGATCCTCAAGTCCTGCTTAACTTGCAGTAGCTAAACAGAGATGTTGCTTGTAAGACTTGTTCATAGCTCAATAAAAGAAAAATAAAAGTAAGTTTAGTGATGTTGGGGCAGATGTGCCAGTGCTTTCTGCATATGACTGGAATAGGAGATCTGCTGTCTAAATGGGCGCTTCTCTTTTTCTTTCTCTTTGTCACAGGGACTTCTTGCCAGGGGGCAGGAGAGATTACACAGTCCAAGTTCAGCTAAGGTACCTTTTTCACAGTTTTCTCTTAAATTTCTAAATTGGCTAATGTAATTTCTAAATTGGCTAAGTCTGGATGTTTGTAGGGACATATAATTGTGGTAACACTTGTAAATTCTGCTTTCTCTTTTGGGGGATATAGGTTATGCCTAGCAGAGACAAGCTGCCCTCAAGAAGATAATTACCCTAATAGTTTGTGTATTAAAGTAAATGGGAAGCTATTTCCATTGCCGGTAAGCTTGTTTGTACATATTTGGCTTCTTTGTGTCTTATGCTGTGTGTGGGTTTTTTCTGTAATGTTAGCTTGCTAAAACAATCAAGATGTTTATTGTTATCACTAAATTTTCTCTAATTACTAATGTTAGGCGTATGGTTTGCACATTTGCTGTGTGAGATAGCCATTACTACTATTAATCATGTTACAGCCATTGCATGGATTAATTATGCAATAGCAAACCTCATCTGTTGCAGTTAACAAAACAAAATTTTTCAAAAACAAACTAGTGTCTACGTGAGGAATTCTCCTCATAGGTCTTCAGACTAAGTTTAACTTGATTGGTAGTAGCTCTTGCTGTTTGGGTTATCTGTATCTGTGATTGGCTTGAGTTCCTTCTTGTTACTAGGGAATGGTATCACCTTCTTGTGCACAAGTTTGTACACTGCTCTGCATCTGTCTTGTTAGAGTAGATATAATTGCGGGGATGAAGAACAGACATTTTAGGGTTCCTAGCATTAGCTGATGCCGAAACAGAACAGCGTTGGCAGTCATAGACTTTACTGGTGCCTGATGTTGCAAAAGTTAGTATGTAGGCAGGGTCACTTCAAGGCTTGAATACTTACAAAAAGGGAAAAGCATACACATAATTTTTGAAAAATCTCCAAAATGGATATCCGTATGATAGAATAAGGATAAACTCCTACTCAATCCATTCTGAAATAGTTCCATAAGCTACAGATAATGGAAAAAGTAGTAGTACAGAGGGTCTTTTGTGTAGTTGTTTTTTGTTTGTTTGTTGGGGGTTTTTTTAGCAGTGGTTTTGGAAAAAAAATGCTGTGTGAGGAGAGGTGTGAAACCTCCTTTTCAGAATGTTTGTCACCTTCTTGGTGTGTCAGATATGTCCTATACCCTCCCTCCTGCCATATGTGACCATGACTCCTGTTTTGCCTCTGCTCATCTTAAATGAGACTCCTTAGCTGCTTTTCTCCCTACTTTTTTAACCATTGCATCACTGTTTTTCTATCTGTCTTCAGTGTGTAAGAGGATTTCTTTCATACATTTTCTGGTCAGTATTTTCTGCAAATGCCAGATATGTTCTCTGTTATAAACTTGCAGGATTTTCTCCTTTCTTCTGAAGATTGTTTTTCTTAAGCAATTCACCAAAAAGAATTGAGTCTGACCTTATCCTCATCAATGTCTGCTGGTTCTCAGTCTTCCTAATACAGTTTATGCCCTGCTAAGTGATTTTATGGTGTCTATTTTGTGCTTAACATATGTCACAGTTGTAGCAAAAATTGTTTGTGATCTTGGATTCTTGCTTTGCTTTAGCTCTAAAACCTGTAAGTTTTTCCTGCACATCATAAGATGATTCTTTAAACTGTTCAGCAGAAACTTTAGGTGAGAAAGTGACTAAATTACTATCGTCTTTGCAACTTTTCCTCTCCTCCTTCAGTATGAGCTGAATGACTATAGTCTAAGTCTCCTGCAAACACTTTTTTCTTCTAGCTTGTGGATTTGAACACTATCTGCACCCCTCTGGTGGTTCCTTTCTGTTGCAGGAAGTGTAAGATAACTTCCTCAAAGACCACTGTTGTCCAACTCAGTAGTGTTGGTGTTAGGTAATTAATCAGTGATGCCTGTCTCTGTTGCCAACTTGTACAACTCTTAGGTGAGCCTTCTTTTGTCTTTCTCTGGTATAGAAATTCATGCCTCTGCAACTGTCTGTAAATATCTCCTTGGCTGCAGTCCTTACCAGAAACTTCAGAGAAATGCTGCTAGTGTGCCAGTACTGCTTCAGTCTGTGCCAACTCACATTAACACAATGTTTTCTTGCATTGCTACAACTATCTGTGTCCTCCTCTTATAGTGCTGGTTCTGACTTAAAAGGAGTAAATGTAGAGCATTGTGTCCTGGTGTCTTGGCAAGTAACAAGGATTTTATACATGATGCACTACAGCAGGTGCTTCTCCTGTTGACTTCTCTTGTAGCCAAGACAAAATGTGGAAGTCCAAAAAAGTAATTTGCTTTTCTTCCCAGGAGACCTCCATAGACCACTGCAGGTCTCTCTTTCAAAGGACAAAATCAAATATGTCAGGGCAGGCTGGAAATAACCACATAGAAGAACAATCATACTTTCTGTTGATAGATTTTTCTGGCTCGCAGATTCCATTTACTTTGACTAATATGCTGCTTGCAAGAAGCATGGAAGACTTAAAGACTCAATTAACTTTGGCACTTGTTAACCACTAGAATTGACAGTCTAACTAAATAGTGCTAGTCCAATGCTGGTTGTGATAGGGAAAGTGCTCTTTACTTAACTCCTGGGAGACTAGGAAGGAAAGATTTTAAAGTGTTCTAAGAGTACAAGATGTAATCTGATCTGAAGCAAGGCAGCTTCATTTTAGGTTTGAGACCGGCAGGATTATTGTGGCTGGTACAGTATGTGTGGAAATACTCCTAAATATTGTAGGGACATTGTGTTCATCCAAACAAGCTCATTGTGAAGTCACCATAGTAGAGAAAGGCCTACTAGAGCAAAAGAATTGGTATATATACTCTATAAATGGCTGCAGCTGTTATGTCTGATTTAAAGAAATGGCGAATCATTCATTCTTTTTAATGTGAAATTGTCAGCAGTCCCCATACATCTGCTGCCTTTGTATTCTGTGAAGCACACATGGTAAGGCTCCTGATAGCTATTGGGTCACTCATCTGGGGTAAAAATCATTGTGGAGAGAGTTCTTCAGCAACTGCTGTCTGCTGCTCTGGCCTAGCAGACCTGCCTGTAGGGTAGGAGCTCCGAGTCCCTATTCTGTCAATGCAAGCAAGAGTCTTGTCTGAAATTAATAAAGGGCAGTGGTGAGGCACAGCCAGGGCTTAGTTGTCTGGTGAAACATATGGACTAGTGATAGAGCTGCTTTGGAAACCTAGGAAATGATGTAACAACTGTCAAGTCCTCCCTGGATTAAAGGCAGTGATTATCCTGAAGTATACTCAGCTGGTGAGTGGAAGAGGCTGTTTATTTTTTTTTACTATTATTTTCAGGCTTAGCATCTTTCAAAGTAACTAACTTTTTCCAAGCACTAGGCTGTGAATGTGTGCGCTTCTCTGAGTAAAACAACACGTGTCTGGCTTTTCAGCATATCCTTTCTGGGAGAGTTTCTTGTATAGAACAACATTGTCTTGAACTAAATGAAATCTGGCAGTCAGTTCTGTGCAAGACATAGGGCTGCAATCTTTTATTGAGTTTTCAAGATGAGTGAACTGCAGGCTGTCTGTGCAAGCTCAAAACAGAGATTCTCAGAGTTCCTGTTACAGACTGGCTTGCTTTCATAGTGACAGATACAGGGTGAGATGAATAAGCTGCAGTTAGGTCACGTGCTCCTTCACATAGCACAAGTACGTTCTGCTTACAATACGCTGGAGAGTATGCACTTGCCTAGAAGTGAAAGGGAACTGGATGACTCCTGATTAAATTTGCAAACATATAGGAAATAAAACTACAGAGAAAAGCTGTCCAGGTTATGAAATGCTTCATCAAAGCTGAGAAAACAATATCTAGTTTATTTTTTTTCTGCAGACAGCAGCAAAACCTTTTAGCTCTTAAATACAGCTGGTATTCCATGTACAGCCCTTCAGGGGCCTTGGCAGAGTACAGATGACAACCTGCTACTAATGGGACTAGATGTAGTTGATGCAAGGCAAAGCAGACACCAAGGAGATGTGGAGCTTTTGGAACAGTCTTGTTTCTTAAATAAAAAAAAAGACAATGAAGTGTTTTCTGGGTGCAAAACACTGAATTAACTTCATGACTTGCTGTGTTTGTTACTAAGGCTGTGTCTTTGTGATGTTCCACTCTCTTTCAGTGGGGTAGGGGGGAAAAAAAGGACAGAAAACCCATTACCTTTTACTCTTCCAGTGAACTTCCCTGGACCAAAACTGCACTTTCTTACACTTTTTCAATGCTTCTGTAAAACCACTTAAAAAAAAACAAAACAAAAAAATGCTTTAAAATTGTGTTTGACTTATGTTATTAGACTGTCAAAGACTGATATTTTTCAGACTAATTGTTGAATTTGTTCTCCAGCCAAGAACCTCTAGGTTTACCTGCTTCCCATAGATCTGTTTAACAAGTCTGTTTCGGCAGGTTTCAAAGTACAGTGGGGAGACTTGGTAATGCTTTCCTTGCCCTTTCTTCCCATAGGGATATGCTCCACCGCCAAAAAATGGACTTGAACAGAAGCGACATGGACGCCCCTTGAATATAACATCTCTAGTTAGGTTGTCGTCAGCAGTGCCAAACCAGATTTCCATTTCCTGGGCTTCTGAAATTGGAAAGGTAACCTATATGTTCTGTAGGATGTAGAAAGTTGTCTGAACCTCATCTAGCATTCCTTCTCCCCTACTGCCTAATGTTGCTGGCAAGGTGTATGCCAGTAAGCGTATAGTATTAGGTGGCTGAACTTCTTATCAGTGCCAGGAAACAAAGTTTGCTCTAGAAATATGATAGTTTACAGTAACTTATACTGGATTTGCATACAGGTGGCAGAGACTTCTTTATAGAATTCACATTAGAAAGCCTGCAATTAGGGGTTGCCTGAAATACATGTCAAAAATAACAAGTCTTTTTGTGGTGTAAATAGTACAAAACAGTTAAGATGGGACAAAATAACAATAGGAAACCTACTTTCTTCCTTGCAGCCTGATGGTGTGAAAAATGAACTTATGTAGCCATATATTCTAAGGCATATTTCTCAGTATCTGTTGTGACTGTCCATTGGAGAAGGATTTTTAAACTGACCAGATGTACCAAGGCTATGGGGGTGGAGAAATGCATTTGCTTCTGAGTTTTTTTGTATTTTCTAACCAAGTAATGCTAAGTCATTTTACAAAAGCAATTTTTATTTCATAGGAAGAACTGGTTAATGGATATTTCTATCTTTATTCTTTTGAGATTTCTCTTTTACATGAAAATGGCCTCTCTGAGGTGATTTAAAACTGCATTTGTAAATAAACCAAAACGGATGGAATTTTCAGCTTGGAAAGCTCTTAGATGACAGGTTGCTAGGAAGGGTTTACTGATGAGGTGTCAGGCTGCTGGTATCAGCTGTTTCTGGGTTTGATGGATCTTAACCATGCTTGGCCGGACCATACTTCTGTGGTGTTTGTTTGTAATATAGGATATCTGAACAGTGTGGGGTTTTTCTTACAAATGAAGAGTATTCCTGGAAGCTTGGGTGGCTTGAGGGAGAACTGAGTTAAAAGGGAGAGTGTGAGGAATTTCTGAATTCTTGCTAGGTTTAAATAGTTGTTGGTAAGTAAGTCAAGAATTACTTATTCCTCTAGCTGTGTAAATCCTTCTGGATTCAGTTATCAAAGTAGCTTACCTCTTGCTTTTTTTTCAAAGCCAGAGACACGTTTCAAAGTTAGATTCCAGTATAAACTTTTATACACTAAAATTTTTAAAAGAAATTGGAGAGAAAGCTAATGCTCAGAAAATAAATGAAAGGCAGTGCTGATAGCAAAGCTTTTTCTAAAATGGGGGTGGGGAAGATCCAAGCTGTCACTTCCCAGTCATGAAGCACAACAACCTTGAAATGACTGCAGAGTTGTGTGTAGTCTTGGCCTCTCCTGCTGATCCCTGCCAAAGAAGCTGATCCCTGCCAAGGAAGCAGATGAACAGGAGTTTGTCCCAGCATTCCCCCTTGGCCTGAGAGGTAAAGTGAGTTCTTTGGTTTAAATAAGTATCAAGTCGCACAGCAAGCTGTCGCTATTCATCCTCTAAATGAGACCCCTGGGGACAGTGTGGAGTGTCAGTGGGCTCACGTAGGAAGGGCTTATTGACATGTACTTGACTGATAGCGGGGGGGCTTCTGAGCAAAGGAGGCACTAAATTCCATAGAGTTGGTCAGGCAAGCCTATAGAACTCATTCTGTAGGCAATATAACTGTGCAACGTATGGCCACTCTTCAAGGAAAAAAAAAAAAAAACCACAACATTTCTTAGTGTTTTCCCATGCATTTAGAGAACTTTATCTGTTAATCTAGGTAAGACCAGGGAAGTAGGTGTTCTTGTTTAAAATTCTTTTGTAGTACCCAGACAGTGTAGGAGCCATAAGAAGGTGGCTGTCAGGGAGCGGAAATAAGGTCACAGGTTGTGTTTGGTATACAGATGAAACTATTATTATTTTGCAGCTGGGGAACTTGGAGAATTTTTTCTTCATTAGTGACCTTGAAGAAAGGGAACACTGAACAAAAGCTGGCACGTGGTGTGAAGTAGGGAATAGTAGTAAATGCTAAGGAACATGGTCAGCCTCAGAGGAGTGGATATGGTGTAAAGGGGCTTGGTGTAAAAGTGCAGAGCAAGCTAAAGAGAAGGTACAAGGAAATTGGTGCAGTTGTGTGCTGTTTGAAGGTGATGATTTTTGCACCTGAAAGAGCTTTCATCTTTTCTTTCATCACATGATTGTCTTTGAGCTCCCCGCTAACAGATTGACAATGAAAAAAGGGAAGGATTTAGGAGACAGATGTGAGAAGTTCTTAAGACTGCATGTATGAGAAGGTGTGTCACCAGTCTAAGTCATCTTTCAAAGAAAAGAGCCCAGATTCTCTTGATTGTGGAGTTGTTAGTCTTCGTTAAGTCACAACTGGAGTAAGACAACTGGATTTGACTGCTCTGGCAGAGTATTGGACTCTTTCACAGTAACAAAGCCATCTGTCAGTGCTTTCCATGACTTTTAAGCAAAAAATCAGCATTTTTTTGTTTTTACTGTATGCTAAAACTAAACTGTTGTCAATACTAATCTGTTGTCATAGTGGAAGTACAGTATGAAATCAATATTTCATCTTTAATCGCTCTTTTTGTAGAATTACTCCATGTCTGTGTATCTCGTTCGTCAGCTCACTTCAGCTATGCTTTTGCAGAGGTTAAAAATGAAAGGTATTAGAAACCCCGATCATTCCAGAGCACTAAGTAAGTCAAATTAATTTGTCTTTCCATACTTTTTGAGGGTGGTTGGTGGCTCTTTAAAACTAGAACTGGTAATACTTAGGGGATTTGCAGCATTTTGAAAAGAAAGTCCATGCCTAGAGTATCAAAGGTTCCCTTTGCTGTTGCTGAGGCATCACACACTTATTTCAGTGAGGGTCCTTGAGCTGGTAGGTAGCACACCTAGAGATCCCATCTGGAATGTTCTCATGGGAATGCCATGAGCACCACTTACTGTGGTGCGCTGTGAGGTGCAGGTAGATGTCCTAAATTGCACGTGATGCAGATTGTCTTTGTACCTTACTCACTGATAATTATTTTATTTATCTCTTCACGTGCTGGGTTTATTTATCTCTTCACATGCTGGGTTGAGTTTGCTCTACTAACAATTATGGCTGTTGGTGTATCTGCTGCACTTCAAATGACCTTGTGAAGCACAGTGTTCACCATTTGCTTATAAATAGTGAAACTATTGTTGTTTCATATTGCTGTGAGCTAATTTCCTAGATTCCTTAATTTTTTGGATAGCTGGAAACAAAGTACATATACTGGCAAATCAAGATTAGCATTTTAAATAATGTTGCCTGTGTATTACTACTTAATTTATTTTAATAGTTAAAGAAAAACTAACTGCAGATCCTGATAGTGAGATTGCCACAACCAGCCTGCGGGTCTCTCTGATGTGTCCTGTAAGTACAGCTGGAAATTACTACATACAGATTTGTATTTGCATCTGTAGTGCAGAGTTGGGCTGCTTTTGAAAGTCCCCGCTTCAGGACCTTAACTGGCTTTTGGTTTATACTGATTCATTAATATAAAAGAAGGGGGAGAAGGGTGCATCTACAAGCACCTGATTATAGCAGCATTTAACCAACTATGATTTAGAACTGTGAATGCCTCAGTTGCAACTTGTTTCTGACTATATTACTACTTGTGTGTATAGTGAGGCCTTTAGAAGAAGTAATCACATCTATTGAGGCATTGAGACTAATTGGGCAGGGTAACAGTAATTAAAGGACACAATAAATAAAGCTTCAATACCTCCAAGATAAGGAGGAGCTCAGCTTATACTGCCAGCTGCTATAACAACCAAAAAAATTGATCGCCGTGTAACAAGGTAATGCTGCCTTGGAGTTTCTCTTCCTGGGTAGAAACTGGCCTTTGTTAGTGACTGGTCTGTTAAGTCAAATGTCAAAATGGATATTATGCCGTTCTGAATCTAATGTAACTGGAGCTCACAAACCCTTGAAATATTTGGCTAAAAGAAAATAAAGCGGCTGCTTCAGTAGGTCTTTTAATAAAAGTAAAATCCTAGGAACACTGATGTTTCTATTTTTGACTCAGTGGCTTTAAGATGGCTTTATTGGTTTTTTTTAGTACATTGTATGTGCTTTGATTGGGTGGATTTGCCTGCAGTGACCTTAGTTAGTACTGGGCACCTCTGTAGTGAGAAGAGACAGCTATTTCATCAACTGCCTGTGATTTCAGTGTTAGCCATCCAGGTCTGTCTTCTATTCTTACACTCTTTAAATCCATCTCCTGCAGCTGGGAAAAATGAGACTGACAATCCCATGCCGGGCTGTTACTTGCACACATCTGCAGTGTTTTGATGCTGCTCTTTATCTTCAAATGAATGAAAAGAAGCCTACTTGGATCTGCCCTGTCTGTGACAAAAAGGCAGCTTATGAGAGCCTAATATTAGATGGGTAAGAGACTATTTGTTGATTACACAATTACTTAAAATTTTTCATGATGTACTTGATAGCTGCTTTTGTGACTTTAGGTTTAGCCACTTCATGCTATTTTCTTTGTCAAAATACTTTAGACTGGGAGGAACCATTAGACTCTGTTAGTTTCTATTCTCATGTAACAAACTTTTATCTCCTAACTGTATCATCAAACTCTTGAGCCTCAGTATATTTTCTTTGGAGAAATCCAAATGTGACATCTAAGGATAGGTCTCCCTTTTATATGACCCTATCTCTGAAACTATTAACTTTAAAATTTAGCTTTAACTCATAAACAAGCATCAAACTTGATTGAGAGGATGATGATTTCTGCTTCTGTATGGAAATTATGAATTGCAGTAATGTTGGAGTGGAACACGGGTAGGTTGGGATACTCTTAGGTTTTGATGTCTGCGAAGGCTATACTTACAGACTTTCAGGTAAGATGGACTAGGGAGAAGAGAGTGGATCAAAGGTGATCATCATTAGCTTTTCAGCTGTCTCCTTTTAATTTAGAATAAAAAAATTCGCTTTGAATCAAAATTGAAACCATTGAACTTTTATTTTTCAGGCTTTTTATGGAAATCCTTAATGAATGTTCAGATGTGGATGAGATCAAATTCCAAGAAGATGGCTCTTGGTGCCCCATGAGGCCTAAGAAAGAAGCTGTGAAAGTCTCAAGTCCACAGTGCACCAAAATAGAAAGTATGTACATCTGGGTACTGGTTGCAAACCAACAATCTCTGAGATTTAGTTATAGCTGGGATAATGTGTATGGATGTTGATGTTTGTTTTGGGGGTGGTGGTGTTAATACTTCTCAACTTATTTTCATTTAAACTTGTTTTTTTTAAAAGGGATTGTATCTCTAAAAGTGTACATTTGTGGGGTTTGCCTTTGCTCTTTATAGTAGTAGTTAAGAAAATGAAAGGTTGATCTTGTTTTAGGTCCTTAAACTGATAAGTGAAGGTTAAAGCTTGTGTATCAACATGATAAAGAATACTAATAAAACAGTTCCTGAGCTGTAACATTCTCTGTAGTGGCTAGGAAGATGAGTTAAAACAGTATTTGAGATACTGGTTCCATTGCAAATAGAAACTGCAGATGTCAACAGCCTTTAAAAAACATTATTTTCTTGTTTAGGTTCCAGTGTTGTTAGCAAACCTTGTTCTGTGATGGTGGCCAATGAGGTAAACAAGAAGAAAGTTGACGTTATTGACTTGACAATAGAAAGCTCTTTTGATGAAGAGGAAGATCCTCCTGCCAAAAGGAAGTGTATATTTATGTCTGAAACACAAGGAAGCCCAACCAAAGGGTCTGTCAGTTTTGAAGTTAGCTATTATTCTGTAATGTCTGATGTGTAGATAAATGGATTTGTAATCTCTCTTCAGGATCCAGCTCCACACTTGAAGAGGAGAATTTCTATGCCTCTTTGCAGAAGGTTGTATTGATACAGTACCTTTGTACAGGCAAAACACTTAGTTTTACATCTCACAAAAGACTTGCACCAATTATTGCTATGTTTGCAGGGATATTTCCTCATAGAAAGGGAAGCTGATTAAGCTAATGGACAGGATTCTCCTGAGAAAGCAGATTATGACAAGTGGAAGAGCTTTATGCACCCTTGCTAAGTTAGTGTCATCTTAAAGGCTTTTCTCTTGTTGTCTTGTTATACCCTTTATCTAATCATAGAATCACTAGGTTGGAAAAGACCTTTGAGACCATCAAATCCAACCATACCTGTCAACTACTAAATCATATCCCTAAGCAAATTAGCATATCCCTAATCTGCTCTGGTGCCGAGGAAATGAGGCTGCGTTGTGTGTTTTATTCATCCTTTCAGTTTTGGAAGGGAGGTGCTTTGCTGTTTTGAATTGAGACAAGCTTTTCCTTCATCTCTTTGTTAAACTCTGGAGTGTCTTGGACACTGCTGTTGGCCATGGTTATCAGTCAGTCCTGCACTTTGGTTAGCACAACTAACGGCTTCCCAAGTCCTCTGTCAACTGTCCCATCTTTGTCGTCATTTCTGACTTCAGTATCAGGCTTAACCAGCTTCTTTACTGTTGTGCTTTTTCCTCTCTGTCTCAATTTGTGCAACTCGACTGCAGTTACTTTTCATGGTTTTCATAAAGTTCTTGCTATTGGTCTGTAGGGTGCAAGAGACCTGCAGGGAGAGAGGGGCACTGGTTAGGCTTACCAGCAGTTACTGCTCCAGAAGACATTTCCAAGCATCAGCTTTTAGTAATGGCTTATTGGCTAGTCCTGCTGCATGCATGAGGTGTGTGTCTGTGTCTGAGTAGTGTCTTATGTCTTGTACTAAAATAATAGTAACAAAACCAAACCCCTTCTGTTTTGCCAGCTCTTGAAGTAATGAACGGGTGTACTGTGTCTCCAGTCCACAGGAATGTGTGGTCTTTGAGCAAATAGTTGGTTGTCTCAACAACTTTCATCAGTGATAGTGAAACGTTCTTGCTTGTTGTGAGGATTGTGGAGGAGTCCTGCAAGAGACTATTTCTTCTTTCTATAAGAAAAAACAGCTACAAATGCATCTCTTCATGAAGTTTCAGAAACCACAGAGACTTCCGTGCTCCTATGTTTGTCTGAGATGGCTACCTGGAACCATAATTGTAGAAGAACTGAGTTTTCCTGTGTGTCTGTGACCAATGCATTTTCCTTGTTATTTGGATATGGAAATGTTATGATTTCATTCTTCAAATCCAAGTCAAAGCCAGGCTTCTGGGGAATAGCTTATCTTCTGTAAACAGTGTTGCCTGAGTGGCAGATCTGGCAAAACTGGGGTGTCTTACTACAGGCAAAAGCAACATAAGATGAAGTATAAGTGGTGCTTGAGAAGGGGGGGGTCTGAAATCCAGGCTTCTGAAATCAGAAATAGCATAAATGCATCAATGCAGCAGTCTGTGGATGAAGATATGAGTGGGTAACACTCAAGGCTTGTGGGCTGGAAGGAGGAAATCAGAGCAGCTGCTGGACTCTTGGTGTTTACTCCTGCCTTGGAGGTGGAATGAAAGATTTTATGCATGTGACTGGTGCCTGAATGCCTGTGGTGTTGCCTTTTAACAGTGCTGCAAAGTAACTGGGCAAAAGGTGAAACTTCCATGGAACACCTTAAGGGAAATAAGGGGTGTTCCATTAAGAAGGTGACACAACCAACAGCCCAGCTGAAGTACCTTTACACAAACGCACACAGCTTGGGCAACGAACAGGAGGAGCTGGAAGCTTATCGTACTACTAGAATGTTATGATCAGGTTGCCATCACTGAAACCCAGTGGGACAATTCCTATGACTGGAGTGTGGCTATCAGTGGATACAGGCTGTTCAGAATGGACAGACTGGGAAGGATGGGTGGAATCGTTGCCCTCTATATCAGAAAATGGACAGAGTGTGAGGAGCTGTCATTGAAGAATAACCACTAGCAGGTTGAAAGCTTATGGGTGAGAATAAAAGACTGAGGAAACAAAAGGAACCTTGTGGTTGGTATCTACTACAGACCACCAGATCAAGGAGAGCCTGCTGATGAAGCCTTCTTCCTGCAGCTACAGGAGGCTTCACGCTCACAAGCTCTCATCCTGCTGGGGGACTTCAACAACCCTGACATCGGCTGGAAAAGTAGCACGGCAAGCTGTAGGCAATCCATGAGACTCCTAGAGTGCATCGAAAATAACTTCTTAACCCAGGTAATAGGCACCCCTACCTGAGGGGATGCAATACTGGACCTGATGGTCACCAATGCAAGTGAGCTCATCAGTGATGACAAGATCAGAGGCAGCCTGGGCTGCAGTGATCACACATTGATGGAGTTTACAGACATGAGGGATACGGGACAGGCGAGGACTATAGTCATGACCCTAAATTTCAGGAAAGCAGACTTCCAGCTCTTCAAGGAGTTAGTCAGCAGAACCCCTTGGGATAGGATATGGTCCATATGAGGGAGCAGAACAGAGCTGGCAGATATTTAACCAGTGTTGCTGAGTCGAGACCTGCTGGTCAAACTGAAGAGCAAGAGGGAACTGCATGGGCAGTGCATGCAGGGACAGAGAACCTGGGACGTATATAGGGATACTGCCCAGATGTGTAGGGACGGGGTCAGGAAGGCCAAGGGGCAGTTGGAACTGAACTTGGTAAGGGATGCAAAGACTAACAAGAAGGGCTTCTACAGGTACGTCAACCAGAAAAGGGAGGTTAAAGAAAGCATACCCCAACTGATGAGTAGAAATGGTGACCTCGTATCAACAGCTGAGGAGAAGACTGAGGTACTCAACAACTTTTTTGCCTCAGTCTTCACTGTCAACTGCTCTCCTCACCCCTCCTGGGTCAATGGACATCAAGAAAGGGACCAGGGGGGTAAAGCCCCTCCCACTGTAGAGGAGGATCAGGTTCCTGACCACCTGAGGAACCTGAACATATTATAAGTCTATGGGACCTGATGAGATGCATCCCAGAGTCCTGAGGGAACTGGCTGATATGGTTGCCAAGCCACTCTCCATAATACTTGACAAGTCATACCATTCAGGGGAAGTCCATGGTGACTGGAAGAAGGGTAACACTGTGCCCATTTTTAAAAAGGGTAGAAAAGACAACCCTGGGAACTACCGATCTGTCAGCCTCACCTCTGTGCCTGGGAAGATCATGGAACAGATCCTCCTAGAAGCTATGCTAAAGCACATGGAGGATAGGGAGGCGATTAGAGGCAGCCAGCATGGCTTCACCAGGGGCAAATCCTGTATGACCAGCCTAGTGGATTTCTATGATGGGTGACCACAGCAGTGGACATAGGAAAACCAATGGATGTGATCTACTTGGACTTCTGTAAAGCCCTTGACACAGTCCCCCACAACATCCTTCTCTCTAAATTGGAGAGATATAGATTTGATGAGTGGACTGTTCGGTGGATAAGAAATTGGTTGGATGATTGCATTCAGAGGGTAGTGGTCAACGGCTTGATGTCCAGATGGAGATCCATGACAAGTGGTGTCCCTCAGGGGTCCATACTGGGACCAGTACTGTTTGATAATTTCTTTGATGATATTGACAGTGAGATCAAGTGCACCTTCAGCAAGTTTGCAGATGACACCAAGCTGAGTGGTGCAGTTGCCACAGTGGAAGGACGGGGTGTCATCCAGAAGGACCTGAACAAGCTGGAAAAGTGGGCCCGTGTGAACCTCATGAGGTTCAGCAAGGCCAAGTGCAAGGTCCTACACCTGGTAGGGGCAATCTGTGGTTTCAGTACAGGATAGGGGAAGACGTGATTGAGAGCAGCCTTGGGGAGAAGATCTTGGGGGTGCTGATTTATGAGAAGCTTGATATGAGCCGGCAATGGGCACTCGCAGTCCAGAAGGCCGAGTGTATCCTGGGCTGCATCAAAAGAAGCGTGGCCAGCAGGTGGAGGGAGGTAGTTCTTCCCCTCTGCTCATCTCTTGTGATACCCCACCTGGAGTATTGTGTCCATTTCTGGAATCCCCAACAGAAGGAGGATAAGGAACTGTTGGAACTGATTCAGAGGAGGGTCACGAAGATGATCAGAGGGCTGGAGCACCTCTGCTATGAGGACAGGCTGAGAGTTGGGCTTGTTCAGCTCCATGAAGACTTCATAGTGACCTTCCAGTTCCTGAAGGGGGCCTACAAGAAAGATTGAGAGGGACTTTTTACAGGGGAAGATTTAGATTAGACATTGCGAAGAAATTCTTCACACTAAGGGCGGTGAGGCACTGGAATAGGTTGCCCAGGGAAGCTGTGGATGCCCCATCCCTGAAAGTGTTCAAGGACAGGTTGGATGGGGCCTTGGGCAGCCTGATCTAGTGGGATGTGTCCTGCCCATTGCAGGGGGGTTGGAACTAGATGATCTTAAAGATCCCTTCCAACCCAAATCGTTCTATGATTCCATGATTAAGGTGAGGATGCGGAAGGGTTTTAACTGGTTGCGTGCTCCCAGAGAGCTGAATTTAGCTTGGGTTCAGGCTGTGAGTAAAACTGGGATTGATATTTAATTACCACGTGTGTCGTCTGTGCTCCAGGTGTTGAATAATGGTCATCCCTGCCCTTGGTGTGACAGATTAGTGCTGAGGAACAGTTATGTGGAGAAACTGAAATGAGCACTCTCTTTCTGGCTCTGGCTGCCTGCACATCCCTCCAGGGTTCTCCACAGATACCTATTTCTGTCCTTGGATGGTAGACATAAATGACTCCAGCATTGTACTTTGTATTAATGCCAACTTGCTCTTATGTCACAGCTGCTATTGAGAGGCAAGATATGGTCATGTTATTATGAAGACTCTTATGAAAGAGGAAATTGGAGTGCAATACTGTGTAGTGAGTAGCCATGCTATGGTTGTGTTGTAACATAGTGACCTTGTGAATGAGAGTGCCCAGTGATGCATAATTTCTCTTTGGTAACGAACAGCCAGGTTGTTTGTAACTTCTCATGCTGTTTAAAACAGGGTTCTCATGTATCAGCCATCTACTGTCAGAGTGTCCAGTGTGACAGCGGTTGATGTTGCTGCTATTCCTCCTTCATTAACAGACTACCCAGTACCATTCCATCATCCACCAATATCCAGTATTTCATCAGACTTGCCAGGTAGGTGGTGGCTATTTTTCATGTGTATTCTGACAGCCTTAATTTGTGGGGTGGGTTAAAACTGGAGAAGTATCAACTTTTTTTTTTTAATGGAACAAAACTATATGCAGTATTGCACTGATGTGATGTCCAGACAAGTCTAGTACAGGCTGTCTTTCCAGTTTCAGATTCGCAACAGTGATGTGAAAAACATTGCCTCAAATTGGCACTTGGGAATGGCAGCCAGAAGCCCTTCTTGCTATATTCAATTTAACTTTGTGTAAGCATCCGATTGTTACATGTCGTAGATGTGAGGGAGAGTAGCTGCTTATTTAAGTTCTAGAAGTGTCATGGCACTGACTCATCCCAACCCTAGACAGAGATATTCTGCTAGCTCTGTCTAGACTGTATAAAAAAGGTTAAGGTGAGCTACAATATGTAAGCTGACCTCTATTGACTTTCTTTCCCTAGACATACCTTAAATGCCTATGACTTATTCTTCAACACTGCTGCTAAATATCAGACAAAAGATGGGGATACTGATTGTTTTCTATCCTGGATCCTTGAAAAGAACATTGTATATTGAGACTCTGGGGGTTCTCTTTGCCAGCTGTAATGAACCCAGAGCCCAGGAAATAGTGACTTGTGGTGACAGGTGTCACATTGGCCTCCTGTACTTCCATCACCCTCCTCCATTGCCTGTCTCCATTTCTACCAGTTTGGCAATGGGATGGATATCATTCCGCCTTATTTTTCTGTCCATTTTGATTCCCTTACTGCTCCCTCCCTCCACTTCTCCCTTAAGAAATTGGTTGCCTTCCCAAATTGGATAGGAGAGTAAGCTGAGAGAACGAAAGACTAGAACTATATTGTCTGTATCTATCAACTGAAGTTCTTGAACATGCAAGAACAGAAGAAGCTGTCAGTTCTGTAAAACAGCTGAGCTTAAATCTCCTTCAAAATGTTTCCCTAATGGAGAAAAGGAGGAAAGATGACACTGGCCAGAACAGACTTGGAGATGAGGGGAGAGGGAGGGAGGAAGTTTACCATTTCTTTCTGTTGACATAGCAAACACAAGGTAAACCAGAAAAGGCCCTAATTTCTCATTGGTTTTGTAATTTTAAACATCTTGCTGTAAATGCTTACACGCTAACAGTGTATAAGATGGATGCGATCTGTCAGTGCTCTTAAAGGATATATATTGAACTACTTGTAGTTTCCTCTTAGTTCCTTTTATTTGTCTAGACACAAAATGGGGATGATATTAGAAATGTTTCCTTATTGGCTGCCCGTGGGTGGAGGAAGAAACCTGCTGCTTGGTTTTGGACTTGTGCATGTTGTGATTTTACTTCATTCCAGCATCTTTAATGTGATGACACTCTTCATGTCCCAGTTTGGCAAAGTCAGGTACGATATGTAGTGAAACTTGTATTATGAGCCAACAGCTCCAAATGGCAACCTCTATCTAAGCAACCACATTGAAACACCCTGCAATATCTAGTGAATAATACATCATGTCATTCTCATTCTTAAAAAGAGCCACTTGTACCAGATAACTCATTTTGCTGCCTAAAATAGTCATTGAGAGTGGTGTCACAGTGGTATATTTCATTTAGAAACTGTGTAACAATTGCAAAATCTGTTCTACGACCACAAAAATTCCTTAAATTTGTTGTCTATGCACGAGAGACTCATCAATTTATTATTCTCTTCTTTCTAGGTCTGGATTTTCTTTCGCTAATCCCAGTTGATTCACAGGTATCTTTCTGAACTGCTATGGGGTTAATTTCTAAGTCTGTTTTTTGTGACATACTGCTCAAGTAACTATCACGGTGCTGTCATCATCTGTACTGTCTGCAGTCCACTTGCTTAGACCTAACCACAGACCAGGAAAATCCGTTTTCCCAACAAGAGGTGATGACAGAGGTGCATTAAGGGAGGATTCAGTTTAGCCTTACTAGGCATGGAAACTCAGTCTTTATTGATAGCTTGCCTTCCTAAAGCAGATACTTGCACAGCACTAATCTGAATACATCCACCATGTACTTCACACTCTTAGTTCATACTGTGTACCTGTAGGCTAGGTTAAGCTCTGTAAATATACTTCACTGACTGCTGTTTCTGTTGGTTTTCATATTAGATTAAGTTTTAAAAAAAATATCTGTATTAACATGATGGGCACATGACCAAACACTTTTGTAATAAATCCCTCCACGTAACACCTAAACCCCATTGCCTTTGGATTATATGGAAATTTTGTAGGTCAAAAATAACTAGATAGCGGTTTTCCTTCCCTAGAAACTTAAACTTTACACAGTTAGGGAGAATGATTCTTACTGTAACAGACAGACTAGAGCCTTGAAATGTGAGGGTATATTGGCTCTCTAACTAAGACAAGAGGATCTGAAGCAGACCTTCTGTTTCATCTTTCTGTCACTAGAAGACAACAGTAATAGGGCTCTACTATAGTGTTGACTGACTTATTTCCACTTACTGCATCTTGCAATACTCTGTGCCTGACCTTGAGATATGAACTGCCAAAAGTGGGAATAACAGAAGTTTGTTCATGTGGGAGACTGGAAGCAGGCATGCTGCTATGAAGTGTCCACTTTGGACAGTTCAAACAGTTCAGGCTCAGTTCCAAACATATGCCCAATACTGGAGTCCACAGGGTAAGAGAAAGTAAGATGTGTTGAACAATGTGTGTGTGTGCATGCATGAGGAGTGTCTTATCATCATCTTTGGCACCTGGCAACCTTGTTCTGTTTTCGAATGCTTTGAATATTCAGCTCTGCTTTGAGAAGGCTTATCTTCCACTTCAGAAAGTTAAAATCAACTTATTAATTTTTCTTAATCAGACTTGATCAGGGCTCATTTATCACTGCTAAAATGTTTAGATACCTGCATTGCAGGTATACGCTATGAAAATGTTGATCATAACTGCTGTCAATTGAGGGGATGAAATTATTCTAGTCTCCATTGAAGTAGCAAAAAGCATTCTGCTACCTTTTGTGATGAAAGGAACCTGAAATAGGCAGTTGTGCCCAGTAGCTATGGGCAGTGAACAGCCTCCAAATGCTGAATGTTTGGGTTTTTTTTGTGATCATTATGTAGTCATGACAGTGTTTCTTAATGTGCTAGTAAATGCTCAAGCTAACCAGTTAGCAAGAAAAAAAAAAACTCAGGGAGGATGACGGAGAAGGGCTCATGGCTACCATCTCTGGTTACTTGCTGGTTTGCAGAGCTCTGGTTCTTGCTATGCATGTGTTAACAAAGTTCTGCTAGTAATGTGTTTTGTGCTTGTTGTAGGGGAAGATGTATCTTCAGAGCATACATTTCCCTCATGCAGTTAGTCTCTTCATTCTTCATTGTTTGTTTCAAGCAGTACTGTCCTCCTATCTTTTTGGATAGTCTCACCTCAACCTTAACAAGCAGCACACCTGGCAGCATCATCACATCAACCAGTCACCACGAGAGTCGCATGTGCATTAGCTCCTCCAGCAGGAGTGAGACAGGAGTGATAACCAGCAGTGGAGGCGGTGCTCCTGACATCATCTCACTGGACTGAAACAAGGGGCAGCAAGGGACTCTAGGAGAAACTGCACATTGCTGCCACTTGTATCTGGAACTTCAGCACCTCGAAGTTATTCTGATATTTATTGAAAGGATTTGCCTTTTGGAAAATGGAGTGAATTCATCTATACTAGGAACTGAAGTGATAGGATTTATTTTCTTTTTTTTTTTTCTCATTAGATAGCTGGTATAGAAAAGGCCCCTTCAGAACACGCTTTTATGTTTTCAGCTTGTTCTGGGGAAACTGTCTTTTTTGTTGCTGGGTGGATTCCAAAAA
Source organism: Cuculus canorus (assembly GCF_017976375.1). Lineage (NCBI taxonomy): Eukaryota > Metazoa > Chordata > Aves > Cuculiformes > Cuculidae > Cuculus > Cuculus canorus. The sequence continues at coordinate 16,389,675 of NC_071440.1, forward strand.
CATTTTTTAATTTTGTTGTAAAACTCAGCAATAATGTAAAAACAAACAAACCCGTTTTTTAATAAAAAAGGCACTTAACTGCTCTAGAACAACCTGGACAAAGGTGCAGAAGTGTATGTATTGGTGAACTTTGAATATTTTCACTGAGGCCTGTAATAAACTTCATTTAAGACAAGAAGCTTTGTGAAATAGCCATGACTTGTGTTGTATGTCTCTTGCTTGGGTTTTATTCCTCCTGATTTCATGTTTTTCACAAATGCAGCACAATTCTAAGCTGTGACTTCTTCCTCTTAATGTTCTTTGGGCTGGGGAGGGGACAAACTATCTATGCAAACCCTGCATTATACGATCTCTGTCCTGACACCTTCCCACCACCAGAAACTCCAAATTATGCACAGTTGCTTTTTGGAAGATGAAAGCTGTAGCTGCAGTATTCCCACCTAAATGGAACTATGCGTTTAGGGCTTAATGGTGTTCCACATTACATAGCCTCCTAATCATAGCTTTTCTAATTTGAAGGGAAAAACTTCCTCCTGTTTTATTCCTGAATCTGCTGCTTTGTTGTGCATAGGCAGCGTCTCCCCACACACCTCCAAGGATAACCTTGGCAGTACTGTATGTGGAAGAGGTTGCAGTCCAGGAAAATAAAGTCATTTCCATAGAGCTGGAGTAATGGTATTGTCTATATACGTTGACATAGCAGCTTTTTCCAAGTGTTGTGTTTCTATTGAGTAACTATTTGAGATTATTCCTTCCCTAATTACCAGCTTTCAGTTTTTCCTGATGTTGTGTTCCTTCCTTCTTATTTCTTTAATCAGATGTCTGGTGCTTTTTGCCTTCCATTACTGTTACAGTACTTGAACGAAGTACCTGGATAAGAAATATTGAAGCAGGATGTATTGTGACTCTGGTCTGCCCTGTACTCCCACCTTTATGCTGCATTACTATTCCTCATTGCCTTTTTCGTATGATCTTTCACAGCAGTCTTCAATTCACGTATTTGTCTTAATATTGCATCCAATCTTTCTTCTCTGTTACATCTGTAATTACTAAACTTTTGTTATGCATAAATCCTTCAGTTCACTTGAGTTTGTGGATGATGTGTATCAAGGGGTTGGAGTACTGCAGTGCAGTCATGTTGCCCATTTGCTATGCCTTCTACAAGGTGACAACGAATTTACTTTAGCAGTGGTGGGTGGAGAGGGGACTGAGGGTTGCAACTTAATTGAGGCCTGTACTACTCTAGCCCTGCTCTAAGCAAGCCTGTCCACTGTAGAGGATGAGCTAGATGAGTTTTTCAGTTATTTTTCCTTCACCAAGTTCTGAAATGCATCAGAGTGTCTAAGAACTTCTAATATGAGAAAAATCTTGAAAAAAGGTTAGATGACTTCTTATCTCTTTGTTTCCACTATGAAAGTATCTAGCTACTGCTTTGAGTGGATTATGTTAAAGATATATCTTCAAACCAACTGCAGAAGGAAAGTAAAGCTTATGGGGCTAATGCAAAGTCCCCATCCTGCACAGACAACCAGCATGTAGTAAAAGTCATACTGCAAGAGCCAGCCCTTATTTCCCACCCATCCACTGAATATCATGTGCAGTTGTGGTTCTCTTATTATAAAAACAGTTACTGCAAAGAAGGGGAATACAGATGACCAAAGTCCTGAGCCGGCTTCCACACAAAACAACATGCTTAGCAAGCTAGGACTCTTCTGAAGGGAAAGAGCAGCAATGCAGTAAGAAGACAGGGCTAAAAATTAAGCAATGTGGACACAGTGGATAATTAAATATCAGAAAAAGCTCATGCACATTTCTGACACAAAGGAAGCATCGGTTGAAGCTAGCAAGAGTCGGATTCAAGAGACAGAGGAGGAAGTTCTTCACCTGTCTAGCTTGGTGGAAGTCTGTACCAGTGTCGTGGATACTGATGTATTACACTGAGAGGGAGACTGAGCAACTTCAATAAAGAAATCCATTGAGGGTTACTAAACTGCTCAAGGAAACCACTTCTGCCCCAGAAAGCCTCTGAAAGCAGTTATGCAAAAGCAACTGGGGAAGTGTTACATCAGCTTACCTTGTTCTTTCCCTTCCCTCAGTGCTCACTTTCAGACACTGTCATGAACAAGATGCTAGGCTAACTCAACATTTAGTCTGACAGCACAGAACTTTACATTTAACTAAAGATACACAGATGTTTCCTTTGTCATTTCCTCATCTTCATAACAGTGTCATCCCCTGCTAAGCATTAAGTCCCATGAAGAGCTGCTGCCTGTGAACTGAGACTTTGCTACAATAGAACCACTTCTAACTACTAATTTAGAGGAATACTGATATTTCCCTCCATCTTTAGATCACTGCTTTAGCAAGATCCAACAGTAGCTTTGGCAAAGAACCAGAGAGGAAGTTTTGCAGAATATGGATATTAATGTGCCTGAGAGCACAGTGTAACACATGTCCTACCAAGTATAAGCTTATACTTCATTTTGATTTTTCATGCTTGGAAAATGGGTCTTTTTTTGAAATTGTTTTAAGACTTATAGAAACTTGGGGGAGGGGGGGAACAGCCACACAAACGTGTCAGTTGTTCTTTTAAGAAGTTCAATTGCCAGTTTAGACTTTAAGTTAAACATCTTTTATTTCATCAGTGATTATTTTAGCAGTTGCCACACTAAAGTACTTTGGCAAAGAAGCCCCCTCTAAAATACATGACATTTCTTACAGTTTTACTGTGTGAGGAGTTCCAAGCACGCCTATGAAACCAGTAAACTTGGTGTCACGATGTCACAGGACACTTTTGAAGTGCATTTTTAAACAGGAAGGAGGGAAATGGGACACACAAACAAATCACAGGACCAGAGGAAGGGCTCTATACTGATACAAGAAGTAGTTACTATTACAAAAAGTGGACTATTTTGATTTAAGCTAAAGTAGAGTTAAGTTTTGTCAAAGCAGTTGTGGTTTTTGAAAGTTAGACATAATGTCCCTCTGAACGCATGTTTTCTTTTAGACAGTTTTTCCAGACACTGTTCATTCTTTGATGATGATAACATATTTGTGTTCAGTATGATCTGTGCCAAACAGATCTCTCTTCTTCTGTAGTCACCTCTGTTTGGAGTTCTCTTCCTATCTTAAAGACAAGGCCAAGCAGAGAGCTGGAGCCAGCTCCAAATTAGCAAGAGTTTTGATTCTTATGAAGTTTCATAACATTAAAATTAGTCCTTGGAAAGTAATAGAATATGCATAAGATTTCTGGGAAAATGTATACATATGCATGTAAATGGGAAATATATTCTGTAATCAGCTCTTGTCTCACTGCAGATGATCAATGGAGATCATTCCCACATGTTGCCCAAGCCTGATAAAGGATGCTTGCTTTCTAAAACTCCAAAACAAATCAAAACAATCAAAAAATCAATCAAAACAATCTCCAAAACAAGAGTTTATTTGCCAGCATTTTTGGTATCATTTTGGCCCCCCAAATTGGACTTGCTTTCAGGATTTTGGATCTGTGGGGGTCAAGGATGCTCCAGCCAGCAGCCCAGCAACCGAGAACTTCTCAGGGGAGGGGGAAACTCCACCCCCTCAGACCGAGTCTTGGAAACAAGGATTCCACTGGTAAGAATTAAAACACCCTTTGTGGATTTTCGTTTGGTTGCCTGCTCGTCAGTCAGAGGCAAAAGCCCTGCAGGGTTGGGCTTGAAAGGTACCTAATTTGGGTTTGGGGTTAGAGTCCCCAACTTGGTATTCTGGTATATTTGGTAATCTGGATTTTGATATTTGGTATTTTTGTTTGGGCCTCAATTTAGTACATAACAATTTTGGTTTTGTTTTTTTGAGGTTTGTCATTGTCCATGTGATTGTCTGCGTGAGGGACTCTCCGTTTGTAACTGTTTGTGTGAATGTTGACTGTGATCATCTTTGTGAAGGGTTAGAGTCCTAACTGGTTTAAGTTTGGAAAACTGACTTTGGAATGGCTTGCTGACCTGTTCTGTTTAAACTGACTTTGACATGGTTTGCTGATTTGTTCTGTTTAAGATCTTGAGACCGCGATCTGTTTTGCTTTGTTTGTGATCTGTCAGCAATCACCTGTTTTAATATGGGTGCAGGATCATTGCAAGGAGGGGTGGTAGATTGTTAATGGGAGCAGAAGGTTTCGGTCCGATAGCGGGGCGAATGAGAGGTAAACAGGGAGAAGTTATACAAACTCCCTTATGTCAGGCTGTGGGAAATGAAGAACCAGTGATTTATTATAAAAGTCTCTATTTCCAGTTTCTATTACTGATTTGAACAAGTGGAAGTCAGCAGCTGGAAATTATAGAGACAATTCAGATTGGACAGCTAGAGGTTTTGAGAGAATGATTAAAACGCAAGGCTCTGACTGAAAAGACATCAGGGCAATTATGCAAGTGTTTGATGATTCATAAAGCAGGCATCAGGAGTTTTACAGAGAACAGTGACTATTGTTTTCAAGAAGCTGAGGCACAAGACTTGGGAAAGTTACTGTGTGCTACTTGAATGGCATACAGAAACGGGGAGAGAAAAAGAGATTAATAGCAGTGCTAGAAGGTAACACTCGTGGAAAAAGAGGATATAAGGAGGATACAGGGGAAGGGGCCAAGGTTGGAGCCCCTTACCATGGAAAGTCTGGGTACAGCCAGGAGAAAATCAGTGTGCTTAATGTAAATAGGAGGGGTGTTGGACATGGGAATGCCCTCTTTTGAATTAAGGTACCCTTCTGAATCCCCTGTTCCCTGTAGAATAGGATTAAAGGAGAACGGAGGAATTTTCCGCAGAACCTCTGGTTAAAATCAAGCTGAGGGAAGAGGAAATTGAATTTCTGGTGGACACCAGGGCTGTGTATTCTGTATTGAACACTTTAAAATTATAATAATAATACATAAAATATATAATAAAATATAAATATAATAAAATATAAATATAATAAAATATAAGCATTATTGATGCGATGGGAGCCAGGGAAAGCTGACCATTTTTTAAATCTTTGACATTTAAATTAGGAAAGCAGTGGGTAACTCATAAGTTTTTGTATTTGCCAGGCTCCCCAAAGCCATTGTTAGGAAAGGATTTGCTTGAAAAATTAGAAGCTCAAATACCATTTGGAGAAGGGGAAGTTGAAGTTTATATACCAGAATATAAATATATTGAAGCGATGCTTTATTATTATAGGATGTCAACATTCAAGGAAAATAATCCCTCGAGAGGCTAGAGATGCTGTGGTCTCGACAGTGTGGGCTGGAGAGATACCTGGGAGGTCCAAGTGAGCAGAACCTGTAAGAGGTGATTTGAAACCAGGATTGGTTCTGGTAAGAATTAAACAATACCCTTTAAAACTGGAAGCGAAGCCTGGGTTAGTATCGGTAATTCAGAAATTCTTGAAATATTAGTTGTTAGTGGAATGTGAGTCAAAATATATTATCCTGATTTTACCGATTAAAAGGCAAGTGGCAAGAGTTACCATTTAGTACAGGATCTCAGAGCAATGAATCAAATTGTTCAGGACATACGTCCAGTGGCTGTGAATCCATATACTCTTTTAACAGCTTTAACTGAAACACAGGGTTGGTTTACAATGCTAGACTTATAGGATGCCTTTTTCTGCATTCTCCTTGAAAAGGGAAGTCAAGAGCTTTTTTGCTTTTGAATGGAAAAATCCTGAAACTGGCAGAAAAACTCAGTATACATGGACTGTTCTACCCCAAGGATTTAAAAACAGTTCAACAATTTTGGGGAAGAAAATGATGGGGGAACAATATTACAGTATGTGGATGATATCCTCATTGCTACAACTGTTAGAGAATCACAGAATCATAGAATCATAGAATAGCTTGGGTTGGAAGGGACCTTAAAGATCATCTGGTTCCAACCCCCCTGCCATGGGCAGGTTTACGTCCCACTAGACCAGGCTGCCCAAGGCCCCATCCAACCTGGCCTTGAACACCTCCAGGGATGGGGCATCCACAACTTCCCTGGGCAACCTGTTCCAGTGCCTCACCACTCTCATAGTGAAGAAATTCTTCCTTATGTCTAATCTAAATCTGCCCCTCTCCAGTTTATACCCATTGCCCCTAGTCTTATCACTACAAGCCTTTGTGAACAGTCCCTCCCCAGCTTTCTTGTAGGCCCCCTTCAGGTACAGGAAAGTCGCTATAATGTTAAGGAAGGAAATTCCCCTGGAAATTACTGGCAAATAGATTTTACCGAGTTACCCCCAAAAGAAGGATACAGATATCTTCTAGTTTTAGTAGATACATTTTCAAACTGGCCAGAGGCTTTCCCTGCTCACATCAATAACGCAAGAGAAGTAGTAAAATTTTACTTAAAGAAATTATTCCAAGGTTTGGGATGCCTTTAGGAATGTCTTCAGATAGAGGTCCTCATTTTGTGGCAGAAGTAATCAAACAGCTAAGCAGTGTTCTGGGAATATCCTGGGATTTTCATATGCCTTATAGGCCTCAGTCTAGTGGGAAAGTGGAGAGAATGATTTATACTTTGAAATTGCAGTTGAGTAAAATATGTCAGGAAACCTCTGTGACCTGGGTAAAAGCTCTACCTTTAGCATTATTAAGAATTCAAATTCCACCTTTACGAGGAGGCCTTAGCCCATATGAGATGTTGTATGGGAGGTCTTATCAGATGCCATATGTCCCAGGAGATGTCACTGTTAAAGGGAATTTGGACATTAATGACTGTTTGATATTTTTAGGAAAGACTCTCCAGGAATTGCAGAAATTTGTGACTGTTAACAAATCTTTAGAGCTTGATAAGCCAGCACATCCATTCCAGCCTGGAGACTGGGCGTTTATCAAGTCCTGGTTCTCGGAACCATTAACTCTTAGGTGGAAATGACCATATCAGGTACTTTTAACTACATTCACAGTTGTGAAGCTAGCTGGAAAAGGACCCTGGATTCGTTATTCATGGATTAAGAAGGTTCCTGCTTCACGGACCATGGAACAATGATTCCCAGCTGCTCACCACATGGCAACTGAGTGGGTACCGAAGCCTGAGTAGAAAATCCAATGGGACTCAGGGAACACACTAAAGATAAGGATTCAAAGAATTGGATCAAGATTAATTTTGGGGTTATGTTTCAAATGACTGTTATTACAATGATAACTGTGGGTAAAAAGGGTGTATTGGAACAACAACAGCATATTGGAATTGATAAAAGGTTTTAGTAAAATGAGTTGACTGTCTAGTGTGACAGCCTGCCTCCCCATGCCACATTCCACCTCAGACCTCATCCCCTGGGGAATTATTCCATTAAATTTTACAGCTCTTCAAAAACTGGATAATGTCACCAAAGTGCTAAAACAGGCTAACGCGAGCTATTATTTAGATAGCAAAAACCAGTGCAGACAGAGGGAGTGGCATACTGCAGGATGCAACACTTTGGAGGCCAGGAAGTAACAGGACTGTTTTGGGCATCATGCTAACACTCCTTGCCCAAAGGGGTCCACCCCATTAGATCACCATTTCTTAGATTGGGTCACAGGGTACAGTGAGACATGAGTCGCTGCTGGATTAATGACCCTGCGTGTTACCAACTGCAGCAGTGACATGACTGAAGTACCAGAATGTAATAGCTTGAAACATTAAAACACAACCAGGCAGCATTAGACAGTCCCTCCAGACAGCTCTCTTGACGTTATTCCCACAATGGTTCCTCACTTAAGAAGAATTTCTCTCGTGTGACAAGTGGCTTCACTCTCACTTCCAAGACATCTTTCAGAAGCTCTGCTGCCTTCTCTGCCTCACATGACTGACGTTTCCAATTACTGTGTATACTGACTGAACTGGATTGCAGTTTACATGCACAAAGTGAGACAAAAGGACATATGCTCACTGAAGCAATCTTTGGGCACAAGAAAGCCAAGTCCTCTAGTGCTTTGTAATAAATGCATTTACTATAGGATGCAAATTTTATACAAACAGGATCTCACCATACCTTATCTTAGAACTTACAACATGGCTGACAAGCACTCTGAATGAAACTGTACTTCAAAACCCACATTTGCTCAGAAACATACCACTAAGGCTGCAAAACTCCCCTGCTTTGTCAAAATAGGTCTCAAGTCATCAAGGTGAAAAAATTCTCCATTTTGCTGTTTTGTCCTTATTTGCATTCATCTTCTTCAGTCCTCATGACTAAGAAATTTTTTAACAACTGAGCTGGTAGATCTCCTGCCCAGCACTATAGTCTGGAATTAATTTTTAAAGCAAGTTTTAAATTTTCCAATCATTCTTAAGACATTTAAGACAAACTGTGAATAGCTGTACTTGGCGATAAATAAATAGTTTTAGCATAGAATATATTTTCTAGGCTCTTTCTTGGAAGAATTTAATTTACCAAGAAAATCCAGTTATTCAAAGGACAGAAGTTGAAGTTTAAAAAAACAACAAACAACCAAACCCTTGCTGCTCTTTCTGGTTATTTAGGATATTCATTGTTTGTTCTCCTGAATGTTTACAGTGACAGAAAGGAAGTAGGGGGAAAAAACCCAAATCATAGCTTTCCCAAAGATACTGGTAATTCACAAAAAACCAGCATAATTCACCTCTCCATCTAAAACCTCTTCTCAAGCAAAGTCTTTGCATCGCTGATCTAAAGAACAGAGAACAGAGTTAACATGGTTTCTCAGAAGAAAAAGCATAAACATGATTATATACTTATCTGTTGCATCTCAAGTATAATACTCCATTGCATACCTGTATTTCTACCAGATAGATGGGCTCCATAAGCCTGGGTTGTGCTGTAAGAGTAGAGGCATGCAGAACCCTTCTCGCAGTAGGAATTTGTCCACCATCACAGTGAATAGCATCAGCATGCAGAGTGACATCATGGATATCAAAATGAACACGTCTCATATTCTACTCACACGAGACACCCTATAGTATTAAAAGGGAAAGAACAAAGGTACCTTCACTTAGGATTCTGGCCTGATTTATGTCATTTATGCTGATGCTGAACAGTTATATTCAGACCAAGGCAGTGTACACTACACACATAGTAAAGTACTTCTGGAGGAGCACTTGAGTCCTTCCTAGCGTCTGAGAAGTCCCACTTGGAACAAACATTGAAATACCCATAGACAACAATGTGTTCATTACATAGGTTGAGTGATATACGTTCTTCAGTGGGGACAAAATTCCAATTAGCCCACTACCTTGTTCTTATCACTTATCAACAGTCTCTGAAGATTTCACATGAGCAGAACTCAAATACATTTCAGTAACACAAGGTACAACATACACAACTACACTTACCCCTTTTGTAGCCCACTGGAAACTACCAACAACACTGTCTTTGATTTCATGTAGATACTGGACACCTTTCATGATGCCAACTAAGATATTTGGACAGGTACCATCAGGTCCAAAGCACCAAATCTTACAAACCTCAGATACATCCCACTCATATTTCTCTGCCTGGTAATGCACACGCTGTTTCAGTTCTTGACAGGAACTAACTTCCCCTTTGTCTAGGTCCTCTGCCAGGTCATGAGGAAAGGATTGAGCCTTCATGTATAGCCTGTTGTGTGTGTTGGGAGATTTGGATATGCACACCTGGCCTGACTCTTTACCAACTGTCTCACAGTAAGATACAACGGGAATTGATTTCTGTAAAGTAGATCAAAGACAAAAAAGTCCCAAGTACAAAGCTCATCATTTTCACATACCAAGCAAATGCCATTCAATAAACTGTGGCTTCCCCTCCTAAGGCAGCGAGTTAATGCCAGGTTCACTCAGTCATGCAGGCATGCTCTGACAGCTTCATCAAGAGAAATATTTTCAGTAGCACATGTATAGTTATCATCACTGTTCAAGTTCATTTTCCTGCTCACTGGATTTTCTTCACGTCTCTGTCCTATTTCTAAGCTCTTTCAATAAAGTAATAAAGAATTCCTTTTATTACCTAATCAGTTGGTCTCCTAAAACATTTCGAATTGCTTTAAGGAAATTGCTAAATCTCCCTTCTTTCAGCTTAAAACCATTACCCCTCATCCTATCCCTGCACTCCCTAATAAAGAGCCCCTCCCCAGCTTTCCTGTAGGCCCCCTTTAGGTCCTGGAAGGCTGCTAGAAGGTCTCCCCAGAGCCTTCTCTTCTCTAGGCTGAACAAGCCCAACTCTCAGCCTGTCCTTGTATGGGAGGTGCTCCAGTCCTCTGATCATCTTTGTGGCCCTCCTCTGGACTTGCTCTAACAGATCCATATCCTTCCTGTGCTGGGGACTCCAGAACTGAACACAGTTCTTCAGGTGAGGTCTCACAAGAGCAGAGTGGAGGGGCAGAATCACCTCCATCAACCTGCTGGCCACACTTCTTTTGATGCAGCCAAGGATGCGGTTGGCCTTCTGGGCTGCCAGCACACATTGCTGGCTCATGTTGAACTTCTCATCCACCAGCACCCCCAAGTCCTTCTCTTCAGGGCTACTCTCGATCCATTCGCTGCTCAGTCTGTATTTGTGCTTGCACCCGACCTAGGTGCAGGACCTTGTACTTGGCCTTGTTGAACTTCATGAGGTTTGTATAGGCCCACCTCTCAAGCCTGTCCAGGTCCCTCTGGATGGTATCCCTTCCCTCCAGTATGTCAACCACACCACACAGCTTGGTGCCATTGGCAAACTTGCTGAGGGTGTCCTCAATCCCACTGTTCATGTCTGCGACAAAGATATTAAACAACACTGGTCCAAATACTGACCCTTGAGGAACGCCACTCATCACTGGTCTCCACTTGGATATCAGTCTGTTGACCACAAACATCTAGCCAATTCCTTATCCACCGAGTGGTCCATCCGTCAAATCCACATCTCTCCAGTTTAGAGACAAGAATGTTGTGTGGGGCAGTGTCAAACGCTTTGCACAACTCCAGGTAGATGATGTTGATTACTCTTCCCTTATCCACCAAAACTTACAGCTAATGCTCACCTGAACCATGGGATCAGACTTGGCCAGACACTTTAGACCTTCAACTAGTTTTGGTAGATCAGTAGGGATTTTTGCTTCAACAGCAACATGTACAACTAGACTAACAGGAAATTACATCACTCTCATGCTGTGGACATGTTCAAATTTGGTAACTGTATCCCTCTTCACCAAAATCTGGTCAACACCAACTAGACCAATAATGTTGCCACAAGGTACATCCTCAATGGGCTCAACATAATGACTCACCATCAAAATGGTTCTACAAAGACAGAGGATGAGCAACAGTCCTTGAATACTTGTTTACATATGATACCTAAAATTCAGTGAATCTTATTAACAGCGCCTATATTTTTCAGTTAGTAAGGGACAAATGTGTGGACAGATGAATTATAGCTACGGTAGCTATCAAAAATTGTTAAGGTAATGAATCATCACCACTGTTGTTTCTTTCAGTACCAACATCCCTGTTAGTACTTATTCCCTGCTCATACAAGCTTTCCTCTTCTGGCAGCAGGTTCCATGATATCACTAAATCTCTATTAATATGACCTAGTCCCAGGAAAAGTTTTGAATAGGAGTTTTTAAAGATCCCTTGTAATCTGTTAAAATCCAGAAGACAAAATACAGCACTAGAAATTTGCATTCTTAGTAATCATATAGATGATATGGTCAGAAGCAGGACTTCTAACCAGAAGTCCTCTTCCAGTTTTGTGAAAAAGAGTTAACGGTTTATTAGTGGATTAAAAACATGTGCCATCACAGATAAGCTTCTCTTCTGCTAATACTGCTAATTACTTCAAATATGATTTATTTATTTCAACATCTGTGGATTTCTGAGGGAAGTGACAAATCTACATAAATCCCCAAAACACAGATTCTCTTGAAAATACTGAAGTTGATGACCATATTACAGATGAATTCTTCAAAATTAACTCCTTCCTATCAATGTCACCAATGGCCCTATATCATATTCAGCTTCAGCTATTTGCTCTTTATCTAGTCCTGATCTCAGCCACACCTTCAGACAACTGGCAAATAATTCCATTTTTTACCAGATTTTTCATCCTCCACCTTTAAGGCTGAGAATGAATCAGAGAACAGTAACAACATGTCATCTACCAGGGGACATTAGAAGTGTTTGAAAATAAAGCATCTTGTGATGATTCTGACCACAGACTGAGGAGAAATCACAGGATTCACTAGGAGACCATAATCAAAGCTGCAGAGAGAATATGCATATTCACACATATAGCATAGCCTTTTCCAAGCCTCATTGGAAGCAATGCTTTTATCTCCTATCGTTACAAACGCTGATGAACAGGATTTAACCCCAAAGCTTACACTAGAATTCATTACATGTTGGTGGGTAAAATGTACAGAAATGCTCAAATCTGTGAACCGCACTGACAACGTGCACCCCCTATACCTGCAAAAGGAGAGAGAAGCAGCACCCCCACACCCCCCCACCCGTGCACCTGGCAAACCTATCATAAAAGAGCATAATAACAAATTAATAAGCTCAGAGGTGCCCCAGTCTCACAGCTGAGCGGAAAGGGACGCGGCCAGAACCGCCACGGCGCTACCAGCCTCCGTCTCCTCAGGCTCCTTATCAGCATCGGGAGGGCAGGAACCGCCTTCCTCCCCCCGGCCAGCTCCAGGACTAAGGGAGTACAAGGAGAAACTCCTGAAAAGCATCGTACTCCGGCGAGGGTCAGCTGGGCTGCTTCGACTGACCAGCAGCGGACAGGCACGGCGGGAAAGATGACGACCGTACCCCTCATCCCCTGCACCAGTCCTCTGTTAAGGAACGGCCAGAATCTGGCCCCGCCTCCTACCCGCGGGAGCACTCACTGTCGTGGCAGACTGCTCTGAACTCCACCCTTCACCACATCAGCCGGGCTACGGGAGGCGGGAACGAGGCGAGATCAGCTGTTGTGGGCTCGAACATGCCTCCTGCTGCCGCCGCGAGCCTCCCCGCTGCTCTTAAGGCCGCCGTGATTCCCAAGCCCTCGCTCGGCCCCCAAGGGTCCTCCACGTCCCTTGGAGTGGCGGCGGCTCCCAGAGTACCAGGAGAGGATGGGAGCCCTGGAGTCGCGGGGAGGCGGTGCCTCTGGGTTCATTAATTCTCCCGTGGCTATGAGCAGCGGGGCACTGCGTGGAGATGGAAGCGAATCGCGACCCCGGCCATCACCCTCGTTCCTGGCCTCTGCCAGCTCTCGTATAGCATTAGGTGGAGCCCTGTCCCTTCCCCTCGGCCAGACCTGCAGCAGGGCCACAGAGGCCGCCCCGCAGGTTTTCCCTCCGAGGATGTTTTGAAGGAAGAGATTATTTGTTATAAGTTACTAACCTATTATATGTTTGAATATTATGTATAGTTTTTGTGATTTTAGAAGTAAAATATAGGATTAGCTTGAATAATAACTTTTAGCTAGCCTGCACCTGGATACTTACGCTTACATAAGGAATTTTAACAAGGCTACAGTTAGAAGGAACGGGAAAGAATGTGACTATATCTAATTAAGCCAGATAACAAGGACTAGTGCAATGATAAGAGGAAGAAGAACCAGCTAGGATGAGATGCAACCTTGATGAGGAGCCAAAGGAGTCTAAGAGCATGCACAAGAAGGAAAGTTGAAAAGTTCACTGTGAAGAAGACTGTGAACCTTCCTCCAGAAGCCCCCAGCCCAAGACCTCCAGAGGGCAGAGCGGATGCGCCAAGGGGAGGAAACTTATGTAAATAAATTCCAGGAACTGATTATAATAGACACATCTGTTCCAGGAAAAGTGATGAATACGTATGCTTTGACTGTATATAGCCTTTGTGAATTGTGCTAGAAGTTGCATGCACATTAGGTGGAGCTATCTCCTGCATGCCCGACGTTGCATTAGAGGATACCTTACTTAATAATCAAATTGGCATTGAGTATTGAGTCTGGCCTTTCACGGCATCAGTTTAATGTCGGATTTGACTGCTTGCTGTGAACAGGCAGTCAGGCTCGGTGCCATAACCCTTTATTAGTTACTGTGAAAAATGGGGAAGAATGGTTGGCTTTGCACCAGTAAACAATGCCAAATAAGCCAACCAGTGTATGGCCTAGAGAGGGCTGTGGAACCTTGGAGTGGGTACAAAAAATATGTGTGACCCTTTTTACCCATGTTACAATGCTGCTTGGGATTGCCTAGAATGGGACATTTAGAATACCGCTGATAAAACGGTTTTGTTAATATTAGGAGGGCAGAATCGCCTGGTTTTAGATTATCTTTTGGCTCAAGAGGATGGAGTCTGTGAGAGATTTAACTTAACCAATTGTTGTCTTCAGATTGATGAGGAGGCAATTTGGATATGGAGAAGTGGTGGAAAGACAATTGGTGGAACTTTGGAGGGTTAAAATGTATAATACTAGAGGGAGCCCTCCTGATGATGATAACACCTTGTCTCCTCCACTTATTTGTTAACAAACAGAAAAGCTGGGTCATGTTTAAAGCTCAAGCCAAATGTAGTAACAAAAAAAAAAAAAAAAGGGAAGATTGTGAAAAATGGGGAAGAACAGTTGGCTTGCCAGTAAACAATGCCAAATAAGGACATGTAATGCAACCCCTAAAGACCCTCATGATGGACTATGAGAGGGGGGAAGATAAAATACTAACGATTGTTTAAAATTTAGTGAATTGTTCATGTTTTGGTTCAGACATGGGATGGGTTCAATTTAGGGATAGAAAAATGATGGAAAGAAAAGTGGATAAAAAGTTCCAACCTCAAGCCAAAAAAAAAATTAGATCAGATATTACAGGAGGGAAATTGAATAGGCTATTGTCTGTGGTGCATAGGGCCAGACAGATAGGCCTTATTGTTCTGATGAGAGGGGGACAGATGGGCCTTATTGTTAACTGCTTTCACGCAAAAAGTAAGGGTTTTCGAAAATGTATAAAAGGGGAGGGGAGCCTGGACCAGGTGCACCTCTAGCTGATGTGATCGAGGCTCAGCCACAAGCCCAGCACTGTTTCCTTGCTTTGCAAAATTTAATACCTCATAATAATTTTTTCATAATAAACTTTTGTTTGAATTGATAAAAGAATTTACATTGTCTGTTTATGACAATTTGGGGACTTGTCCGGGATCACTCAACCCGCTGCGGCCTGTCTTGGTGAGCGAGATAAGAGGTGCACCCCATGCCCCTTGTGCGGCTTGCCTCGTTCCCCACAGCAGTGGGCAGTGGTTGCTCAAATCCCCGAGAGGAGGTTTTGCAAAGTAAGGAAAATTAAAAGATATTCCCTAAGAAAAATTAGAGGATACTCCCTTTTTACTAATATACTATGGTCTGTAATTCTTGTGCACGAAGACCCGGATAGGAAAATGGGCTGGTGAGTATTAACCGGTTTGGGAATTGGGCGTGAGCAGTCCTAGACTGCAAGACCCCTGTGTGGAGAGGTGAGCAATCATTTATTGTGAGACACTCTGGATACTGGAGGTGAATGGATGTGAGTGTGTGAGACTTGGACTGGCAGCCAGATCTGGGAAGCAAGTGCAGAGCCCTTTTAAGTGCGTTTCTAGTTGCCCGCGAGGGACCTAGCCGCTGAAGGGGCGAAGCGTGTGTGCAGTGGCTGTAAGACCCTCCAGGGAAATATTGGGCAGGGATATGATAAGATGGGCCCCGAGAAGGAAGGGAGTCATAAATTGCTGGCAGGGATTCCCCCAGACAGCCCACTGGGGGGGTGTGTTGAGGTCACAGAACCATAATTTGGACACTAAGGGAAAGGATTGTATGATAGAATGGACAAGGGAGGAAATTAGATTTTTGCGAGGTAGCTTAGAGGATGCTTATGCACGTGACCAGAGGCTGAGATTACAGCTGCTCCTTGGTTGTTAGGCCAGTGGGGAAAGTGGGTTTTCGAGTTTTACTGAGGAGGCTACTGATCTGGCAGGGGAAGTGGGGGATGAGGGGGTGGCAGAACCTGATCCTGCTCTTGATGAAAAATTCCAACCCCTAATTACAAGGGGGAGAATTCTGAAACCTCTGCTGTAGACTTTGCTGGGGTGGAGGAAATGGACTTCGAAAGCTGGATGCCTGGGACCAGGCTTAAAGGGGTTTATGTCTTGCCTGCCGAACAGCAGCCCTGCCAAACAAAGGGAACAGCAGAGGCTACTTCAATTCTTGTTGGTGATTTTACCAGCCCCCCCCCCCCAACGCCCAGGCTGAGAAAACTAGTAGAGCTACTTCTAGCCAAGCCAAAAAGCAGCCAGTGGGCTTATTTTAGACAGCTCACAGAAAACAAACAAGGGGATTTATTTGCCACTTCCCCTCCTCAGCAAATCTAGATGCTGCCCAGGACAGCCTGACCTGATGAGCCTCCCAAAATTTGAGAGGCACCCCTTATTTTCAGGGTTCATCCGTAACAGTGACAGGATGGTGATTTCTGGCATGGTTATGATGGCTCCCTGGGATATGCCCTCTTTGTATTGCTCCCATTTGTCTTTAGCATTGTTGGTGATACTTCTAGCCCTGGCAGCAGCTGCATGGGTGGCTGCTCAAAAAAAAAAAAGGGAAGTTGGAGAGACTTACGAAGGGTTGAAAACAGTGAATGAGGCATTGGAGACAGGTCTGGAGGCAGAGAGGGCAGCTCTGCTGATAGCACAGAAGGCACTGATTTAACTGAAAAGGGAAAAGGACATGAAGGTGTTCTCTGAGACCAGAGAAGACCATCTGGCATAGGGGCATCAGGGGCTCTACCTCCTGGGACAAGAACATCTACAGGAGCCCTTGATGAAAGTAGGACCCCAAGAGGAATAATATACCCTGTTGGTAGACACGGGGGTAGAAAAGACATGCCTAGTCCAGGTCCCCAAGATGATGAGATAAGGCTGGTCAGGGAAAAGGGGAAGGGATTTAAGGTGGTGGTTATTAAACAGATCAGAGTTCAGGGGGAAATCTGACAGGGAATAGGGGATGTTTTGTTAGTCCCAGAAGCAGAGTGTAACTTGTTGGGCTTTTATACATTTTGTGAAAACCGTTACATTTTGGCCCGAAAGAAGTTAACAATAAGGCCCATCCGACCCCAATAAGGCCCATCCATCCCCCCATCAGCGTGTGTCTTTCGAGAAGACCAGTCTGATGGGCAGAGGAAGGGGGAAGAAGGGGGGGTGAGCAGTGCCCACTGGTGAGCACTGGCCCTTCACTAAACCATGCACCATATACAAGCTGGCATCACCAAAGAAAGACATTTTTGGATCTCCACACCCCCCCCAAGCCAAAAATACCAATAGTCTGTTTATTCCCTTAATATTTGATCTAATTTTTGGCTTGAGGTTGGAACTTTTTATCCACTTTATGGAGTTAAATTTTTATCCACTAAATGGAATTAACTCCAGCTGGAGGCCAGTTACAAGTGGGGTTCCTCAGGGCTCGGTACTGGGTCCAGCTCTGTTCAATGTCTTTATCAATAACCTGGATGAAGGCATTGAGTGCACCCTTATCAAGTTTGTGGATGACACTAAGCTGAGTGGAAGTGTGGATCTGCTGGAGGGTAGGGAGGCTCTGCAAAGGGATCTGAATAGGCTGGACTGATGGGCTGAGACCAATGGCATGAGGTTTAACAAGGCCAAATGCCGGGTCCTGCACTTGGGGCATAACAACCCTATGCAGTGCTACAGACTAGGAGAAGTCTGGCTAGAAAGCTGCCTAGAGGAGAGGGACCTGGGGGTGTTGGTTAACAGCTGACTGAACATGAGCCAGCAATGTGCCCAGGTGGCCAAGCAGGCCAATGGCATCTTGGCTTGTATCAGAAACGGTGTGACCAGCAGGTCCAGGGAGGTTATTCTCCCTCTGTACTTGACACTGGTGAGACTGCACCTTGAGTACTGTGTTCAGTTCTGGACTCCTCATCACAAGAAGGATGTTGAGGCTCTGGAGTGTGTCCAGAGAAGAGCAACGAAGCTGGTGAGGGGGCTGGAGAACAAGTCTTATGAGGAGAGGCTGAGAGAGCTGGGGTTGTTTAGCCTGGAGAAGAGGAGGCTGAGGGGACACCTTAATGCTCTCTAGAACTACCTGAAAGGAGGTTGTGGAGAGGAGGGAGCTGGACTCTTCTCCCAAGTGACAGGGGACAGGACAAGGGGGAATGGCCTCAAGCTCTGCTAGGGGAGGTTCAGGCTGGACATCAGGAAAAAATTTTTCATAGAAAGGGTCATTCAGCACTGTAACAGGCTGCCCAGGGAGGTGGTTGAGTCACCTTTGCTGGAGGTGTTTAAGGGATGGGTGGATGAGGTGCTGAGGGGCATGGTTTAAGGAGTGTTAGGAATGGTTGGACTCGATGACCCAGTGGGTCCCTTCCAACCTAGCGATTCTATGATTCTATGATTCCCCCTCTAATATTTGATCTAATTTTTGGCTTGAGGTTGGAACTTTTAATAATTTTTTTTTTTCAATTCCACCACTTTTCTTTCTGCCATTTTTTTATACCTAAATTGAACTCATCCCATGTCTGAAGTAGAACATGAACAATCCACTAAATTTTAAACAGTTAGTGCCACATACTCCCCCTTCTGTTGCCAACATATAATCCAGGGCTAACCAATTCAGCAAATGGCCGTTCTCATGTAAATTGGGGTGCGATATCCCCATGATCCATGCTCAGCCCATGTGGCTGGGTCATAATACTGAATTATCCTCTCTGGGGGGCCACTCATTATCAAACTCCTTCTCCACCTGGAGACATCCCTGTATACTGGGGTCCCCAGCCTTTCCCCCCTATTAATCGGACAAGTCCCATGCCATCACTATAGGCCATGTTTCCACAGAACCAATATAACCCTTCAGAGACTTCCCACACAATCTCTTTGGGAAGGGTCAGGGTCCAGTTCTGCTTCTCTATAGATGAGTTTTTATTCACAATCTCTGAACCCCCACTTATCCCAACCATTTAAGTTTCCTTTTAAGGTGTTGCCAGCAGAACCTCCCTATGATAATTTCCACTGGCTATGCCTTTTTGGAGCCACTGATCTTTCCCAAAGAGATCTATTTCTTGGGATTCCCATGGCCATTGTTCCCCCATGTTTGTCCCACCACAAGCATAGCAATTGGTAACATTGAGTGCCTTTGCAATATTTTCTGGGCTACCGTTGGGATTTCAAACTTGGCCCCTGTTTTCAGTTTTTAGTGGAACAATAGTTCCATTTCAATTTGTAAACCAAATATCCAGCTGTTTCCCCAGTTTCCTCTTTCCCACTTCTTATTCCTTTACATTCGTAATGAGTGTAGTATGTCAGGGATTGGGTGACCTTCTGACCTGAATTTGTTTCAACTCTCACACCACTGATCACTGTAAGGAGGAGCGTAAATGTACAGTGACTCATCTCTCCACCCATCTCTTGGTCTGTTAGGTTGCATCTAACAGCCGAGGCATTGATCTTCTTGGTGGCAGAGATTTTTTGCCTGCAGGACTGCTCCTTGATGACAGAATCAGAGGTTATAGTTCTTTCTAGTGGTCCAGCTCTTTGAGCTTTCCCTTTTAATGGATTTCCACTTAAAGTGCTTTTTGCACCTTTCAGTGGTCTTTTCCCAATCCTTCTCCCAAATGTATTCCTCTTACACTCAAATTGAATGATATTGGCTCACCTTTGTTCAGCATTCCAGTTTTCCGATATGAAATGCAAAAACCACCTTTAGTGACAGGTATCGCATTCACACGATACCTAAGCTGGGTGCCAAATTTGAGTTCCTTTGCCTCCTTGAAGTTTTAAATTCCCAAATCCCCTCAGGTCCCCTTTCCCCTACCGCATTAAGGAACTCCCAGTTATTCAGTCCAAACCACTGTAATAATTTTGTTTCCGACAGCTCCGACAGCCTTCTCCTTTACTTCTTCCGTAGCGTGAATCTCATTGGATCCTGGGAAGCTTTGATTGTCCATTCAGGTTCTGGCTCATCCACTGGTCCCTTAACTCGTGAGGCATGAGTCCACTCTCGTTCCCTGATCTGTACAGCAGATTCTGTAGTCAGGAGACCCTGAAAGGGACCTTCCCATTCTGGCATTAGAGATTGTTCCTTCCACTCTTTTATCAATACTCAATCCCCTGGGTTTATTGAATGTATTTTAAACCCTTCTGCCGTAATTTGGCTAAAGTTTTTCCCAGGGATATTAAGTCTGAGTTCTGTTTGGAATGTCTGGGAGTTCTCTTTTTGGTGACAAAAATGGGAGTCCAAACAGCATCTCATAGGGTGATACCCCTACATCCACACAGGAATGTTTGTGGATCCTCATGAGGGCTAAAGGAAGACACTGTACCCATGACAAATGAGTCTCTATCATTAATTTTGTAAGGGTTTGCTTAATGGTTTGATTCATTTGTTCTACCCTGCCAGAACTCTGGGGGTGCCGGGGGGGTGTAAGTCCCACCTTATTCCTAACGATTGCATCGTCTGTTGTAACACCTTTGCCATGAAATATGTGCCCCTGTTTGAATCAATTTGCTCTACTATCCCATACCTAGGGATTATTTGTTCCAATAAAAACTTAGACACAGTAGTAGTCGTGGCTTTGGTTGTAGGGATAGCCTCGACCCACTGAGTACTACTAACAAATATTTATACTTGTGTATTTGATGTAGTTCAGTAAAATGTATCTGTATACTCTGAAAGGGTCATATTGCAAGAGTCCTTCCTCCCATTTCTCTTTTCCTCATTACCTTCTGATTTATCCTTTTACATGTTATGCATTTATCTGTAATTTGTTTAGCCAACCCATACACCCCTAAGCATCCATATTTTCTCAAAAAAATGTCACAAAGAGCCTGCGTTCCCCGATGGGTCTTTTCATGAATCTGACTTAATACTTCTCAGGCTATGGACTTGTTTAACGTCTGTCTCACATCTGGTAATTCCCATAACCCTCCTGAGCTTTTGTTTGCCCCCAGTTTTAGCAGTACTTTTTCTTCCTCTTCACTAAATATAGGGGATTCTGAAGGTTCAGGGTGCTGTTCTAATACTAGCAACAGCTTTTCTTTTCCCTCTGTTGCTGCCTCTCTGGCCTCTTGATCTGCCAGGTTATTGGCCCTTGTTTTCCACATTGTTCCCTTTTGATGTTCTCTTATGTGTACCACAGCAATTTCGGCTGGTCCCTTCAAGGGCTTTTAGTACTTCCTTGGTTAATTGTTCATGTACTAACCCTTTCCCTTTTGAATTCAACATCTCAACATAAGTTTTTCCTATGTGGTGCCTGATGCATTTTGGTGTAGATTCTTCTTGCTATTTGGTTCAGATAGATTTGACTTGCTTTGTAGTGCATGGAGTAGTTGGTTTTCTGAGGCCGTAACAGCTGAATGGTCCCATTGTCAATACAAATTGATCTTGACAATATTCAGTGGTTTGAAGGATGGGTGTTATCAAAGATTATTTGTACATGGACTTGTGTAGACAGGCAGGATCTTCTCTGGCTATCATACAGGTTTGTCAAGCAGAAGGCAGCTCTGACCTGAAAGCCAGATAGCTCATTTGGTCTGGTTTTGAACTAATAATGTCTGGGTTTTTTCTCAGGGACTGTGTTAATTCAGGGATGTCACTCCATTATCACTACTGTATAGTTTCCACACTGGTGTTGCCTCAGATCTTGAGAATCTTGCATCTGAAGAGTTCAAGTCTGCCTTCGCCTGCTTGTATATACAATTTTCCCTAGAACAGTTCCAATTTGAATCCTGCTTGGATAAGAATGGCATGACCTTAGCCAACAACTTAGCTTGTCCTGTAAATCCAAGGTCTTATTTGTGTGTTATTCGAATGTATTGGCTGAAATATTTTCTCATATGCAGTATCAGTACTGTTAAAACACTGCAGTTAACTGAGCTCGATCTGTAGCCTATTTGTTTTGTTTATCAATCGCCCTTCTCTAAACCTATGATTAATAACTCTGAGGGGATGCTCTGAAGACAGCAGGTTTATTCATGTTTCAGTAGATTACCTATTTGGATCGGATTTCTAGTAATGATGCATGAGAAGGAAAAAATGCAATTTTATTACTAAGCCATTCTACAACAAAAGCTTTCACTGTTATAAGATGTCTGATGGGGCAACTGTTTCTTTACGACTGATGATTCACATAATTTTTGGACCACTAATAGGGACCAGTCCTGCAAATTTTTCATCAAGGAAGCAGTGGACCATTTACCTCAAAATACTACTCTGAATCTTCTGCTTTACAATATTTCTGTATGAGCAAAAACCTGTGATGGATGCGCTTATAGCAGCAAAAAGGTACCTGACCAATGCAGTGTTAGAAAATCTGTGAAAGTCATGCCAGTAAAGCTTGTAAAGGGCAGAAAAAGTCTAAAATTTCTGATTTTTCAGGACTGTAAGAAGAAAATCCTATTTGTCATAAGTTGAAGCTGTATGGTATAATACTCTTTGAAAGGCAGTGAATAATTTCACTTCCAATTTCGGGGATTTTTCAGGGCAGCACTGCTTTTAAAGCTGAAGGTTTCTTTAATCTGTTGCTATAGGTTTTTTTAACTTTGTAACCACTCATTTCAGGCAGCCTGTGGGTTTGAACCTGTGACTATCCCACTAAGCTTAATTTCATTTTAAAATTCTCATGATCAAGGGTATATAGTTATGTATTAAGTGTGACACTAACTTTTCTTTCCCTCATAAGGTTTTTCCTAACAGCATGGAATTCCTTTAAAACTATTAATCAGAAAACTGATGAGTTCTTTTGCCTTTTCTCAGTAGTGGAAACAGATAGGAAATTTTTTTATCCTTGGCCTGAGTGTGTTTCATAGTCAAATGTTCCTTTAAAGCTGGGAAATTACATTAACATCAGAAAAAAGAAAAAGGAAAAATTTCTATCTTAAGCACTGCCATATATCTTTCCATGTGGAAATACAACAGTATGGTAAGGCAATGATTGTGGAGGGACCCTGTTGTGCTTGGCTGATGGAAAGCATATGATATAATATTTCAGCTCTGATTATGAATTTTCCCTCTTGTCTTTTCTGGCAAATATGGTTGTTCTAGTATATATTCAACTATTCTGTTTGTGCCTAGGAACAGAGTGTTCCTCCATCTTCAAAACTACCTATTAGATTAGGTCACACTTCAGAGAGAGCCCTAGAAGAAACAGAGAAGAGATATGAAAAAATTCCTCACTAATTGTCTGAACTATCTTTATAAAGTTTAAGAGGTTATGGAGGCTTGGATTTCAATGACCTTGTTCTGTTTTGAACTAAAGCAGAATTAATTTTCTAACTTTTCAGCTAAGCCTCATCTAAATAACTTCATCTAAGTAACTGCATGTTTTCATACAGTGTCTGTCTCTAGAAGTGATAACACTTAAAATTCACGATTATCACTAAAGTAGCAGGGAACTGGTATGCAGAAAGGCCATTGCTTATATTTGTTTCTATGGAAGCCAAGGTTACTCTGAAGTTGGTGGAATGCTGTAAGTCAAAGGGTTGAAAAAGGGTCGCACCTGCAGGGAGGGACAGACAAGACAGGTGACCCCAAACTGACCAACAGATTATTCCATCCCATATATGTCATACTTGGTATAAACCTGAGAGATCACGAGGGTCAGTCTCTCTTCTTTGATAGCTGGCATCTAATATGGACCTCTTCTGTCCTTTTGCCCCTATCCTGGATCCGTGTGTTCCTGAATCTAGTTCACTGAGTCCAGCCTGGGACTTTTCCCTGTGCTTGCTTTGCAGCATCAGTGGTGACATATAGTCATCAAGGGGCTTGATTTTGTATATTTGTACATATTTTTTTATTAATAGTATTTTCATTATTATTATTATTGTTTCATTAAAGCTGTTTTAGTTTCCAACCCACAAATCTCTTTCTCTCATTTCCCTTTCCCCTTTCCCTGTGCATATGTGGGATTGAGTTCAAAGGTGCTCATGTTGAGCTGCTGATCAAGCTGGGGGTTGGGGCTAAACTTTGACAAGCCTTAATAAAGACTTTAGGATACTGAAATTCCAGGAGAAGGAATCTCTCTCCATTTTGAAATGGTAGCTGCTTCAAAGAAAAACAGTGCTGATCCTCAGGCAATTTTTGTGCCTCTTCAGTAATGCTGAGCTGCAGTTGGCTTGGTCTCAGGACTCCTTCCTAGCCTTGGAGGGGACTGCATGGAAAGTATTGCATTTCAGAATTTATTATTTATTGTTTAACTTCCTCAGTGCACTCTTCAGGGCATGATGCTGCAGAAGTGTTAGCAAAACCTGAGTTCCTATAATCCTTCTCTCCTGTGCTTGGCCAGGCATATCTAGGACTACACAGAGAGCTTCACATCTCCAGGGCCTTAATTTGTGTGGAATCCAGTGAAATGCTTTAGATACATGTGTAATCAGAGATTATAGCAAAAAGTAGTAGTTCTATTTGTTTCAGTATCAGGTCAGTGTACAATACAGTTTCTGAGTGAGGCTGTTGCTTGTGGCTTCTGAGGAAAAAGGCATAAATCTCTGGCTCTTGGCAGTTTTGAAATAAGAAGCCCACACAGGGAAATTTGTCTGTAATCATAAGCAGTTTAATGACTGGCTTCTATTCTGAAGATGGAGGGAGGGTTTGTCTCCTAAAACATATAATTATTATATCTAGAGCTATTATCTCTAATGAAACTGTGGGCATTTGCAGTGTCCAATCCTTTTTTAAAAACCTATTAGGCTTTTGACCTCTATGATTTCTATCTGCACAAAATCCCTTAGAGTAAAATTAACCCTTTACAAAGTTCCCTGCACATATACCACTGAGGGTATTTCTATATCACAGGCTTTCTGCATTGTGATGTCCAAATGGTTAGCAACCTGACTGTGTTTGCCAGTGTGGCTGAAAGGAAGTTGTGGTTGCATATTTGGGCAAGGTTGTAACCTGCCAGCTTTGCAGTTTGGTTGTAGTACAGCTGGAAATATAGGGCTGAAATACTGAGTTGTTCGTTACATTCCTAAAACTAGCTGTGTCTCTATCTCTCTTATTCCTTTCTTTTTCTTGCCTCGCCATATCTCCTTCTTGCCTGTTGTCCGCAAAGCTGAAAATCCCAAGTAGTGCAAACTAATTCCAACTCACACACGGTAGACACAAAATAAATATTGCATATTCTGTCATAAAGTGGAATCTGAATTGTGCTTCCAGGCAGTGACTTGTGAGCATCACCTGATGTGACTTGGAAGTGGCACGCAGAGCATTCATCAGATTGTTTATCTGCCCTGCTGCAGTGCCATTGTTGACACCTGTACATACTGGTTGAAAGTACTGGACATCATCCTCATTGCTGTGCTATTCTAGACTGAATACTTTCTCTTACTTCAGAAATGTTGAGCAGAGCAGAGTTGGCAACATCTCTGGAAATGTAATTTGTGACATTAATAACAAAATGGCATCATCATCTTGCTTTCCCAGCAAGTGCATGCTCTGTTAGTGTGCTCCATCTGCTGAGTGTATAAGTCTATTGCTGTTAGTATTTTAATGTTTTTCTCTGTAGTCAGGGTACCACTTCACAACAAGAGCAAAACAAGGTAGCAAGATTTTCTAACAGTAAAAATGGATGCTTCTATGTTGATAACAATAGCCCTCGGAAGCAGTAGGATCTCATCTTGTCCCTGCTCATAAGCACCATATCTTTTCAGTAGCCTGTGCATGCACCTTTACAGCATTTTTAACATTGATGTATTTTAATTTGCTTTGTTTCCTTGAGGGTTATCTCTCTGTGAATTACTCCTGAATTACTTTGTCTGAACTTGCAATTTCTCCTTGATCTCAGGATTTAATAAAGCAGTCTCCCTTTCCTTTTTACTGTCTTCTGTGGGAGGAAACAAAATTCTGAAAAATTCAGAGATGTCACCTAAAGGAGTTTATAAACTTTTCTGTCCATCTCCTGCTGGCCCACTGCTGTCTGGTGATGGTGACAGTGGTAAATAAAGGATGAAGTCATATTTCTATAAGCGTAGACACAGTAAAGAGTAAAAGTACAAGAAGAAACATATACAAGTTTAGCAAACTTTCACAATTCTGATAAAAACAAACTCTTTCATGAGAAATTGGGAGGTGAGTTTATTTTGGGGCTCAGGGTGCTGGTAGCTCCTTATGACCACCGACTCTTCTCCATCAAGTGCATAATTGAATGGCAGAGAAACATTTTATCTTTCCTATTCCCTTTTCTCCCAGGGAATCCCACGAATATATCTGGTTTGGGAGTTCTAGTCTATCAGTGGGAAAACTGGAGTATGGCACAGTCACTGTGTTAGAGTCCAGATTTAGTAGTGGTGTGTTTTAAACAGAATGAGTTCCTCAGAGCTTGGGGAAAGCACTTTCTAAGTGGGAATGTCAAGTAAACTGATAATAAGTTATGACAGAATTACAGAGATCGCAAGTTGTACCAGAAATGGAGAAGTCCTGCAATGTAACTTCTTACCCATTATAGAATCACAGAATCATACAATAGTTAGAGTTGGAAGGGACCTTAAAGATCATATAGGTCCAACCCCCCCGCCATGGGCAGGGACATCCCACTAAATTAGGCTGCCCAAGGCCCTATCCAACCTGGCCTTGAACACCTCCAGGGATGGAGCATCCACAACCTCCCTGGGCAACCTGTTCCACTGTCTCACCACTTTCATGGTGAAGAAATTCTTCCTTATGTCTAGCCTAAATCTGCCTCTCTCCAGTTGACAGCCATTTCCCCCTTGTCCTATCACTACAAGCCTTTATGAACAGTCCCTCTCCAGCTTTCTTGTAGGCCCCCTTTCAGGTACTGGAAGATCGCTATATGGTCTCCTCTGAGCCTTCTCTTCTCCAGGCTGAACAAGCCCAACTCTCTCAGCCTGTCCTCATGTGGGAGGTCCTCCAGCCCTCTGATCATCCTTGTAGCCCACCTCTGGACCCATTCTAACAGCTCCATATCCTTCATACGTTGAGGATTCCAGAACTGGACACAATACTCCAGGTGAGTTCTCACAAGAGAGGAATAGAGGGGCAGAATCACTTCCCTCGACCTGCTGACCACGCTTCTTTGGATGCAGCCCAGGATATGGTTGGCCTTCTGGGCTGCAAGCGCACATTGCCAGCTCATGTCGAGCTTCTCATTGACCAATACCCCCAAGTCCATCTCTGCAGGGCTGCTCTCGATCACATCATCTCCCATCCTGTACTGAAATCAGAGATTCCTCCGACCCAGGTGTAGGACCTTGCACTTGGCCTTGTTGAAACTCATGAGGTTCTCAGAGGCCCACTTGTTCGGTCTGTCCAGGTCCTTCTGGATGACATCCCGTCCTTCCAGTGTGGCAACTGCACCACTCAGCTTGGTGTCATCTGCAAACTTGCTGAGGGTGCACTCAATCTCGCTGTCTATATCATTGATGAAGATATTAAACAGCATTGGTCCCAGTACAGACCCCTGAGGGACACCACTTGTTACGGATCTCCATCTGGACTTTGAACCATTGACCACTGCTCTCTGAATATGATCATCCAACCAGTTTCTTATCCACCGTACTGTCCATTCATCAAATCCATATCTCTCCAATTTAGAGAGAAGGATGTTGTGGAGGACCATGTCAAAGGCTTTACAGAAGTCCAGATAGATCACATCCATTGGATTTCCCACATCCACTGCTGCAGTCACCCCATCATAGAAAGCCACTAAGTTGGTCATATAGGACTTGCCCCTGGTGAAGCCATGCTGGCTGTCATTAATCACCTCCCTGTCCTCCATGTACTTTAGCATAGCTTCTAAGAGGATCTGTTTCATAATCTTCCCAGGCACAGAGGTGAGGCTGGCAGGTCAGTAGTTCCCAGGGTCATCTTTTCTACTCTTTTTAAAAATGGGCACAATGTTGCCCTTCTTCCAGTCACCAAGGACTTCTCCTGATTACCATGACTTCAAATATAATGGAGAGTGGCTTGGCAACCACATTGGCCAATTCCCTCAGGACTCTGGGATGCAGCTCATCAAGTCTCATAGTCTTTTACATGTTCAGGTTCCTCAGGTGTTCACGAACACTTATGGGAACTGAGCGCTCTTGTGCTTTATGGAAAGCATTCTTAAATATTTGCCAGCTCTGTTTCACTCCCTTGTCCCCGAGGACCATATCCCAGAGGGTCCTACCGAGTAACTCCTTGAAGAGCTGGAAATCTGCTTTCCTGAAATTTTTGGGTCATGACTATACTCCTCACTTGCCCTATATCCCTCAGGACCTTGGACTCCACTCCATGATCACTGCAGCCCAGGCTGCCTCCGATCCTAATGTCACTGATGAGCTCACTTGTATTAGTGACCATCAGGTCCAGTATTATATCCCCTTGGGTGAGGGTCTCTATCAGCTGGACTATGAAATTATCTTCGATGCACTCCAGGAGTCTCCTGGACTGCCTACAGCTTGCTGTGCTACTTTTCCAGAATATGTTGGGATGGTTGAAGTTCCTGAGTAGGATGAGAGCTTGTGAGCATGAAGCTTCCTGTAGTTGGAGGAAGAAGACTTCCTCGGTTGGCTCTCCTTGATCGGGTCACCTGTAGTATACACCAACCAAAAGGTTCCCGTTGGTTCCTCTGTCTTTAATTCTGACCCACAAACTTTCAACCTGTTCATGGCTGCTCTTCAACGACAGCTCTTCACATTCTATCCCTTTCCTGAGATAGAGGGCAACGCTTCTACCCCTCCTTCCCAGTCTGTCCCTTCTGAACAGCCTGTAACCGTTGATAGCCACACTCCAGTCATGGGATTCATCCCACCAAGTTTCCATGACGGCAGCTAGATCATAGCTTTCTAGTAGCATGGTAGCTTCCAGCTCCTCCTGCTTGTTACCCAAGCTTTGTGTATTTGTATAGAGGCACTTCAGCTGGGCTGTTGGTCACATCACCTTCCTAGTGGACTCTTTATTACCTATAAGGTGTTTTGAAGAAGTATCTTCCCACCACTTGTTACAGGCTAGCCCGATGTTGTTGTGTGTCCCCCCGCCCCGCCCCTTCACATCTAGTTTAAAGTCCTATCTAGGAGTCCTGCAACCTCCTGGGCAAAGACCCTCCTCCCTCTCTGAGAAAGTTGGCTCCCATCTGATACCTGTAGTCCTGGTGCTGTGTAGGCCATCCCATTACTGAAAAACCCAAAGTTGTTGTGGTGACATCAGCCACGGAGCCATGTATTAATTGACTGGACCTGCCTGCGCTTTGCAATGTCACCACCCATAACTGGAAGGAGGGAAGAAAAAAAATCACTTGGGCCCCAGATTCCCTCACTATCCATCCCAAGGCCCTAAAATCTCTTTTAATCCCCCTTGGGCTTTGTACTGCTGCATCATCCCCTCCCACATGGAGCAGAAGTAACAGGTAATAGTCTGTAGGCCTCACCAGGTTGGGATGTTTCCTGGCAACATCCCTTACCCAGGCTCCTGGGAGGCAGCAGACTTCCCTGTGAGTGGGGTCTGCTTGACATATCGGACCCTCTGTCCCCTTCAGTAGAGAGTCTCCTACAACTATGACTCTCCTATCTGTCCTCGTGGCTGTTGTGGCAATATGGCGTGTGTGCCGTTTCGGTCTCTGATGTTTGTGCATCTTCTTCCACATTTTCCTCCAGTCTGTCCTCCACATCGGCCTCAAATCTGTTGCAGAGCAACACCTGAGGAGGTGTGGCCAAGGAGGGGATTGGTTTTCTGCCCTGTCGGTGGACTCGCTTCCACTCACTACTTCCTTTTGAGCCCTTGCCTACAACCTGAGGGAGGGGAAAGATACCAGATCCCTTTGATCCTGGGCTTTTTCCTATGGCTGTCTGCTCCTGTATCCTAGAGCTCAGGGTGTGGTTCCACCAGTCTATCTCTAGTTCACACTCCCTGATGCTCCTCAGCCTTTCTACTTCCACTTTCAGCTCTGCCATCAGGCTGAGGAGGTAGTCCACAAGCTGGTGGCACTTCGTGCAGCCTGAAACTGGACAGCTGTGTGCTTTCCTGGGAGCTCAGTCTGGAGCCTTGTTAAAAATTGTGAATCAACTCCACACACAAAAGAATACATTTTCAAATGGTGATTTATTTATTATTAAGTAAAATACATTTGTATGCAAGAAAATAAGAGTTCGGGTACATCTTTAAGATGCATGCCTCTGGGCAGAAGTCCAGAATGCTTATCACATAATCATAGAATCACTAGGTTGGAAAGGACCAACTGGATCATCCAACCATTCCTAACAATCCCTAAACCATGCCCTTCAGCACCTCATCCACCCATCCCTTAAACACCTCCAGCAAAGGTGACTCAGCCACCTCCCTGGGCAGCCTGTTACAGTGCCCAATGACCCTTTCCGTGAAAATTTTTTCCTGATGTCCAGCCTGAACCTCCCCTGGTGGAGCTTCAGGCCATTCCTTCTTGTCCTGTCCCCTGTCACTTGGGAGAAGAGCCCAGCTCCCTCCTCTCCACAACCTCCTTTCAGGTAGTTCTAGAGAGCAATAAGGTGTTCCCTCGGCCTCCTCTTCGCCAGGCTAAACAACTCCAGCTCTCTCAGCTGCTTCTCATAAGACTTGATCTCCAGCCCCCTCACCACCTTCGTTGCGCTTCTCTGGACATGCTTCAGACC
This sequence comes from Cuculus canorus, assembly GCF_017976375.1. Classification (NCBI taxonomy): domain Eukaryota; kingdom Metazoa; phylum Chordata; class Aves; order Cuculiformes; family Cuculidae; genus Cuculus; species Cuculus canorus. The sequence goes on from NC_071440.1 coordinate 16,420,155, forward strand.
CTCAACATCCTACGCTTCAGAGCCTCAACATCCTTCTTGTGGTGAGGGGCCCAGAACTGAACACAGTACTCAAGGTGCGGTCTCACCAGTGCCAAGTACAGAGGGAGAATAACTTCCCTGGAACTGCTGGCCACGCTGTCATTGGCCTTCTTGGCCACCTGGGCACACTGCTGGCTCATGTTCAGTTGGCTGTCAACTAACACCCCCAGGTCCCTCTCCTCTAGGCAGCTTTTTAGCCAGACTTCTCCTAGTCTGTAGCACTGCATAGGGTTGTTATGCCCCAAGTGCAGGACCCGGCATTTGGCCTTGTTAAACCTCATGCCATTGGTCTCAGCCCATCAGTCCAGCCTATTCAGATCCCTTTGCAGAGCCTCCCTACCCTCCAGCAGATCCACGCTTCCACACAGCTTAGTGTCATCCGCAAACTTGCTGAGGGTGCACTCAATGCCTTCATCCAGGTTATTGATAAAGACATTGAACAGGGCTGGACCCAGTACCGAGCCCTGAGGAACCCCACTTGTAACTGGCCTCCAGCTGGAGTTAACCCCGTTTACCACCACTCTCTGGGCCCGGCCATCCAACAAGTTTGCAACCCAGGAGAGTGTGCGCCTGTCCAGTCCAGAGGCTGAAAGTTTCTGAAGCAGAATGCTGTGAGAAACTGTGCCAAAGGCTTTACTGAAGTCCAAGAAGACTACATCCACAGCCTTTCCCTCATCCAGTAGTCAAGTCGCTTTGTCATAGAAGGCCATCAGGTTAGTTTGGCAAGACCCGCCTTTCATGAACCCGTGTTGACTGGGCCTGATTACCCAGTTCTCTTACAGGTGCTTCATGATAGCACTCAAGATTACCTGTTCCATGACTTTCCCTGGCACTGAGGTCAGACTGACAGGCCTGTAGTTCCCTGGATCCTCCCTGCAACCCTTCTTGTAGATGGGCACAGCATCAGCCAGCCTCCAGTCCAGTGGAACTTCCCCAGTCAGCCAGGACTGCTGGAAGATGATGGAAAGGGGTTTGGAAAGGACATCTGCCAGCTCCTTCAATACTCTTGGGTGGATCCCATCTGGCCCCATAGACTTGTGGGTGTCTAGCTGGGCAAGCAAGTCACTAACCATCTCCTCTTGGATCATGGGAGCCTCATTCTGCTCTTTTAACTCCTGGGTTTGTACACAGGGGGAACAACTTTCCTTACTATTAAAGACTGTGGCAAAGAAGGCATTAAGTAACTCAGCCTTGTCCTCATCCCTTGTCACTATTGTTCCTTCTGCATCCAGTAGGGACTGAATATTCTCCCTAGTCCTCCTTTTCTTGTTAATGTATTTGCAAAAAAGATTTTTTTATTATCTTTCACAGACTTAGCCAATTTGATTTCTTGTTGGGCCTTGGCCCTCCTGATTTTTTCCCTGCACAATCTCACTTCCTCTCTGTAGTCCACCCAAGATGCCTGTTCCTTCTTCCAAAGCTCATAGTCATTCCTCTTCTTTTTGATATCTCTCAAGATCTCCCTACTCAACCAAGCTGATTTTTTCCCCTGCCGGCTCCTTTTCCGGAACATGGGGATGGCTTGCTCCTGAGCTGCTAGGATTTAATTTTTGAAGAGCGCCCAGCCCTTGTGGGCTCCTTTGCCCTTAAGGGCTGTCTCCCATGGGACTATGCTAACCAGCCTTCTGAACAGTCCAAAGTCTGCCCTCTGGAAGTTTAATGTGACTGTTTTGCTAATCCCCTTATTCATCTCACCTAGAACTGAAAACCCTATCATCTCATGATCGCTTTGTCTCAGGCATCCTCCAGTCATCACATCCCCCACAAGGCCTTCTCTGTTCACAAACAGCAGGCCAAGGAGGGCACCCTCCCTTGTCGGCTCACTCACCAGTTGTGTGAGGAAGTTGTCTTCCACGCACTCCAGGAACCTCCTAGACTGCTTCCTTTCTGCTGTATTGTACTTCCAGCAGATATACGGAAGACTGAAGTCTCCCATGAGGAGAAGAGGTAGAGATCTAGAGACTATCCCCAGCTGTTTATAGAAGAGCTCATCAGCTGCTTCTTCTTGGCTGGGTGGTCTGTAACAGACTCCCATCACATTATCTGCCTTCTTGTGGGCTCCTCTGTTTTTAACCCATAAGCACTCAGTCCCTTCCTCACCCTAGTTGAGCTCTAGGGTATCAAAGCACTCTTTAACATAGAGGGCTGCCCTGCCTCCTCTCCTACCCTTCCTGTCCCACCTGAAGACTTTATACCCCACCATGGCTGCAGTCCACTTATACGAGTCATCCCACCACATTTCCATGATGGCAACGACATCGTAGTCATCTTGCCTTACGACAGCTTCCAACTCCTCCTTCTTATTGCCCATACTGCGTGCATTGGTGTAAATGCACTTCAGCTGGGCTGGCAAACCTTCAGCCCTCATAAAGGGAATAGAGTTCATTCCCAATTGACTGGTCCTTGGAATAATTAATGCCACAGTGTGAGTTTTGTCCTTACTGTCCCCAGGTGTAATTGCCCCCACTTGCTCTGTGGTGGTGTACTGTCAGTCCTCTCCAGCACACCATCTCTCAGTCACTGGAGTCCCACTTCCTGGCTCACTCCCGACTAGCCTGGTCTCGTCCCCCTCCCCCTTCACATCTAGTTTAAAGCTCTGTTTAAGAGCATCCTGTTTTCTTGGTTTCTTTCCCTACTAGTAACAACTAGAATGCTTTTTAAAGAGGAAAGAAATTAAAACAGAGATACAAGAAGGAAGGAAGATGATTTGGATGGGTGGCAAAGTCATCTGTGCATTGGTTTAATCTATGTCAGATGTTGTAGTTTTGGCTCTGCCCCTTCTACCTTACAGGGTCTTGAGCAAGTCATTCTATCTCTGGATGTCTTAAGTTGCCCATGGCTTGGGGGCAGAGCTTTCTACAGATAGATCCGTGTTGTGGGCATTGAGTCACCTCAGAGGCCAGGGGCATGGGAGTTCATTTACCAGAGGACTGAGCTCAGCGCAACCACGAGGCTACAAAGACAGAGGAAGGCTGAGGTGAACCCTGGCACATGGCAATGGAGGAGGCTGTGATGTATTTCCTATGGCCATATATATATATATATACACACACACACATGCTCTTCTGCATCATTATGTAAACTTATGGTGCCTCATTTTGATATTGAGCAGGAGTCAGAAGGAGAGAGAAACACATCCAATGGCTGATTTACCTGTCTGTCTGCCTTAAAAAGCAATGAAACATTTCTGTCATCTGTTGGCTATAGCAGGAGTCTGCTGAACAGCTCTTCTATCACCGAGAGAGCTGACGTTCAATCAAATGAATTTTACACACGACAAACGTTCTGAGCAGGCCCATAGCAAGAGCCAGTGTACATTTCCTCCAGAAGGGAAGCTGGATTTAATTTTTTCAAAATTTCATTTCAGAAAAAGCACAATATATATCCTCAATTAGATGTAGATATAATTAATGCTGTCAAGACTGAGCATTAATCTGACTTTTTATTTGTCACTTTTAATAAATATGTTTTGTTTTCACTCTGTATAATGTGACACACAGAAAATTTAGTTTCTATTATATGCATTAAACAGAGTGAAGTCCCACAGGTAAAGCAATCTAGTGTCAGAACTCTGGAAGCTGGACATGTAAAAAGAGGACATTTGAATTATGAACTTTAGGAGCTGTGTACAGTTTTATGCAATTTTTTTGTCAGAAGGTAGTCTGATAATCTGGTATATTCTTTATGGTTTAAATATTTGAATGAATGGACATTGCATTACTATTTTATGCTAAGAATTTTCTGTGTAAAGAAAAAATAAGGCTTGTAGTTCTCCTTAATCTACATGTTGGATGTTCATTGATCCCAGGGAAACCATTAAAGCAGGATTTGAAGAGTACAAATGAGGAAATATGATAAAGCAGAGTTGAAGGCACAAACTCTTATAAAAAGCCTCTGAGAATGAGTAAGTAACCCTAAACATTAACTAGATTTGAGGTGGAGGTTCCAATTAGTGATTGAGGACCTAAGAATTGATCCTAAGAGTATGCAGAATATTAAACAATACAAAGCAATTTTAGAGATATGACATGTTGTTTTATGCCTATATAATACTTTAATCCTCAGACCTCCTATTCTAAAACCATCAGCTGTGGTTAATCAGGAATGCTTACAGCGGGGACTGGCATGGCCAGTTCAATCCTTTTTTCCAGTCAAATTTTGCTCTCAACTACACTACTGTCCTATATACTTGTGAAGGTAGGATTTGGTACACCATTTGGAGCCTCCTTTCACTGCAAGCCATATGAAAAATTGTGTTTGACATAAATAGTAAGACTCACTTGCTATATAAGATAGTTAGCTTTCCCTCTGGACATTCATAGAATCACAGAATCACAGAATGTTCAGGGTTGGAAGGGATCTCTGGAGATCATCCAGCCCACCTCCCCTGCTAAAGCAGGTTCACCTGGAGCAGGTTGCACAGGAATTTGTCCAGGCAGGTTTTGAATATCTCCAGAGAAGGAGACTCCACAACCTCCCTGGGCAGCCTGTTCTAGTACTCTGTCACTCTCACAGTAAAGAAGCTTTTCCTCATGTTCAGATGGAACTTCTTGTATTCAAGTTTGTACCCATTGCCCCTTGTCCTGTCACTGGGCACCACTGAGTCTGGCCCAATCTTGACACCTGCCCCTTAGTTATTTATAAGCATTGATAAAGTCCCCTCTCGGTCTTTTCTCCAGGTTAAACAGACCCAGGTCTCTCAGGCTTTCCTCGCAAGAGAGATGCTCCAGTCCCCTAATCATCTTTGTGGCCATCTGCTGGACTCTCTCCAGTAGTTCCTTTTTTTTCTTGACCTGGGGAGCCCAGAACTGGACACAGTACCCCAGATAGGGTCTCACTAGGGCAGAGTAGAGGGGGAGGAGAACCTCCCTTGACCTGCTGGCCATACTCTTCATGATGCACCCCAGGATACCATTGGCCTTCTTGGCCACGAGAGCAGTTGCTGGTTCATCATCAACTTGTTGTCTACCAGAAGTCCCAGGTCCTTCTCCACAGAACTGCTTTCCAACAGGTCAACCCCTAATCTGTACTGGTGCATGGGGTTATTCCTCCTGAGTTGCAGAACCCTACACTTTCCTTTGTTGAACTTCATTAGGTTCCTTTGCACCCTTTCCAGCCTGTCCAGGTCTTGCTGAATGGCAGCACAGTCTTTTGGTGTATCAGCCACTCTTCCCAGTTCTGTATCATCAGCAAACTTGCTAAGGATACACTCTGTTCCCTCATCCAGGTAATTGATTCATATGTTGAACAAGACTCGTCCCAGTATGACCCCTGGAGAACACTGCTGGCCACAGGCTTCCAACTAGACTCTGCACCGCCAATGACAGTCCTCTGAGCTCTGCTATCCAGCCAGTTCTCAATCCATCTCACTGTACAGGCATCTAACCCACACTTCCTAAGCTTACCTATGAGGATGTTGTGAAAGACAGTGTCAGAAGCCTTGCTAAAGTCCAGGTAGACAACATCCACCTCTCTCCCCTCATTTACCCAGCCAACCATGCCATCATAGAAGGCTATCAGATTGGTCAAGCATGATTTCCTCTTGGTAAACCCACGTTAACTATGCCTGATAATCTTCTTTTCTTCCAGATGCTTGGAGATGACATCCAGGATGATCTGTTCCATCACCTTTCCGGGGATGGAGCTGAGACTGACTGGCTGACTGGCCCAGGTCCTCCTTCTTGCCCTTTTTGAAGGCTGGAGTGGTATTAGCTTTTTGCCAGTCCTCAGACACCTCTCCTATTCTCCATGATCTTTCAAAGATGATGGAGAGCGGTTTAGCAATAACATCTACAGATCCCTCAGCACTCGTGGGTGCATCACATCAGGGCCCATGGATTTGTGGGTGTCCAGTTTGCCTAGATGTTCTCTAACCAGATCACTCGACCAAGGGACAATCTTCCTTTCTCCAGACTTTCTTTCCTCCAGGGCCTGGGATTCCTGAGGACCAGCCTTAGCAGTGAAGACTGAAGAGAAGGCGACATTCAGCAACTCTGCCTTCTCTGCAACCTCCACCACAAGGGCATCCACCTCATTTGGCATCAGGCTTACATTTTCCCTAGTCTTCCTTTTGCTGCTGATGCACTTGAAGAATCCCTTCTTGTTGTCCTTGACATCCTTTGCCAGGTTTAATTCCAAGTGTGCCTTAGCCTTCCTTGTTGCATCCCTACATACTCTGACAACATTCCTATATTCCTCCCAAGTGGCCAGTCCCTTTTTCCACTCTCTGTAAACTTCTTTCTTCCAGTTGAGTTTTTCCAGAAGCTCCTTACTCATCCATGCAGGCTTACTGCCTCCTGCGCTTGATTTTTTACTCGTAGGGATGCACCAGTCATGAGCCTGGAGGAAGAAACACTTGAAGATTGCCCAGCTCTCTTGGACCCCCCTACCTTCTAGAGCCCTATCCCACAGGATTCCTTCAAGGAAGCTGAAGGAAGGAAAAAAACCATTAAGAATAATAAGAATCAAATCTTGGTCAGCTTGCAGTAAGAAAGAATGTGATTGTAACAGGAGTTTAGCTTGTTTACTAGTTGAAACAAGGACATTCCCCCAGCAGGAACAAAGGACAGACCTGAGCTCACCAAGATGACACAATGAGGAAGGAGATAAGATAAAGAGCATCAGGGGACTCTGAAGACACAAAGGAACTGTGATGTACATTTGAGAGTGGGTGATAAGATATGATAATGAGTTCTATGTATGTTTAACCAATATTTCCAGAATATGCAACCAGTGTTTCTGAGAATCTATATGAATATGTATGTTTAACCAGTATAAAAGTCCTATAACCAGCCTCAATGAACACACACATTAGGTGAAATGATTCCCTGTGTGTCTGGCATCGTATTTTATATTAAAGTAATGACTGCTTAATAATCAAATTTGCATTGATTATTGATTTTTGCCTTTTTCACGGCATCAATTTTGGCGACCCAGGTGGGACAACCTCTGCTCGACTGCATGACCTGGTGAGTACAAGGACCCCCTTGGGTACCCCCGGGATCTTTTCTCAGTGGGGCTCCTTCCTCTGACCAGATCGCTGTGGGAGCAGACAAAGACTATCTCCTGAAAAGGTATTCTTTAAGTTCTTGTTCTTGGAAGACTTTATAAGTCATGAAGGAGATGTCCCACACAGAGCATTGTACGACTGGTTGCAGTCCCCTTTGTGTATTCTTGTGGTAGTTATGTACAATTGTACCTGGATTCTTGTGGAAGCCTAGGTTTTGGTGACAGGGGTTAAAGTTCCCACTGTCTTGGTTTTGGTATGGGGGTTTGCGTCCCCCTCGTCTTGGTTGGTACGGGGGTCTGGGTCCCCACTGATAATTGGTATAGGAATTGTGCACCGTTTTGGTCTTGAACTCAGAAAGTATAATAAGGAACTGAATATTGATAATAACTGATTTTAACTTTGGTATACTTTATAACTCTGTGTGTGTGTGTGTGTGTGCGCCTGAGATGTAGCTATGGAGCAAGTGCAGAGTTTTTATCCATGGTCCTGTTAGGGGTGCGGCCAGAGACGAATGAAGTGAGTGTAAGTTTTGTCTTAGAATTTTTATGACTTTGTTGTTAATCTAATAGCTGTTGCATGGACAGTGTGTGAAGAACAGAAACTGGTAAATTATGTCAAGAAGTTAGGCTATTCTGACAAAAGACTGTGACCACCACAAATACTTTTAATGTCGAGACTGCAGCTGTGTGTGTGTGAATGCCCCCTCCCTTCTCCTCCCTGGATGTGAAGGGGTTTTTTTCTCCTCTAGGTCCACAAGAATTAACCCTATTATCTCTGTAGGGGCATGCCAAGTTGCCAGCAGTTATATTCGAATTGCCAACTATCAATTTATTCAAAATTTGGTGTGTGGTTATTTCTGGAGGTACTTTTATTGTCGTGTATGTGTAATTGGGGAACAGTACACACAGGTTGTGTGTGTGTGTGTGTGTGATGTGTATTAATAATGTAAGAAATGCTGAACACCTGCCTAATTGGCAGAGACAAAACTTAATGTAATTTAATAGGAAGCATGATCAGTGGTAGAGAATGTATTTGAAGAGAAGAAGAGAAAAGAAAGATTTAAAATGCATGGGAAGAGAAAAAAAAAGATTTAAAGTTAATATGTTTATACCGAGTGTGTAAGTAGCAGTGGTCATTGGATATGTGTAAAAGGTTTAAGCAACAAAGGCACGTACTTCTGATTTGTAAACTTTTTAAAACTCCGATCATCTTCTTAGACCATTGGTGAAATGCAATAGGCTAGTATCCAGCTGCAATAAATTTGCTAGCTGTTCCTCTGGTAATTTAATTGCTTTGACTATTTATTTTCTAGCTTGAACCATCCAAGCACTGATATGAGAACTATAAAATTAACACCTGGTTTATTTTTCAAGAAATGTATGGAAGATTGTTCAGTGTTCAACAGTTGGTGTGTGTGAGGAGGTGGACTGTTTGGTTGACCCTAACCTGGGGAAAAACCTCTGAATATTGTTGAGAAAGTTGTTTTAAAACAGATGTGTGATCTTACAAGAAAAGGGTTGGTATTTTCACAGTAAATTGATTTAGCAGTTCTCTGTATTCCGGTGTCCCTTATCAGATCAGCAACTGCTGGGCTCTGGCACAGACAATTGGGAGTGGGACAGAGACAATACCCTTTGAGATTAAAAGACTGCAAAGGAATAGAAAGATCAGCTGATAACTTTATAAGACATGGAACTATTAGTGGAATTCAAATCTGAATATAATACCTCATACTACTAGTGAAAAAGCTTGATGGAACTTGCTCAGTAGTACAGCATCTGAGAGAAACAAATAAGACTGTCAGGGATTTGCATCCTGCAGTGGCTAATCTCAGTATGTTAATAAATTAAAAATAATCAGATATAGTTTATAGTGTTAGATCTAAAAGACGCATTTTTCTGTCTGCCATAAGCCAAAGAAAGTCAAAAGATATTTGCATTTGAAGGGGAGAATCCTACCTCTGGTAGGAAAACACAGCTTACTTGGATAGTCGAGTCGCCTTCCCTGGAGGTGTTTAAGGAATGGGTGGATGAAGTGCTTAGGGACATGGTTTAAGGGAGTGTTAGGAATGGTTGGACTCGATGATCCAGTGGGTCCTTTCCAACCTGGTGATTCTATGATAGTGTTACCCCAAAGTTTTAAGAATAGCCCAACAAATCTTGGAAATCCATTAGCATGAAAAATTGAAGCATGGGATTCCCCCTCCCCCTAGAGATGGAATCCTTCTACGGTATATGGATGATTTGTTAATAGCAACTGAAGCAAGACCTGAGTGCATTCAGTGGACTGTAAGTTTGTTTAATTTTCTTGGATTAAATGGATATCGAGTCTCTCAACAGAAACCCTAATGGTGCAAGAACGAGTGTCAAGCTTGGGATATGGACTGTCCAGGGAGCAACGAGAACTGGGAATTGAATGAAAGGAAGCTATCTGTCAGACTCCACTCCCACAGACGGTAAAAGAACTCAGAACCTTCTTGGGAATGACAGGTTGGCGCCGCTTATGGGTTTACAATTATGAAGTAATGGTAAAGCCGTTATATGAACTTTTAAAACCAACCCTCCCCATCTGGCATGGTCTAAGCAGGCTTAAAATGCATTTGAGACACTTAAAGAGGCACTTTGGACCAGAAGATGCCTCATCTAGGTTTCTGAAATACCAAGCCATCCTGGTCAAGTCAGATGATATCAAAATTGAAGTAACTAACATTGTGAACCCAGCTTCTTTTCTCAGTGGAACGACAACCAAATCGCCGACACATGACTGTCTTGAAACAAAAGAAGCTGTGTATTCCAGCAGACCAGGTCTGAACGAAGAACCTCTGGAGGATGCACAAGATTTCTGGTTTTCAGATGGAAGTAGCTTTGTACCCATAAAGCTGGTTTTGCAGCAACTACTAGGGACAAGGTAACTGAACCCAAACCATTGCCTGCTGGGACTTCGGCTCAAAAGGCTGAAATCATTGTCTTGACCAGAGCCTTAGAACTGGTGAAAAGAAAAAGATAAATATACAGATAGATTCTAAATATGCCTTTGGAGTTGCTCATGCTCACAGAGTGATTTGGAAAGGAATGAGGGTTATTGACAGCACAAGGAAAACAGATTAAACATGCTGAAGAAATACTTTTCCTCTTGGAGGCAGTACAATTACCAACTAAAGTCACCATCGTGCACTGTCGAGGGCACCTGAGAGGTAACACTGACCAGGAAACAGGTAATAGATTGGCTGATTATGAGGCTAAATGGGCATCAGAAAAAATGCAAGAAGGGTAAATTTTAGCTCTAATCCTAGATAATAGAAATGAAATCTTAGAAAAATCAGGAAGATATTAGATACTCCAAGTCCAATTGGGAATTAATACAAGAACTTGGGAGGACAGGTCTCTTCCCAGAAGTGGGCACAATTAAAAGATGGCAGAGCTATTGTACCTGCCAGCTTGGTCTGGGAACTTGTAACATGCTAAAACCCATTGAGAACCAGACCCTTTATATAAATTCCTAAATCAGAAATGGATAGGGAGGAATTTTATATACCACTGTTCAGCAAGTGACTCAACAGTGTGAAATACGTTAAATCAAATACAATTAGGAGTAATTAGGAAAGGAAACGTGCCCAGAAGGTGTTGGCAAATTTATTTTTATGAACTCCCAAGAAAAGGTGGGTATATATACTTGTTAGTATTCAGAGATACCTTTTCTGGATGGCCAGAGGCCTTTCCTTGCAGGACAAATGAGGCAGGGGAAGTGACAAAGGTTTTGTTGAATCAAATACCCCAATTTGGGGTACCCATGATTATTTTGTCAGATAGAGGCACTCATTCTTGCGCACAATGAGTACAACAGGTTAATAGAACATTAGGGATCGATCAGCAATTGCACACTCCACAGTAACCACAGGCTACTGACCAGGTGGAGAAAATTAATCACCTGATTGTTGCTGATAAAAGAACAATTAGCTAAAATTTGTCAAGAAGCCATTTTTTGTTGGCATCAAGCACTTCCTTTGGCCTTGCTTAGGATTCGAACAAACCAAGGTCCAAGGAAGGCATTAGCTCCTTATATCAATTGCAGTATACAGGAGATGTTGCACAAATAGGTGAGAATTAAAAAAAAAAAAACCCACAAAATGTGGCTGTTGAGACATGACACGGTGATGTGGAAGCAAGTTTCTTTATTGAAGTTACATGGCTGGCCGGTGCGCACTTGATCTTACATGCGCCTCATATACACTTTATTAACACATGCGTCTCTGCATGATTGGATTAGCTTATACATAAACAATCTGTGAATGGATGGTACTACTTTTGTGCACGGTCATATATTGTCTGCCCACTTCTCGTCCCATGATCTCCTTCTGGGTACAGTAAGCAGGGGTCCCCAGCCCGCTGTGGACCCCCACAATTCCTCCTTTTTGTATTTGTGCTAATGAAAATTGCCCGTTAAAGATTGCCTGTGTTGTCTGCTGGGGGGCCCTTCGCAGCAGACACACAATGCAGGGCAACATCGACAGCACAACTACAAACATACCCACTCTTGAAACAGGCAAGTAAAGCAGCATCAGCATTTGACCGCACTGAGTAATATCATAGGTGCATCTGAAAAGTATACAAGCATTGACTTACACTCCATTTCTACTGATCCTAACAGCTCTAACTCGTGGTTCCAGTACATGACTTATACTCTATTTCTACTGATCCTAAAAACTCTAACTTGTGGTTCCGGTATATGATTTATACTCCAGTTGTTATGGCAGTTCTTTGATGTTAGCAAGGGCTATCCATCACACTCATCTCCAGCTGTTTGATTCTCCACACGTGGCCTCCGTGGCTTATCCACAGCAGGGCGAACACAACAAGCAGGGAACGACCGAGGTCCTTCATCTGTGGAAACACAAGCATACCCTCGACCCCAAGTTAATAGCTTGCATGGGCCTGACCACTGACCACTTTGAAGGTCCTTCACTTGAACCTTCATTCCATCAGAGATAGCTGTGGTAGTCTTCAAGGATTCAAAATGTCAAATCATTGGGGGATTCTGATGTTCCTCACTGATAGTTAAGAAATTTAATACATACATCACCTTGTTCAGCCTTGCTTCAGGTGATTCCCTAGACATTCCCGCCTTTTGTTTTTGTAAATGGCACTTAAGTGTACCACGGGCACGTTCTACAAGTGCCTGACTAGTGGGGGAGTGGGGAATACCTGTAGTATGGCTGACACCCCAAGACTGTAAAAATGCTTTCACTCGCCCAGAAACATAAGCGGGACCGTTGTCAGTTTTAATTTGTTAAGGAACACCACAGGTGGCAAAGGCTTTTTGCCGATGCCTAATAGCATCTTTTGCTGTTTCTCCAGTATGTGCAGTAGCAATAATGACAGAAGAAAAGGTATCAATTGATACATGTACATACTTTTGTCGGCCAAATTCCATAATGTGAGTTATATCAGTTTGCCAAATTTGTAGGGCCTTAAGCCTCTACGATTTACTCCATAAACTGTTGGAAAATGTTGGCCTTGACAATGAGGACATGGAGCAACGATAGATTGAGCTTCAGTAGTAGAAAGCTGAAACTGTCTCTTGAGTGCTCTGTGATCCTGGTGAAAAAATTGATGAGAAGCAATTGCTTGTTGCATAATGTTTAGTACTGGCCCTAATGCTACCACAGATACTAATTGGTCAGCCCGGGCATTTCCTTCTGCTATAAAACCAGGTAAGTCAGTATGGCTTTTTATGTGTAGAATATAATAGGGTAGGCTGCGTTTTTGTACGGTTTCCCCCAGGAGCTTCATAACTCCATACAATAGGTGTTTTGTCACTTGTCCAAGAACTGTTTTATCCAATCTCTGCACTAGGCCTGCAACATAAGCAGAATCAGTTACCACATTTATGGCTCGTGGGAACTGTTGAAATGCCAATGTGACTGCTCGTAATTCCACCACTTGTGGGGAGCCTTGTTGATGCTCAATTAAATGTTGCCAATTTTGTCCATCAAACCATGTAACAGCAGCTTTCCCTGTTTTCCCAGACCCATCTGTGAAAACTGTGGGTCCATCAACAGGTGCTGTTTGGCTTAACAATTTCTGTGCGATAGAGATTTGAGTTCCCTGTTTACAAAGTGGATGGGAAGGAAAATGATACGATATCTGGCCTGTAAAATTAAGTAGCGCAGCTTGAAGTGCAGAACTATTGGCAAGACACCATTCAAAATATTGAACTTGTAGAGGAATAACAATACATTCCGGATCTCGTGCCAATAGTTCCACACATCATGTTCGAATTTTTATAATGAGTTGAGCTAACAGCTCATATAATCCTGGAGCAGCCTTTTTTGTTCAAAATGGTAAGAAGATCCACTCCAATATATGGAGGGGTTCTTCCCATCCCTGATCCCACTGCACGAGCGCAGCATAGGGCATTGAGCCTTCCACAAAGACCAATGCCTGCACAATTACAGTCAGGTCAATGCGCCAGACATGCTTTTCCTGAATGGCTTTGCTCTACAAGTGTCAGAACATTTCTGGCTTCCTTATTTAGAATCCTGGGTGCTGCAATATCTGTGTCCCCTTTTAGCAGATCAACTAGGGGTTGTATTTGTGATGACGTAAGGCCCAAATAGGGTCTCAGCCAATTTATAATTCCAACTAGTTTTTGAACATCATTTAAAGTCTTGATTTCAGTTACTATCTCAATTGCCTGAGGTTGGACTCTTTTGGCCAGCACTTTCATGCCCAAATACAACCACGGTTGAACACGTTGTACCTTTTCAGGTATGACCAGGCCATAACATTCCAACATTTGTCTAGTGTCCCTTTCCAATTCTCCTAATTGTTCTGACATTGCAGCAGCCAATAAGATGTCATCCATATAATGATAGCAATAGCATTCAGGATATTTCTGCCGTACAACACTCAGTGCCTGGGCTACAAACCATTGACAGATGGTAGGTGAGTTTTTCATCCCTTGAGGTAAAACCTTCCAATGATATCTTTTTGTGGGTTCTGTATGGTTAGTAGAAGGAACTGTAAAAGCAAATTTTTCAACATCATTTTCGTCTAAAGGAATTGTAAAGAAACAATCTTTTAAGTCCATGACCAATATGTCCCATTGCATTGGAATCATTGTTGGGGAAGGTAGTCCCGGCTGTAATGCCCCCATAGTTGCAAGCACTTCATTGATTTTTTGCAGGTCATGTAATAATCACCATTTTCCTGATTTCTTTTTGATCACAAAAACCAGTGTGTTTCAAGGACTGTGTGACTCTTCAATATGGCCTGCAGCTAACTGTTCTACCACTAATGTGTGCAGGGCTGTGAGTTTCTCTTTGTTAAGGGGCCACTGATCCACCCACACTGGCTTATCTGTGAGCCATCACAACCTTAAAGTGGATTTTTTAGTGCCCTGCAGGATAGTGACCCCTATAGAAAATCTGTTGTGATACGGACTCCCCATTGTCCCAAACAGTCTCTTCCCCAGAGGTTTAAGGGGGCTGGAGTAATATAAGGTCGTACAGTGGCGTTTTGCCCTTCAGGGTTCGTAATAATTACAGGTTTTGCTGCTATGAGACTAGTAGCCATACCTCCTAGTCCCATTACTCCTGAAGTTGCAGGTACCACGGGCCAGGAATCAGGCCAGTCCCTTCGAGCAATGATAGTGACATCAGCCCCTGTGTCAAGCAGTCCAGATATTTGAATGGAATGTGGAAAAGCAGTGTTCATAACAAGGATACATTTCATTTGTGGCCTTGTGTCTGAGAGAGGTTGTGACCAACAAATTTGAGGTGGTCCAGTGGATCCAAATCCCCCATCTCCACGGATGACTTGTTCTGTTTTAAGAACACTGCTTTTAAAAGGCACCAATTGTGCAATGCGAGTTCCCTCTTGTATTGTAATGGGGGGCGGGGTGTGTGTGATAGTAGAAACCATTGCAAAAATCTGCCCTGTAAAATCCTCGTCAATTACTCCCATATAAACTAGAATGTTTTGTAAGATAGCACTGGAACGTCCAATAAGTAAGGTACTGAGTCCATAACCGATGGGCCCCCACGCTTTCAGAGGGACCTTGTGTACTCCCTGTGTATTAATAGTTACTGTGTGGGCGGTGGATACATCCATCCCTGCTTCTCCGCTGGTTTTTCCTGATAAGAGGTCGCAAAGGCCTGGGGCCACATTGCCGGAGACCAAGCGTTCTTCATGGGCACGGGTATTTGTGTTTGGGCACCCCCTCCGCGCTCTGTCTCCTGTTTCCTGGCTGTAGCAACACTCTATTTATGTGATATTTGGACTGGCATTGCTTAGCAAAGTGTCCAGCTTTCCCACACCTGAGACATCTGCTAACAGCTGATGTGATCGCTGATCTAGCAGTGCCATTATTCTTTTTTTTTGTCTATTTGAACAGGCAGTTTTGAGATGTCCTGTCTGGTTACATTTACAACATCCTTTGTCCCCATGGCTGCCATAGCAACAGTGAGAGCAGCCAGTTTTTGGTCAGCCGACCCCATCTGGGCACAAGCCATGATCATAGTTTCAAGAATCGGTTCACCTGGCAAGGCACGTATTATTTTTTGACAATCTGCATTAGCATTATCTCGCGCCAGCTGTGTGATCAACAGTGTTTTGACATATTCATCAAAAACTTGGTGTTCTACAGCAGCCCGCAGCCTCTCTACAAATTGTAAAAATGGCTCTCGAACTCCCTGTCTAATTGTTGTATATTTATCCTTCGGTTCAGCGATTTCTGCTGTTCTCATCAGTGCTTCAAGCCCTACTGCTTTTACCTGTTCAATCACTGAAGGATGGCACTGAGCTTGATGCTGTGGATTACTAAACTGCCCAGTTCCTGTTAAAACATCTGCACCGTTCCCATATCGGGGGTCTGATTCAGGGAGCTGCAGGCTCTGTATTGCCTGTGCTTCTGCCCTTTGAGTCCAAATATTTCAAAAAACTGTGCACTGAACAGGCTGAAATATAATTTGTGCAATTTGGGCAAAGTCATATGGCGTCATTTCTTCCATAGTTAATAATCGAAGTAATTGCATCATTGCAGGGGAGCTGGGACCTTACTGTGTAACAGTTTTCTGAAGTTCCTGTATTACTTTCCAGGTGTATGTTCTGTGCTCATTCATAATTCCCTGTCCTGGATCCCCCCAGACCACCGGGAATGCCATAGCTGTTGCAGGACTCAGGTCACATTCCTTTAAAGGTGTAGTTATTGCCTTGGACAATGCCCAAAGTCCTTCCTGCATAGCCCGTTGTTCTACCTTTTGCCAAAATAAACAGGGATCATACGGTCTCACAGTAACCTGTGCCGAGGGTGAATCCCACGCCTGAGGGGTTTGAGGCTTACCGGAGGAACCCCCAGCGTTTGGCTCGGCGTTAGCCTCGATCTTTCTGTTTTTTGAAGCAGCCGCCTCAGTGCCTGCCCCCCCCCCTTCCGCCACGGGATGGTCCCAATCACCCGGTTCATCTGGCAAAGGCGGGCGTACCAAGGGATTGTACGCTTCGGGTGCTCCTTGCTCTTCAGGGGGCAGTGGAGGGGCGGACGGCGTTACAGGGTTAACCCGCCATTGGCTTTGTTTATATATCGGAGAAGCCGAGTCTGTTTCATCGTCTGACTCATTAACAAGAAATCTTTTTCGCGCTAACCGAGATGGTTTATTCTTTGGGCGCGTTACCGGATTTCTTGAATGTAGGTGTTGAAACTCAGATAGAGATGCAGAGTCTGGGTTGGCAGTTAATATAGAAAATTCCTCTTGCTCCATTAGCAGATCCTCAGCAGATGGAGGCTCGTCTCGGGAGGCAAGGGGTGAAAGATCTTGCTCTGCCTGATCCCTCTGTTTTTTAAAGTCTTTCAAAGTATCAAACAAAAGGCACCATGTAGTTAACAAAGATACTGACTCTTTGTCTCCATGTGAAGTGCGGCCTGTTCCCTATTTCTTTCCAATTCAAAACAGTAAATGATGTCATTATATCTGGAGTATAACCCTGTCTCTTGCTCCATAAAAGCATGTTTTGCAACATTAATTCCTCTAGCTTTACCCCCTTCTTTTCTAGTATTTGCTTCCACATGCTTATAGTCATTTCCTCCTCTTTTGTTAGTGACGCTCCCATCTTTTACCCCAGCAGCTCACCTGCACTCCGTGTCTTCTTAAAATTCCTGGATCCGGAATTAAGCAGCTTCTTTCGCCGCTCCTCTTGGCTATTCTCGACGAAAACTCTTTTAGCAGCTTCTCTCGCCGCTTGTCTTGGCTATTTTTGCCGAAAACTCTTTTTTAGTGGCTGTGTCACCTCAGGGAACCCCAAAATTAAAGCTTAGAAAATCGCTAGCTATATCACGTCTAGGGTCACCAGATGTCGCTGTTGAGACACGATATGGTGATGTGGAAGCAAGTTTCTTTATTGAAGTTACATGGCTGGCCGGCGCGTGCTTTATCTTACACGTGCCTCTTATACCCTTTATTAACACACAAGTCTCCGCATGATTGGATTAGCTTATACATAAACAATCTGTGAATGGATGGTACTACTTTCGTGCACGGTCCTATATTGTCTGCCCACTTCCTGTCCCATGATCTTATTCCGGGTGCAGTAAGCAGGGGTACCCAGCCCGCTGTGGACCCCCACAACAAAACCCCCCAAAAAACCCAAACCAACAAACAAAACCAACCTGTATTAGTTGCACAGGCTAGAGTTTTAGATCAACCTGTACATCATTTTAAACCTGGGACTGGGTTTATGTTAAGAATTTTATAGGTGATCTGGTTGAGGAGAAGTGGATATCAAGTATTGATTGTGATCAAGATTAAAGAACAACTCACTACTTAGAAGAGACCAAAAGTTAGTTCTCCTGGAGTCCAGTTTTGTAATCCCTCTTATTGCCCTGCTTCTTCCACACAGGATCCTGAACTCCATCATCTTGTGGTCGCTGCAGCCAAGGCTGCCCCTGACTTTCACATTCCCAACCAGACCTTCTTTTCTTGTTAGTACAAGGTCGAGCAGCATTCCTTTTCTGTTTGACTCCTCCACCACTTGTTTCAGGAAGTTATCAACAGTGCTCTGTAGGAACCTCTTGGACTGCATGTGCCTAGCTGTATTATCTTTCCAGCAAATATCCCCTGATGAGAACCAGGGCCTTTGATCACAGTGCTACTTCCAGCTGCCTGTAGAAGGCCTCGTTGACCCCATCTTCTTGATCAGGTGGCCTGCATTAGACACCCACATCAGTGTCACTAGTCTGTAATGAAAACCTTCAAATTGTAAGTGTTTTAAAATGTGTTTTCAATGTGTTTTAAAGAGAACTGGGCAGAACTGAGTCAGTGTTCCTAACCTAGTTGTAAAGACCGACTTCTTTACTTGTATTTGTTGTGTCTTAAACGCCGCCTGAGTGCAAGGCTGCATACACCTGAGGGACTATTTTGTGGCTTGTGGTTAACAATGAGAAGGGAAGGTGTAGGAGCAGGCACTGCTCCCCCACCTGCGAATGGGCTAACTGTCCTGGGCAGCTGCCACAGAGGAGGGGGAGGAGGTGCAGCAGCAGGCACTGCCCCCCACCTGACTGCACATGCGTACCCAAAGGATTCATACAGAGGTTATTCTGGCAGGGGTCTGTTGAACTGCCAGTGACCCTGGAGCCCGAGAACTTTCACTTGCCCTATAAATAGTGCCTGTCAAAAAGGCATGGAGAAGCATGTGAACCATGCTTTCTGAGGAAGGACTGCACAACTGCTCCTGGAGAAGTGCTGAAGAAAGATTGACCACACCACCTGAGGAACTGCTGTGCTACACTGGTGGTGATTTTTCCTTTTTTCCCCTTTCCCTTGCTACTTCTTTCTCTCTCCTTCTTTGACTTGTCCTGTTCTTATTCTCTTCCCTTATCTTACTGTGCCTTCTTTTTTTTCTTGGCACTGTGGCGTATCGGATTGAATCTGAGTTGTGTTGTAGTTTGTTTAGCGACCTTGGCTGTGTTCATGATAGATAAACATAAAATATAGACTTTTAAGCAACTTAGAAGAAGCTTAGATTATTGTAAACCGCACCAAATGGGGGAAGGGCTAGGTTCACAGTGCCCCTTAGTGGAGGCCTTGAAAGCTGATAAGAAGGAGCTAGTATGCAACTTCTGCTCATAAGGAGCTGCTATGCAACATCAGCAGTCTCGAGCTGGAAAGCAACCAGAAGGGGACTGCGCCTGTGCACAGTTCAAGGTTAAAAAAGTTCATCCTGAGGAAGACTATTGACTTCATGCCTGAGACCCCAGCCCACGACCACCAGGAGGCACTGCACAGGCGCAAGACTGAAGAGATCCTTCCAGAACAAATTATAATACAAAGCAGGGAAAGGTTATGAATATGTAGTAGATGCTTATAATTATGCATGTCTTTACACTATAAGTAGCTGTTAAGTTATACGTTATGCGAGTTGGGCAGAGTTTATCTCCCTTGTACCCGCTGTCAAAATTAAACACATACCTGCTTTATAACTCATTCTGGGTTATAGGGTTTGATTCTGCAAAACAGTTTGGCACTCCAGATAGGACTCCCTCTCTGTCCAGCTGCAGGATCGGTTGAGAGTGGGACATTCTAAGGCGCGCCCCGGACTGTTTCTCCAGAGAATCTCCCTACCTGATCACTGTGGAGGGAGAGACGGCCCATCAGCGGGTGGACCAAGTATGTGATCTGGGGGAATATCTGCAAGGGAAACAGGGGATGAACCGATAATCTGTGTAGAGATATCTCACGCGAAGGTGAGGGTAATATAGCTTATCAAGACCCTATAAGTCATCAGGAGGAAATCCTGCATGTGGTGAGATAACTATACTGCTTGCTCCTGGGAACTGCTGGTTTGGGCCCAAAGGGGGTGGTCCCTGCTGGGATATCAGAAGCACTGGAGAGAGTATAGAACAAAGATCCTATTGATGAGCGAAAGTAGACAAGGGGGGTTGGGAGTGTTCGTTAGAGCTTGACGTTATTTGCCTTGAAGACCTTGGAAGCTGATAATGAAGGAGCCAGCTAGAAGCAGTTTACTGATAAGTGGGCACTGGAATGTAGAAAGCTGGCTGCATTTGGTTCAGGAGTTTGAAAACAGCCAGAGGAGACTGACTCTGCGCAATATTAAAAAAGAAATATATTCATCCTGAGAACAACTTCCTACTTCATCCCTAAGACCCCAGCCCACGACCACCAGGAGGCACTACGCAGGCGCAAGATTGGAGCGAACTTTCCAGATCTAATTATAATATGAAGCGGGGAAAGGTTATGAATATGTAGTAGGCACTTATACCTATGCATGTCTTTACACTCTAAGTAGTTGCTTGTTAAGCTATACGGTATGTGCAAGCTAGGAGGAGAACCCCCTTGCACCCCAGCGCTGGAAATAAACATACCTGCTTTATAACTCATTTTGGGTTATAGGGTTTGATTCTGCAAAACACTATAAGTTGTCCTGCGTGTGGTGAGGTATGTATACTACTATTGTAAACTGGGTACTCCTTGATGGGTTAGAAGGAGCACTGTGTGGGATAGCTATCACCTTATACATCTGTTGCAAGTGCTCAGTATGGGTACCATGTGTATTTTATCATTTAGAGCCTATTTTAAGTTCAAGCGCTTGTGAGGGAGTGTGTGGTGGTGCGAATGAGATGCACAATTAAGTACAAAGCGAGTGCAGAGTTCCAATCCACGGGTCTGTTCTCCCGTGAGGGAAACAGCTGGAAACAAATGAAGCAAAAGATCACTGTTATGTGTTATATGTTCTATGTTGTAAATCTGTTCTGTGAATTGTTTGATGTGTGATAGAGTACCAGTGGAATCGAGGAGGACAGCTTACCCATCCGAGACGGGGGACATGTTATTCCTCCATAGACAGGGGGGCCAGAGATGGACGAAGCGCTTAAAACGTTTGAAAGATTTGCAAATTGGTTTTGCCGCAGGGGTTCAAAGCCTAGAAATACACCTACGAGACCTCAAATGTCCATTGAGCCGGCAAATAGGTAGAATTAAAATGGGAAAAAGCCCAACCTTGGGGCTGTGAGCACCCTCCCCCTCTCAGAATGTGAGTTAAGTGTTTTAGCTAGTGTATGCCTGGAAAACCAAAAATGTTTGCGTGGACAAGGGGTCAGAGACGAGTCAAGTTTTGAACTGTTGTCAATTTCATGAGTGATCCTTGAGAGTCAGTGGAGTCAAGTTGTCTGAAACGGTTTGTGTGGAAGTTACAGAAAGGAAGAGCTAGAAAGTAGTTTTTGCAATGGGGACAAAGTCAAGCAAAGAATTTCCTCGGGCAAGTGTAGAAAATACATTGGAAGAAACTGGACATGCTGTAATACTAGAAGCCTGCTTGCACAACCCTGCCTATCATGATCAGTAGAAAGGAATGTGCTAAAGTATCAATGTTTAGACACAAAGGCCTGTAGTCAGTTCTTAGATACAAAGACTTAGTATAAGGCTTCAAGGTTGTGATGTTTTCTGAGAGCTTTGCTATCTCATGAGAATGAGGAGGCTGGCTTGATAAAGTCAGAACCAGGCATGGGAACCGGGTGCGTAGTTCAACAGTGTGACTTTACGATTAGAATATGTTGTAACTATTCTGATTCCATGGAAACATGCACTCTGATTATCTGTATAAATAGACTCTCAGATGTTACAATAAATGAGCAATGATTCATACCTCTGGGAGGACTCGTTCTTTGACCCCTCACCACAAGAAGGATGTTGAGGCTCTGGAGTGTGTCCAGAGAAGAGCAACGAAGCTGGTGAAGGGGCTGGAGAACAAGTCGTACGAGGAGCGGCTGAGAGAGCTGGGGTTGTTTAGCCTGGAGAAGAGGAGGCTGAGGGGAGACCTTATTACTCTCTACAACTACCTGAAAGGAGGTTGTGGAGAGGAGGGAGCTGGCCTCTTCTCCCAAGTGACAGGGGACAGGACAAGAGGGAATGGCCTGAAGCTCCATCAGGGGAGGTTCAGGTTGGATATCAGAAAAAAATTCTTCACAGTAAGAGTCATTGGGTACTGGAACAGGCTGCCCAGGGAGGTGGTCGAGTCGCCTTCCCTGGAGGTGTTTAAAGAACGTGTGGATGAAGTGCTGAGGGACATGGTTTAGGGAGTGTTAGGAATGGTTGGACTCGATGATCCAATGGGTCCTTTCCAACCTTGTGATTCTGTGATTCTGTGATTCTGTGACTCCGGGGGTCCCCTCCCTCAACAGGCAAGTCCCTTAGGATATATATTAAAGCACTGGAAGGAATTGGTGGGGGGGTTGGAGGGCTCAATGAGTAAGAAGAAGCTAACAATGTTTTGCAATCAATGGTGGCCGCTTTACAAATTAGATGATGGGGTAAAGTGGCCACTTAATGGGTCAGCAGATTACAATAACATTTTGCAACTAATGTTGTTTTTAAGGAGAGAATGAAAGTCGGATGAAGTGTTCTATGCGGATATGTTTTTCACCCTCCGAAACCATCCGGAGTGGCAAAGGGACTGTGGGATTGTGCCACCACAGGACCCTATGGTACTCATCCTTGAGTGGGAAAATAACAAAGAATTTAAAGGTAAACTCAGGCGGTGTTGCTCAACGTGCAGTATTGGGCAAAGGTGCACTAGAATAAATAAAATTCACCAGACATCAGAAGAAGATTTAACTGATTTGTTTAAGTCTCCCCCTCGATCACAGGAACGGGATGCAGACTTGGATGGGACCTCCACCCCCGCCAGACAGCCTGATATCTTCCCACACCAGAAAAAGGTCTGCATTGACAGTTTTGCAGGCACCTCTCTGGGAAGATTAAGGTGGAAAAGCAATTGATTTTAAAAACTGAAGGGGATTTGGAAAGAGTATTTTCCTCTCCAAGACCCAATGTGGGATCCAAACAGATCTAAACATGTAGAAAAATTACAGACATATCGGTGTGGGTCTCGAAGGGAATGGAAAGGGACATTCCCAAACAATTAAACAAGGTCCCTCTGAGTCACCGTTCAAATTCCTAGATCGACTGAGGGATGTAATGCACCGCAACACACCGTTGGATCCTCGGTCAGAGGTAGGAATACAACAGCTAGTTTATTTGTTTTTGGGACAGTCAAAAAGTAGAATAGCAGCCCATGTGAAGGAAGACTGATGGGGACCTGGGGAATCCAGGGAGGAAAAGAAGGTAGAATTTTTAGTTGATACAGGGGTGACATATTCAGTTTTGAACCAAGCTTTGATGCCCCTAGGAAATGACTATATCATGGTAAAAGGCGCAACTGGCCAAAGTGAAAAGGCATCGCATTTTTGTGAACCTCTAAGATTGGGAAAACAATGGGGCATCCACAGATTCTTGTATATGCCCAACTCCCCGAAGGCACTTTTGGGGAGAGACTTATAAGAACAATTGGGTGCAATAATTAGATTTGTAAAGGGAGAGATTACTCTGGTGGTAAATAACCAGCAATATATACAAATAATGGGTTTATCCTTAGTCAGTGTTCCCACAGGAGGAAAAATCAGTGAAGAAATCATGAACCAGGTGTACCCCGAGGTATGGGCCACCAATGTGCCCGGGACTTACGGGCTGCAAATAAAACAACTGAAGACCTCTACCCAGTGGTGGCAAATCCATGTACCCTGTTGACTGTATTAACACCTAAAATAACCTGGTTTACAGTTTTAGACTTGAAGCATGCCTTCTTTTGCCTCCCTCTCCATGAAGCCAGCCTGAAAATATTTGCATTCGAATGGGAAAACCCTAAAAAAAAAGTGGGTGCAGAACACAACTCACTTGGACGTTGTTACCACAAGAGTTCTGAAACAGTCCTACTATATTTGGTAATCAATTTGCAAAAGATATTGAGGCCTGGGAAGCCCCACCTGAGGAAGGGAGACTGTTGCAGTATGTAGATGATACCCTGATTGCCACCATGACAATGCTTGCATGACGTGGACGGTGAGTCTGTTAAACTTTTTGGGTCTCCAGGGATACTGGGTATCTAAAAAGAAGGCCCAAATAATGCAACACGAGGTGATCTACCTGTGCTATGAAATCAGCGCTGGACATAGAAGTTTGGGACAGTCCCGAAAAGAGGCAATGTGCCAAACTCCGAGACCGCAAACAGGGAAGGAGTTACAAACTTTCTTGGGGATGACTGCGTGGTGTCAGCTATGGATCTATAACTATGGGCTGCTTGTTAAACCTCTGTATACACTAACCACCGCTGAACAGAAACACCTTCAATGGAGCAAAGAGACTATACAAGCCTTTGAAGAGCTGGAGAAAGCCCTGATGTCGGCCTTGGCCTTAGGACTCCCAGATGTTAGTAAGCCATTTTTCCTTTCCTCTCATGAGAAGCAAGGGATTGCCCTAAGGCCTGGCTGTTTAAGAGCGGTTGTGGCCATAGTGCTAAACGTCCAGGAGGTGCGAAGATTTACCTTGGGCTAGAAAATGACTCTGTTAGTGTCCCATACAGTATCTGCAGTACTGGAAGCGAAAGGTGGGCACTGGCTTTCTCCACAAAGGTTCCTAAAATACCAAGCTAGAATGGTGGAACATGATGATATGGGAATTGTGGTTACTAACATCATCAACCCAGCTTTTTTTCTCAGTGGAAATACAGGAGAACCAGTGCACCAGGATTGCTTAGAGACCACCGAGGCCACATATTGAGCCGTTTGGACCTGAAAGACAGTCCCATGGAAGATGCAGAGAACTGGTTCATGGATGGAAGCAGCTATGTCTTAAGCAATAAAAAGCCATGCCAGGGCAAAAGCATCAGGCATACAGAGGGATCCTGAGACTGCTGGAAGCAGTCCAGCTACCTGAGAAAGCAACAACCATGCACATCAAGGCGCACCAGAAAGTGTATTCAGAATTGGGGAGAGGAAATGAGCTGGTGGACAGAGAGGCAAAACTGGCAGCCAAAGGTGAGGTAAAAACAAAAGGGGCTTTGTTCCCTGACAGGCGAATCTCCGTAGAAGGTAAGCCAGAATATACAAAGTAAGAGCAGAAGCTTATTATAGACCTGGAATGTTCATATAGTAAAGAGGGGTTGTTAGCGAGGAGACAAACACATAACCATGTGAGGAAGGTTATATGTGGTGCTTTATTTCGAGGGCCCAGGAACCAGGGGTACGCACCCAAATCTGGTTCCAAAGACCGTTACATCGCGTTCGCAATTTATCCCTAAAACATTGCTCAATCTACTACATATTCAAAAGGGTTACAAGCTAGCCGATTACATATTCATTTGGGGATTACTTCATCCAGTTTTGCAACATCAGCTACTACTGCGCCTGCGCACCCCCTTTCGGTGGTCGTAGGGATGAAGAAAACACTCTTCCTCAGATGAAGAAAATCATCTTCCTCACTTTGCCCTTTTTACCTCTCAGCCTCTGGCAAACTTTCAACCTCCTGAAGATTGGGCAAGTTCCATCATTCTTTACGTTAGTATTGTTTCAAGTCAGGGAAGCATTTCAGGCAGTACCTGGTTGTACTCTGTTAGCTCCAGTAATCTTAGTTACCTAGGTTACATAGGTAAAGACATTCCGTGCTGACCAGAGACTGTTACCAGCCTTAATGTGAAATTCCTGGGGGGTTTAATATATATATATTTATATATATATATAAAGAAAATGAACTAGTAAGTATAAAAGAAAGTGAAAATATTCTAAACATTTTAAATCATTGATCGGCGACAGACATTCTAAAGTTATTAACTATACTATAACTCTATAAAAGATATAATTAATCCCAGTTGATTAGTTATATTCCAACATTTCTCCCCTTTGGATATACTTCTTCCATACAAAGTATTTTCATTCTATACACTTAGATCCCTGTGGTTTCTTGGTATACTGGTGGTGGAGTTGGATGCCATGGGTATTCCCGCGTTACTGCTCCTATGATCTTATGTGTCCAACTGGTGTTGCGGGTAATTTCTTGGCGAACACACAAATACACTAAGTAGATAGCAAGAAACATTAGTAAAAGTGTAAATACAGTTTCCATGAGAGACTGCAACCATCCACCAAGATGGATTCCCAGTCCGTTGAACAATTCTCCTATCCAATTGTGACCGATTTCTTCTCTTTCTTTTTCAGCTTCTTGCTCGATTCTTTTTAACTGGGATATATCATACTCAATGTCCATAGTTACATTCGGTATATGTACACAACAATGATCAATTCGGTCCTTTAGGTATCCACAAACACCATGCTCTTTTAATAGCAGAATATCCAATGCCATTCTGTTCTGCAAGGTCATTTTCGTTGTCGCCTGGAGTTGCATGTTTAAATCCCTGAATCCCTTCTTAGTAACCCTAGCCAATCTCAGTCTGTCCGATCAGATTGTAAATCATCTCCCTATTTCGGAAAGAGGCTACCTGAGCAAAAAGGGATTCAAGGGCCCATCCCACCTTTACTCCGGTGGAAGGTTCCTGCCACGTATCATCTAAGTCTTCTATATTTTCATCTGTACTCCTTTTAGTTCTGATCTGTAAGGTCTCTTATTTTCCCTTAAAAGGGGAGCGTTTCCAAATTGGACATAGAGTGGGTAGACCTAGCGTAATTTCCTTAACCTTTCCTGTTACTGGTAAGTGAGTAGTCCATGTCCCATCACTGTTTGCCCATACAAAATTCCCCATGCTCTTAATGGTCGAGTATTTACAGTCTGGCTTGAAGTAGGGGATTATCTGTCCTCCGCTTTTGTATCCTCGACAAGCACATCCAGCTTTCAAGGCTACCCTTACAGGGGGTATTGTTATCTTTTCTGGGTCCGAATCACAATCCAGAATTTTGGAACAGTTCCACCAAGGTACACTTGATATCATTTCCCGACTCACCCCATTGTTCGTTAAGAGGTTTTCTTCTGACCATGCATTATTTTTCCCACTCCATCTAAAACACCAAGGGGTGTCCCCACCATAGTGGAATTTTTGCAGGATATTTGTTGACCAAATCGATTCCCACTCTAGTTGTTTTTGTTTCTCTTGGCATCTCCATTGTATTTCTGTTTCCGTTGTAACCTTATCATATGTACACCACCCTAATTTTCCCCCTGAAAACAGTTCCTTTGTGACGAAAGTGGAATTGGCCAATCTTTTGCAGGTAAGTTCTGGTACCCAGTCCTCTTTTACTCTGGACCGTTGTTCCTTTTTAATAGTTACTTGTTTACATTCTGTTTTATTTCCCTGTGATTGGGGAAGAGGGAAAGTTATTATTCCCCAACTTATAGGTTCTCCAGCTGCCTTAGGGAGCAGTAGACAGGCAGTGATTCTACTAGTATTTTGTATTTTAGCAAAATCTTTAATCAGGCCTATTATCAAATTTTCCTCAGGGTCTTTTGGGGAAAGGTTTATCACTTGGGGTGACGGGGTCTGTTCTATGGCTCGCTTTTTCCTGGGGGTGTGAGTGTAATCTCACTGTATCCGAAAGCTGTTTCATTCTGATACTGACATTGGTAGGTTCCTAGATCCGCTCGGTTGGCCTTGTAAATAATATAAACTAGAAGGCCCCCAGGTCTTAATCCTGTCCAATGACGCCCAGAACTCTCAATTTCCTTTCCCTCCTTAACCCATTTTGTCTGCTCAGGTTGGAAATCGTCTAGCAGACAATAGAGAAGGACATCATCTCCCAGCGATATTACATAATTCGTATGTCCTGGCTTAATGCCATAATTATAGCTCGGTATGATCAGAACGGTCGTTTTCCCATATACAGAAAAACATTTTCCTTGCTTCACAACACATCTATAAGATCCCTGATCCTTTATGGCTAGATTTGTCAGTCTTAGTTGCGTCGTTCCCTCCAGGCCTTTTAAATAGTGCCAATCCAAAACTTTTCCCCTACCTTTCCATTTTCCGTATAGATCATATGTACCTGGGCGTCGGATGTCATTTACTGCAACTGTTTCCCATATCTCGTGAGTCCCAGACCTTGAAGCTTTTTCCCATCTAATCTGAATGTCCCGCTTTGGTCCCAGAATTTGGAATGTGCAAGACAGAGTGGCATTTTGTCCAACATTATACTCCAGACTTTCTTTTCCCTGGAAAATTTCAAAAAGGGGGTTAATTGACATGGGCATTAAAGACCACACTATTATCACTGTCCCATATATAAGGTTAGACATTTTATCCATACGTGAGTCTCAGTTTCGTGGGTCCTGTTATTTCCGTTTGCCACTCCCCAGGGGCTCTCTTCACCCGTGTGTAATGGATCCAGGAGTTGATTCCTTTTACTTTGACTGCGGTGAAGGTAGTTAGCAGCACCAGGTACAGTCCATTCCACCGTTCTCTCAGTGGTTCCTCGGTCCAGTCGCGGACGTAAACCTGGTCTCCTGGTTTGATGTTGTGCACTGGATTTTCCAGTGACAATGGTTGGTTCCAGACTAGAGCGTTTCGTAGTCGTATCAAGACTCTACCAAGGGATAATACATAATTATATACATCCTGACCGCCTTTTATGTGCATATTAAGATTGGGTTGTGGTGCCTCATAAGGTTTTCCAAAAAGAATCTCGTAAGGGCTCACCCCCATCCCACTTCTAGGTTTTACTCGGATTCTCAGTAGCGCTATGGGTAACGCCTGTGGCCACTGTATCTTGGCCTCCTGACATATTTTGCTGATCTGCCTCTTGATTGTTCGATTCATCTTCTCTACCTGTCCACTAGACTGTGGTCTCCATGGTGTATGGAGGTTCCAAGAAATTCCCAGCATCTTACTTATTTCCTGGACAATAGTTGCCATGAAATGTGGTCCCCTATCTGATGATAACCCCAGAGGAACCCCGAACCTTGGTATAATTTCTTGTAGTAACCACTTGACTGTTTCTTTAGCTTGGTTTGTGCGACAGGGAAAGGCTTCCGGCCACCCAGAAAAGGTGTCAACCCCAACTAGCAAGTACCGATATCCCTGGGCCTTAGGCAATTCCACAAAATCAACTTGCCAGTAATCACCTGGTTCCATGCCCACTCTAATGTGTCCCATTTCTATTCTTTTTCTAACTACCGTATTATTTTTCAGACAAATTTCACATTTTGCATTTACAGATTTTGTCATTGTTAACATTTGTGTTGAGATTATGCTGCGTTTGAGATATGTTACCAAAGCTTCTGCTCCCCAAAGACATTTTTGATGTTCTGTTTGCAGGATTGTTCGCATAATGTTAGACGGTACGATTACTTGCCTGGTTGCTGTTAAGTACCACCCATCCGAATTCAACTGGGCTTTCATTAGTCCGGCTAGTTTCTCGTCCTCTTCTGAATACTTTGGTTTCTGTGTTAAGTAACTTTGAAAAGGGCTTACCTTCGTAGGTATTAGGGCCATCATGGTCAATACCTGTCGTGCAACTCGTCAAGCTGTCCGGTCTGCTAAGGTGTTTCCTTCTGCTACTTTGGAGTCTCTTCCCTGGTGCGCTCTACAATGCATAATCACCACCTGCTGGGGTAATTGCACTGCAGCTATTAAATCTAAAATTTCCTTTTGGTATTTTATGTTTGTACCTTGTGAGGACAGGAGTCCCCGCTCTTTCCATAATGCTCCATGCACGTGAACTACTCTGAACGCATATTTTGAATCAGTCCATATGTTCACCCTTCTGTTTTCACTCAGTTCTAGAGCCCTAGTGAGGGCTATTATTTCTGCCCGTTGTGCTGATGTTCCCGTTGGGAGTGCTTTCGCCTCTACCACTGAATTTTGTGTGGTCACCGCATACCCAGCATATCGGGTTCCATTTTCTACAAAACTGCTCCCATCAGTGAAGAGCTCCTGATCTGGTTGTTCAAGTGGCGTATCTTTTAAGTCTTCTCTGGTTGCATACGTGTGTTCAATGATTTCCACACAATCATGTTCCAAAGGGCCATCCTCTGTTGTTGTACCTAGAAAGGCTGCTGGATTTAATATGTTAGTAGTTCTTAAATCCACATGATCCTGTTCTGTGAGCATCGCCTGGAATTTCATCATTCTACTCGGGGAGAGCCAGTGCCCCCCTTTCTGTTCTAAAACAGTCAGTACCATGTGGGGTACATATACTTCAATGCGCTTTCCCAAAGTCAATTTCCTAGCTTCTTGTATTAGTAACACCGTCGCTGCCACTGCTCTCAAACATGACGGCCATCCAGCGCTCACAGGGTCCAATTGTTTGGAAAAGTACCCCACTGGTCTCTTCCAACTCCCCAGTCTTTGTGTCAAAACTCCTAGTGCCAATCGCTGTCTTTCGTGAACAAACAGCTGGAAGTTTTAAGTTAAGTCTGGTAGACCTAATGCTGGTGCCATAGTCAAGGCCTTTTTCAATTTCCTGAAAGCTTCCTTTTGAGGTCCTTCCCATATAAAAGTTGGTGATTTCTGAGCCTCGTATAAAGGTTTTGCTATTACTCCATAATCCAATATCCACAGTCTACACCAGCCTGTCATTCCTAAGAATGACCTGAGCTCATGAAAATTTCAAGGCTCAGGGATCGCACAGATGGCCTGAACGCGATCCATTCCCAATTTCCTCTGTCCTTGTGTTATTTCGCATCCTAGGTATACCACAGTTGTACACGCAATTTGAACCTTTTCTCGTGACACCTTATAACCATTCAGTCCTAGCTGGTTTAAAATCTCAATCGTTACCTGGATGCATGTTGATTCTAGCTCTGTTGCAATCAAGATGTCGTCCACATACTGTAACAGGAGATATTGAGACCGTGGTACCTGGATCTGTCCTTGCGTTGTCCAGGATTCTAGTTCTTTCGCCAGCTGGCTTCCGAAGAGCATTGGGCTGTTTTTGAATCCTTGTGGGAGTCTCGTCCACGTTAACTGTGTCTTCTGCCCGTTATGTGGGTTTTCCCACTCAAAGGCAAAAAGTTTCCTACTACTTTTGTCAAGGGGAATACAGAAGAAAGCATCTTTTAAATCGATTACAGTAAACCATTTATACTTCTCTTTCACAGATGTTAACAGAGTATATGGGTTAGCCACTACTGGGTAAATTTCTTTCGTAATATTATTGATGGCCCTTAAATCTTGTACTAACCTATATTCTCCGTTTGGCTTTTTCACTGGGAAGATTGGAGTATTATATTCTGATTCGCACTCCTCTAATATTCCAAATTTCAAAAATTTTTCAATGATTTTCACTATTCCATATCGGGCTTCCAGCTTTATAGGATATTGTTTTATCCTTACTGGTTTTGCCCCATCCTTTAGTTCTATGGTTACCGGTTGTGCAGTTTTTGATTTTCCTGGAATATCTATTTCCCAAACAGTGGGGATCACCGCTTCCTCTATTTCTCTGGGTATTTGGGCTTTTGGAGATTCTTTAATCACCAATATTTGTCCCAATTTTGACTCCGGTACTTGCATTATAAATTCTCCATCTTCGAAAGCAATCCTCGCATTTAGTTTAGAGAGTAGGTCCCTTCCCATAAGTGAGACCAGACAATCTGGCATATACAAAAATTCATGTCAAAGTTCTTTTCCTCCAAATCTTAATTCTAGGGGTTGAGTGAATGGCCGTACTTTCTCTTTCCCTGTGGCTCCCACTACTGTTGCAGTCTTTCCTCCTATCTTCCCATGCAGATTGTTTAGAACTGAGTATGTTGCGTCTGTGTCTATTAAAAATTGCACTTCTTCTTCCCCCAACTTTACCTTTACTAGTGGTTCCTCATTTTCCGATCCTAGTCAGCTTTGGTTCCCATATTCTCCCATAATCATTGTCTTTGCTATCTCAGTATTCCCGAATGGGGCTCCTGTCTGAGCTCCCTGCCTCAATTTCTGTGGACATTCATTTTTCCAATGTCCCTCCTGTTTGCAATATGTGCATTGGTTAATTCCAAGCCTACCTATTCTCGCCTCTAAGCTGCTGAAAGGGTAGGCAGGTTCATATCCTCTCCCCCTTCCTTGCCCTGTCCCTCTTCCCCTTCCCCGATTCCCCAGATTTTGCAGGTTTCTCCCTTGCATAATTGCTAACAGACTCTGTTGCTGCCTTTGGACATTCTCTTTTTCCCTATTATTATATACCTTCCAGGCAACTTCTAGTAGCCTATCTAAATCACGCAATTCTGCCCCCTCTAATTTCTGCAATTTCTTCCTAATATCCTCTTGCGATTGTCCTAAGAAAATCAGGGCTAATTGTATCTTAGCCTGTTCTGTTTCCACGTCTAAATCCGTATACTTCCTAGCTACTTCTGTAAGTCGTTCCAAAAATGCGGAAGGAGATTCTGTCTTTTCCTGCCTCACATTATACAGCTTTGACCAATTTATCACTTTTGGCATAGCATTCTGTATTCCTACTATCACCCATTCTTGATATCTCCTCAGATAAGTCATCCCTCTTACAGTGTTATAATCCCACATAGGATCTTCTGTTGGAAAATTCTGCTCTATTGTCCCTGTAATCACTCCCTGCTGAATGTCCTCCCTAACTCGCTCTTGGGCAGTCCTTAATACCATTCCTTTTTCTGTGGAATCCATCAGTGTGTCTAGTAGTACCTGTATGTCATCCCAGTCCGGATTCTGGGTTTTCATAATCATTTTTACTACCCTAGCTACCTTATCCAGATTTTCGCGATAAGCCCCGGCTGATTGTTTCCAGAGTACCAAGTCTCCTGGAGAAAACGGCACCTTTACATATACTGGTCCTTCAGCCCCTACTCCTTGATGTAGTGGTGCTATCATTTTACTTGGCTGGTGCCCAGCCTCCTGTCCCCGAGTATCTCTCTGTCTTGTATGATGGGAAATTGGGGTACAGGGGCAATCCTGCTCTTTCTCAGTTTCATACTCTCCACTAGACCATTCTCTAATTTCTCCATCCTCACTTTCCCCCGACTTCCTAGGGGCAGGAGGTGCTGATGGAACCACTAGAAGATCAAAATCTTCATCTTGGCAATGCTGTATAGCATTTTCCACTGCAGAGCATTTTATACATTTTTGTTCTGCTACACAGCCCTCACATTTTTCATTTGCCCTTACATCCAAAACCATTATTCCGCATGCCTTCTGCCACTCCTTGTTTTCCCATAGAATAAAAAATAGTTCCACATACGGTACCTCGTCCCATTTACCCTCACGCTTACAAAACAACATGAATTGTAGAATGCTATTATAATCCAAGCTTCCATTCTCAGGCCAACGAACTTGATCATCTAATTCATATTGTGTCCACCACACATTACAATAATCAATTAGTTTTCCCTTATGCATCTCTCGCCCAAACCGCCCCTCCTTCCAGTGACTCAAAATACATCCTAAAGGTGTTGATCTAGGTATAGATGGCATTATTGACATAGATTATTTACAGAATCCTGACCAGTACGGCAGTTACCCAGATGTGCTGGACAAGACTTTCGTCTCTGTCCTACAGACAATTACCGGAGCTCCTCAGCCCAACCAAGCGCAGCTTTCGCTGCGTCTAACAGGCTGGCTTGTACCAAATTCCAGTTACTAGCACTAGCACTTATTACCGACAGAATTACATAAAGCACCGTGTCTTACCGCTACTGCCCATCGAGAGCACCGGAGGTCGGCCGCGGTCGATGGCTCCCCGAAAATCACTCGGTGCCGGCTGGAGCAGGATCGATGTGCGGACCGCCTCAGCAATGCCCGCGATGTCCCATCTGGGTCGCCAAAACTGTTAGCGAGGAGACAAACATATAACCATGCGAGGAAGGTTATATGTGGTGCTTTATTTCAAGGGCCCAGGAACCAGGGGTACGCACCCAAATCTGGTTCCAAAGACCGTTACATCGCGTTCGCAATTTATCCCTAAAACGTTGCTCAATCTACTACATATTCAAAAGGGTTACAACCTAGCCGATTACATATTCATTTGGGGATTACTTCATCCAGTTTTGCAACATCAGCTACTACTGCGCCTGCGCACCCCCTTTCGGTGGTCGTAGGGATGAAGAAAACACTCTTCCTCAGATGAAGAAAATCATCTTCCTCACTTTGCCCTTTTTACCTCTCAGCCTCTGGCAAACTTTCAACCTCCTGAAGATTGGGCAAGTTCCATCATTCTTTACGTTAGTATTGTTTCAAGTCAGGGAAGCGTTTCAGGCAGTACCTGGTTGTACTCTGTTAGCTCCAGTAATCTTAGTTACCTAGGTTACATAGGTAAAGACATTCCGTGCTGACCAGAGACTGTTACCAGCCTTAATGTGAAATTCCTGGGGGTTTTAATATATATATATATATTTATATATATATATATAAAGGAAATGAACTAGTAAGTATAAAAGAAAGTGAAAATATTCTAAACATTTTAAATCATTGATCGGCGACAGACATTCTAAAGTTATTAACTATACTATAACTCTATAAAAGATATAATTAATCCCAGTTGATTAGTTATATTCCAACATTTTCCAACAGGGTGGGCCCTCACCCCATAAGGGAAACTAATCATTCACTCTTATTTAACATGGTCTTTGGTGAGGGATGAACACAGGAAGAGACATGGGGGGCAAAGCCCTATTTAAACACCTACTTAGAGAGATTGCAGCTAGAAATTTATATACCACTGTGAGATAAGTGGCTCAGCAGTGTGACCTTTGCCTCCAGACTAATCCCAAAATTACCCCAAACCAGAAATGGGCCAAATTGGATGAGACAACAGGCCTGGACAACAATGGCAGATTGATTTTTCGGAACTCCCAAGACAGGGAGGATGTCGATACTTATTGGTATTAACTGGTACCTTTTCAGGTTGGCCAGAGGCATTCCCTACTAGAACAGCCAAGGCTTGGGAGGCAACCAAAACATTAATACAGGAGATAATACCATGGTTTGGGGTTCCAGCAACCATGTCTCCTGATAGGGGACCACATTTTATCTCAGAAGTAGTACAACAGATCAGTCACTATTTGCATATGAAATCATGACCTCCTACATGGTGGCATTGGACAAACAGCTCTGAAAAAAATTAAAAACATGAGGTTGAGATGCAAAGTAGGGGTTTGGATGGACCTGTGGATAACATGCGACCTAGAGATTATGTGTATGTAAAGTCTCTTGAAGAGAGGTCTCTGGAACCGCAGTGGGAATGATATTTCCAGGTGCTCCTTACCTCCTTCACAGCAATCAAAATCAAGGAGTAGAGCACATGGATCCATCACACCCAAGTGAAAAAGGCACATAAATCTCTCTGGAAAGTCACGCAAGTCCAACCAGGAAAATTATTTTTCTCACAATCATAGTTATAATCCAGGGAGGGAAAGGCACCTCTAGCCAACAGAATACGGAGTGGCCATGGTCCCAAACTTTTATTTGGTATACTGGAGCTCTGGAAAATATTCTGATCAAAAAGGGTTTAAATCTATCAACTGTGGTTATGCATGAAAATCAAGTATATGTGAGGCAAGAATGGAATGTGGATAGAGAACAGGGGATTCAACAACTTCAGGATACTGTAGGAGAAGAAATCAAAGTAGGATGCTGAATGGTTAATGGGACTACCTGTTAAAAGGCATCCCAAATCACTATCTCAACTACAACTACAGATAAGAGTACAAAGACCTGTATTTCCAATGAATTTGACTGTTGGCATAATTTTACATTAGTACAGACCATTAAGGTGGTTGGTCTCTGGGCCTATGATACTAGTGGGCTCTCATTCAAATTTAAAATAAATATTATAGCTAAGCATGTTACAACCGAGATATCCAGCACTCAAGCCCAAAACCAGATCACACAACCTACACTAGTACTCAAACTTAGGATTTATGAGATTGGTCCATAAATAATAAAGAATACAGGCCAACAGCAAATGGTGTTCAGCCCAGAATGGTCTTTTAAGCGTGTCGAACTGCTAATGCAAACTAATGTTTCTATAATTCAACCAGCAGGCTTTCCTTTCCTAAAAACATCCTTCGAGAGCTGGACAACCTGGCTGTGGAAACAAGTGCCCTTCAGGGCCGGAACACAAAGGGACCCAACTGACGTGTTAAGGACATGATTGGGGGTCCTAAATGGAATTGACTCAGAAATACTTATGAATAAATTGGCCACTGCAACTAGTGATTTAACAAAATTAAGACAACCTGTAGAAGCATTTTATATTAATGAAGGCCACGATGTCCTTGAAGGACCATGAACAATGTAGTAAGAGGAAACAACAGATAGCAACAATAAGCTATGGCTGTATGCCCAGAAGCTGAGAGGGAGGTGTAAGTTAGAAAAGTAGAAATCATGATAGCTTAGGGTAAAAGCATGTAAAATATGCAAAGCTAATTAACCAAGTAAGCATTTGATCTAGGCGTGTGGACAGTAGCAACTAACCAATAGTAGTATAAAGTTATACGCGTGAACAGTTGTTTGTAACCAATTAAATGATGCCAAGTTTTAGACGCAACACAAAGTTGTGTATATAAGGAGCTTGCTATGAGCAATAAAGGTCTTTGATCCAAGATATCGGAGTCCGTGTCATCAATGTCCTGAAATGGTGACCCCGACATTCATGTGATGCAGCAAGAGAGGTGCTGATCTGGGGATCTGAGAGACTCTGGAAATGATAGCGTACAGGGGAGACGTCTCAGCTGAACAATCGTCTTGCCAGCTGGACCGAGCAGAAAAAAAGAAGAAAGCCCCCGGGGTCCACAATCACCTGTTCCACGAGGTTCAGGTGAGCAGCTGAGAAACTAAGTAGTGGAAATGGGGACAAATATGTCGACAGAAGAAAAGGCAATAATAAAGATGTTTAAGCATATTTTGAAAAGGAAAGGAGTTCATTATGAAGAACATAAACTGGAATGTTATTAGCATGGTTAAGGAGTAAGAACATGCCCGCAGAATCACATTTTTTGTGTTTTTGTCATTGGGACTTGGAAAGAGGCTGGTAAATTACTGTTTGAACATGCCACAAAGGGAGATTTAAATGCTTTCCGTGTGTTAACAACATGGTGACAGCTATGTGAAACACTGAAAGATTTTAAAGCACAACAAGATCTAGCAGCGGCTAGTGCCTTAAATAATCCTGACCCTCCTGGTCCGATATTGAAGGACCTAAAGGCGACTTCTAAAAGGGCTTCAAGGAAAATAAAAAAGGGATCACCATTGTGGAGTGATTCTGAGGATGAGGAAGCTGTTAAGAAACAATCATATCCAACTAAAGACACGACTTATAAGACGTCCCCTGAACTTGCGAGAGAATCTGAGCCACAAGGTAAAGGTGAACGATTAACTGTAGTACAGTCCTCTGCCTCACCTCTTTCTGATGTAAGATCTCCACTGAATGCCATTAATCCACTCCTCTGTCCTCCACTACCAAGTGAAACTTCTGAGGATGCGGGGACAGGTTGAACTGTTGTAAATTTTTCCCAAGATTTATTCATGAGATGCAAATCTTCGCTGGGAATCAGTTAGTTATGAAGTGATAAAAGAAATTCGAAAAGCTGTGAAAAGAGAAAGTACTGACTGTTTCGCCACCAAGCTGCCTCCACCCTGCCCACTACCCCAGTGCTTGAAGCCGCTCCGGCTCCATCGCATGCATGAATAGTTCACAGCTGCCACAGGATAGTCCTTTGCCACGAAAATGCTGTAACAACCTAAGACAGTAACCTGTTAAACAATCGATACAAACCTTATTTTATAATACACGTGCATATTTTAAGTGTTGTATGTGTTCGGTACTGTGTATAGTTTAAATATTCTTACCATCGTGATATTCTTATTGACTGGTCGTAAACAACATTGTATGGGTATATTAAGCTAGCTTTCAAAAGAGTGCTCCTCTCTGTCTGTGTGTGTGTGTGTTTAAAGTGCTTTAAACATTTCTAAGATTTGCAAATTGGGTTTTGGTTATAGGAGTTTGAGCCTCTATTTGTTTTGATTAATCTTAAAAATGCAACGCTGGGACCTTTCAATCTCAAACGTCCACTAAGCCGGCAAACAGGTAGATTTACCTGGGACCTTTGAAGTGAAAGGCTGCAGAGGACAAAATTTTAAAATACCTAGAAAAATGGAAAAGAACCTAGCCTTGTAGCTGTGTGTGAGTTCCCCCCCACTTCCTCCTCCCCTTCCTCCCCCACTTCCTCCTCCCCTTCCTCCCCTCCTTCCTCTCCCCCTTTCTCCTGATTTTTTTTGAATGTGAAGTTTTTTTTTCTTTCAGCTTGGGAGTATTTATCTCTCCAGGGGAGTAACAATTTATGAAGAACACCCTGAATTCCAGTGTCCCTTCTTAGATCAGCAACTGCTGTGTCCTATTGCAAACAACCGTAAAGGGGATTTTAGCCAGACACTAATGAGAGCATGATTTAAGAGTCCAAAAGGAGTATCCTCTGAGATTAAAAAACTGCAGAGGAATAGAAAAGTTAATGCATTTGCAGCCTTGGAATTCCCATACAGGTAAAAACAGACAAAAGGGGCCAAGAATCTGACAACACCTGGACCGTTACCATAAATGTCGAAAAGATTGTCACTTTACAAATCAATGCTGTTGCAAATATGATATTGGGGATAAATCGTTAACATTAAAGAACCAAGGAAACCAGCAACCCAGCGCGCGGTGGAGATGTGTGACAACAGTAAATGCTCCTGCTTGGATCTTCTCCACAGCCTCCTCAATCACAATAAGGGATTAATGCGTTCACAAGGTATCACTTCAAGCTTTCCTATCAGTAATGATTTAAGTGCTTGGTTAGTGGGTCGTTCGAGTGTTACTTTGTAAAGTCTTTCTGTGTATCCTAGTGTTATTAATTCTGATTTTACTGGACAAATACAAGCTATGGTTTATATTCCTTTCCCACCTGTGTATATCACCCAAAGCAGTTATGTTGCTCAATTAATACCATTTCAAAGATTGTATTAGAGAAAATAGGCCTTCAAGTCGCATCTGAAAAAATTCAGACCTGGAAATATCTTGAGTGGAAAATTAGGA
This sequence comes from Cuculus canorus, assembly GCF_017976375.1. Classification (NCBI taxonomy): domain Eukaryota; kingdom Metazoa; phylum Chordata; class Aves; order Cuculiformes; family Cuculidae; genus Cuculus; species Cuculus canorus. The sequence goes on from NC_071440.1 coordinate 16,459,009, forward strand.
ATGCCACAATTGAACCTCAGCAAGTCAAATTGCAAATAGTAGTTAAAACGATTTACAAAAGTTCCTAGGAACAATCAGTCGAGTTAGACCTTATTTGGGTATTACTAATGCAGAACTAAGTCCATTATTTGATCTTCCTAAGGGGGACATGGCTTTAACAGCGCCTCGTACTCTTATGAGTGAAGCACAACAAACTTTGGGCAAAACTGAAAAAGCCATTACTCAGAGAAAAGCCCATAGATGACTTGATGGTCATCCAATATGTTTGGGGTTTTTTTGCTACTCTGTGTCAGGCATTTGGTCTAACAGCACAATTAGTAACATTTAAAAGTAAAACTCCCCAAACTGAAAACAAAGCCAGGGCAAGTGGAGGCTTTGGATCTACCGGACAAGATAAACAGATAACATGGGCATTAGAAATTCAAAAATCAAGCCCACAATTAAAGGTGACATTGATATTAGAAAATCAAACAATTCAAATAAACGTGTTGGTGGATACTGTTGCAGATGTCACCATCATGGCAGAAAAAATGGCCATTGGTCAGTCCTCAAGGATTTATAGAGACGGGAACATTTCAGTTATTGACTTAAAGGATTGTTTTTTTACCATACCTATTGACCCCAGTGATAGTGAAAAATTTGCGTTTTCGATTCCAACAACAAACAGACAGGGACTGGTGCAGAGATATCAATGGGTGGTGTTACCACAAGGGATGAAAACTACGCCAACAATGTGTCAACTTTATGTTGACCAAGCCTTACAAGGTTTTAGGAAAAAATATCCACAGCTATTAGTGTATCATTATATGGATAATATACTAGTGGCGGGGAAGGTACATTTGGAAAGGTATAAACAGGAATAATGTGACATGTTGCAAAAACATCAATTGCAAATCACACCAGAGGGAGTGCAGAGTGTTGCACCATGGATGTATTTGGGGTGGAAAATTTTGGATAAAACCATCAAACCACAAAGTGTATCATTTAGAATTAACATCCAAACGCTTAACGATGTGCAGATCTTACTGGGTAATATCAATTGGATCAGGAATTTGATAGGGGTAGATTATCAAACGTTGTTACCTTTGTTTGAGTTGTTAAAAAGAGATACGGATATATTAGCACCAAGGAAACTAACAAAGGAAGCAGAACAAACGTTAGAAAAAATAGAAAATCCAGTAAGCAACAGACAAGCACATTGTGTAGTATAGAATATAGAGGAATTGAATGGGAAAGAGCCTGAAACAATAGTCATTCCAATGACAGAATGATATTTATAATGGAGTATGCAGAACAGTTTAGAATTACAAGTGGCCTTGATGAACTTTTGGGGACAATTTAAAATCCATCATCCAGGCTATCGGTTGAAAGCCTTTTTGCAACAAGAATGTCTAGAGGAAAAATCTAAGTGTAGTACCACACCGGTAAATGGGCTGACAGTTTTTACAGATGGGCGTGCAACACCTTATTGGCATTCCACATTTCCCAACTGGACAGGCAATTGTTGAACGAACTCATTGCACCATCAAAACTCTTTTGCAAAACAAAAACAGGGGGAACAGGGAGAAACACTAGCAAATAGGTTAGCTAAGGTACAATATGTTATGAATTTTTTACGATTGCTGGAAAATACTTTAATCCCTCCAATAGTGAAACATATGCAAACCATGTCAACAGGAGCGGTTGAACATAAAAATCAAGTGAAAATTATGGTAAGAACTTGGGAAGGAAATTAGAAAGGTCCATTTCCATTGTTAACCTGGGGATGAGGATATGCTTGTGTCATTACAGACAGCGGTCCAAGATAGGTTCCAGCAAAATGGGTCTGTAATAATGGATGCTTGTGAAATGTATAATTATACCTATAACATCACTCAAAAAGGTCAGAATGTAAATGCTACTTTGCCTGCGTATAGAAATGCTACAGCCTGGTGCAGTTATACCTCTCCTAAAGTATCACGTTCTTTTTCTTTACCAGTTGCTTTGCCTGTAGGTCTTTTTTCTGATTTGTGGAGATAGAGTGTGAGGAGGAATTCTGTTGAAATTTAATGGTGGGCCATGTAGCCTTGGATGGCTTATGCTACTAACTCCCAATCTCATTATGATTTATAACAAGAAACGAAGCAAATGAAAAAACGATCTATCCATCAATTTGGGGCTGACTATGAGAGTACAGTCACTTTTTTTGGGAACCTGGAGAAATTGTAGCTGCCTCAGCATTGACTCCTGGGGTAGCAACTGCAGCAGCCTTGACAAAGCCGACAAATTTGGGATGGTTGAGTAAGCAGACTAATGATACTTCGATTACTTTGAGTGGCTTGTTAACTGATGTTGATAGTGTTAGGCAGGGTACATTATAAAATAGAGCTGCAATAGATTTTTAGTATTAGCACAAGGACATGGGTGTGAAGAATTTGAAGGCATGTGTTGTATGAATTTATCAGAGCATTCTGAATCAATACACCATCATTTGAAACAGTTGAAGGATTTGAACAAACAATTACAACATAGCAATGATCCAGATTGGTTAAGGCAGTTGTTGTCTGGATGGGGCATTGGAGGTTGGCTCCAAGAACTACTTATGAAAATTTGAATAATTTTACTGGCGATCATTGTGATTTTAATGATAATTCCTTGCATACTACAATGTGTCCAAGGAGTGATAAAAAACCAATATCAACAACTACATGCTCTAGATGTCGAAGAAAAGAAAGGGGAAACTGTAGAAGCATTTTATATTAACGAAGGCCATGATGCCCTTGAAGGACCATGAACAGTACATTAAGAGGAAACAATGGATAGCAACAGTAAGCTATGGCTGTATGCCCAGAAGCTGAGAGGGACTTGTAAGTTAGAAAAGTAGAAATCATGATAGCTTAGGGTAAAAGCATGTAAAATATGCAAAGCTAATTAACCAAGTAAGCATTTGATCTAGGCGTGTGGACAGTAGCAACTAACCAATAGTAGTATAAACTTATATGCGTGAACAGTTGTTTGTAACCAATCAAATGATGCTAAGTTTTAGATGCAACACAACCTTGTGTATATAAGGAGCTCGCTATGAGCAATAAAGGTCTTTGATCCAAGATATCAGAGTCTGTTTCATCAATCTCACCAACAACCTTTGCAGTCTTCTTTATTAGCATTGGGAACTAATCAGTGGCTGTTATCAAGACTGTTACCAAAGTGGGAAAAGGTGGAGGAACAGGACCATGAATTAATAGTAAATACACTCAGTGTGATCCAAGATAACATTTCTTTGGCTCTCAGTTGTATACAAGCACAATTATGGATGCAGTCAATGGCCGCCTTAATGATAAGAGAAGGTAGTGAAGGCACCTTTCCCACCGTAATTCGGAAAATTGTTTGTGACAGTGCCACTGACTTAGAAAGGAACTTCAATCTTGCTGGACTGTGGTAAATTTTACCTATGAACCTATCACTAGTACGACCACAACCTTTGTGTTGACCATATGTAATGCTTCAATATATGTAATCCACTCCATCATTACATTAGGATTAAGCCATTATAAAGCTGTGCTCTATCCTTCCAAACATAGGACATGGGCACAAATAGTGAATGGGAAATGGCAAACTGGAAATTTGGAGTCTTGTATTACATGAGAGCAACACGGGTTTATTTGTAAAAGTAATACAATCCCGGCTAAAGGATCAGTGGGGAATGGGACATTCTAAGAACCGCCCCGGTAAGCTATTTCTCCAGAGAATCTCCCATCTCTACCCCATTGCTGTGGGGGTAAAGACGGCCCATCAGTGGAATGACCAGGTATGTGATTTATGTATGATATGTTATGATAATTTGGATGTACCTACAGGAGAATTAGGGGAAGAGTCTGTAAATCGTGGATGGGATGCCTCATGTGATGACGAAGGGTTAAGGTTGCTTTGCCGAGAGCCTGTAAGGCTGTGAGGAGGACTATGAATCCCCTACATGTGCAGGGTGAGGAGGTGGCACTGCCCGTCCCTGGGTAAAATAGTGAATTCGCTGTTGTGGTATGGTATGGGTGCTCCATGCTGTGATAGCAAAGCACCAGGTAAAATATAATCCCAAGATTCTCGTTAGACAGAGATGCAGAGTGAGTGATTATGGTACAATCCCAAGATTCTCGTAAGGCGGTAAATACAAAGTGAGGGATTATGGTATTATATATGGTATTATAGATAAGACAATATTATTATTGTATATAATATTATTATGAATTGGGAATTCCTTGCTGAGGAAGCAGGAGCTCTGTATATGAGATAGCTATCATCTTCTACACCTGTTGTAAATCTTCAGTATCGCTACCGTGTCTATTTTAACATGATTAAGAGCTCATTTTAAATTTCTCATATGTTGTGGAGTGTTTGTGTGTGAGTGCGTGGTTGCGTGAGACGCGCAATTGAGCGTGAAGCAAGTGCAGAGTTCCGATCCGCAGTTCTGCTCTCCTGCGAAGGAAGCAGCCAGAGACAAAATAAGTGAGTGATCACTGCTATACGTTGTGTGTTTTATATCCTAAGTATACTCTGTGAATTGTGTGACGTATAACAGAATACCAGTGGAATTGAGAGGGATCGCTTACGGGGGACGTTCTTCCTCCATAGACAGGAGCCAGAGACGGACTGTGCTCAAAATGTTGAAAGACTTGCAAATTGTTTAGAAGCCCTGTTTGTCTTGATCCTAGGAATGCACATTTGTAGCCTTTTAATTCCAAAATTCCATTGAGCCGGCAAATGGGTATATTTACCTCAGGCCTTTGGAATGGAAGGCTGCAGAGGATGAAATTTTAAAATACATAGCATAGAAGAAGGGAAAAAAGGGAGAAAACCAGGAGAAGCGGCTGAGAGTGCCCCTTCCTTTTCCCACTTTCTGAAACGTGAGTTAGGTGGTCTGTGTGTGAGTTAACCCTTCCCCTCCTGGAATGTGAGTAAAGTGTTCTGTGTGAGAGAAAAGAATAATTTGAAAGTGTAAAAGCAAAAAGGTTTTTGTGGAAAGGGGGGCCACAATTCTGCAGGCTGCGAGAATGGATCAGATTTGGTGTTCGGACTGTCATAAAGTTTTATTGTGCTATTCAGCTACGTTGGGATCACTCTATTGTCCTGACTGTCTGTAATCTCTAGATGGGAATTGTTGTTGTTGCTAGTCTTGTGGGAAGTCCCTGAGAACTTAGAGATAGGACATTTGTAAGGGTTTAAATGGTTTGTGGAAGTTGGAGAAAGGTAGAGTCGGAAGGTAGCATAATGGGGGCAAAACTGAGCAAGAATTTCCTCGGGCAAGCCCATTAGGATGCATATTACAGCATTGGAAGGAATTGATGGAAGGAGCCGGGGGCTCAATGAGTAAGAAAAGGATTGCAGTACTGTTTTGCAACTAATGTTGTTTTTAAGGAGAGGGGGAAAGTGGAATGAAGTGTTTTTCACCCTCCGAAACCATCCGTAGTGGCAAAGGGACAATTGGATTTTGCTGCCGCAGGACCCTATGGTACTTGCCCTTGAGTGGGAAAATAACAGTTTAAAGGTAAACTGAGGCAGTGTTGCGTGACATGCAGTATTGAGCAAGGGTGCACTAGAATAAATAAAATTCACTGGACACCAGAAGAAGATTTAACTGATTTGCTTAAGCATCCCCCTCGATCACAGAAATGGGATACAGACTTGGACAGGTCCCCCCCCCCCCGTCCCCCCCCCGAATAGCGTGGTATCTTCCTGCATCAGGGAAAGGTCTGCTCTGACAGTTTTACAGGCTGACCAAGGCTGACTTCTTTTCCAGGAAGACCGAGACGAAAAAGAAAAAGAAAAAAAAAACAAAACCAAACAAAAAAAACCCCAACAAGCACAAACAAAACTGATTGTAAAACTGTATGGGATTTGGAAAGATTATTTCCCATCCAAGACCCAGTGTGGGATCTAGACAGATCTAAAAATGTAGAAAAATTACAGGTATATCAGGAGTGAATCTCGAAGGGAATGAAAAGGGCCATTCCCAAAAAAGTAAACGAGGTCACTCTAAATCACTACCTGAATTCCTAAATCGACTGAGGGATATAATGCGCCGCAACACTGCTGGATCCTGGGTCAAGGGTAGGAATACAACAACTAGGGATTTGGTTCTGGGCTAGTCTAAAAGATGAATAGTGGCTCATGTGAAGGAAGACTGATGGGGACCCAGGGAATCCACCCTAGCAGATCCACTAGTTATAATGAAGCCAGGGAAAGAGGAGAAGAAAGTAGAATTTTAGTTGACGCAGAGGCAATGTATTTGGTTTTGAACTAAGCTTTGATGTCCTTAGGAAATGACTACATTGTGGTAAAAGGGGCAACTGGCCAAAGTGAAAAGGTGTATTTTTGTGAATTTCTAAGATATAAACTGGGAATACAATGGGGCATCCACAGATTCTTGTATATGCCCAACTCCCCAAAGGCAATTTTGAGGAGAGACTTATTAGAACAATTGGGTGCAATGATCAAATTTGAAAAGGGAGAGATTACTCTGGAGGTAAATGACCAGCAGTATATGCAAATAATGGGTTTATCCTTAGTCAGTGTTCCCACAGGAGGAAAAATCAGTAAAGAAATCACAAACCAGGTATGCCCTGAGGTATTGGCCACTGATGTGCCCGGGACTTCCAGGCTGTAAATAAAATAACAAAAACCCTTTACCTGGTGGTGGCAACTCCATATGCCCTGTTAACTGTATTAATACGTGAACTAACCTGGCTTACTGTTTTAGACCTGAAGGATGCCTACTTTTGCCTCCCTCTCCATGAAGCCAGCCAGAAAATACTTGCATTTGAATGGGAAAACCATGAAAGTGAGTGCAGAACTCAACTCACCTGGATATTTGGGAATCAGCTTGCAAAGGATCTTGAGGCCTGAAAGCCACACTTGAGGAAGGGAGACTGTTGCAGTATGTAGATGATACCGATTGCCACCAAGACAATGCTTGCATGACCTGGATGGTGAGTCCGTTAAACTTTTTTGGGCTCCAGGGATACCGAGTATCTAAAAGAAGGCCCAAATAATGCAACACGGGGTAATCTATTTGGGCTATGAAATCAGCGCTGGACAAAGAACTTTGGGACAGGCCTGAGAAGAGGCAATATAACAAACCCTGAGACTGTAAACAGTGAAAGAGTTAGGAACTTTATGGGGGTGACTGGTTGGTGTCGGCTATGGATCTATAACTATGGACTGCTTGTTAAAACCCTGTATGCACTAACCACCGCCACAAAGAGGCTGTGCAAGTCTTTGAACATCTGAAGAAAGCCCTGATGTTGGCCCTGGCCTTAGGACTCCCAGATGTGAGTCCATCATGATGAACATCCAGGAGGCACGAATATTTACCCTGGGCCAGAAAATGACTGTGTTAGTGTCTGGAAGTGAAAGGTGGGCACTGGCTTTCTCCACAAAGGTTCCTAATATACCAAGCTAGAATGGTGGAACATGATGATATGGGAATTGTTGTTACTAACATCATCAACCCAGCTTCTTTTCTCAGTGGAAATACAGGAGAACCAGTGCACCAGGACTGCTTAGAGACCATTGAGGCCACATATTGAGCTGTTTGGACCTGAAGGACAGTCCCATGGAAGACGCTGAGGGCTGGTTCACGGAAGGAAACAGCTATGTATTAAGCAATAACAGATATGCCAGGGCAAAAACATCAAGTATGCAGAGTGGTTCTGAGACTGCTGGAAGCAGTCCAGCTACCTGAGAAAGCGACAATCATGCACATCAAGGTGCACCAGAAAGTGAATTGGGAACTGGAGAGAGGAAATGAGCTAGTGGAGAGAGAGACGAAACTGGCAGCCAAAGGTGAGGTAAAAACAAAAGGGGCTTTGATCCCTGACAGGCGAATCTCCGTAGAAAGTAAGCCAGAATATAACAAGGAAGATCAGATAATCAGAAATTTGTTATAGACCTGGATGGGTCATATAGTAAAGAGTTGTGGGTCCTCACTCCACAAGGGAAACTAATCATTCCCCTTATTTAACATGGCTTTTGATGAGAGAAGAACACAGGAAGAGACATGGGGTGGGCATAAACTTTATATAAACACCTAATTAAAGAGATTGCAGCTGGAAATTTATACACCAACGTGAGTCAAGTGATGCAGCAGTGTGACCTTTGCCTCCAGACTAATCCCAAAATTACCCCAAACCAGAAATGGGCCAAATTGGAAGAGGCAACGGGCCTGGGCAACAATGGCAGATTGATTTTTCGGAACTCCCAAGACAGGGGGATGTCGATACTTATTGGTATTAATGGTACCTTATCAGGTTGGCTGGAGGCACTGCCGACTAGAACAAGATTACCAGAACATTAATGCAGGAGATAATACCACGCTTCTTGGTTCCAGCAACCATGACCCCTGACAGGGGAACACATTTTATCCTAGAAGTAGTACAACGGATCAGTCACTATTTGCATATGAAATCATGACCTCCTACATGGTGGCATTGGACAAACAGCTCCAAAAGACTGAAAAACATGAGGTTGAGATGTGAAATAGGGGTTTGGATGAACCTGTGCATAACACACGACCTGGAGATTATGTATGTGTAAAATCTCTTGTGGAGAGGACTCTGGAACTGCATTGAGAAGGACCATTCCACATGTTCCTTGCCTCCTTCACAGCAATCGAAATCAAGGAGCAGAATGCATGGATCCATCGCACCTGAATGAAAAAGGCACATAAATCTCTCTGGAAAGGCAGGCAAGTCCAACCAGGAAAATTATTTTTCTCATGATTATAATTATAATCCAGGGAGGGAAAGGCACCTCTAGCCAAAAGAATACTGAGTGGCCTTGGTCTCAAGATTTATTGGTTATAATGGAGCCCTGGGAAATATTCTGATTGAAAGGGTTTAAATCTATCAACTGTGGTTATGCATGAAAATCAAGGCAAGAATGGAATGTGGATAGAGAACAGGGGATTCAACAACTTGGAGGGACTGTAGGAGAAGAAATCAAAGTAGGATGCTGAACGGTTAATAGGACTATCCATAAAAAGGCATCCCAAATTACTATCTCAACTACGCCTACAGATAAGAATACAAAGACCTGTATTTCCAATGAATTAGACTGTTGGCATATTTTTATATTAGTACAGACTGTTAAGGTGATTTGTCTCTGGGCCTATGATGCCACTGAGCTCTCATTCAAATTTAAAATAAATATTATAGCTAAGCCTGTTACAACCCAGGATTTATGAGATTGTTCTGTATATAATCAGGAATACACGCCAACAGCAAATGCTGTTCAACCCAGAATGGTCTCTTAGGGGTGTTGAACTGCTAATGCAATCTGATATTTCTGAAATTCAACCAGCATGCTCTCATTTCCTAAAAACATCCTTCGAGGGCTGGACAACCTGGCTGTGAAAACAAGTGCCCTTCAGGGGCAAAACACAAAGGGGCCTGACTGGAGTGTTAGAGACAGAATTGGAGGACCTAAATGTAATTGACTATCAGAAATGTTACCAAAGTGGAAAAGGTGGAGGAACATGACCATGAATTAATAGGAAATGCACTTGATGTGATCCACGAAAATGTTTCTTTGGCCCTCAGTTGTATACAGGCACAATTATGGATGCAATCAGTGGCCGCCTTAATTATAAGAGAAGGTGGTGAGGGTACTTTCCCACCGAAATCCGGAAAGTGGTTTGGGACAGTGCCAGTGGTTTAGAGAGGAAGCCTCAATCCTGATAGACTCTGGTAAATGTCAACTATGACCCCCATCACTAATACAGCCACAGCCTTTGTGTTTACTATACGTAACGCTTCAATATATGAAATCCACTCCATCATTGCATTAGGATTAAGCCATGATAAAACTGTGCTCTATCCTTCTGAACATAGGACATGGACACAAATAGTGAATGGGAAATGGCAAACTGTAAATTTAGAATCTTGCATTACACGAAAACAACAAGGATTCTTTTGCTAAATAATGCAATTGATGCTCAAGACATCTGCCTCGACACTGAGCAAAGCATCTGTCACTTTGAGATCCATCCAGAAGTTAATCAGACTGTACTTGTATATATGGGCCAGGGTTGTGTGTGTTTGAGAACTGCTTGTACCTGTGTAGTAATAGACGAGATATTTATGGATAGTAAGAAACATTCTAATTTCTGTATTTGTAAATTTGTTAAGATTCTTGGGTGTGACTTTCCTTATTTAGCACGTCGTATCCCATCAGCTGATAAAATCCAATTATACAACATTTCACAAATTATCACCTGTACCTATTGGAATGAATCTTACATTGGTAAAATAATTAATGAAACAATTAATGAAATATCAGGACTTGATTATAATTCTGGATGAGGTCCAGGAAAGTGGGAAAAGTCCCTGATAGCCATCCACCATGACACAGAGGAAAGAAAGGGGGTCCTAAAAAGGGTAAAAGAAAATATGAACTATTATTGGAGGGACGTGTTTTTCGGACGGTCCCCTACTGCGACTGGCATTCTAAATAAGTTGTGTCATCCCATTATTTTCCTTCTGATGCTAGTTTTAGTTAGCTTTGTTTTCTCTGCTATGTCATTTATTTGGATTTAGAGAATGCTACAACAACTAACAATCTTGACTTCTATGTCTAGTGCCCATGAGAATGCATTAAAAAGGTAATTTTCCAGCAAAATATCATACAATGCCCCTTTGAGAGATAAATTACAGAGTTGGCAAATCAATTTGCCCATGTTAAAAAGACAGGGGGGAATTGATGGGCGAAAGCAGACAAGGGGGGTTGGGACTGTTCGTTAGAGCTTGGTGTTGTTCGCCTTGAAGACCTTGGAGGTTGATAACGAAGGAGCCATCTAGCAGAAGTTTACTGATAAGTGGGCATTGGAATGCAGAAAGCTGGAAAACAACCAGAAGAGACTGTGCTTCTACACAGTTCAAGGGAAAAACTTTTTTCATCCTGAGGAAGACTTCTTACTTCATCCCTAAGACCCCGTCCCACGACCACCAGGAGGCACTACGCAGGTGCAAGACTGGAGCAAACCTTCCAGAACTAATTATAATACAAAGCGGGGAAAGGTTATGAATATGTAGTAGGCGCTCATACCTATGCATGTCTTTACACTATAAGTAGCTGCTTGTTAAGTTATATGGTGTGCAAGCTAGGAGGAGAACCCCCTTGCACCCCAGCGCTGGAAATAAACATACCTGCTTTATAACTCATTTTGGGTTATAGGGTTTGATTCCACAACTCAGCCCTTCAAGAGATAGATTGCATATAAGGCAAATGACTTTGCCTAGCATCCAAGACAGGGCGGAATTGATTGATAGACATCTAAAATAAAGACTTTTAAGCAACTTAGAAGAAGCTTAGATTATTGTAAACTGCACCATATGGGGGAAGGGCTTGGTTCACAGTGCCTGTTAGTGCAGGCCTTGAAAGCTGATAAGAAGGAGCTGGTATGCAACTTCTGCTGATAAGAAGAAGCTGCTATGCAATATCAGCAGTCTCGAGCTGGAAAGCAACCAGAAGGGGACTGTGCCTGTGCACAGTTCAAGGTTAAAAAGTTCATCCTAAGGAAGACTATTGACTTCATGCCTGAGACCCCACCCCATGACCACCAGGAGGCACTGCACAGGTGCAAGACTAAAGAGATCCTTCCAGAATTAATTATAGTATGAAGCAGGGAAAGTTTATGAATATGTAGTAGATGCTTACAATTATGCATGTCTTTACACTATAAGTAGCTGTTTGTTAAGTTATATGTTGTGCGAGTTGGGCAGAGCTTATCTCCCTCACACCCACCAGCGAAATTAAACACATACCTGCTTTATAGCTCATTTCAGGTTATAGGGTTTGATTCCACAAAACATTCAAGGTATGAGATTGTGGTCTGAAAAGACTGGGATCTGTTTTGCAACTTTGAGAAGTTTTGGCTCACGAGTGCACATGAGTATCTGGTTTGTCTGTGTCCAAAATAAATACTGCATTTGAATTTGCTTTGGGAGATTTGTTGGTCTCCAATTTGCTGCATAGATATCCAAAGTACTCTTTTACCCTCCCTTTTTGACTGTGCAGTTTGGGATGGGCCCTAACACTAGTCCTCTACGGGAGCCGTTCCATAGGATGGGGGATTTTTCAGTCTGGCTGGTTCATGCCGTTTATCTGGTGTCTGACTTCTAGGTACCTTCCTGATTCTCACACCTACTCCCTCAGAGTTTACCTTACGCAGAGCAGGAGGGATCATAATTCTAGCTTAACTCCTTCTGTGGACAAACAGGAAGGCAGGCAGTGTTATGCACGGTAAGTGACACAATTTTATCATCACTGTTTTTAGCTACAGGGAAGCTACATCTCTTTGCAAACTAACCCATGTGGTGATGCTCACCATCCTTTCTGAGTCAGGTTAACTCTTTCCTTGAGGCTGAAAGGAAATGCTGAAGTGTCAAGGTAGGCAGAATCCTGCCTCTCTTTTCTCCCTCTGGCTTGACTCTATAATTACTCTTTTTGCACATGATAGTTGACTCTTCTGATTCTTGAGAAAGAGCCCTCTGACATGAGGGCAACATTTGAGCAATAGTTGAAGTCAGTGGCTGTAGATTGCTGTATGAGGTCTTTTCAAATCAGGCAATGAAGCATGTGTCTGTCATCTTTGCTGGGAAGGAACAAATCATAATAACCTGCCATAGCAGAGATCCTTGCTTTTCAAGAGTTTATTGCTTTTTTCTTCCAGAGTCAGGAGATGCTGTGTCACCCCAGGGCAGCATGCAAGTGGTAACAGTGCACAGACCAGGCTGCTGGTGCAGAAAAAGTGAGGGGAGGAGAAAAAGCCTTTGATAGCCTCCCAAAGCTGAGAGGCAGAGGTGAGAGAGGGGAAGGGAGCTGTTGATGTTTGACTTGTAAGAATTTGTTTAGTGAAAAAAAACAGAAATGCTTCCCAAAGCTCTTTTTCTGACCTCTGGGCACATCTCCCTCTGTACTCAGCACTGGTGAGACCGCACCTCGAATACTGTGTTCAGTTCTGGGCCCCTCACCACAAGAAGGATGTTGAGGCTCTGGAGCGTGTCCAGAGAAGAGCAACAAAGCTGGTGAAGGGGCTGGAGAACAAGTCTTACGAGGAGCGGCTGAGAGAGCTGGGGTTGTTTAGCCTGGAGAAGAGGAGGCTGAGGGGAGACCTTATTACTCTCTACAACTACCTGAAAGGAGGTTGTGGAGAGGAGGAAGCTGGCCTCTTCTCCCAAGTGACAGGGGACAGGACAAGAGGGAATGGCCTGAAGCTCCGTCAGGGGAGGTTCAGGTTGGATATCAGAAAAAAATTCTTCACAGTAAGAGTCATTGGGCACTGGAACAGGCTGCCCAGGGAGGTGGTGGAGTCACCTTCCCTGGAGGTGTTTAAGGAACGGGTGGATGAAGTGCTGAGGGACACCTTGTGATTCTGTGATTCTGTGATCTGTTATATGTTCAGAAAAGGAGTCAAAATAACACGGGAGGGGGGGGGGCAAGTTATGTTATCATGGATGCTCTGGAGAGCAGCATTTGACCAGCTCCTGGGAATGCCTTATATCCAGCTCAGTGCCCGTTATACCAGTATAGCTTGTCTTTAACACATGAGCAGGGTTTTCAGGGGGAAATGCATATTTTTAGCAGCGACAGACTGATTGGGACCAATGAAGATCCCAATTGCCTTCCCTCTTACTTGTCACCATGCATCTGTAAAAGACTGGAGTCCAAGCAAAATGAGTTGGGACATGTGGGGGTTGAGGTACTGACAGAGCCAATTGTACTTGATTAATCAGGTTTCTGTGGAGGTGTTTTCCTTCACTCCACTCCTAACAGAATATTTTTCCATGAGTGATCTTAACCTTGTTGCAGGTAATTCATTGCCTACAAGATCAAGACTGCTCCAAAAAGTTGCAATATTTTTCCTTCAGAGGCTAATAAAATTCTTGTTGGAAATCCTTAAATACCTTTTCAAGACATCAGCCCCACAAAGGTATTTGTTCTTTTAAAAGTAATCATGTGTGTTTCTCCCTTGCCCCACAAAAAAAGGGAGGGGTAGGAGTTAGGCTGGTTTTGATCCTGTGGAGTTGATTGAAGCTTTCCTGCTGGAGTCTATTAGATAGTTTCAAACCAGGGAGCATTTCTGTGCAATACACCTGTTTCCAATAGCTCCCCCACTTCTGTAAATATAGCTGCAGGAGAAAGTCCTGTTCCCTCTGGGGAAAATGCATTTTATAATAGCTTCCCATCCCCCATCCAGATGGGATCAAGCTGAGGCAGCTACAGTCCAGGTCCCATAAGAAATACTACAAAAAGTGCAATTAAAATAATTAGTTAATGCCTTTTTTTTTTTTTTTTTTTTTTATCTGGTATGGTAATAAATAGGGGAAAAAAACCCCCTTAAATTAGCTATTCTACATATCAGTTCAATATGATATTGGATGCTTCCCTGGATTGCTCTAAACTTTCCCTAGGGCTTTCAAAGAGCTTGTGGGTGCTCAGCCAGTTGCTGGATCAAGGATCTCTATTACCAATGGTAATGGGGTAGGTTAAAGACACTTGCACAATAGATTTTGCTGTGAGAATAAAAAAAAAGAGTTGAGTCTGAATTGATAATAAAGTGATTTAGATTCTGCCTCCTCCCTTGGAAATCAAGATTACCTCCCACTGATTTAAGTATGTACTGGCTTAGGTTCTGATTAAGCAGAATTCGCCCAATGATTCAAATTTATGGGGGATGTACAAATGAAAAATACATGGTCAAATACGTCCCTGGCACAACTCAGTGAAATCTGGCATTTACCTAGTCATTAGCTGCTTGTTGTTCAAGGGTACCTCTGCTAACCTTTAAATGGTGAACAAAGTGAAGATTTCTTTTGTAGTCATTTTAATTCCTTCTCCTGAAGTGTTCATAGTAAATACAGCAGTATACCAGGAACTGTAGCCCCGGTAAGCTGTATTTGTTATTGCCATAGCAGGTGGCATTTAGTCTGCAGCCAAGTGAAATGACCAATGGGTGAATTAGAACCTAAAAACCAGGGCAGATCCTCTTAAAACCCCTCAGCTTCCCTGATTTCACTCTCACATTTCATCCAGGGCCCAAATTATGCAAACATGAGTATTTTTTCATTTTATATTCCTGTCATTGTTCCTGTCATACCTTTGGGGGAACCTGGAGGTCAAAGCATCTTGGCAAAGGGCATGAAAATAAGGGAATGTTAACTAATGAATGCTTCAGGTCATGCAAGCTGTTCCTGTCTCCCACCTTCCTGACAGATGATTACAGAATAGTCTGAGGGAGTTTCGAGTGGCTCACACAGTGATTCTGTTGTGTTAGTATGCAATCTGTGAAGCTATCAGTGTTCGTAGTCTTTGCACAAGTCATCAAAGGAGATTTTGAATCTCAGTAAGCACTTAGCCATATGGCAGGGAGTTCCAAAAGCTATGTGCTGTATAACTGGCCATTTGCTTTTAATAGTTTAAAATTAGTTCAAATAGTTTCAAATAGTGAAAGGGGATAATATCAGGCTTGCCTATGACAAGCTGTGGGAGGGCACACAATGGTTGGAGGGATGGGGTTCTGGTATGGGACCTCCACCTGTTGCTCTGGGGCATGCTGGAGGTGCTGCAGCACAGCTGAAGTCTTGTGGAGATGAGCAGGGGGCTCCTGAGGTAGTAGGTGCCAGCAAGGAAAATTCCAGGGAACACCTTAAGGGTGTTCCACTAAGAAGGTCATATGGCCAACAGCCCAGCTGAAGTGCCTCTACACAAACACACAAAGCTTGAGTAATAAACAGGAGGAGCTGGAAGCTACCGTGCTACTAGAAAGCTATGATCTGATTGCCATCGCTGAAACTTGGTGGGATGAATCCTATGACTGGAGTTGTGGGTTTTGATAGTTACAGGTTGTTCAGAAGAGAGAGACCGGGAAGGAGGGATGGAGGCATTGTCCTCTATATCAGGAAATGGATAGAGTGTGAAGAGCTGTCTCTGAAGAATAGCCACAAGCAGGTCAAAAGCTTATGGGTGAGAATAACGCAACTGACTGAGGCAACAAAATGAACTTTGTGGTTGGTGTCTCCTACAGGTCACCAGATCAAGGAGAGCCTGCTGATGAAGCCTTCTTCCTGCAGTTACAGGAGGCTTCATGCTCTCAAGCTCTCATCTTGCTGGAGGACTTCAACCACCCTGACAACAGCTGGAAAAGTAGCACGGCAAGCTGTAGGCAATCCAGGGGACTCCTAGAGTGCATCGAAGATAATTTCTTAACCCAGGTAATAGACACTCCTACCCAAGGGGATATAATACTGGACCTGATGGTCACCAATGCCAGTGAGCTCATCAGTGATGTCAACATCGGAGGCAGCCTGGGCTGCAGTGATCAGGCACTGGTGGATTTCAAAGTCCTGAGGGATATGGGACAGGTGAGGAGTATAGTCAGGTTCTTAAATTTCAGGAAAGCAGACTTCCAGCTTTTCAAGGAGTTACTCAGTAGGACCCCCTGGGTTATGGTCCTCAGGGATGAGGGAGCAGAACAGAGCTGGCAAATATCTTAAGGATGCTTTCCATAGAGCACAAGAGCGCTCAGTTCCCATAAGTAGGAAATCAGGCAGGAAAGGGAAGAGACCAGAGTGGCTGAGTCGAGATCTGTTGGTCAAACTGAAGAGCAAGAGGGAACTGCACAGACAGAGCAAACAGGGACAGGGAACCTGGGAAGAGTATAGGGACACTGCCTGGTTATGTAGGGATAGGGTCAGGAAGGCCAAGGGGCAGCTGGAGCTGAACTTGGCAAGAGATGCAAAGACTAACAAGAAGGGTTCTACAGGTAGGTTAACCAGAAAAGGAGGTCCCCCTACAATGAACAAAAATGGTGACCTCGTATCAACAGCTGAGGAGAAGGCTGAAGTACTCACCAGCTTTTTGCCTCGGTCTTCACTGACAACTGCTCTCCTCACCCCTCCTGGGTCAATGGACAAGAAGATGGGGACTAGCGGGTAAAGTCCTTCCCACTGTAGAGGAAGATCATGTTCCTAACCACCTGAGGAACCTGAACATTTATAAGTCTATGGGATCTGATGACATGCATCACAGAGTCCTGAGGGAATTGGCTGATGTGACCAAGCCACTCTCCATGATGTTTGAAGAGTAAAATCCATTTCTCAGGGCACAGAGAGATTTGTTTCATGGAATCTATCCCATGGAATCTCACCCCTCCTTGGTCATGGTACAGCAAGATGGTGGCCAGGGGGGTAAACTCCCTCCCACAGTCGAGGAGGATCATGTTTGTGAACACCTGAGGAACCTGAACATATAGAGAGTCTATGAGACCTGATGAGATGCATCCCAGAGTCCTGAGGGAATTGGCCGATGTGGTTGCCAAGCCATTCTCCATGATGTTTGAAAAGTCATGGCAGTCAGGGGAAGTCCCTGGTGACTGGAAGAAGGGCAACATTGTGCCCATTTTTGAAAAGGGTAGAAAAGGTGATTCTGGGAACTACCGACCTGTCTAGGAGGAACAGATCCTCCTAGAAGCTATGCCAAAGCACATAGAAGGCAAGTAGGTGATTTGAGACAGCCAGAATGGCTTTACCAAGGGCAAGTCCTGCCTGACCAACCTAGTGGCTTTCTATGATGGGATGACCACATCAGTGGACATGGGAAAAGCAATGAATGTCATCTATCTGGACTTCTGTGAAGCCTTTGACACGGTCCCACACAACATCTTTCTCTCCTAATTGGAGAGAGATAGATTTGATGGGTGGCAATCAGATCATAGCTTTCTAGCAGCACGGTAGCTTCCAGCTCCTCCTGTTTGTTGACCAAGCTTTGTGCATTTGTATAGAGGCACTTCAGCTGGGCTGTTGGCCGCATCGCTTTCATACTGGAAGACCCTTTATTTCCTTCAAGGTGTTTTGCAGAAGTTTCCTTCCTGGCACCTACTACCTCAGGAGCCTCCACTCATCTCCACGGGACTTAAACCAGTATGGCCTGAAGCAGCAGGTGGACCTAGTGGGAAGCTTGATCTAGTGGGAGGTGTCCCTGCCCAAGGCAGGGGGCTTGAAATGAGATGATCTTTAAGGTCCCTTTCAATTCAAACCATGCTATGATGGGTGGACTGTTCAGTGGATAAGGAATTGGTTGGATGGTCACATTCAGAGTGTAGCAGTCAATGGCTCGATGTCCAGATGGAGATCCATGACAAGTGATGTCCCTCAGGGATCCCTACTGGGACCAGTGCTGTTTAATATCTTCATCAATGATAATGACAGTGAGATTGAGTGCACCCTCAGCAAGTTTGCAGATGACACCAAGCTGAGTGGTGTAGTTGCCGCACCAGAAGGGCAGGATATCATCCAGAGGGACCTGGACAGGCTGGAGAAGTGGGCCTGTGAGAACCTCATGAGGTTCAACAAGGCCAAATACAAGGTCCTAGACCTGGGTCGGGGCAATCCCTGATTTCAGTACAGGATGGGGGATGATGTGATTGAGAGCAGCCCTGTGGAGAAGGACTTGGGAGTGCTGGTTGATGAGAAGTTTGATATGAGCCGGCAATGTGTGCTCGCAGCCCAGAAGGCCAACTGTATCCTGGGCTGCATCCAAAGAAGCGTGGCCAGCAGGTCGAGGGAGGTGATTCTGCCCCTCTATATCTCTCTTGTGAGGCCTCATCTGGAGTATTGTTTACAGTTCTGTTGGGGAGAAGAAATACCATGGCTCCCAGGTTTGCCTTGTCTTCCTTCTGATTGTGAGAGAGTGTTAATAGTAGAAGTGAGAAGAAGGATTAGCAAAGGGGAATGCTAATCATGTGGACAGAATGCCAGGAGAAAAACTGGCACGTTACATTTGCATGAGAGTAAGTTTTATTAATTTCTGACAGTTATCTACGGTAGCTATGTGAGATAAAAAAGAGGACCAAAATATTACTGGAAATCTAAGTGAAATTCTGTAACTTTGTACCCCTTCAATGGCAAGTAGCTGCAGGAAATGTGAATTTCTGTGACAGTCTCACTGGAATTAATATAGGCACTTTCAGTGGATTAAATATTAAGGGGAAAACACTCATAGCTCACTTCCTTATGTTATTTACTTGGCATTAACTTCAACTTGTTTTCATGCTATTTTCACACTTTGCCCTCTCACCAGCATTTAGGCATCCACCATGCAGATACCTGCAACTGAACTTGTCATCTCAAGCTCCCATTACAGTCAAGAAAGACAAAGGCATTTTTAGGATGTGATTCATTTGACATAGCTTAGAAATTTACTTTAGGATGAAAACAACTGCTAGTATCCATGGAGTGTATTGGCTAAATCTCAGATAACTGCATGGAGGGTTTTGATAGGCTGTAGGCACATACATTTATGGTGGGAGTCAGGTACATCTGTGTTTAGTGCTATTAATACCTAGATTTCCCAGTTCCCATGAGCTGTGTATGATACTTAACCAGATGATCCTGGGGAAGTCAAGTAATTCAGGATGGTAGTGCTTAGGGAACAGAATCCTGTGCCCGGTCAGGTGAATAGTGCTCTCGCAGTCCTCAGACTGCCAAAGTCATATGTTAAAAAGCAGAAGATTTTTTTTGCTTTATGCAGTAATGGAAAGCTTTATACAGTTGTCCTTGCTACTCCTGCAATATACTTGCAAGGCCAAAAAATGCCACATTTGCTAGTTCAGAAATGAGGGAAGAGATGCTGAGGAGGGTAAAGATACTCATCTGCACGGTATATGGAGCGTAAGTTGACTAAGCGGTAGATGAATCCACCACACCATGCAGAAATCACAGTTCAAGTGCTGGAAGCAGCCGTGCTTTCGCAGAAGTGCTGTTTTCCCTTCCCGAGCCAGCTTGGAGATCTCAGCTCTGTGGTGTAGCTCTGCCTGAAGTCGTGAAGGAAGCCTGGTGACACATGGAGGTGAGGCCAAACCTCCTTGTAATTAGCAAATGATAATTTGAACTGCTGTTTCCCCTGGGATGAGGATAAGGATGAACTCAGTTTTGGGCCTGTTGGGAGGAAGTTTAGGGTTTTATGTTAAAGAAGGACTGGATAGTTCTGCAAAAATAGCAAACTAAGGAATAGTTAATGATGTTTCAGTTGAACCTCTATATAAATAACCTATTAAAACCAATGGGGTATGAAACTATTGGAGCTGATGTTTGAAGTCAGTTTAAATGGATATCGTTGAACTATAACTTTTTTGTAGCTCTGTAACTTTTCACTAGCTGCTGGAAAGACAGTAATTTTATAATGAACATGTAAGTTCTGGAGCACAGATGTGCCTTGATGAGAGAGTGGGGTTGGCAAGGAAGGGCAACAGACTTGAAATGCACAGTTAATGGCTTTTCTGAATATTTTAGGGAAGGGTGATGTGCTGGTTCCAGGCAGCAGCTGGTGAATTCAAATATGTATTTAACAGTCAAAGTTAAGCTCTGCTCTGTGTAGGGCTGGTCAGAGCTTGCAGGGATTTATCAGATGTGTGGCCCAGGGCAAGATATGTATTCCTGTGAAGTTGGTGACCATCTAAACTGAGATTATATGCCACAGCACGTTTATCCTGAAAGCACTGATTTTTGCAGTGCTAGGCAATCCCTCTGCTTCATCAACTGGCAGGAGCAATGCTGAGGGAAAAGGCATGCCCTTCCTTTGCCCAGAGCTGATGGATGCTATGTGTATATACCTGGACTACATCTTCCTTGGATTTCTAAGCCAAACCTGTATCGGTATCTGAGGTGAGGGGATAGCACCTGAACATGAGTAATCAGAGGGAAATTGATAACTGTGCCATAGTTACCTGCTGTGCTGAAAGGCCTTAAGCTCCCTATTGCTTTGTATTTGATATGGTGCATTTTTCCAGCTGGGAAAAGTAAATGGAAAAATGCTACCCTGGGAGGTGTATGTGAGGGATGGCTCCAGGCCTGAAGGAGGAAAAGCAGGAGAAAGCAAGAACTCACAGGTGGTGGGAGGCTAGAAAATTGTACATTAAAAATGGGTAAGGAACAGTCTTCATACACCCTTTCAACCTTTCTTTTATTTTCCTTGTCTGTTAAACCTTAGAGCAAAAGTTTAATCAGTTTTTAGTGACAGTATGCAACAGTATAGCTCTGTAATCTCTTTGTCTTTGTCACAGCAGAAAAAAAAGGAGAATTTCATGTGATTATTTCCCCTTTTATTAAGCAAATATTTTTGTCTGTGATTCCAATGGAGATGAACTCACAGCATTGTTCTTGTTTGCCAGCTACTCTTATAGACTGCAAGGACCCATAAACAGTACTAGTTATGATTTTTGTTGTAACATCAAGGAAAAGCTTTCCTCATCAGTTAGCCAACTTTTGGACCTGTGAAACTTTCAGTGTGAATCTGGCACCATGGTTCATTTTCTTAAGTGCTGCATGGATTGCAGAAAAAGAATACTGATTTGGCTGTTCCTGTGTCATCTACACCTGTGAAATAGGAACCAAGATAACATCACAAAATGAAGATCCAAAATGGAGATACAATGTTTGTTTTTAAACTCATTGTGAAAAAAGCAGCTATCTGATGTAGAATATCTTAATCGGTGACTTTTCACTGCTTAATGTCCCAACATATTGCATAACAATTATTGAAAGTTAGATGCATTGAAGAATATGTTTGTAGACTCTGAGCCCAAACAACCATGTTCATACTGTGCTTGAGCCCCAGATTTATCTTCCTCCTCTACCCAGGTCCAAAGCCTTACTGTTTCACTGCCAATAGGTATTTTGTTGCTGCTGTTTGCTCATGTGGATCTTATTTATTGTCATTTGACAGAAACTAAAAATGCAGTTCAAAAATTGCTTTACCAAGAGTAATTTGTTCCCAGCAAGACCTTTCTAGCTACATAGTAACATAAAAGCATCAAACTGCCAGAAGACATTTAGACATTTTTAAAAAAAAACCTGCCTTGATGCCAAAATAAGCTTCCCACAAGGACAAGAGCTAGCGAACTTGAGACTTCTACCAGTTGTTTATAGAAGAGCTCATCAGCTTCTTCTTCTTAGCTGGGTCGTCTATAACAGACTCCCATCACAATATCTGCCTTCTTGTGGGCTCCTCTGATTTTTATCCACAGATGCTCAATCTTGTCATCACCATAATCAAGCTTGAGGGTATCAAAGCACTCTCTAACATAGAGACAGCCTTAGCGACTCTGGGTGACAAGAACATAAGATTGACTACTCAGATGCAGCCAAACTTTAATGAGTCTAAGATAAGAGTAACTACTCAAGTGGAGCCAGACTTTAATGACTCTGAGTTGCAAGATGTGATTAATTTTAACCCCCTGGATATGCAATGAAGTTCCAGGAATACGCATGCTTATCTCGATCATTCTTTGGAAAAACTATGAATATGTAAATGCCTCTGTATATATAAGCTCTCTAGAATCGCTGTTGGGTAGAAGCACTCTGAGGAAAAAATCCTAGTGTTTCTCCAGCACTGAGAATAAAGAATACCTACTTAATAGTCACACTGGCTATTGAGTTCATTTCTTTGTTTCACTATTCGCTTACAACTTAAACAGGAGCTGGATTCACAAATGCTAGGCTTGCTGTCACCTCATAATGGCCTCTTTGCTAGCAAGAATGCATGTAGAGAGGTGTTACGTCCCACTCCATGAGCTACACACTCATGTCTGGGCCTTTTTTTGACCTGTACAGTCGAAGAAGGTGGTTTGTTTAACTGTGCAACAATCCAGAGGCCGACAAGGTCACTCCCAGGGTGACATCAAAAAGCAAAATTTATTTTGGTCACGGCCACAATAAAAAGACCAAAAAACTCAGGTGCACAGCTGGGGGGGGGGGGGGGGGGGGGCAACTTCCCAAAGTTGCAAAAACAGATTTCAGTCTGGTCAGATTACAATCTGATATGTTAAACACAGTCAAGGTCACTCGGATTTGATCCGACACACACTACAATGCCAGGAAAGAAGAAAGAAGGCACAGTAAGATAAGTAAGAAAGAGGGTCTGGTGGTTCCAGGCCCTCAGATGATATTGTAAGACTGATCTTTGGGGAACCACCTGCTGCTGCAACTCCACCCCCCACCCACCCAAACAAGGGCACAAATAGCCAGCCCTCAGACAAATGTTTAAGGCAAAAAAAGAAGTAAGTCGGTCTTTACAAGAAGCAATATGAGAAATGCTAGATATAAGGAGCAGGAAAAGTGAAGACAAAGAAGAGAGGGAGCTCAGAAAGAAAATGAAAGAATTTGCCTTGTTCTTGGGGAATTTTGTATTTTCACCCCTTCAAAGGAGGAGTCTATAGACTCCTCTGCTTCCCCATCTGTGGTAGACCAGCCAGCTGAGTCAGATTTTGCTTTAGCTTACTAATATAAAATTACATTCATTTCTATCTGGTTTTGCTTGCTTTGAGTTTAGTTTGCCTCTTGTAGATGCAGGATGGAGGCAGTGGTAGCTGTTACCTTGAAAGATGAGTGGAATGAGTGCTCTCTATGTCAATGACCAGCTGGTGCATATGGAGTTCCACCTGGGGTTGGATGAGGAGCTGACCAAGAGCTTATGGGTCAGGATTAAAGGGAGGGGACGGACAGGTGACATAAAATGAGGGTCTGCTACAGGCCACCGGACCAGGAAGAGTGAGCAGATGAGGCCTTCTATAGACAGATAGGTGCAGAATCACAAAATCACTAGGTTGGAAAAGACCTCCAGGACCATCGAGTCCAACCATTCTTATCAACCACTAAACCATGCCCCTGAGTATCTTATCCACTCATCTTTTAAATACCTCCAGGGATGGTGACTCAACCACCTCCCTGGGCAGCTTCTGACAGTTCTCAATGACCCTATCTGTGAAAATTTTTTTCTGATGTCAAGACTGAACCTCCCCTGGTGAAGCTTCAGGCCATTCCCCTTTGTCTTGTCCCCTGACACCTGGGAGAAGAGGGCAGCTCCCTGTTCTCTACAACCTCCTTTCAGGTAGTTGTAGAGAGTAATAAGGTCTCCCCTCAGCCTCCTCTTCTCCAGGCTAAACAACCTCAGCTCTCTCAGCTGCTTCTCATAAGACCTGATCTGCAGTCCCTTCACCAGCTTCATTGCTCTTCTCTGGACACACTCCAGAGCCTCAACATCCTTCTTATGGAGAGGGGCCACGAACTGAACACAGTATTCGAAGTGCAGTCTCACGAGTGCCGAGTACAGGGGGAGAATAATCTCCCTGGAACTGCTGGCCATGCCGTTTCTGATACAAGCCAAGATGCCATTGGCCTTCTTGGCCACCTGGGCACACTGCTGGCTCGTGTTCAGTCGGCTGTCAACCAAGACCCCCAGGTCCTTTTCCTCCATGCAACTTTCTAGCCACTCTTCCCCTAGTCTGTAGCACTGCATAGGGTTGTTGTGCCCCAAG
This sequence comes from Cuculus canorus, assembly GCF_017976375.1. NCBI lineage: Eukaryota > Metazoa > Chordata > Aves > Cuculiformes > Cuculidae > Cuculus > Cuculus canorus. The sequence goes on from NC_071440.1 coordinate 16,483,349, forward strand.
TACAGGATCCGAAATTTTGGCCTTGTTAAACCTCATACCATTGGTCTCAGTCCAGTCTGTTCAGATCCCTTTGCAGAGCCTCCCTACCCTCAAGCAGATCAAAACTTCCACCCAGCTTAGTGTTGTCTGCAAACTAACTTAGGGTCTATTCGATCCCCTCATCCAGGTCATTGATAAAGACATTGAACAGGGCTGGACCCAGCACTGAGCCCTGGGGGACACCACTTGTGACCAGCCTCCAGCTGGAGTTAACTCCATTTACCACTACTCTCTGGGCCTGGCCATCCAACCAGTTTTCAACCCAGGAGAGTGTGCGCCTGTCCAGGCCAGAGGTAGACAGTTTCATAAACAGAATGCTATGAGAAACTGTGTCAAAGGCTTTACTGAAGTCCAAGAAGACTACATCCACAGCCTTTCCCTCATCCAGTAGGCAGGTCACTTTGTCATAGAAGGCGATCAAGTTAGTTTGGCAAGACCTGCCTTTCATGAACAAGTGTTGACTGGGCCTGATCACCCAGTTCTCTTGTATGTGTTTCATGATAGTACCCCTGGCACTGAGGTCAGACTGACAGGCCTGTAGTTTCCTAGGTCCTCCCTCCGACCCTTCTTGAAGATGGGTATAACATCAGCCAGCCTCCAGTCAAGTGGAACTTCCCCAGTCAGCCAGGACTGCTAGAAGATGATGGAAAGGGGTTTGGCAAACACATCCATCAGCTCCCTCAATACTCTTTGATGGATCCCATCCGGCCCCATAGACTTGTGGGTGTCTAGCTGGGCTAGCAAGTCTCTAACCATCTCCTCTTGGAACATGGGAGCTTTGTTCTGCTCCTCTAACTCCTGGGTATGTACACACAGGGAACAACTTTCCTTACTACTAAAGACTGAGGCAAAGAAGACATTAAGTACCTCAGCCTTGTCCTCATCCTTTGTCACAGTTATTCCCTTTGCATCCAATAAGGACTGAATATTCTCCCTGGTCCTCCTTTTACTGTTAATGTATTTATAGACAGATTTTTTGTTATCTTTCACTGACTAGCCAATCTGAGCTCTAGTTGGGCTTTAGCCCTCCTGATTTTTCCTCTGTACGATCTCACTTCCTATAGTCTACCCAAGATGCCTGTCCCTTCTTCCAAAGATCATAGACATTCTTCTTCTTTTTGATGTCCACCCATATCTCCCTGCTCAACCAAGCTGTTTTTTTCCACACCGGCTCATCCCCAACAAGGCCTTCTCTGTTCACAAACAGTAGGGTGCCTTCCCTTGTCGGCTCTTTCACCAGTTGTGTGAGGTAGTTGTCTTCTACACACTCCAGGAACCTCCTAGACTGCTTCCTCTCCGCTATATTGTACTTCCAGCAGATATCCGGAAGATTGAAGTTTCCCACAAGGACAAGAGCTAGCGAACTTGAGACTTCTACCAGTTGTTTATAGAAGAGCTCATCAGCTTCTTCTTCTTAGCTGGGTCGTCTATAACAGACTCCCATCACAATATCTGCCTTCTTGTAGGCTCCTCTGATTTTTATCCACAGATGCTCAATCTTGTCATCACCATAATCAAGCTTGAGGGTATCAAAGCACTCTCTAACATAGAGGGCTACCCTATCACCTGTCCTACCTTTCCTTTTCTGCCTGAAGAGTTTATATGCCACCATAGCAGCACTCCAGTTATACGAGTCATCCCACAACATTTCTGCAATGGCAACTATGTCATAGCCTCTTTGCCCTACAATAGCTTCCAGTTCCTCCTGCTTATTGCCCATGCTGTGTGCGTTGGTGTAAATGCACTTCAGCTGGGATGATAATCCCTCAGCTCTCATAAAGGGAATAGTGTTCATTCCCAAAAGACTGATACTTGGATTATCTAACCCATGAGTGCCAGTTACATCCTTTCCTTTGCCAGATATACTTGCCCCCACTCACTCTGTATTGATATACTGGAGGTCCTTGCCAGTACACCATCTCTTAGGCACTGGAGTTCCACTTCCAGGCTCACTCCTGACTAGCCTGGTTTTGTACCCCTCTCCTTTCACATCTAGTTTAAAACTCTATTTATGAGCCCTGCCAGATTTTTGGCGAGGATTTTTGTACCCCTAGGAGACACGCGTGCCCCATCCCTGGTAAGGAAGCCTGGAGGTGCATGGGCCAGTCCATGATCAAAGAACCCAAAGTTTTGCTCCTCACACCAGGGTTGGAGCCAGGTATTATTTGACTGATTCTTCTTGATCTCTCCCTCTTCGTTCCTTATTGTTGGAATGGAGGTAAACACTACTTGTGCCCCAGAGCCCTTCACCATTTGCCCCAGAGCCCTGAAGTGCCTCTTAATTGCCCTCAGCTTCCTCCTCTGTATGTCATTGCTGCCTATTTGGAACACTAGCAGAGGGTAATAATCTGTGGGTTTCACCAGGGAAGGAAGTTTTCTAGCAATGCCTTTCACTGAGGCCCCAGGCAGGCAGCAGACCTCCCTGTGCAGGTTCCAGATAGGGCCCTTTGTTCCCTTCAGAAGGGAATCCCCCAAGACAATCACTCTTCTTTTTCTCGGAGGTTGTTTTGATGTTCATTCAAGGATGGCACAGCCTAGGGAATGTTTCTAGGCTGTGGGAGCCATCCTCTTCATCTGCGGGGATTGATCCCACTTGCAGTGCTTCGTATTTATTCTGCAAGGGAACCTGGGGATTTGTTGTGTGAATGGGAACAACAGGCTTTCTAATCCAGGCAGGAACTTGCTGTCATTCCCCATCTTTTTTCTCCTCAGTCTTACAGTTGGAGGATGGGTAGTTCACAACTGTGCTTGCTCTGGCAGCCTGCTTAGTTTGTGAGAGGATGCTGCTCCACTGGTCTATTTCCCTCTCACACTCCCTGATAGTCCTCAGTCTAGTTACTTCCTCCCTTAGCTCTGACACCAAGCGGAGGAGTTCCCCCACACGAGCACAGCTTCCACAAGTGAAGTTGGTATCAGTGGTGTGATTCAGTGTGGGAGGGGGGCACTCCCCACAGCTCAGTGTCTGAGTGGCTGCATGTGCCCACTGAGGCTCTGTCTGGGTGGCTACATCCATCCTGGCTAGTGCAGCACCTGGAGCAGCTTTAATTTTATGCAGGATGGCCACCATGGTCCTCAGTCCCTTCTGGCTGGCCTCCAGCCCCTCTCTTCGCCCTCCCTGCCCACTCAAACTGCTGCTCAAACTGCCCCATTTTTCTAACATGCCCTGCACTTCTAACACGCCCCACGCCTGTTTGCCACACACCTGTTTGCCACGCACCTGCTCGCCGTGCTCCGGGTTGCGGTGCTCCCTAGGGGAGCCTCGTGTTCGCAAACCCTGGTCCTCATGGGAGACTTCAACCACCCTGACGTGTTGGAGGGACAACACAGCAAGGCACCAAGAAATCCAGGAGGTTCTTGGAATGAGTTGATGATAACTTCCTTCTCCAAGTGATAGAAGAGCCAACGAGGAGAGGTGCTATGCTGGACTTTGTTCTCACCAACAAGGAAGGGCTAGTGGGGAATGTGAAGCTCAAGGGAAGCCTTGGCTGCAGTGACCATGAAATAGTGGAGTTCAAGATCCTTCGGGCAGCAAAGAGGGCACGCACCAAGCTCACTACCCTGAACTTCAGGAAAGTAGACTTTGGCCTCTTCAAGAATTTTCTTTGTAGGGTACCATGGGGTAAAGCCCTGGAGGAGAGAAGGGCCCAAGAAAGCTGGTTAATATTCAACGATCACCTTCTCCAAGCTCAGGAGCGATGCATTCCAATAAAGACGAAATCAGGCAAAACCATCAGTGATACCAAAAAATGCTGGCAAATAAACTCTCTAAGACTCATTTTGGAATTTTAGAAAGCAAGCATCCTTTATCAGGCCTGGGCAACATGCAGGAGTGATCACCATCAATCACGTGCAGCGAGACAAGAGTTGGTTACAGAATATATTTCGCACTTACATGCATATACAGATATTTTCCCAGGAATCTTACGCATATTCTATTACATTTCAAGGACTAATTAATTTTAATGTTATTATGAAATTTCACAACAGTCAAATCTCTTGCTAATTTGGAGTTGGCTCCAGCTCTCTGCCTGACCTTGCATTTGAGATAAGAAGAAAACTCCAAACAGGTGATTACAGAAGAAGAGGCATCTGTTCAGCACAGATATGGAGAAGGCTGAGGTACTCGATGACTTTTTTCATAGAATCATAGAATCACTAGGTTGGAAGGGACCCACTGGGTCATCAAGTCCAACCATTCTTAACAATCCCTAAACCATGCCCCTCAGCACCTCGTCCACACGTCCCTTAAACACCTCCAGCAAAGGTGACTCAACCACCTCCTTGGGCAGCCTATTCCAGTGCCCAATGACCCTTTCCATGAAAAATTTTTTCCTGATGTCAAGACTGAACCTCCCCTGGCGGAGCCTGAGGCCATTCCCCCTTGTCCTGTCCCCTGTCACTTGGGAGAAGAGGCCAGCTCCCTCCTCTCCACAACCTCCTTTCAGGTAGTTGTAGAGAGCAATAAGGTCTCCCCTCAGCCTCCTCTTCTCCAGGCTAAACAACCCCAGCTCTCTCAGCTGCTCCTCATAAGACTAGATCTCCAGCCCCCTCACCAGCTTCATTGCTCTTCTCTGGACACACTCCAGAGCCTCAACATCCTTCTTGTGGTGAGGGGCCACGAACTGAACACAGTATTCGAAGTGCAGTCTCACGAGTGCCGAGTACAGGGGGAGAATAACCTCCCTGGAACTGCTGGTCATGCTGTTTCTGATACAAGCCAAGATGCCATTGGCCTTCTTGGCCACCTGGGCACATTGCTGGCTCATGTTCAGTCTGCTGTCAACTAACACCCCCAGGTCCTTCTCTAGGCAGCTTTCTAGCCAGACTTCTCCTAGTCTGTAGCACTGCATAGGGTTGTTATGCCCCAAGTGCAGGACCCGGCATTTGGCCTTGTTAAACCTCATGCCATTGGTCTCAGCCGATTGGTCCAGCCTGTTCAGATCCCTTTGCAGAGCCTCCCTACCCTCCAGCAGATCGACACTTCCTCCCAGCTTAGTGTCATCCGCAAACTTGCTGAGGGTGCACTCGATGCCTTCATCCAGGTCATTGATAAAGACATGGAACAGAGCTGGACCCAGTACCGAGCCCTGAGGAACCCCACTTGTAACTGGCCTCCAGCTGGAGTTAACTCCATTTACCACTACTCTCTGGACCCGGCCATCCAACAAGTTTTCAACCCAGGAGAGTGTGCGCCTGTCCAGGCCAGAGGGCTGACAGTTTCTGAAGCAGAATGCTGTGAGAAACTGTGCCAAAGGCTTTACTGGAGTCCAAGAAGACTACATCCACAGCCTTTCCCTCATCCAGTAGTCGAGACGCTTTGTCATAGAAGGCCATCAGGTTAGTTTGGCAAGACCCGCCTTTCATGAACCCGTGTTGACTGGGCCTGATTACCCAGTTCTCTTACAGGTGCTTCATGATAGCACTCAAGATTACCTGTTCCATGACTTTCCCTGGCACTGAGGTCAGACTGACAGGCCTGTAGTTCCCTGGATCCTCCCTGCAACTCTTCTTGTAGATGGGCACATCAGCCAGCCTCCAGTCCAGTGGAACTTCCCCAGTCAGCCAGGACCGCTAGAAGATGATGGAAAGAGGTTTGGAAAGGACATCTGCCAGCTCCTTCAATACTCTTGGGTGGATCTCATCTGGCCCCATAGACTTGTGGGTGTCTAGCTGGGCAAGCAAGTCTCTAACCACCTCCTCTTGGATCATGGGAGCCTCATTCTGCTCCTCTAACTCCTGGGTTTGTACACAGGGGGAACAACTTTCCTTGCTATTAAAGACTGAGGCAAAGAAGGCATTAAGTACCTCAGCCTTGTCTTCATCCCTTGTCATTGTTGTTCCTTCTGCATCCAATAGGGACTGAATATTCTCTAGCCCTCCTTTTCTTGTTAATGTATTTGTAGAAAGATTTTTTATCATCTTTCACAGACTTAGCCAGTTTGATTTCTAGTTGGGCCTTAGCCCTCCTGATGTTTTCCCTGCATGATCTCACTTCCTCCCTGTAGTCTACCCAAGACGCCTGTCCCTTCTTCCAAAGCTCATAGACATTCCTCTTCTTTTTGATATCTCTCAAGATCTCCCTACTCAACCAAGCTCTTTTTTTCCCCCGCCGGCTCCTTTTCCGGAACATGGGGATGGCTTGCTCCTGAGCTGCTAGGATTTAATTTTTGAAGAGCGCCCAGCCCTCGTGCGCTCCCTTGCCCTTAAGGGCTGTCTCCCATGGGACTTTGCTAACCAACCTTCTGAACAGTCCAAAGTCTGCCCTCTGGAAGTTTAATGTGACTGTTTTGCTAATCCCCTTTTTCATCTCACCTAGAACTGAAAACCCTATCATCTCATGATCGCTTTGTCCCAGGTGTCCTCCAACCATCACATCCCCCAGAAGGCCTTCTCTGTTCACAAACAATAGGTCCAGGAGGGCACCCTCCCTTGTCGGCTCACTCACCAGTTGTGTGAGGAAACTGTCCTCCACACACTCTGGGAACCTCCTAGACTGCTTCCTTTCTGAAGTAGTCTTTTTTGCTTCAGTCTTCATCAGCAAGGGCTCAAGCCACACTGCGCAAGTCACAGAAGGCAAAGCCAAGAAATGGAAGATCAAAGAACTCCTCACTGTAGGAGAGGATCAGGTGTGAAACCATCTAAGGAACCTGAAGTTGCATAAGTCCATGGGACCTGATGAGATGCACCCACGGGTCCTGAGGGAACTGGCAGATGAAGTTGCAAAGCCACTATCCATCATACTTGAGAAGTCGTGGCAGTACAGTGAAGTTCCCACTGACTGGAAAAGGGGAAAAATAACTCCCATTTTTAAAAAAAAGGAAGGCCCCAGGGAATGTCCTTGTCTCTAAATTGGAGAGACATGGATTTAACAGATGGTCTGCTCGCTGGACAAGGAATTGGCTGGATGATTGCACTCAAAGAGTTGTGGTCAACGACTCCGTGTCCAAGTGGAGGCCAGTGACAAGTGGCGTTCCTCAGGGGTCAGTATTGGGACCGATGTTGTTTAACATCTTTGTTGGAAACATGGAGAGGTGTTTGATAAGCTTGTACACAAGCGATTTATATTTACAGTTGCTAAAACTCAAAGCATACCCTAAAATGTGATGGTATTTACTGGAGATGATTTTCTCATTTGGTTCTTCCATGCTGATAGTCTTTAGTGCTGATAACAGGATTTAGCTATGCCTCTCCCGCGTCTCTCTCTTGAGAGTTCTTTTGCTGTGTTGTATTTGCTATTTTAAAACCTGGTGTAAATGCGGTAAGTCAAGGTGCCCTCACTGGTCCTGCACGGGGCAAAGCATTGGGAGAAGGGAATGGTCAATTCTTTCCACCGAGACTCACCAGCTAACAAGTCTGGCAGCGTGACAGAAGTGTATGCCAAGAGTGGATTTAGGATTTTGTCGGTGGAAAATGGGTGGTACAGTCAGTTAACTCTAACTACCATTGTTCTGTTGTAAACAGATCAGCTGTATCTATCTAGAGACTGATTTTAACAGAGCACAATGCAGAGCTGCTTTTTGTGTGTTTGCGCCCAGGGTAATGCCAATGATTATAAAGATATGGTGACCTGTGCTTCGTGGAGTACTGTGTAAATATGCAGAAATCCTGTGCGTACTTGGGCAGCTTGCTAATGGTGCTGTGTTCTACTACCAGGTAATCCAAGGACAGAAGCTGGAATATGGGAAATTCCATATATATATATATGGAACACTTTTTTATCCCGTAGGTGGTCAAAAGCTGGAAGAGATTGAGTGTAGGAAGGAATCTCAGTTCTTGGAGATGTTCAAAACCTTACTGCACTATTCCTGAGAAGCCTGCTTTGACTAAACCAGTTCAAGGCAGGTTGGACTGGATGCCTTCCAGGGGTCCTTCCAAGCTACACCATTCTGTGATTCCCTGGAACTGTAAGAGAAAAATTCTAAATTTGAAAGCAAGTGGAATAGTGTAGACACTAGAAACCAGCTATTTCATTCCTCTCTCTCTTTCTGAAGCTCAAAGATGTAAGAAGCAGACTGGGAAACTAGCTTAAGTGACCTGTCCAGCGGACAGGCTTGGGGGGAGAGCAAGTGTCCTTAGTTTCTATTTTAAATGGCTAATTTGACAGTAGCATCTCTCGGGTCTGGTTGTAACACTCAAAGTACAAAGATGTTTTAAGTTCTTTTTCTTTCATTTTACAGTGATAGTGAATAACTCATCTTACAAGCACAGCAGGATGCGTATCCGCTGAGATTTCCGTCAGTCTGACAGGCTACAGATTTATAGTGCAGGTAGTAGTTCTGATAGATGCTGTCCATTAATATGTAAGGGAACTGCACTCTGAGCATCTTAGAGGAATTGATCAGCTATTCACAAAATTTCTCTGAGATGACTGCCAGCAATTACATTCTTTTAAACATCCATTTCTCATTATTTTCGTGGAGAAAACACCTTGTCAAATTCTTAGCTTCTTCTCCATCTCTAATGTCTTGATTTAACAATTTCTGTTTGCTACTGGGTCATTTTTTAGTTCACCTTTATTATTTAAACGGTTCATTTTTTTTCCATGATGCAGAGATATGCTTTCTTAGAAAAGACGTATCATGTTTCTTCATGTCCTGCTACAGTGAGTCATTATGTTTAAGGCTTTATCTTACAGTTCACCCTTTTTTTTTGTGTGAGCACATGTATATATTTTTTGTCCTGTCATTTGCTCAAAACACGTCTGTGAAAGTGCATACACAGAGGCAAAAATGGGTTTGTCAGTGATTTAGGTGAGAAGCAGTATCTCTGGAACACCTTAAAAATGTTTTCTTCCCTGTTGTTTAATTTTTCTTCTACACAGGTACTTTTATATATATAAACACAAAGCGGTTAACAATATTGGCTTTTTGGTACACTCACAGATGCCTGTGATTTTTCTTAACTTTTGCTATTTATCAGAGAAAACACAGCCACTCTTGTGAAAATAGAAACTTATGCCACCACTGAAGAACTGAAAATGTCAAGGGGACCATGAAAGGAAAATAACACAGTTCCTTATGGAAATTGTTCCATGGCAACTTCTGTAATCATTTTGACAGAACTTTGGGAAACTGAAGCCTTTCTACTTTTTCAGCAGAATGAGCTCTGAAGGCCCAATGCATCACTGGAAATATAAATTAAACAGACTTATTCTCGGGAAGAAGCTCTGCACTCTGCCTCCAGAGTAAAGATGTTTGCTGAAACAAACAGGGAATTTCTGTGCATGATTTATTATAATGTGCACCGCTTCCTTGGCTTTTTATCCTTTGAGCTGCTCTGGAAGCAAAACAGATTTGGCTCCTTTGCATACTAATAAATATCGGCGCTTGAAATTATTCAGTGTTTACAGTAGCATTCCTTTGAGATGAATCATTGCTACCTTATTTACTTTTCTTTGTTTAAGTTATTCTGATCCTTTAGTTCAACCATAAAACAAGGCTTTACTGGTGTTGCAATATTTGATTTTTTTTTTTTTTTTCCATTTGTAATGCAAGGTTTTAAAGCAGCTGTTTAGGATCTGATTCTCTGGAACAAAAAGTCACTTAAAAATGTTTTGATAAGAAAATGTGTCTACTGGGTGTAAAAAAAAGTTGTTAATCTACTTGGCTGTCCTCTTCAATGGCTTCAATAGAAGTCGAACATCAACCTCTACACTAGACATAGACCAGAGTGTTAAAACTTGTCATGAGCTGCCGTAAGTAATTTCCTAGAGGTTTCAGTTGTTTCATCGATTAGAAAGCTGAAATGAAATTTACCCTGCCCAAACCCATACATTTTTTTAAGACCTATTTTCATCTGGTTGAGGATTTTCTACAAGCCAAGCCATTAAATTGAGCTAGGAAAAAGATCTAATCACACGGCAGACACATGGACATTGGCTCCACCTGGTTCCGAGTGAGCAGTGGGTGTTGCAGAGGAAGGACTCGCGTGGCAGGTTGTCCCAGCTGCGTGGACGTGAGCAAGCAAAGGTTTTACAGTGTAAGTAATATTCCTTTTTTCTGTGCCATAAAGGCAAAGCTTGTTTTTTGCTGCCAAGTTGGGAGCTTGATCATGCTCGACATGGAATATCCCAGATTAGTTGGTGCAGTGCTTCAGGAGCAGTTTACCATTGTGTGTATTGATATTTCAGTCCAACTCATGGTGTATGAACCTCACACCATGGGACTGAGGTCTGTGGGACAGCACAGGGAACAGAAATGTGGCTTGGTTCCCAATGAATGGCAAGTAGGAAAAGTTTTAATGACTACAGACTTCTGTCTTAAATAATTATCTCAGATATGTCCTTTACCTGAATAACTGCTATTATCTCTTCACCTAAACTGTCAATGCCTGTGTTTCCAAACAGTTTCTATCTCTCACCCCTGCTCAGCCTGAAGATGATGGCTTTCATGTCCTCCTGCAGCATAAAACATACCTTATTTTCCCAATGTTTTCCTGAGGTCATTAATAAGATTAGAAAGAAGGATTTACGTATCTGAAGGATGATATAAAATGTAGTTTTTGTAGAAGTTCTTCATTAAAGATGTATTTTCCCAAGGAGGTTGTTTATACTGTTTTGACTGGAATATTTTGCAAGCATGGACAACTTCTAATTTTCTTTGCAGTTTTTCTCCAATGTAAAATAAAGCTGTAAATTCAATACTACTTTGATTTTGGAGCATTAGTTGCCTAATCAACTTAAATGAGCTACTTTTTACATGGCTGTGCTTTTCCAATAAGGGATTATTTTTGTGGTGTGTGGGTTTTTTTTGGTGTTCTTTTGTTTTCAGGTGCTCTCTCTCTTTTTTAGTTGATTGTTGGCATATGAGAAATGGTGAGGCATAGGCTGAAATTATTCCAAATAGAAAACTATTTGATCAATATATCTGTGATATTAGGAACTAGGGTTTTTTTCACCAGTAGGTGAAAATGCAGTAACAATATTTTACGCTTCTTTTCTCTGTATGACAACCGTGTTACTGTTGCAAGAAGAATAGGCTTCTAAATGTAATTTCTTGCCACTGTTGCATGGCACAGAAATAAAAGAATCAGATGTAAAGCATAAATTTCAAGAAGCTTGGGGATGTTCTCTTTTCAACAGTAATCTTGTCCTTGATTCTTATATTTTATCAAAAGTATATCTTGATAAAAATTTATCAAGCCAGTGGCAGATCAAGGGTAAAGCAAGTATTTGATGGGATTTTAGAAGACTATGGCAAAGTTAAAGGAACATTCAGCTTCTTAGTTCTGGCAAAAATCAACCTTGTGTCGGACTGATAATGTCACCCTTTTCTCTCCCTCCTTTGTTAGAAATTTTCATGCTGCTTGGGTGTTTCTTTTCAATCTGACTTCTTGATTCCCTTTTGGTAATTCCGTCCTTACAGTTTAATGTGGCAAATGGTCATTTGCTTTAGCACTACCGGTCCAGGGGCATGTGCTTTCTCAGTTTTGGGTGTTTAAGCTCTTATTTACTTTTGAAGCTATTTGCAGCCATGTGCTAAGAGGGACAGCCACACGCGTTCCCTCGCTGGAACCAAGATCGCTCCAGACAACTAGAAGAAAGGTGGCTCAGGTTTCGTTGTAGAAATGAGTAGGTGGCAACTTTATTCCCTGCCTCTGGACTGCTGTGTTCATCTTTGATTTTCACTTTACAAAAGAAGCTGACTTGATCTGACATCTGCAGAAGTCTGTTCTGTGTTAACTTCTCCAGGCTGTGTTGATAGGCGACACTTTACTTGTTCTCCTTTTTATTGAAGATTGAATTTATTTTAATTGAGATAAATTCATTGTAGGCATTGGCAGGGTGAGAACAGTGTTCAGCTGAGAAGTCAGTCTATTCCATCACATCTGTTTCCTCTGCTTTTAGTGCTCCACTTTCTGTGTACTTTACTTGTGAATAGACCCTGAAATACAAACAATTGCTGATCATGCTGCTGGCTCTGATAACATAACTCATAATGTTCCCCTAATTGCTTACATTATAAGACTGTCAGATCTGGAACATTTGGTCTCTCAATGGAGCTCTCAAATTAATCTTTTCCTTTTTTATTAGAGATCTTGTTATGTGATTGTCTTTTGGGAAGGAATAAGACAGCTTTACGTTATAGTGGGATTTTTCTAAAGCTTTCACTGATAATAGAGCAAGAAGACTTCAGAGTTACAAGAATTGTTATGTTAGTTACCCTTTTCTTTATTGCAGCATCTGAAATTATTGACTGGCTTCCCAGGGGAAAATCTTAGAACCATAGAACAGCTCAGTTTGGAAGGGCCCTTGAATATCATCTTGTCCAGGATTTGTGGGAGAGGGAGTTAGATGAGACCGTCTAGCATCCTGTCTACTTGTGTTCTAACAACCTCTGGTCATGGGAACTCTGCCATGTCCACGGGGAGCTTGTTCCAGTTCGATTGTTCTCTCTGAAAAAAAAAAAGAAAAGATAAAAATCTTTCTTATATGAAGATGAAACCTCTCCTGGTGCATCTTGTACCTTTTGCTCCTTGTCTTCTCCATGTCGCTCCTTGTGAAGACTCTGTAGCTGTCCATTATGTACTGGAATTCTGTGATGAAGTCTTCCCTAAGCTTTCACTTCTCCCGGGGGAAAAGACTGAACTCTTTCAGTTTTTCTCCATTGGGCAGGCTCTTCAGCCCTTTGATTATCTTCATGTTTCTCCTCTGGACCCTCTCCAGTCTGTCTGCTTCTTTCTTGAACTGTGGAGACCAGGACTGGACACAGAACTCCAGGGGCAGATTGACAAGGGCTGAGGGGAGTGAGATAATCTGCATCTTTATCTCTGCAAGCAGTGCCTCAAAGACATTATTTGCCTTTGGTAAATCTGTGCTAGCCTTTACTAATCACCTGCTTCATGTACTTTGAAATAGTTTCTAGGAGAGCTAGTTCAATTACTTTTACGGGGACTGAAGTATGACTAATGGGCCTCTAGTTTCCTGTGTCCTCTTTTGGGCCCTTCTTGGAGATGGATTTGATAATTGCCCTCCTCCACTTATCAGGGACTTTCCCTGATCGCCATAACTTTTCAAAGATGATGGACAGTGGCCTTGCAAAGATGTAATCAGCTTCTCTTAATGCCCTGGGGTGGATTCTGTCTGGGACCATAGATTTCATGTGGGCTGAGATTTACTTGCCTTTAATAATTTACTTGCTGTGCTAATAGTCGTTAAAGAGAAAGCATTACTCTTTAGTATGGTGTCATTAAAATTACTATAGGAAGATAACAAAAGCTAGAAGCAAATTTCATTGAATACTTTATTGCTTTGATTTTCATAACATGTTTGCTGACATCCTTTCCCTGATGTGACCATGCATTAGAACAGAACAAAGAACATCTAATGTCTAGGATGCTTTATAAGAAATCTTGCTTTTCATAGGCAGCAATTTCAATGGTTGTTCTCACAAATGTGAAGTGTACCAGTATATATGTCCTTACAACTTGCCTTAGAAGAAGCAAAATGCCTAAGCACCATCCCTGGATCAAAACAGCAAATGGTGCATCATTTTTCTGCTTGTTCCCTGACAAGAACCAAGCGCTTCATGGTGCTCTTTTGCAATACCCATCTACCTGAAATCCTGTGCTCCTTATCCTTTGCTTTGTGGACTGTGTTTATAGAGTGTTTGAAGTGTCAGCAGAATGAATTAAATAAGTAGAAAGAATAGTAATATTTTGCTTTTGGAATATTCTCATATCGAATCTGAATACTGGAATTTGTACTTGTATACGTAGTAATGATATGAAATTAGGTTGATTATACCAAGAGAGACCATTTGTAAAGCGATACCATGAGTTTCATCCTCAGGCAATGCCTGAGACTCATGTGTGTTAGACGTTAGACTTCACTGTGCTGCTTGTGGCTAAGACAATGACAGAGCTGCACGCTTGTCATCTTTGATCATTGCATTCTCCCATGCTTGAAAACATCTTGAAACACCTTTAGGTAAAGAGTGGTTGCTACTAGGTTTCATCTGCTCAAGCTTATTAAATATATACATATGAGCCCCTTATTCCTCTTGCAAAAGGTACCCAAAATTCAGAACCATTGTGAAATTATGTAAAAGAGGAGGATCATGTATAAAGTCTCCTTAATGCAAAGCAGAGATTTGAACCAAAGTCTGTTCCTTCCAAAACTGTCCATTAGCCAGGATTATTATACTATCATCTCTCTCAGTCTTTATAGAAGTAAAAGATACATTTTTCTTTCAAGTAAAGAAACATTTATTGGGAAAAAAAAAAAGAGCCAGGAAATCACTGTACTTTATTCTAGGAGAGTGCCTAAGCCACTAAAATATCAAGTTAACCTTTTCTATCTAGTTCAGTGGGTTTTAAACTATTTTCTATGAAATAAAGATTCGGATAAAATCTAATTTTGCCAGGATCTGGGTCTGAAAGCATAATGCCTGTGCCTCTAGTTGTTAAGTAGGGGTTCCAGACTGATCAATTCTTTTTCACTCTGAAAGTCTTGATATTCTTAAGAATAACTTGCAGAAAAAAAATAAAAGTCCTGCAGAATGGCAGTACAAGGGTTTTTCTCCTTGTATAAATCTGTAGTGTATAAAAGATGACAATGATAAAAATGTTATGTTATGTATTCAAGAATCTGACTACAATATACTGTCTTTTTTTTCAGTACAGCTCTACTGCTTCACCTTGTTTGTAACTATTTCCTTTGTAAATTATTGTAAGCCTAAAAAGATGGGCTATTTTTTAAGTTTAATATAACCAGTATTGCCTTATTTCAAAATCTAATACAATTATGAACACACCATAATAACAGTAAACCACAAGGGTATGTAAGAGATTAGATATACTGTAGTTTAATTATGTTACAATAATTCACCTCATTAATCTCCTAGGAAACAATAACCACAACAGTTAAATACTGTAATTAACAAACCCTATTTCAAAGTTAATTTTAATTTTATATGACTTTGCTATATTATCCAGTGCAATTATATAAAAGACAAGCAAAAGATAAAGCAAATATTAAGTTCTCTGGAGAAGACATCAAAAATCTCCTCACCTCTTCAGCCTGTGACAGGAAAGAGACAAAGTCAGCCCTGCTTTGACTCATTTCTATCCCAATCTATGCCACAATGTCTCCACTTGATCTACAAATAATGTCAGGATCCATCAATTCACTGTTTGCTGCTGCTTGGTCACAAGTGCTCTGCAGACACTTCTTGTTCTCTCTATGAACATCCCTAATTGAAATAATGATTCCCTGTGAGGGCTACCAGCCATATAACACATCGCAGCTTAACAGTGGTGATCTAACATACATTTCGGGTTTTGCCTTTGTGTTGGACTATGCAAACGGTTCTGAAGTTACATGCTCTGCTAAACCAAACACTGAAACATCAGTTTGTTGGGGATCTTCTATCTGTTTATAAGATAAGCAGAGTAAGCCTTATTATGCAATGAGCTCACATTCCAAGTTCATAATACCTGCAGGTATTTTCCATCTGGATTAAGCCAGAAATCACTTAGTTTATAGCTATAAATTAAAGCCTAATTTAAAAACATAAATCTGCATGGATTATCCTCTGCATTCAATTACAATGCTAAAAACAGGTATAGTGTTGGTCTTGATTTCTTTGAGCTTTTTAACCGGTGTTACGTTTATTCCACAAAACTTTTGTGAAACCACACTCGGATTACTTAGCTCTTGTATTTTGACCTATTTTTGAGCTATTGCTCATTTATTCTCATGCTGGATTTATTTAAAAGATGGGTTCTCTGTGTTATACCACAATAGAAAAGCTGCTATATTTTCTTTTCTGTATTAGTTTCAGTCACAGAAACTTTTTTACATCAGTTTTTTGCTTTCTCTTTAGCAATCATAAGAAATTATCTTCTCTATAATTCTTTTTAATTTGTTCTAAGCTATGGTGCTAAAGATATGAATGTAATGTTTTCTCTCATCTTATGCCTGTTTAATTTAGACAAAAAACTAAAGTTTTCTCCTGAAAATCGTAGCTCAGTGTAGACTCAAACCCAATATGGGACTTCTTAGAAAAAATAAAATTCAGTAGCATGTAATTTAATAATTATAATTTTCATCCTAAGTATGGAACTTAAAGTATTGGCGGTTACAATTTTGAGTCCAGAGGTTGACTCATTTCTGGGCAGAATTCAGAATTTTTTCACAGAGCGTTGTTGAGCATTTAATTTAAGTTGTATTTAAAAATCAAGAGCTTTATCAGCCAACATTGGAACAGAGAAACTGCTCAATAACTTTCTTCATCATTACTCAACATGGCTATGAGCTTTTGAAATGATGCCCCATATTTCTAGAATAGTTTCCACTTTTCGGTCTACTTTTCAGGGTAAATACCCTACAACTTGTCTGTCTTTCCTCTGTAATTACTTAGAAGATTATTTTTGTGTTAAGCACAATACTTTGCTTGTTTTCCGAGTTACATGTATTCTCTGTGGTCATGCTCTGGTATGGAAATTCCAGTGTGGAATTAGAATATTCTTCGTAATCAATATAGAATCATAGAATAGTCTGGGTTGGAAGGGACCTTAAAGCCCATCCAGTCCCACCCCCTGTCATGGGCAGGGACACCTCCCACTGGATCAGGGGCTCCAAGCCCCATCCAACCTGGCCTTGAACACCTCCAGGGATGGGGCAGCCACCACTGCTCTGCCCAACCTGTTCCAGGGCCTCCCCACTCTCTCGGTGAAGAAATTCCTCCTTATGTCCAGTCTAAATCTGCCCTTCTCCGGTTTATCCCCATTCCCTCTCATCCTATCCCCACAAGCCTTTGTGAACAGCCCCTCCCCAGCTTTCTTGGAGCCCCTTCAGGTATTGGAAGGTCGTTTTAGGTATTTGCTCTCAGTGTGTTTTAGAGTGGAGTGAGAGAGCCATAAACTATATTTACTATTTATCCAGGTCATTCTGAAATTGTTTCCTCTTTCTCCTCTGTTTTTTTTTTTTTTTGCCTTAGAAATTGTGTGCCGTCAGCAAATGTAATAATTGTGAATATAACATTTCCACAGTCACAACTCTAGGAAAGAATCTAATGTTGTCAGCGATCATGTTCCCAGCAGCTCTGGTTCTCTTCTCCCCTCTCCACAGCTGGCCTGTTTCTTTCCTATATGTGTCTGTTTGAATCTACTTTGTCAGTTCTTCTCAAAACCATGCTCACCACCTTTTCAGGTCAGTCTGCTTTGCGGTGCACAATCAAATACTTTTCTGAATTCCAGAGAAATTGTCTGTTATGTTGCTATTGCTATTGTATCCAGGTAGGTAGTATATTAAAAGAATTCAAGTAAATTTGTTTGTCCTGACCTCCTTTCTCTATGCATTCAGCCTGCTATTCTAGTCTTCCAAGTAATGCATTTCTAAATCTGGTTTAATAATTTTCTGTCTTTTGCATAACTGAGTCCAGGATAAGAAGCTTGAGCTTTCTGGGGTCTTGGAACCTTTTTAAACTATAAAGAATTATAATACATTAGCTGCTACTCCAGTTCTCTTGTACTCCCTTCCTTACTTAGCAAGTTATCACAAATCCTGCCAAGGGCTTTCCTTTTCCCTTTGCCACTTTTCTACAGCTTTCTTGATTGTAATCATCTAGGCCTGGAGCTTTGTCAGTGTTTAATAGTTATAATTGCCTAATTAAGGTATCAGCTCTGGTAGACCAGAAGCCTTTTTTCTCCACTGTGTTTCCAGTTTTCTGGAGTGTGTTCACTGCTTCTGTCAGATTCTTTCTTCCTTTGTGTTTTCATTACAAACTGTCTATAAAGACATGAGTAATCTGTCTCTTTATTTTTAAAATCACTTCCCTTGAAGATATTTGCCTCAGCCATTCCTGTCAGATTACAAGTGGAGGAACAACCCCCCCCCCAAAGTCACAGACAAAATTGATATTACCGTGGAACAGCAGAGAGCTCCCTCATTTTCTTTCCTTTTTTCCAGGAAAAATATAAACTGTATAATAATGGCAGATGTATACTTGAGACATGAAACTATACACCTGGAGACTGAACATAACCTGTGGTGATAACAAGGGGGAGAGATAATTTATGTTAATTGGCAATAAATTAAGTCAGATTCTGCAAGGTGAGCATGTTGCGTCTGCGTTGGTAACTGGGGAGCGATTTCCCTGTCTTCATTTCAACCCATGAGTTTTCTGGCTCTCGTTCTCGGTGTTTTCCCCACTGTACCACAGGGGGATGGGGACTGGCTGAACAGCTGGGGCCAACCACCACAATTAGTTATCTCCAAGTGTTAAATGGCAGGTGACTGAGAGTAAACTTATTGGGTATACTCTGTGGGCCATGTATTGCTTAGCTTGCAATTCACATGGGAAGCTGCTGTTCTGTCTCACCAAATTCACATATAGAATCATAGAATCACCAGGTTGGAAAGGACCCACTGGATCATTGAGTCCAACCATTCCCAACACTCCCTTAAACCATGTCCCCAAGCACTTCATCAACCCGTTCCTTAAACGCCTCCAGGGAAGGTGACTCGACCCCCTCCCTGGGCAGCCTGTTCCAGTGCCCAATGACTCTTTCCATGAAGAATTTTTTTCTGATATCCAGCCTGACCCTCCCCTGGCGGAGCTTGAGGCCATTCCATTCCCCCTTGTCCTGTCCTCAGTCACTTGGGAGAAGAGCCCATGTTCCTCCTCTCCACAACCTCCTTTCAGGTAGTTGTAGAGAGTAATAAGGTCTCCCCTCAGCCTCCTCTTCTCCAGGCTAAACAACCCCAGCTCTCTCAGCCGCTCCTCGTAACCCTTGTTCTCCAGCCCCTTCACCAGCTTCGTTGCTCTTCTCTGGACACGCTCCAGAGCCTCAACATCCTTCTTGTGGTGAGGGGCCCAGAACTGAACACAGTACTCAAGGTGCGGTCTCACCAGTGCCGAGTACAGAGGGAGAATAACCTCCCTGGACCTGCTGGTGACCCCATTTCTGATACAAGCCAAGATGCCATTGGCCTTCTTGGCCACCTGGGTCACTTCTGGCTCATTTTCAGTCACTGTCAACCATTACCCCCAGGTCCTTCTCCTCTGTACAGCTCTCCAGCCACTCTTCCCCCAGTCTGTGAAGCAGTTCAGTTTTGTGATGTGTCCTCCTTACCGAACATCACCGGGAACTGGCTAACGTGCTTGTTTACAGGTGCACTCATACTGGGAAATCTTGCTTTAGAATTTTTACATTACACACACAATCATCTGTTGAAAATGTCGATGTGCATACTTTATTTACATAGTGTCTCCTCTTCTTGAATCTTGCAGATTTTCAAGCTTAACAGCACAAAAATGAGCTAAACTGTTATTTTAAAAACTGTTTTAACCAGAACTTTTCCAGCTCAGGATGGTGCTTGTCCTTTTGAGTTCTTTTACAATGTACTAGAGGATTAAAACAGTTTCCTTCTCATAGAGGTTAGAAACAAGACTTGCTCAGTGGGCATGATAGTCTGTAATTAAGCACTTGGGGGGGGGGTGTATCCAAAAGGCAGTTTTTGCAGAGTTCCCTGGAAGCTGCTGACAGCCAGCAGTGGAGTCGGGACAGTGAACTGCTCATCTGCTCCACTATGACATTTTTTTTCTGTCTGTAAATCTTGTACTGGGCTTCAGTTTATCCTGAAATCCGTAAAAATCATAATGTTTACTTTCAGAGAGGACGGTTAAAATCCTGTAGAGGATTTATACTCTATCTTTTGCCTGTTTCACCATCTAGGACCCTTAGACATGTGCCTATCTGTCTCCTCTCTGGAAGAAGAAATGCTATTGAGTCACATGTAATTTCATGCATAAGACTTTGGTCTCTGACTCTGTGCCATCTCCTTCTTTAAACTGATGGTGATTAATTGTGGCAAAATGACCTTCACATCACATAGTCCTGGTAATTGTCAAAGGATGATGTTAACAGTTTCTAGAATATACAGTGCCTTTACAAAGCAGAGTAGTGGATCAGGAAGAGTTTTGAGTGTGATATTCAGTATAATTTTTGCAACGGTTTCCTAGCATTTGAATTTTAGTTAATGCTTAGGGAAATAGACTGTCTTAGAAACAGGGACATAGAATGAATTAACACCACCTTTACATAATAGAAAGAGAATAAAAGTTGGTGGCATGAAATGCAATGGGATTTGAGGCTAACAAAATTTTCAGATAGAAAATAGGATCTCATTAAATTAAAATGACTGAAGGGGAGAGGCCTGATGTCAACAAAACCAGTCTGTTCTGGGCAGAGTTGGCTGAAACTGGTAATCTGTTGAGAAGTGCTTTCTGTCTTTTTGTTAGGAATCACAGGGATAACCAAAACAGAGGGTAAAATGGAGTTCCGCTGAATATGGTTATAGGAGGCGATTGCTGGTAAAGGCAGAAAGATTAGGGAGTGAAGGTACTGTAACAGCTGATGTACTACGGCGTTTTGGAGACTTTAGTGGCAATATTCCTGTCCTTGCATATAATGGAGATGAGTGAGCTGTGTTTGCACAGGGGCAGAGATTTCATTGCTAGGCTGGGGCTTCCCTTTGGAGCTAAAGGATCTGGTAAGAGCAATGTAAGAGAAGACTGGGCAGGAGGATGAGGCTTATGAAGTGTCATAGGGTAAGTCCACAGCGGATGATTGTATTAATATTACATCAAACTTGTGTTGAGTGAATAATAATACTTGAGGCATGGTTTACTGATGTTGCTAAGAAAGAAAAAAGCTTTCCACTTCTGACTATCCTCACGTTTATTTCCCTGCGTCTCAGGAAATCTGTGGTTTCATGAGATGGCTGGTGGTTACAGTAGACAAAAAGCAAGGATTTTAGCTCGGTCATACCTATCTTACTCTCAGTATTTTCAAGTGACTGTATCAGCTTTGTGCAACACACGTAGTTTTGGAATCGAGGCTTTCCACGTGGAAGATGCCTTGGGGCAGGAAGGCAAGAGCAATAGCTAATGAGATAGAAAAGTATGGTAGAGTGGTGTTTCAGAGGCTGCATCTTCCCTTTCCCTTCAGGTTTCTCAAAACGTGGCTACTGAGCAGTGTAATTGGATGTAGCATCTCTGATTTTCAATGTCACAGAAGCTAATGATAGTATCTGTAAATGTTTCAGAGGAAAAATGCTTATATGGGTAACTAATAAATGCCTAACATTCTTCTAAAGAAACCATTACATTTTAAAGAAATATACATCTTGTCCCTAAGAACAAAAAAAAATACCGCTTTAATCAGGCATAGATATTTTTCCTTTTTTTCCACATTTCCCGTTTTCTACATTTCTACATTTGTTGGCTAATCAACGTTCCTATTTGCTGTTTATCTGCTTCTTAAATTTTAACAAGTAATTCTGCTTATAATTGTGATACTTCATGATTTTGTAAAAATTGCCACCTGCTGTGTGCAGGATAAGAGCACAATTCAACATGTGATGTGGGAAGAACTGATTTTTCTGCTCATTTTAACTGGAAATGTCTGAATTGTAAGTGGAATTGCTCTCCTGTTAAAATTCAAAATTATTGTGGGCGTAGATAAATGGGAGTAGAGATTTTTACTTGTATAACAAGAAGAAAACCCCAAATAGATGTAATTTTGCTTGTTGTGAATGCAGAGAAGAGAGTAACAAAACTTTATTTGAAAAAGAAAAAGGGCTGGTTTTACTAGAATTTGTCAGTAATATCGGTTCGTTAGAATGAAGTTGGGATAAGATCTCTGAGCAAATATAAATGGTCACTTTTTGAGTGATGGAAGGCAGTCCTCTGCCATTTTTCTGCTGGGTGATTTGAGAACCCAGGACTGGAAAGGGATTTCCTTATTTGGGTTGCTGGAATCCTTCCTCATGCCAGAGCAACTGACAGTCTGGTGAAAATGCGTAACGCTGGACCCAAGGCTCAGCATATGCTACAGAAGACAAAAATCTTTCTGTGGTGTTTCTATCTCCATCATTGGGAGAGTAAAGGTTTTGCATTGCCAAAGAGACTTGCGAGGAAGAAGACAAGGGAGCAGATTTCCTGGTAAGTGCTAAAATGAACAAAATCACAGCAATTTTAGCTGTTGTGTATTTACTGTTTATCTGCTTAAAACCCAGGCAAATTAGCAGCAGCCATCTCATTTTTGTTTCTTGCAGATTATTCTCCAGGGACTTTTAATTAAAACTTTCCTTAGGCAGAGAGGAACCATTAGTGACCTTTTTGTTTCTGGACTGTCTCAGCTTTAATTACCTTTTATGATTTGAAATAAGCCTTATGTTTCTAGCAGATCATGTTTACTACAGTAGGTAGTGGCAAAGAGATCAGCAGGGATATTTACTATAAAATCAAAACTTCACATAAGAGGTATTTTAAAAGTAGTCAAGTAAACATTCCCTTTCCTCCTCCTGAAACGTCCTATGGCCACGTTTAATAGTGTTTCCTATATTTTGAACTGAATAACTTGTGTTGAAACTCTCATTCCTGCACTATTCAATTTTTACTGGGAATATGATTACATTGAAATGAGACTCCATCAGAGAAATAAGATATTGGATGGGCAGTAGACCAAGGCGAATTTCTGAGCAGTTTGCATAAATGTTTTTCCAACCATAATAGCAGCTTCAGGACTTCAGCAGAAGAGCTAACCTGTCAGCTTGCAATTTCTATTCATTGCTGCTTGAAACACCTTGTTTGCCATGGAGTCATCAGGTTTGTGTTGTGTTTACCTGCGAATAAATTTGATGTAAAAAGAACTCAAATGGATAGAATGTCACCCCAAAACTGGAGGAAGGGAAGGTTTTTAGCCACTAAAATGCTTCTGTATATAGGTCCCAATGTGTTTGCATGCTATTTAGGCATCTCGATGCCAGCAGAAAGCATCACCGATGTCAGTTCATGTGATAAGCTTCCCAGGACACAGCATCGGTGGTGCAGGCGTACAGGGCGCGCCGCAGTGTGCAGCACCAGGTGAATAAGGCAGGGCCACTACTTTCCTGTTGTTGACTAGAGTCGTGCTGGCATGTCTCCTAAAAGCAGTCAAATTGCAGTAGGACTTAGAACAGGGATAAAATTGTAATGCTCAGAAGAAGAAACATGTCTTAAAATTGTCTTTCAGCTGAGAAGAACCCCTTCCCACTATCTGTAATGAGTTCCTTTGCATATAGTGCTTTTCTGCAGATTTAGCTGGATGTGTACGCTGGAGAACTAGATCACAATTGAAGTATAATTTATTTATGTTTTAGTGCATGTGTGTATATATGTGTATATATATATATATAATCACACTAACATTATTTGTGTGTGTGTATATATTTCAAATCAGCACAATCCAGGCTTATCCGAGCTCCTCATATGTGTTGTGCAGCTGAAGATGCTCTTTCTCAATTTACTTTTATGTGGAACTGAAGAATCCTATGAGGGGAATAAGTTACTTGAATTAATGATATTTTTCTAGCTATTGTTAATCAGACGATGATATTAATATTACCGGTGGCTTCAGTCCAATGATCTTTTTGAGTATCACCAAAGGGCTGGCTGGCTGCTTGCTCTACATTTCTCACAGACAGGAAATAGGAAATATTTGTTTTAGAGCCTGAGTATAGGCTGTGTGCATTAGAGCTATTTAGTATAAAAGATGATAAATAAGAGAAGAATGGAAGAAGTACTTTTTAAATGAATGGTATAAAGTTAAGTGGTGTGCTCCTGCTTACCCTTTCTAATAATATAAGCAGCCAAGGAGATTCATCAAGAAGAAAGGCTGTAATTAATTAAGAGAAATACTATGCAGTACATAATTAACATGTGTTACTGCTTGTCAGGAGACTAATGCCAATAAAATAGTAATAGTCACAAAAGGCTTTGACACTTATATGGATAATAAAATATTGACAGTTAAATTAGAGTTTTAGAAATTGTTTCATAAAAGATATTCTTGCTTAAAAACATAGACTATCATTACGAGAAGGCATCCTCTACTGACAATCTGTTTGTAATAATACAGTGGGAGTCATGCATTCGATTACCGAGAACTGTCATTGTATTCTGTATAGAAAACATCTTTGTGTTAAGCAGTTTCTTCTGTTGTAATTAATGAACTGCTTAAATTTGTATAGATGATCTCTGAATTCCAATAAATGTCACTGGATTATGAAGAATTAGGTATCAAACTACACTCTGACCAGTATTTCCCTCTGCTTCGTTGGCTTCTTTACTGGTGTGCACGCATCTCAGCACGCATTGCAATTAGGTAACCTCTGCATGGCACTATTAGGATTCTGTGATTACCCACGAGGCACAACATGCTGTAATCCTTATCTTATTTTATTCATGCCAGACAAAATGTAGGCATATCACTCATAGATTGGTGTGTACTTTGCAGAAAAGCTTGAAGACTAAAGCTACATTTTCCTTTTTTTATTACATTACTAGTTGCTTAAAGGAAAATCACGTGAAAATCACATTTCTGTCAGAAAATCTTGGGTTTGTTATCTCTGTAATTATGTTAAGATTAATGAAACAGAGAGCAGCAGTCTTGCACTTAGTAGTGCTCCTAATAACCTTAAGGTTGAAAGGAGCTGGTCAGTACTAACAGGCTCTTTCCTTCCTAGCTTTTCTTCGTTTTGGTTAGATTGCCCCTTCAGCACCCCCATCCCACTCATTGATGAGGCGGTGCGAGAATAAGAAAAGGCCCTGAGATGCTGCCCAGCAGTGACTGAAACATCCCTGGGTTATTAGCACAAATCCAGACCATAGCCCTTTACAAGCTACTGTGAAGAAAATTTACTCTATTCCCAGCATGACACTGTTCTATAGCACCTTGTGTCTTGATTTGGTTCCAAGGAGTTGGAAGGACTGGCACTCTGCAGTGGGGGGGTCAAGCTGGGAGCAGGTATCACAGCTGCTGGGGTTGGGACATGGTGAGCTAGAAAATCCCTCTGACCATTTTTCTGTGAGAAAGCAGTAACACGTGTAGGAAACCTAGAGTGTGGTTTGAACCAGGAGTTAGGTTTGGGACTTAGCACAATCTGTTCAGCACCAAGAAAATAAACCAAACCTGATACGTGACGTTCTCCAAGCCCAGAGAACCTTACAGCAAAAGTTTAGATAGTAACAAGGGTTTTTCATTCTTTTCTTAAGTGATTAGTTATTGCATTTTTTTTTTCCTTGAGACAGGGCTTTTAAGTTTGCATTCTGATATTTAAGTATGTAAATTCCATTTAAGTCTTATCCCAAGTTCTTAACTTCTACTGCAGTTTTTGCCTTTCATGTTTTGATTTTCTGTCTGTGATCTAGAAATACAGTTACATCAGAGGGCTCCTGCGCTGATGATATCACAGGATTTTGATGCTATGGTAATAGATGCAGACTTAGTATCATATCTATTGATTGCACCCAGAGAAGAGCCAATTTATCTGTTTCATCAGAGTGAAGCAGCTCTTCGCTCCTGAGTGTACAGTTCTTCTAAGTGTTATTCCAAAGCAGTAATATTATCTCTCAGCTTATACCTGGAGGGGAATTATGTTAAGTAGCAGTGTAGTATAATTATTTCAGTGAAAAGCTGTAGCCCTGTAAAAAAAAAATAAAATAAATAAAATCTGGTTTTATACACATGCGAGCAGATACACAACAATGATTTTAATTATTGTAAATCAATCTGAATGGCAATGATCTGAATGGCACTTTGAAATACATTAAATACTTCATTCCCGTGTTAAACTGTCTTGGAAGGATACAAATTTTTAGTATTCCTGGTTACTGTTGCTTGTAAAAACCTCAAATGTTTCATTTTGTTTTCTTGCAGGCATGCCCTTCCCATTCTCCCCAGTTTTCTTGTGGCTGTTAGGCCACATCTATCCTGTAGCCTCATCCTGGGTATTAGCTTTCAAAGTAGGGGAAGGAGATGAAAGAATCAAGGCAAGTGCAGTATTGGAAATGGACTGCTCCTTAATGGTTTATTTATTGGTAATCGAGTACACAAGGATATGCTCTTGCCATAGTATTCATCCTATTCTTATACAGGAAGAGGACATTTGAAGAAGGATTCATGGGTTTCAGAGTTTTGCCTTCATACTTCTTTTCTTTTTTCCTGGAGAAGAGGAGGCTGAGGGGAGACCTTATTACTCTCTACAACTACCTGAAAGGAGGTTGTGGAGAGGAGGGAGCTGGGCTCTTCTCCCAAGTGACTGAGGACAGGACAAGGGGGAATGGCCTGCAGCTCCGCCAGGGGAGGTTCAGGCTGGATATCAGAAAAAAATTCTTCATGGAAAGAGTCATCGGGCACTGGCAGAGGCTGCTCAGGGAGGTGGTCGAGTCACCTTCCCTGGAGGTGTTTAAAGAATGGGCTGATGAAGTGCTTAGGGACATGGTTTAGGGAGTGTTAGGAATGGTTGGACTCGATGATCCAGTGAGTCTTTTCCAACCTGGTGATTCTATGATTCTATGATTATGTCCTGAGAAATCTGCTGAGAGCACTGTTTTGTCTGGGCAGTCTTGGGAGAGGGCTTTTTCAAAGGTTCAGTTGGTAGCAGGGTGTTTAGGCTTAGCGATAGGGAGAGTGTTGAGAAGAAGCTGTGTGAATATGAATGTTCGTATTTTTCCCTGAAAATTCAGAAGTATCTATTGGTTTGTTAAATGGGAATCTTAATCTTTGCATTTTGTTATCATGCTTAAATTTAGGATTCGTCAGACAGTTGGCCACTAGAGAGAGACCTGAAAACTGTTGTCTTGCTACTTAAGTATAAAATTTTGCAATCATTGACATCGCGAATATATACTGGCACAAAACACATGGGAGTCTAGATAGGAAGGATCCTAAATGTGCCAGTAATTTATGCAAGTTGACCTCAAACTCTCTCTTGTGTAAGCAAGTCAAGGGTCACCATCTGTACCTTGCCTTTGAAGCTGTTACGGGTCATGTATAGCTTCGTATTGAATACCAAACTATTGTTTATGGAAGAGAAATAGAAAGTTCAAACCCCCATACTTCTTAATAAAATATTCCAGGCTTGATGGTTTTGTGACATTGAAACATACAAGCAATATCTCGCTCATTTGCAAGCAAATACTTACACACATGATTAAACTACTCTAAACATCAGCCTAAATTGTATTACAGACATAAGTCTTTCCTAAAGAAGATGTATTTAAGTATTTACTTCTGTATTTTGCTAGTTATATATGCTACAAATGCCCCAGCAGGAATAATATGTTTTTAAAAATTGAAATGGTAATAATATCCAGGACAGGGTACTCTGCAAATAAGATTTAGTAGAATCTTCTAGTTGGGTTTTTGGGGGGTAGTTGAGATTTTGGCCTTTTTTTTTCTGTGAAGAAAATTAGGGGGAAGAAGGATAGAGAGGGCCATTGTAAAGCTGTGAAAAGGTACTATAAAGAGTGGGTTTGCAACTCTGTTCCCTCTGGCAAGCAATTTGAAAGGATCCTATTCTAAACAAAGCTGACTTTATTATGCTGAGTTTTGAGGTTTTTGATTATATAATTCCATCATATTGCTAGAAGGATTTTTTGTTTGATAACTCAAATGAGTCAGTAAGTTATAAATAAGCTCTGTTCTCACAGGGAGGAATGCATCATTCTTCCTTCAGTTCATTATCACACAGGGCTTTGCACACAAGCACTGCATAACTCAGGGAATCACCAGAAAAAGTGGAAAGAAATGTTTTACTGTGAGAGTGGTGAGGGCCTGGAACAGGTTGCCCAGGGAAGTTGTGGCTGCCCCATCCCTGGAGAGGTTCAAGGCCAGGTTGGATGGGGCTTGGAGCCCCTGATCCAGTGGGAGGTGTCCCTGCCCATGGCAGGGGGTGGAACTGGGTGATTTTTAAGTTCCCTTCTGATCCAAACAATTCTATGATTCCATTGACTGAGAAGACTGTCAATAAAATCATTGTCATGCAATTAGTTAGATACAAAATGATCATGATTTTTGCCAGTGTGAAGTGAGAACTTTTTAAATTATTAGTTTTACCTCCTTACGTTTTTGGTTTTGAGATGGAGGACGCTCCCCCCCCCCCCCCCCCCCAAAATGAGACAGAAGACTTGACAGTTATTTCTGAGGGGGTGGAGGGGCAGATGCAATACTACTAAAACTGATTGCTTATTAGAAGTCATGGGGGTGTTATTAAACTCATTTTTCACTGTAATAAGTGTGACTTCTTTTCTGCTTAAAGTATAGTGAAATGAGTTTGTTTGTGCAAAATGACATGTGGAGCGCACCTTCTGATGCATGAATACCCCAGGGAGTCACATGTGAATCTCTTAACATCAGTGGAATGTTCCCCTTTTCTCCCTTGCTCAAAAGACATCATTGTCTTGTCTCTCACACCAAGCTCACGTGCAGGTAATGTGGAGGGGTGTTTAGATAATGGTGATTCTTGTAGGTAGTAGGGCAGAGGATATGAGACTATAACCTTGTCTTGTGTACCTGCTCTGAAGAAGTGAATCCTCTGTGTTTCTTCCTGAATGACTACTCAGGCTGTTCTTACAGTTAAGGTTAATTGAAGGGAATGGTGTTATTCTGATGTTAACATATGCCATATGTTAGTCTCATCTGTAGAATGCCAGATAAAATTTGAATAGTGTTTACTGTGCTGATATAGCTTGTTCTAGAGCTGAAATAAAAAAAATACTATCCTTTACTAGCCTAAAGAGAATATGGAAATTGACCTTTTTAAATCATTGTTGAAAAAAATCTAAAAGCATATCATTGTACTTTGGCAATGATGTATTTTTTTTTAGTACATCAGACTGAATTCACCAAGTACACTTTTACATAATAAAATGGGAATAGTGTTGTCTATCTATGAGTAACTTCAAAATCTGCTTCTTAGCTGTAATTAAATCACTAATCAGACTAAAATTCATTGACTTACTATCACAGATAATCCTAGGTATTTTGTAGACTGTGATAATAACACAGCAGTGTTAAGCATTGACATTCCCGTAGGTGTATTGTTGGCCATCTCAGAAGTTTTGATCATTACTTAAAGGAGAAAAGAAGAAAAACAACTTGAGAAATCAGTCTGTTGGAGGCCATTTGAGCTTGGCTGCTTTCAAACACATAGTACTTTTGGAAAAGTTTTAAATTGGTAAAGAAAATAACTTAGTGTTTTTCATGTAAGAAAAGGTTACCTGACTCATTGTAATGAACTAACACGTATTTAATGTCAGTACAGATAGGGTGACAAGCATACTTGTGATATGTCTTCCCAGTATGATCCAAAATAAAACCATCATCTATCTGAGTCTGAATCTTTTACTCTAAGGACCTTTAATCTTGTTGTAAATTGGAAAGGGGCCTTCCTCTACCTGCAAGTCATGCCCTCTGGCACAGTGGCATTGCAGCCCTTATGGCAGTAACCCTTCAGGCTAAGGTGTTATTTCGATTCCCTTTCTCTGTTTTCAGAATCTCTGGATTGCATTTTGATGGCTGCAGCCCTCTCTCCTCTTGAGACTTTCTATTTTGTAAATTATCTTGACTCGATGTTTCCTGTTTCTTCCTTCTGCATTTGTGTTTCAGTGATAATTTCTATGTCCATTCCTGTAGCCTCCTTACAAATTAAGCACATGGTTTGTTGGTGCTCAGATACTTTTGGCAGCAATGCTGGCATTCCCTTTCAAAGCTGAACCGTGTCTTTGTTTTCTTATATGCTATTTTTTCCTTTAGTCATACCTTTTGCAGCTTGTCAGAAGATTCTCTGAGTTTCTCTAGTTATACATTGTTCCTGTGTCTGCATTAGGTGCAACTGCGCTGCTTATCACCGGGTGGATGGATGGATCATGACTGTACTAGCACAGTATGTTGAGTTTTCTTCTCCAGCCTGTATCAATCCCAGTTTCTGAGTGCTGCTGTATGTGGCACAAAATGTCTAAGCAGCATTATTGGGAATGTAGGAAATAGTGTTGTGCATAATTTCCTTTCTCGATACATTTTTGAGGAGAAGTGCAGAACTGGGAGCTCTGGACCCAAGATGCTTTATCTCTATTTGTGTGCCTTGTGGAAAGCAGTACTGTAAATTTACTGTGTTTTGTCCTTTTGATGTGTGTAACTTCTGATGAAAAGGGCATTCTAGTTTGTGACAAAACTGCAAATAGCACTTCTTGTGGCTGTGCGCTTTGGTCACGTGCGCTCCATAAATTTTTGATTCTCAAACTGCCACTTAGGAATTTCTATTTGTGATGCTTAGGAGTTTATATTTCAGACACTGCTGAAACCAGCTGTCCGAGAGCATCTATGTATAGCTATCGGCACACCCTCTCTTGAAATGGCAAAATTTTATACTGGAAGTACATTTTAAGAAAACAATAACAAAAAAATCACAACTCAATGGGAACACTATTTAGTTCAGTGTAATAGATGAATAACACTGGATAATTTTAACACTTCTATATTTAGGGAAACAAGGCCTTGTAGTATGTTGGTAAAAGCAAAATTTGATCAGTGTCAAGTACCAGATGGTGTTCTATAAATGTAGATCTTAGGGCAGGTGTCCGAAGAACTCTCATGTTATGTGAGAACCAGAGAAATTTATTATAATAACTGCTATCGAGTGGGTCACTTCATATATATAATCAATTTTGAGTCTATAGCATAACTGATGAGAGACAGACTTCTTTTTACTAATCAGAGTATTAGGGAAAGCATGGTTTCTCTTACTGGAAGTGTTTCCTGGAATGAAAACGTAGCATGAGGCAATTGAAAAATAGCCACATAGATCGAGGTGCTATAGACAAATCCGGTACACAAACATCTGTCAGTTCCATAGATTTCTGGAAGTTTAGCGGTGTCACTTATGGATTTAACTTGCTGAAAAGTGTGGATAGTTTTTCTTTTCTTAGTTTAGAGCTATATTAATGTCCTTTCTTTAGTTTGTACAAGCAGTTGTTTCAGGAAATTGGTCTGGCTTGATTGACACCTGCCAATTCATACAGAACAAATTTCTTTGGTCCCCAGATGCTCCAGCCAAGATTTTCATATGATGAACAGCATAGCATTATTGCTTTTACAGATCTGCTAGTTTCCTTTTTTAAAGTGGATGGGCACCATGGTAACTTGACCCTTATCCTTTGTGAAGCAGAGGCCACTGTGGCAGGGGGAGTAAAATGTGCCAAATGCCGGCACACGTAGAATACTTCTCTTCAAATTGAGAGAACTGGGAATCAGGTCGAAACTCTGAAACAAAGCCAGTTTCTGGTCTTCATGCAAATATGTGATCAGTCCCTTATTTAGACCTTGTACTAAATCTGCTGGTGAGTGCTTCATTGCAGCAACTACAGGAATATTGTAGCAACTCTGATTTGTAGCATCATATTTATATGCCAATATTAATTTTAATTTTCTTAAATCCTTTGCTGTTGAAAGGGGAGGCAAAGTTAATTATCTTGTACTCAGAATTTCTTTGTTTATAATTTTATCATGTATTCATAATATTTTGGAAACAAATAAGCATTATTGAGTGAAAAGTCCTTTTAAAGGGTAAGCTATTAGAGAGATACCAAATCGCTGAATAAGAAGATATATGCAGTTTTTGACAAAAATTAGAGGTGTGCATACGTAAAGCTCTACAAATCTGTTCTTGGGTTTGCCAACTACTACGTTAGCCAACAGCAGTGAAAAATACAATTGCATCTGAATGCAGCAAAAAATAGAGCATGTGTAGAGGACATTTCTATTTAGACTATACCTTTAAACTTTCTCACAAAATCTGTGGGCTATCGTCACAGAGTAGTTGATATTCTGACCATAGAACATGTCTAAAATCTATTTTCCCCTTACTTCCCCCCCCCCCCCCCGAGAGTAGTGTTTAAAGTAGAATAAATTTAGTAGCGTAACGGGTCATATCCTGTGAATGAATGAATTCCTTCTGCTGCTTTTCTTGTGTCCCACTTTGATTCACTTATTAAACTGTCTTTATCTCAAGCCACAATTTTTTCTCACTTTCACCCATCCCAGGCTCTCCCATCGCACTGCAGGGGAGTGAGCAGGCAGCTGGATTGTTCTTGACTGCCGGTTTGCGTTAACCCACACCACCAGTTTATCTAAAAGCTCTAGCAGAAACTGGTAGGACGTTCCTTTGCATCAAGATGAGATGCATCAGCTAGGTTCATGATAGCAGGTGGTTCAAATACATCACAATAATGGGTGTCCTATCTAAACTGACTGCTGCTTTCTGCAATGCATAAACATAGATGTCAGCAGTTTATTGGCTTAGAATTGCAGGGAAAGGTCCCCATTTACTCATTTGAAAGTGGTGCCAATATTCTTTTGTCTGTGATCTCATTTACTTTGGGTAAAGCCACAGTTGCCATCTGTTGTTATTTATGGCAAAACTTAGGAGTAGTTTGAATAGATTTTCTTTTTAACTTCTCTGTTTTATGTGGGTCTTTCTTGTGTTTTCTTTTTCATTCTTTGATACTAAAAACTGAAACAAACACTTGTCAGCTTTCCCAAGTGACTGTATCTGTGCCTGATAGAAAGTTTGATTGGTAACATGAATTAAAAAAAAAAAAATTAGTTCTCATGT
Source organism: Cuculus canorus (assembly GCF_017976375.1). Lineage (NCBI taxonomy): Eukaryota > Metazoa > Chordata > Aves > Cuculiformes > Cuculidae > Cuculus > Cuculus canorus. Next base: position 16,515,831 of record NC_071440.1, read on the forward strand.
TGTTTTAAAGCAGCTTTGTGCATTCATTTGTTTCTCTGACAGAGCATTTCCATCTCCCTCCCTGGGCCTGTTTAATCTTGCTTGACTGGACCCTTCCTGGCTTTTATGTAAAGTGCATGTGTGTGGAAATATTAATATGTCCAAGAAAACAAAATCTGATGGAAGTGTGAACAGAATGAAATAAATTGAGTTACTGAAATAAGAAAATAATTCCATATTATCAGCTTGTCACCTCTATCATCTACATCTTGCAGAAAGAATAGGAAGGCTGTGATTGGGGTATAATAACATTTTACATTTGCATGAGCTTTCTTCAAACACAGGGAGAGGTTTTCCAAAGATCTTGCAGTTATGGTTTTGGAATTCTTATGCATGAAGGAAGAATCTGCCTTAAGGAGAAGCTACCATGTTTGAAATATTGGTGTGAGAGCTTTGTGGGAAAAGTTCATCTCTCAGTGTGGGAATGATGCTTTTTAAGCAGTGAAAGTTGATATCTGTCTGTCTGTCTGTCTATCTATCTATCTATCTATCTATCCTGTGTGTCTATATATATAGAGAGAGAGTATAAGTTGATATATACCATTTGTGGTCCATTAATGAAACATTCCATATGCCCAGTTACCTGTTTATCTGTAATAAGAATGCCTGTATCTACTACTGATAATATGCGATCTAAGTTATCTAATAACAATGTAATCTAAGAATTTATTTTTTCATGAATATCATACAACTTAAATTACTCAGAAAAGCAATATGAAGGAAATGCTTGTTTTTAAAATGTAGTAAAGAGTTAGAATTGGTTCTTGGAGGAGCAAATCAATTAAAACCTTGGTCTCTGTCAGGAAAATGTAATTCCAAGTTGGTATTTTTAAAAGACAGAAGACGTGAAACAGTGGAAACCAAAATAAAATGTTTAAATAATACCTAAAATCAAGAATTCAATAAAGTAAGAGTGGGGTTGAGAGGAACTCAAAACAACAGCAGAGCTGAAGTTGCCAGGTGTTTTGCTCTATCTTGCAACTCCACGAGTCTGTAAGCTGCATTGTTATATAGTGACTATATCCTATGCTGAGTTCAGGGGTGTCTGGAAGCAGGAGCCCCATTAGCTGCCTGAGACACGAATAGCAAAAAGCAAAGCAGCAGACACACGGTGGGTCTTTCTTTCAGGTTTTCCACTTAGCTATTTCTTGAGAGAGTGTGTAATGTTAATATGCATCGTATGCTCTGAGTATCAATTATAATGTGTAAGACAGGGAAATAAATAATGTAAAAAGTTCACCCCATATAATTTTTTCAGTTGTATAAGAGCCTTTAAGAAGTGATGTGATTACCTTCCTTTTCCTACGAGGGATGGAAAAGAAACAAGAGGTGGCTTAAGAGGCAAAGAGATTATGATTGATGTGGAAAATGAGTATGTAGTGTTTTACTTACACTGTACTCTTTCTGTTGCAATCAGGTTGCAGAAAGCATACGGTATCAGATGCCAATACGAGAATCAAGTGTATGCAGTGTAAATAACAGTAATTTGAACTCAATATCTGCAGACTTTTTTCAATAATTCCACAACTTGCTTTTACTAAAAAGCATTAGTTAGAAAGTTTAAGCAGGCTCTGTCCTACACTTTTTCTTTGAACCTCTTGTTTTATTATCTTCATGCACTTGTAACTGGTACCTTTACCCATATTATGTCAACTGTGATTGTCATTGTGAGACTGCCTCTGCCTCAACGACTGATCTTTTGGGGGACAGAAACAAAGAAAACGATTGATCTTTTGGGGGACACAAACAAAGAAAACGATTGATCTTTTGGGGGACAGAAACAAAGAAAAGCTCTTTGCATTGGTTAAATTCTGCTTTCATATTTTTTCTTAAGACTAAAGTTGAATCAGTCATGAGTATTTCATTCTAAAGATCTGACATTAAGATGCTATCACCCGTTCAATCCCAGGGATTCTTCAAAATTATTCTGCGGAATTCTCATAAGAAATATGCTAGAGAACAAAAATTATGCTTCAGGTTTAGGGATTTTTCAAATAACCTCCACCACTTGAAAGGCTTTTTTAGCAGTGGCACCCAGTACTGATGCCGTACCAACAGCTTGCCAAGTAGATGTTCAGAAAGTCCCTCACGGTTTCCTTTCTTCCATTGGGTGTCTGTATAATCTTGTAGTCTCTGTGTGCATATAGCAGCTGCTGTCCTTTTGAACGTGGTCCAAGTTGTACAACCTATTGCTGATGCTACTGTATGCCCTTGGCCTCTTCTATGACTGTATGATCTGTTTTCCGGAGCCACAGACACATAGAACTCACACAGTTTGTGTGTTCTGCTTTACTGCTTTTACTATGCTCTTTGACTCATACTATTTGATAAGAAAGGCATACTGTTGTGAGGCCTAAATCTCTCTATATTCCTACTTGTACAGGTCTCATTTGCATGACAAGTCTGGAGTTCAAATTTATTTTAGTATGATTGATTATTTAAAATGGGATTTGGATCACAGATTGAGACACCTACATTTAAGTGTGTACAGATGTGATAAGTATCTGCGGTCTCTGTACAATCCAAACCCAATTCAATTGTCTAAATGTAGGTGCCAAATGCTGTCTGAGACTTTTCTAGAATATAACATATTCTGTAACTGTTGATCTAGGGGAGTGGCTGAGGAGATTAATGACATGGACTCCGATATCTTGGATTGAAGACCTTTATTGCTCTTAGCGAGCTCCTTATATACACAAAGTTGTGTTGCATCTAAAACTTGGCATCATTTGATTGGTTACAAACAACTGTTCACGCGTATAAGTTTATACTACTATTGGTTAGTTGCTACTGTCTACGCACCTAGATCAAATGCTTACTTGGTTAATTAGCTTTGCATTATTTTATATGTTTTTCCCCTAAGTTATCATGATTTCTACTCTTCTAGCTTACACCTCCCTCTCAGCTTCTGGGCATACAGCCATAGCTTACTGTTGCTATCTGTTGTTTCCTCTTACTACATCATTCATGGTCCTTCAAGGACATCGTGGCCTTCATTAATATAAAATGTTTCTACAACCAGCGTCCCATGAAGAAATCACAGGAAAAGCTTGTAACGGTTCAAGGTTCCCCCACTGCTGGGCTTCCTCCCTGACTCATACCCATCTGGCTGAGGGACAAGGTGGAAATAAATCAGGCTTCTTCTCGGGGTCTATTGGATCAAAGGGGTTGTCGGCAGTTACTGATGGTCCTGCACTTGCTTCTGAATCATCGCCATCCAAGGCTACATGGCCCACCATGAAATTTCGACAGAATTCCTCCTCACACTCTATCTCCACAAATCAGAAAAATTCCTACAGGCAAAGCAACTGGAAAAGAAAAAGAACGTGATACTTTAGGAGATGTATAACTGTACCAGGCTGTAGCATTTCTATACACAGGTAAAGTAGCATTTACATTCTGACCTTTTGGTGTGATGTTACACGTATAATTGTACATTACACAAGCATCCATTATTACTGACCCATTTTGCTGGAACCTATCTTGGACCGCTGTCTGTAATGACACAAGCATATCCTCATCCCCAGGTTAACAATGGAAATGGACCTTCCCAATTTCCTTCCCAAGTTCTTACCATGACTTTCACTTGATTTTTATGTTCAGTCATTCCTGTTGATGTGGTTTGCACATGTTTCACTATTGGAGGGATTAAAGTATTTCCCGGCAATCGTAAAAAATTCTTCATATATTGTATGTTAGAAATTGTCACATTTCTCCCTGTTCCCCCTGTTTTTGTTTTTGCAAAAGAGTTTTGATGGTGCAATGTGTTCGTTCTACAATTGCCTGTCCAGTTGGGGAATGTGGAGTGCCAATAAGGTGTTGCACTCTCATCTGTAAAAAACATTTATCAGTGTGGTACTCTCAATTGATGGCCTGGATGATGAATTTTAATTTGTCCACTGAAGTTCACCAAGGCCACTTGTAATTCTAAACTGTTCTGCATACTCCATTGTAAATATTATTCTGTCATTGGAATGACTATTGTTTCAGGCTCTTTCACATCCAATTCCTCTATCCGATCTCAACCTTTCATTATTAACTGTGCAAACGTTTCTACTCTTGTTACAATCGTCTTTGATGACTGATTAGATAAGAATTGTCATTCTATAATTTTTAATTTGTCCAAATCGGTTTCAACTCATTGCATTATGAACCCAACAGGCTGATAAGCATTACTGATGATCAAAAAATTGACAGGCCACCCGTATACTATGTGATGTGCTTGTCTGTTGTTTACTGCATTTTCTATTTTTTCCAACGTTTGTTCTGCTTTCTTTGTGCTAATATATCTGTATCTCCTTTTAACAACTCAAACAAAGGTACCAACATTTGATTACCTACCCCTATCAAATTCCCGATCCAATTGATATTACCCAGCAAGATCTGCACATCATTAAGCATTTGGATGTTAATGCTAAATGATACCCTTTGTGGTTTGATGGTTTTATCCAAAATTTTTCACCCTAAATGCATCCATGGTGCAACACTCTGCACTTTTTCTCGTGCGATTTGCAATTGATGTTTTTGCAACATCACATAATTCCTCTTTATACCTTTCCAAATTATCTTTCTCCACCACTAGTATATTATCCATATAATGATACACCAACAGCTGTGGATATTTTTTCCGAAAACCTTGTAAGGCTTGGTCAATATAAAGCGGACACGTTGGCACATTTTTCATCCCTTGTGGTAACATCACCCATTGATATCTCTACACTGGTCCTTGTCTGTTTGTTGTCGGAACCGAAAAAGCATATTTTTCACTATTGCTGGAGTCAATATGTATGGTAAAAAAACAGTCCTTTAAGTCAGTAACTGAGATGTTCCAGTCTCTATAAATCCTTGAGGACTGACCAACGGCCATCCTTCAGGCCAGTCTTTTTCTGCTATGACGGTGACATCCGCAAGGGTATCCACCAACATAGTTATTTGAATTGTTTGATTTTCTAATATCAATGTCACCTTTAATTGTGGCTTTGATTTTTTTTTTTTAATTTCTAATTCCCATGTTATCTGTTTATCTTGTCCTATAGATCCAAGCCTCCACTTGCCCTTTCTTTGTTTTCAGTTTGGAGAGCTTTACTTTTAAAAGGTACTAATTGTACTATTAGACCGAATGCCTGACACAGAGTAACAAAAACAAACATATTGGATGACCATCAAGTCGTCTATGGGCTTTTTCAATTTTGCCCAAGGTTTGTTGTGCTTCACTCCTAAGTGTACAAGGTGCTGTTAAAGCCATGTCCCCCTTAAGAAGATCAAATAATGGACTTAGTTCTGCATTGGTAATACCCAAATAAGGTTTAACTCGACTGATTGTTCCTAGGAGCTTTTGTAAATCGTTTTAACTACTGTTTGCAATTTGACTTGCTGAGGTTCAGTTGTGGCATTCAAAATTTTCCACTCAAGATATTTCCAGGTTTGAATTTTTTCAGGTGCAACTTGAAGGCCTATTTTCTCTAATACAGTCTTTGAAATGCAATTAATTGAGCAGTACAACTGCTTTGGGTGATATACACAGGAGGGAAAAGGAATATAAACCATAGCTTGTATTTGTCCAGAAAAATCAGAACTAATAAAACCAAGTTGCAAAAAAAGACTTTGCAAAGCAACTCTCAAATGAACCACTAACCAAGCACTTAAACCATTACTGATAGGACCAAAAGCTTGGAGCGATACCTTGTGGACACATTAATCCCTTATTGTGATTGAGGAGGCTGTGGAGAAGCATTTATTGTTGTCACGCGTCTCTGCCACGCGCTGGGTTGCTGGCTTACTTGGTTCTTTGATGCTAACAGTTTACCCTCAACATCGTATTTGGAACGGCGTTGATTTGTAAAGTTACAACCTTTTCGACATTTATCGTAACGGTCCAGGCGTTTTTGAATTCCTTGACCCTTTTGTCTGTTTTTACCTGTATGGGAATTCTCAAGGCTGCAAATGCATTAACTTTTCTATTCCTTTGCAGTTTTTTATCTCACAGGGTATTCTTTTTGGACTCTCAAACTACAGCAAACTACTCACAAACCACATATAACCTTCACAAGTATGGTATTAGGGAGTGCTTAGAAAGAATGTACTAACAACCTTATCTGAACACAGCCTACATTTGTGAAGGCCAGAAGCATACCAAGGGCAGTCAAGTGAAGATAAGGAAATGCTGGTGTTCACACAAATGATGAGACAATCCTCAAATACATATGCATGAAGAAATGATGTAATCTGTAGAATATACATTAGATTGCGAAACACTTAAGGATTAAATTGCAGACGTGCCGGGATCGTCTTGGAACCTGATTTGGGTGTGCATACCCCAGGTTCCTGGGGCCTTGAAATAAAGCACCACATATAACCTTCCTGGAATGGTTATGTGTTTGTCTCTATGCTAACAGTTTTGGCGACCCAGATGGGACCTCGTGGGCATGCTGAGGTGGCTCACGCATCGATCTCGCTCCAGCCAGCACCAAGTGATTCTTGGGGAGCCATCTACCGCGATCGACCTCCGCTGCCCCCGACGGACCAGGGATATTGGTAAGCTTTATTGGGAATGGTACCAACTTTTTTCTGGTCTTGTGCCTAATTGGGAATAGTACCAAATTTTTTCTGGTCTTGTGCCTAATCGGGAATGGTACCATATTTTCTGGTCTGATAAAAGCCTGCCTGTTAGACGTGGCGAAAGCTACGCTTGGTTGGGCTATGGAGCTCCAGAGGGAAGCCTAGGCGCCGTCCGTAAGACTGTAGCGAAAGCTCTGCAGGTTCGGCATCAGTGGTCTGGTCTTGTATTTTCGGTAATCTGTATTATTCGTTACGTGGAATTTTGTTTAGTTCCTGTTGTTTGGTGTTGGTCTGGACTTATAAAATGCCACCAACACCCAGGTCATCACCATTAGGGTGTATTTTGATGCATTGGAAAGAGGGGTGGTTTGGGCAAGACATGCAAAAAAAGAAATTGGTTGAGTATTGTAATGTATGGTGGACACAGTATAATTTAGAGGATCAGGTTCGTTGGCCAGAAAATGGAACTTTAGACTATAATACCATCCTACAGTTGATGTTATTTTGTAAGCGCAAGGGCAAATGGGATGAAGTACCATATGTAGAACTGTTTTTATTATTATAAGGAAGATGATGATTTTGATTTATTAGTGGCTCCGTCGGCCCCACCAGCCCCCAGATATACTGGAGTAAAAGGTGATGGGGAGGATGAGGTAGAAATAGAGGAACAGGAGTATTCCACTACCCCAATATCCCACCGAACACGGCAACGGGATATTCAAGTTAGACAGCAGACACCCAGTGCTATATTAGCACCGCTTCGGCAGGGGGTTGGGGCAGAAGGACCCGTATATGTTAAAGTACCTTTCACTCCAGGAGATCTGATGCTCTGGAAACAATCTGCTGGAACTTATCGGGAGAACCCGAGTGAAGTGGCACAAGTTCTAAAGATGATTCTGAAAACCCAGAATCCTGATTGGGATGATATACAGGTATTACTGGACACCCTAATGGACTCTACAGAGAAGGAAATGGTGTTGAGAACTGCCCACGAGCAAGTTAGAGAAGACATTAGACAGGGGATTGTCACAGGGACAGTTGATCAGAATTTTCCGACTGAAGATCCCATGTGGGATTATAATACTGCAAGAGGAATGGGAAATCTGAGGAGATACCAGGAGTGGATAGTTGTTGGAGTACAAAATGCTATGCCAAAAACTATCAATTGGTCAAAACTGTATAATGTCAGGGAAGAGAAAACAGAATCCCCGTCTGCATTTTTGGAGCGGCTTAAAGAGGTGGCTAGGAAATACATAGATTTAGACGTAGAAACAGAGCAAGCTAAGGTGCAGCTGGCCCTGATTTTCTTAGGGCAGTCGCAGGATGATATTAGAAAGAAACTGCAGAAACTGGAGGGCGCGGAGCTGCGTAATTTGGATAGGCTATTAGAGACTGCTTGGAAAGTATACAATAACCGTGAGTTCTCAAAGACAACAGCGACATCTGCTGGCAGTGATGCAGGGCAGAAGCCAGAATAATCCTGGAGGTCGAGGTAGAGGAAGAGGCTTGATACGTGGACGAGGAAGGAGGTTTGGATTTAATTGCTTGTCTAATGACTTAGGATCAAGGTTGAATAAATTAGGTATTAACCAATGTGCATATTGCAAGCAGGAAGGACATTGGAAGAATGCATGCCCGCAGAGAATGAGGCAGAATTTGCAGCCAGTAATCCCATTCGGAAACACCGAGGTGGCCAAGGCAATGGTTTTGGGAGAGTATGGGAATCAGAGCTGACTAGAATCAGTGAAAGTAAGGCTAGGGGGGAAAGAAGTGCAATTTTTAATAGATACTGGTGCAACATACTCAGTTTAAAATTATTTATGTGGACAGATAGGGAAAAGGACAACTACAATAGTGGGAGCCACAGGGAAAGAGGAAACCCGGCCATTCATGCAACCCCTGGAACTATGATTTGGAGGAAAGGAAACATGGCATGAATTCTTGTATATGCCTGATTGTCCAATCTCCCTGTTGGGACGGGATTTATTATCTAAATTAAATGCAAGAATTGTCTTTGAGGATGGAGAATTAATTATGCAAGTTCCAGAATCAAAGTCAGGATAGATACTAGTGTTGAAGGAAAATCCAAAAGTTCAAGTACCCAGAGAGGTAGAAGAGGCAGTGATCCCTACAGTATGGGAAACTGATATACCAGGGAAATCGAAAATGGCTCAACCGGTAGTAGTAGAACTGAAGGAAGGAACGAAACCAGTACGGATAAAACAATATCCCATCAAATTAGAGGCCCGATATGGAATAGTGAAAATTATTGAAAAGTTCTTAAAGTTTGGAATATTAGAAGAATGTGAATCAGAATATAATACCCCATTTTTTCCAGTAAAGAAATCAAATGAAGAATATAGATTGATACAGGACTTCAGGGCTATTAATGAAATCACGAAAGATATACATCCGGTAGTAGCTAACCCATACACATTGTTAACATCTGTGAAGGAGAAATACAAATGGTTTACAGTAATTGATTTAAAAGATGCCTTCTTCTGTATTCCCCTTGACAAAGATAGTAGGAAATTCTTCGCTTTTGAATGGGAGAACCTGCACAATGGACGAAAAATGCAGTTGACATGGACAAGGCTTCCACAGGGATTCAAGAACAGTCCAACGCTTTTTGGGAACCAGCTGGCAAAAGAATTGGAATCATGGACAATGCAGGAGAAAGTTCAGGTACCGCGATCACAATATCTTCTGCTACAATATGTGGATGATATTTTAATTGCAACAGAGTAAAAATCAGTATGTATCCAAGTGACAATTGAAATTTTAAACCAATTAGGCCTCAATGGGTACAAAGCCTCGAAAGAGAAAGCTCAAATTGCCTGCACAACTGTATTATATTTGGGTTGCGAAATAACACAGGGACAACAACAAATAGGAATGGATCATATTAGAGCAATCTGTGCAATTCCAGAGCCTCAAAACTTACATGAATTAAGGACATTTTTGGGAATGGCAGGCTGGTGTAGGTTGTGGATATTGTATTATGGACTCATAGCAAAACCTCTATACGAGGCACAGAAGTCACCAACTTTCATCTGGGAAGGACCTCAGAGGGAGGCCTTTAAGAAATTAAAAGAAGCCCTGGCTAAGGCACCAGCATTAGGCCTGCCGGATTTGACTACGGACTTCCAGTTGTTTGTCCATGAAAAGCAATGGCTGGCACTAGGGGTCTTAACGCAGAAGTTGGGAAGCTGGAAACGACCAGTAGGGTACTTTTCTAAACAGTTAGACCCTGCGAGTGCTGGCTGGCCATCATGTTTGAGAGCGGTAGCAGCGACGCTGATTTTGATACAAGAAGCCAGAAAATTGACTCTGGGAAAGTGTATTGAGGTATATATACCTCATATGGTGTTAACTGTCTTAGAACAAAAAGGGGGGCATTGGCTTTCCCCTAGCAGGATGATGAAATTCCAGGCGATACTGACCGAACAAAATGATGTAAGCTTAAAACCAACTAATTTGTTAAATCCATCAGCCTTCTTAGGAGCACCTGTGGAAGATGGCCCTTTGGAACATGATTGTGTGGAAGTTATTGAACACACTCATGCAACAAGGGCTGACCTGAAGGACACCCCACTTGAACAGCCTGATCAAGAACTTTTTACAGATGGAAGTAGTTATGTAGAAAATGGGACACGATATGCCGGGTATGCGGTAACCACACAAAATAGGGTAATAAAAGCAGAGGCTCTTCCTGTAGGAACTTCAGCACAGCAAGCAGAAATAATAGCTCTCACGAGAGCCTTGGAATTGAGCAGGGATCAACGAGTAAATATATGGACGGACTCAAAATATGCATTTGGAGTGGTTCATATACATGGAGCAGTATGGAAAGAACGAGGACTCCTATCTTCACAAGGTATGAACATAAAATACCAAAAAGAAATTCTGAATTTGATAACTGCTGTACAGTTACCCAAACAGGTGGCAATCATGCACTGTAAAGCACATCAAGGAGGAGATTCCAAAATAGCTGAAGGGAACACGTTGGCGGACTAGACAGCTCGACGGATTGCACAACAGGTATCAAATATGATGGCCTTAATACCCACAAAGGTAAGCCCTTTACAAAATTATTTAACGCAGAAGCCAAAGTACTTGGAGGAAGACGAGAAATTACCTAGACTAATGAAGGCCCAGTTGGGTTCAGATGGATGGTACCTAACTGCAACTGGACAAGTGATTGTACCACCTACCATCATGCGGACAGTTTTACAGACAGAACATCAGAAATGTCACTGGGGAGCAGAAGCTTTAGTGGCGTATTTAAAGCACAGCATAATCTCGACACAGATGTTAACAATGGCAAGGTCAATAAATTCGAAATGTGAAATCTGTTTGAAGAACAATCCGGTGGTTAGAAAAAGAATAGAAATGGGACATATCAGAGTAGGTATGGAACCGGGTGATTATTGGCAAATTGATTTTGTAGAATTACCTAAAAGTCAAGGATACAGGTATTTGTTAGTTGGGGTTGACACTTTTTCTGGATGGCCAGAAGCCTTTCCTTGTCTCACCAACCAAGCTAAGGAAACAGTGAAATGGCTGCTGCGAGAGATTATTCCAAGATTTGGGGTACCCCTAGGCCTATCTTCAGATAGGGGACCACATTTCATAGCAGCTATAGTTCAAGAGGTAAGCAAGATGTTAGGAATCTCTTGGAACCTCCACGCACCGTGGAGACCACAGTCAAGTGGACAAGTAGAAAAGATGAATCAGACAATTAAGCGGCAAATCAGTAAAATATGGCAGGAGGCTAAAATTCAGTGGCCACAGGCGTTACCAATAGCACTCCTAAGGATAAGAATTAAGCCAAGGAGTGGGATGACAGTAAGCCCTTATGAAATCCTTTTTGGGAAACCATATGAGGCGCCGCAACCAAATCCAAATGTACATATCAAAGGGCATCAAGATGTATATAACTATGTACTATCTCTCAGTAGAACTCTGACACAGCTACGAAGTGCCCTGATCTGGAACCATCCATTATCATTAGAAAATCCAGTACACGAAATTGAGCCAGGAGACCAGGTCTACGTGCGAGATTGGAATGAAGAACCACTGAAGGAACGGTGGAATGGACCGTACTTGGTGCTACTAACAACATTTAGTGCAGTAAAAGTAGAAGGAATAGACTCCTGGATTCATTATACCCACTCCTGGATTCATTATACCCGAGTGAAAAAGGTTCCTAGAAATTGGGAAGTAGAAGCTCTTGGACCAACAAAACTGAGACTGAAAAGCAGATAAATGTCGAATCTCGTATATAATACCTTAATTGCAATCCGGTCCTTGACACCCCTAATAGTTATCACTTTTGTAGAGGTTCCGCAGAAAAAGGAAGTGATGAAATATGTCACTGGACAAAATGCCACTCTGTTTTGCAAGTTCAGAAACACTGTCCCGAGGAACTTGGAATCAAACAGGTATAGATGGGAATTGCAGGGAAAATGGAAATCTAGAGGCAAGGTGTTGAATAAATTCTGTTTACGAAACCCCCTTCAGAATCATGGGATAAAGGCAGGACATGCATACTATCAGATTCCTCTAGATAATGATATACTTATCTACTGCCTATTAGATGATCCACGACCTAGGGAGTTTGGATGGACAAGGAACGGGGAGAAAATGCCAAATGATGGCAGGCATCTAACAGAATTAAGATTAGGAGGAATGTTAGTTCAGACAATTAGACGAATAGATGAATCAGATATGGGAACATACAGATGCCAATACAAGAATGAAACTGCTTCCGGATGCAGTGAAATAAACATTACTAGAATTAGAGTAAAACGAGCAATAAAATCAACCCAACTGCCCCAGGTAATAAATATACCTCAGGGTGATCCTGAAGAAAACCTGATAATTGGCCTAATTAAAGATTTTGCAAAGGTGCAGAATACAAGTAAAGTTACAGCATGCTTACCCTTACCGAAAACAGCTGGATTCAATCCCTGGCTGAAACACTATTCACCTTCGTACTTATCTTTCTTGCAATTTGTCTGGTACACCTGTGTATCCAAAAGGAAATTGTTTGTAAAAACAATTGGATGCACAGAATCATTGGAGCCATCACACGAGAATACCCACAACACCCAACACCCCCACCGATTTACCAGGAAACAGTTATGTAAATGAAAATACTTGCAGAAAAATGAAGTATTTTCAAAGGGGGGAAATGTTGGAAAACATTAATTTAGCTGAAGAATTAGGGCTCAATTAAAATAAGATTAAAATTATAGGTTATGTATATTGTATTTAGCATTTGATATATATTGCGTTTAGCATTTAATTTTGTTGATCTTTATAGTTAAGTATGTGCAGACTTTGTGTCTGTCTCTGCAGACAGTGACGGTTTTCTCACAAACTACATATAACCTTCACAAGTATGGTATTAGGGAGTACTTAAAAAGAATGTACTAACAACCTTATCCGAGCAGAGCCTACGCTTTTACTAACAACCTTATCTGAACACAGCCTACATTTGTGAAGGCCAGAAGCATACCAAGGGCAGTCAAGTGAAGATAAGGAAATGCTGGTGTTCACACAAATGATGAGACAATCCTCAAATACATATGCATGAAGAAATGATGTAATCTGTAGAATATACATTAGATTGCGAAACACTTAAGGATTAAATTGCAGACGTGCCGGGATCGTCTTGGAACCTGATTTGGGTGTGCATACCCCAGGTTCCCGGGGCCTTGAAATAAAGCACCACATATAACCTTCCTGGAATGGTTATGTGTTTGTCTCTACGCTAACAACTCCACAATGGTGATCCCTTTTTTATTTTCCTTGAAGTTGCCTTTAGGTCTTTCAATACCAGATCAGAAGGGTCAGGATTATTTAAGGCACTAGCCTCTGCTAGATCTTGTTGTGCTTTAAAATCTTTCGGTGTTTCATATAACAATTGCCATGTTGTTAACATGCGTGAAGCATTTAAATCTCCCTTTGTGGCATGTTCAAACAGTATTTCACCAGCCTCCTTCCAAGTCCCAATGTCAAAAACATGTGGTGATTCTGCGGGCACATTCTTACTCCTTAATCATGCTAATAAAAATTCTACATTTGTTTTTTCATATTTAATTCCTCGTTTCTTCAAAATATGTTTCAACATCTTTACAATAGTTTTCTCCTCTGTTGACACATTTGAACCCATTTTTTCTCTATCACTTTTCTCAGCTGCTCACCTCAGTCTCATGGAACAGGCAATTAATATCCCCAGGGTCTTTTGTCTGCTCAGTCCAGCCGACAAGACTATCTTTCAGCTGAGACGTCCCCTCCGGAATGCTACACTCTTCTGTGAATGGCACCTTTAATTCCCAGGTCACACACCGGGGTCACCATTTGAGGGGATTGAAGATAACAGACTCCGAATGCAAATCGAAGACCCTTTTTTGATCAGAAAGCTAAGCTTATATATGTTTTCTTGACTGTCCACATGCTCAAGCTTACAATCTTATCGGTTAATTACTACTGTTCACACGCCTATTCTAAACACTTAATTTGTTAACTGAATGCACATATTTGCATGCTCTTCTGCATTGTCATCATAACTTGTATTTTCTTAAGCCTTGTTTTCTTCTACTCTGGGCGTGCTGCCAATTCTTCTCATTCCTCCTTCCAACTCTCTCTTATCTCGCTGTTCAAGGTCCTTTAAAAACATCGTGGCCTCCAGCTTCTAAGAATGTTTCCACATCTAGATGATTCAAAAGATGGAGGTTCCAAGCCCCCTTGCTTTCTAACACTCCTCACCAAAGTGGAAGGCTAGGTGCGGCTGGGCAAGGATTCTGACATAATAACACAGTAACTACTGGATAGTCGTTATTAAGTTGGTATTCCTTTATTTGCAGCGCTGGGTGCATGGGGGATTGATCCTCCTAACACACACACACACAAAGCAAGAGAACTGTGTCTTTTATGTTACAGATCTATGCATATTCATTTCATCTCCCAAAAAGGCATTACATATTCATTCTTTTTCAAAGAGTCATGAACATATCTTCAGGCCTTGTTCACATGTGCAGTTGATCCTTTGGGTCATCGTGAGGACACCTCCCGGGGTCCAAAGATGAAGGCTCAAAATCTTCCTTGCTGTTAAACTTTCAACTTTAAGGGGGGTGCAGCCCAAACTTTGAGAACAACAGTCCTTTTCTGCTGGCGAAGCAGTGTGGATTCCAAGCTTCCTCATCTTGCGGGATGCCTGTTCCTTGCACAATGGGTCCCCCTTTAGAAAAACATCTCTCAAGGCGCATACCACACAAGCTTAGACAATTGCTATTGGATGTACAAGCTTAGAGAATTGCTATTGATCAATACACAAGCTTAAACATTTGCCACTTAACAGTCCCCTGTTGTGGCCCACTTTAAAAGAAAGTGAGTTCTTTTTCCCAACATGGCACCCAAGTAATTCAAAATCACTCAGAGGTATAGGTGTACACTATATCTTTTACTAAATAAGATGCATGCCCTTGAAACACTGGATTCAAATGATCAACCTGCATGCAGAGACAGGAAAAGCTGCAGCCGCAAAGGTGACCGAAACAGCCCGTCAGTGGCAATGCTTCACAACAGTGTAACAACCTGCTTAACTGAGCCCCAAACAGCACCAAGAGCTCTAATGTTTCCTGGAGTCACACCCAAAATCAAACCAAAATCGCCTGCTACTGCCTGCTGCAGCTGCACCTGTTGCAAAGAGAGAAGGAGAAAAGATAGGAAAGGAGAAGAGCGTTACAAGAGACAAATAATTGCAAGAGATGAGAGAGAGTCACCACCTTAGGAGCTCCACATGTAGCAGCATGTGTTTCTTTGTCCGGTGGGTCCAGAAGATGGTAGGTGCCCACACATAACACAAACACGAGATAAGACAAACAGCGGGACAAGCAGACAAACAGAGAGAGAGAGTTAAAGAGAAAGAAAACAGACAAACAGAGAGAGACAAGACAAACAAATAAACAAAGAGTTGCACAGAGAGAGCGTTGCAGGTCTTTATGGGGGTTTTTTAACTCTCTGTCCCTGCCTCTCACCTGATCAGGTGCAGGGGACAGGTAACAGGCTCAGGCGTGTTCCTCCTCCCTAGACAGGTCCAGACATGCTCTCCAGCACTTATGGCCTTGCCACTGAGTCCGGGGTCCATAAACCTGCTTTGAGCCATTCACCTCATGCCAGGCCAGATCCACACATCCTCCCTTTTCTTTTAGTTAGTGAATTCTTTCGCTTCTTATGAGATACCATTTGAGACCTTCTGAAAGTATTTTCCTGTCTCTAACTGGTATTTGATTTTATTTGATTTCCATGCATTATAATCATCAATATTTTTTCTACAATACCAAGAAGCACACTGGAGTAACAGACAAGTAAAAATTATAAAAACTACTACTAATAATAAAGCTATAAACAGTTGTTTTAGCCACGCAAAACTGGGTAACCAAGAAGTTAGTTTTCCCCATAATTCTTGGAAGCCCCAAGAAGTCTTATACAATAACTTTATGCAATAATTTTGTCTGATGCCAAATTGTCTCCAAATCTTTGGATATTCTGTTACTTTGGTCTCTATAGGTGCAACAGCGGCTGCTTATCACTATACATATGCCTCCCTCTTTAGCATATAAGAGGTCTAGAGTGAGTCTGTTTTGTATTTCTATTTGTCTTAATTTTCCTATTTCTTGTTGTAAAGCTTGAATTGCATCTGCCATGGTGTTTAATGCTATTTCTTTTGAGGCAGATATGTTTACTAGGGCCTTTTCTATTTCACTTACTCCTAGTTGAGGAAAAAAACATCTTACAAAGCTGTGAAATGCAGTGGGTCATTCAATAATAGGATTAGTGTTTCTCCTGGTTTGTATCCAAGGCGTTCTTAAAATTCCTCTTAGTTCTTTATGGATAGTATTCTGCAGAGTCAGATAACCAGCTGTACAAGTGCCTGTCCAGTTATATGGTAAGGTCTTTCTAGCGTATCCATCTCCACAGAGCCACCAGTATCCATATGGTAATTTATGATACAATTGGTTCAACAAGGATACTACTGCGCCTACAACATCAAGTCAATTAGGCTTTGATGAACTGTAGTTTTCTCCCTGTACACACGCATTAATGTTATTTTCCCCAGATTATCAAAATCCCAACCGCAACCTATTCCAGTAACATTCCTAAATCCTACATTTTCCCCTATATCATTTTGTTCTGATAAAAGAGTCTAATTAGGATTTAATATTATCAAATCAAAACTTGGCCCTTTGCCAGACACTATTTCTTTCCCAAATTTACATTGATCATTCCCTGTTGGGGTCAACCACACCTCTGGGCCCCATGTCCAATTCGAAGATGCCATTCCAAACAAGGGATTTTTCATATTTCCTTGAGGGTGTTCTATACATATCAAACATTCAGATAAGTTAGCAGTGGTAACCAGTTGTTGAGTTATATTTAGATATACATTTTCTCTCAAACCACAAGCACTTATAACATTGAAAACAATCATATAAACATTATTAGGCTCATTTCAAACACAGCTTTAGTAGGTCCTTTTGAAGTTACTTGCCACTGTCCTGGCTTCTCAGGAGTTGGAACCGATTTTACTCAGCTGTAATGTATCCAGGCAGGCCATTCTCTGATCTGGATGGTGGTGAAAGTAGTGAGAAGCACGTGGAAAGGTCCTTTCCACTTTTCTTCCAGTGGCTCACCTGAAAAATTTTTAATATATACCCAGTCACAGAATCACAGAATCATAGAATAGTTAGGGTTGGAAGGGACCTTAAAGATCATCTAGTTCCAAACCCCCTGCCATGGAAAGGGACATCCCACTAAAGCAGGCTGCCCAAGGCCCCATCCAACCTGGCCTTGAACACCTCCAGGGATGGGGAATGCACAGCCTCCCTGGGCAACCTGTTCCACTGTCTCACCACTCTCGTGGTGAAGAAATACTTCTTAATGTCCAGTCTAAATCTGCCCCTCTCCAATTTATACCCACTCCCCCTCCTCCTATCCCCACAACCCTTTATGAATAGCCCCTCTCCAGCTTTCCTGTAGGTCCCCTTCAGGTTGCTATGAGATGTCCTCTCAGCCTTCTCTTCTCCAGGCTGAACAAGCCCAACTCTCTCAGCCTGTCCTCATAGGAAAGGTGCTCCAGCCCTCTGATCATCTTTGTAGCCCTCCTCTGGACCCGTTCCAACAGTACAATATTCTTCTTACATTGAGGATTCCAGAACTGGACACAGTATTCCAGATGAGGTCTCACAAGAAAGGAATAGAAGGCCAGAATCACTTCCCTTGACCTGCGGGCCACGCTTCTTTAGATGCAGCCCAGGATAAGGTTGGTCTTATGGGCTGCGAGCACATGTTGACGGCTCATGTTGAGCTTCTCATCAACCAGCACCCCCATGTCCTTCTCTTCAGGGCTGCTCTCAATCACATTATCTCCCATCATGTACTGAAAACGGGGATTGCCCCGACCGAGGTGTAGGAACTTACATTTGGCCCTGTTGAACCTCATGAGGTTCTCACAGTCCCACTTCTCCAGTCTGTCTGGGTCCCTCTGGATGACACCCCGTCCTTCCAGTGTGGCAACTACACCACTCAGCTTGGTGTCATCTGCAAAAAAAAAAAAAATAAAAAATCCATATCTCTCCAATTTAGAGGGAAAGATGTTGTGGGGGACCATGTCAAAGGCTTTATAGAAGTCTAGATAGATCACATCTATCGGTTTACCCGTGTCCACTGCTGCGGCTACCCCATCATAGAAAGCCACTAAGTTGGTCAGACAGAATTTCCCCCTGGTGAAGCCATGCTGGCTGCCATTAATCACCTCTATGTCCTCCATGTGCTTTAGAATAGCTTCTAGGAGGATCTGTTCCATGATCTTCCTAGGCACAGACGTGAGGCCGATAGGTTCCCAGGGTCGTCCTTTCTATCCTTTTTAAAAATGGGCACAACATTACCCATCTTCCAGTCACCAGGGACTTCTCCTGATTGCCATGACTTCAAATATCATGGAGAGTAGCTTGGCAACCACATCAGCCAATTCCTTCAGGACTCTGGGATGCATCTCATCAGGTCCCATAGACTTATATATGTTCAGGTTCCTCAGGTGGTCACAAATCTGATCCTCCTCTACAATGGGAGCGGCTTTGCCCCCCCCCCCCCCCCCCCCCCAGTCACCATCTGCAGGCATAAAAGATTCCACTGCTGCATGTATGCCAATGCAAACGGCCCATGCCTTGGCATACCTGTGGTATCACCAGCAAGCACAGAGCCAGTGTCTGAGTCCCTGAAGCTTGCTAGCAAGTTTAAGACCTTGGAATTGTTAAAGGAATGCAGAAGTCCAAGCAGAAAACCAAAACATGAAGAAACGGACCACATCTGCAGCTTTAGTCATTGCTCAATGGAAATTCACTGGGGTAGCTGGGTAAAGAAACACTGTCTACGTGCTCCTCCTCTACAGTGCGAGGGGGGTTTACACCCCTGGTCACCATCTTGCTGTCCCATGACCCAGAACGAGTGAGCAGAGCGGTTGTCAGTGAAGACTGAGGCAAAAAAAAGTTAAGTTCCTCAGCCTTCTCCTCATCTGTTGATTAGCGATCATCATTTCCAACCGTCAGTGGGGGTACATTCTCTTTGACTTTCCTCTTTTGATTGAGGTACCTGTAGAAGACCTTCTTGTTAGTCATCTAGGACTTATACTGAAAAAAAAACAGGATGGGAACATGATTTTGTACTGAACAGCCCGCATAAGAATCCAACGTATGTGCCTCTGACTACACAGTTACTGGTCAAACTCTGTATTTTTCTTTCTCATCTCTAGAAGTAAGATGTATCAAACTCTTTTTCAACCTGCCTTGCCTGTCTTTACGGTTTCTCTGTGGACAGGCAACACTTGAAACTTGCTGTGCTTTCTGCAGTAACAGTGCCTAGCTCTCATCAAATGCTGCCTCAGTAAGACCCAGATGCACCCCAGCTTCTTTCAGAGACTCAATGAAATCCAAATTTTGCAGTCTGGTAGCCACAAACACATCATAAAATTCATGAAGAGAGAGAGATTCAAGGCAGAGAAAGAAGCACTTCAGTAATTTCATGATAATGCAACCCTTTCTGAAATAGCTAGATAAGCAGCAGCAGCTTATCTTCCTCTGTTGACCACAGAAAGGGCTGAGGGCAACTAAATGCTCACTTTAATGAAAATCAAGTTAGGTGGGAAAATCTGGCCTTTATGTGTAGATCCACAAATTATCTGCGTCCACAATGAAACAGCTCCCAAGAGACACTGCATGACCAAGCTGAGTGGCGCAGTTGTCACACCAGAAGGATGGGATGTCATCCAGAGGGAACTGGGCAAGCTAGAGAAGTGGGCCTGTGAGAACCTCATGAGGTTCAACAAGGCCAAGTGCAAGGTCCTACACCTGGGTGAATCGTCAATCTGCAGTTTCAATACAGGATGGGAGATGACATGATTGAGAGCAGCCCTGTGGAGAAGGACTTGGGGGTGCTGATTGATGAGACGCTCAATATGAGCCAGCAGTGTGCGCTCACAGCCCAGAAGGCCAACTGTATCCTGGGCTACATCAAAAGAAGTGTGGCCTGCAGGTTGAGGGAAGTGATTCTGCCCCTCTATTCCTCTCTTGTGAGAACTCATCTGGAGTATTGTGTCCATTTCTGGAATCCTCAACATAAAAAGGATATGAAACTTTTGGAACGGGTCCAGAGGAGGGCCACAAAGATGATCAGAGGGCTGGAGCACCTCCCATATGAGAACAGGCTGAGAGAGTTGGGGTTGTTCAGCCTGGAGAAGAGAAGGATCTGCAGAGACCGTATCGTGGTCTTCCAGTACCTGAAGGGGGCCTACAAGAAAGCTGGAGAGGGACTTTTTACAAGGGCCTATAGTGACAGGATGAGGGGGAATGGCTTTAAACTGGAGAGGGAAAGATTTAGATTAGACATTAGGAAGAAATTTTTCACAAAGAGGGTAGTGAGACGCTGGAACAGGTTTCCCAGGGAAGTTGTGGATGCCCCATCCCTGGAGGTGTTCAAGGCCAGGTTGGATGGGGTCTTGGGCAGCCTGATCTAGTGTGAGTTGTCCCTGCCCGTGGCAGAGGGATTGGAACTAGATGATCTTTAACATCTCTTCTAATCTAAACCATTCTATGATTCTATGACTCTGGCTAACAGCAAGATAAGGCCTAAATTCTAGTTTAGATCATCAAAACCCCTGCCTAACTGTGCTTTAAAATATCCAGAAAACCATATATTAAGAAAACTAAATTTAGATGTCTGCATATTGGTATATACATGTATATTAAGTATCAAAGTCCTGCTCTAGTCAATGGAGTTCTTGCAGTTCCTTTGCTCTTCTCTGTGTCCCCTACATGGGAGGATACAGTGCTGCTTCCATTTGCCTTGAAGCCATTCAGCATCACACCGTCCTTTGTGAACCATGTATTCTCCAGTAAAAAACAACCAACAACTCTAAAACTACAACCTGATCTAATAAATGCTTCCTCTAGCCTCTTGCTAAAGATGCCTTTAATGCTAATTAATTAGCTGCTTAATTAGACAATATTGGCTGGTAAAACCCAGCAGCAAGGAAAGGTTTACTCTCTTTTGTTTCTGCAAATGTGGGCTGTAGCTCAGGAGTAGGTGAACCCCTTGGTGTCCTGAGCACCTTTCCTGTGGTCCTAGTTTGGCTGCTGCTGGCAGCTGTGGAGTAGTCTGGGTGACTTTGTGAAGGAGCGGGAATGCAGAGATGGGATGGCTTGGCTGGGTTTCAGCGGTGCATTTGTCATTTCAGATGCTTGTCAGCCTGCAGCCTAGCTTGGAAAATGGACATTGTTTAAATGTTACTCAGAAGGTGAAGTTTCTATATATTCCTTCTGCAGAGGAAGCTTAGTCATGTGCCTCTGGATGCCGTTGTCAGATGCATGAGAATGAGCTCTTGAAAAGTCATTCTCCCAGTCTAGAACTGGAGGGAAACTTTTAGCCTGGGGCTGGTTGCAAGAGAGGAGGAGGGAGCTCGGGCACAGGGCTGCACCTCCGGGCCTCTCTGCAGCTGAAGGAGCCTCCGCTGCTCCCCTTCCCAGTGATCCCTTCTAGAGATGTCCCACCAAGACTCCCATTTGTCAACTGCATTTCTTTGTGGTGGAGGAGTTCTTATCACTTCTTCATGGAGGTAACTAATGATGAAATAATTTCACTCTTGGCAGAGGTAGTTGAAGAATGATAAACCAGAGTCAAAGGAGCCTAGAAGAGGGCCTGGGCCATACTCCCTAAATTCTTGGAGCCAGCACCAGCTCTTGCCTTTCCTTCTCCCTTCCTAATCTTTCAGTCCATCTCCCTGAAAATTCTGAATGAGTCCCCTGATATTTCTCCTAATCTGGCATTTAAAATCTCAGGCAATAAAGCTTTCACCACTTCCCTTAGGGAGACAATTTTCCAGCTTACAGTTCTTTATTCAAAAGCTTCCCTCCCCGATTCTCAGCTTAAATATGCCTTTCCTTGATTTCACTCCATTAAAATCATTAACGTATCACCAGTCTTCTCCCTTCATGCTACATACCTCATTCAAATATTTACAGATCACTAATGTCTCCCTGCTTAGTTTACTGATTCCATTGCACCTATGATAGTCAGGATTTTTTTTTTTTTTTTTTTGTAATGTCTCCAGGCTACCAATTCCTTCAGTCGTGGGGCTCTTTGAGTTCCTTTCCATTTATCACTCTTCTTGCACATGCAAGACAGATGCTCACTGCCCTCACCTGTGTCACTATGCTTTTCTGTACGCTGTTCAAAACTGCATTGCCTGTTTCTTGCTGCTGTGTCCTAATGCCTGTGTAACAATGTGACATCCTCTGTGTGTCTTTAAGGAGTTGTGACTCCAAAGCATGGCCTTCCTTTTAAAAACAGATTTTCCTAGAAGTAGCTGGCAGGATTGTGGAGGTTGATTTTAGTTGGTGGTAGGTCATGGTTCGAGCTACATAGGAAATCAGATCAGAGCCCCCAGCAGCCCTACTCAGGGCAGGTTTTATCTTTTCCTAAGTATGGGTTTCCTTAGCATCCTGCTTGTTCCCTCTTACACTGACACTGCCAATATTGGATGCACTGACATGGCTAGTGCTCTTGCAGAGGAAGTTTTTACACGTTTGGTGAGAAATATCTTGCAAAGTACTGTTTTAAAAGAGAATAATGAATTCCTGAACACATAACTCTACTTCCACCTGAATCTGTCTCCCCATCCCTGGAGGTGTTCAAGGCCAGGTTGGATGGGGTCTTGGGCAGCCTGATCTAGTGTGAGTTGTCCCTGCCGGTGGCAGAGGGATTGGAACTAGATGATCTTTAACATCTCTTCCAATCCAAACCATTCTATGATTCTATGACTCTGGCTAACAGCAAGATAAGGCCTAAATTCTAGTTTAGATCATCAAAACCCCTGCCTAACTGTGATTTAAAATATCCAGAAAACCATATATTAAGAAAACTAAATTTAGATGTCTGCATATTGGTATATACATGTATATTAAGTATCAAAGTCCTGCTCTAGTCAATGGAGTTCAAATCAATGCAGTCTGTGGAATCCAGACAGTAATTCAGCTGGCCAAATGTGGGGGTCAATTTTAGGGTGTGCTGAATTGCTTTCTGGACCCCATGGACAATATTGACTAGAACTACACTGATCCTAACAAAAGCCTGGATGACTATTCATGCGCATACACCAACAAGTAGGTTTATCATCTTGGGAAATGATTTCACCCACATGCACAGCTCCTTGCTCTTGGATATGTCCAGAACTATCTGCATCCTGATCCGCTCACACCTGGTCCAAACCTTCTTGAATGAAGTATTCTTTCCACTTAACTTGCCTGAAGGGCCTAATCCATCAGGAAGCATGAACATCTCAGAGAATGCTCACAGACCCACATATAAAAGAGGAGAAAGAAGTGATGTTCCTTTCTCCATCCTGAACTGGTACTTTTATTCAGCACCATATCACATAGACATATACTACCCTTATCTACCTTGCTACATGTTCTGTCTCATGTTATGTATTCACCTGAACAGAGACTGAAGTCTCTACCCTACTGTGTCATGAGTACTGGAAGTCTATTGAGAAAACACGAAACAGATTAATGGCCTAATTCTAGATGGGAATGGGCAAAGGCTCTGGGGGACTTATGCCACATCTTCCCCAAAGCCTTCCTACTGGGTAGTCCAGGAAGCTCTCTGCCCACCATGATGCTCTCTTTGTTCCTTGTTCATGCCCGTGAATCATGAGCAAAGCACGTGGAGGCTGAGAGGTGAACCAGTGAGGATCCCAGCATTCCCGCCCTTCTGAGAACTGAGCTTTCATATGATAAATAGCACCACAATCTAGGGAGTTAGATCCTACAGAGGAGAGCAGACTCCATCTAGTTTTCTTTCAAGTTGCTATTCTGAACCCTGGTTTCTCACACAAGCAAAGAGAGGGGAAGGTGGAAATTGGAGAAAGCAAGAACATCATTTGTAAGTGGAAAATGCCTATTCTCTAAATAAAGCTAGGAGTGCGTCTTTCTTACTCTTCAAAAAAAAACCATAATGGAATTACACACTCAAAATTTGACATTTTCTGGGGTTTAACTTTTCATGGGAGAAAAAAATACATCCCACTTAACAGCAAGTGTTGTGTGATGGTGGAGTAGCAACAAGACACACCTGTGTATAATTTCTCTGCCGGGCACTGTGAGCAGCTAACAAGCTTGCTACATGTAATAAACCCAAGATACAAGGAACGAAGCAACAATTTGGAAGAATTGCAAGTTCGAAATAATTCTCCTAAGGAGATATTGAACTCTGTCCTTCACCCCAGGAAACCCCTTCACATTTTGGCAATTCCACCATGAATATCTCTTTGAGCCCTCGTTCCCTTTTCCATTTCCCTGTTCCTGGTTTGCTCACAATATGTGATAGATGGTGATGGATGTTGTCACCAACCCCTCTGGAGAAGCATTCTAGTTTCTCCAGCACCAACAACCACTTTGACTTCACTAACCCTTGAATATCCTCAGTCACAAGCCCCTCCAGTTGCTACCAGAGCTTGCTCTGGGGATCTCCCTGCACACATATTCCTGCCACAGCAGTGTCCATAAGTGTTCACAAGCAGGACCCTTGCTGAATTTCACTCAACCCTTGTTGCCTATCTGCAGCTCATTGGAAAATACATACCAGTCATTTCTCTCCTGAAACACCTAAAGGAACAGGATTTCATCTCTAAGGAGTGGAGAATGATGAAAGATGACCTGGCAAGAGAGTCCACAGCACCAGAGACTTGCTCCATCCAGGTACAAGAACAGTGCTCCCAAAGGGCTAGGACAGCAAAAAACTATTACAAAGGCATTCAGTTAAGATTTCATGCAGTCAGATTTGATCACCCTTCATTCACACAATACAGAAGACACTGTTTGATTACACTAGTTTAACTGGAAAAGACAAAAAAATGGATTCAGGAAAGAGAGGATCCACGCAGCAGTGCAGCAGACAGACCAGCTCACCTAAAACATAGTGGGGATTTTACATAAGGGAGCATGAGATTACATTTAGTCAAAACATCAGTGATACAGCTTTGGGATGAATTTGCCACATTGTGATTTTTTATTTTACTAAGCCAAAGCTGAAAGCTGATACAAAGCAGAGAGAGAACTAGATTAGTTTTGAAAGGGCAAATGCCCACTAACATACCAAAAGACAGATGTTGTGAACTGAAAATCATGATGGGAATTAAGAGCAGAACAGCAGGAACAGAGCAGAAAAGGAGTCTATCCTTATTCCTGAGATGTTTGCAGATGTGCTGAAAAGAAGCAGAGGGGTGTCTTTTTAATTTAGTACAGAAATATTTTATATTTTGCCTGCACTTAAAATTCCAGAAGAAAACCTTTCCCTTGACTGGTACCTCCTGGAAGCTGAAATTGTCTCCCATCTTCAGCACAAAGCAAGCAGCAGATGCCAAAGAAGATATTACACAAGAGGAATGCAGTGTTCGTAGCTTCAGCCTAAACTCTGCTGAGGCCTTGTGGAACAGTCCTTCACAGCAAGTCAAGCAACCCATCAGCTCCTTTCCAGTATAGCTGAAAACCACGGCTGTAGGCATTTCACTGCCACTAAGGGTGGCAATTCTGCAAATAAGCAGGAATCCACAAGAATTGCATCGACCAGCCAGGCAAAACCAGTGCCACCCTTCAAACTAGAGCACATGGCAGGCCAAGGACATTTGAAGCTTATGATAGCAGAGGAGGAACGTCAGCAAGAATGCCATGCAGGAGAGGCACATTGTCCTTACGGTAATCGCACATTGTCCTTACAGTAATCCCTCTCACAGAAGAGGTCACTAACCTGTATGTTGAAGATTTACATAATAAAGATAAGGAGGTAACAGAGACCACATTTGTGATGTGACTGATAATCACGCCAGCAAGTTCTGCACATTTCTTTGTCCCATTGTCTTTTCAAAGAATGATGGCTATTTGTAAGACTTGCAGAAACCTGTGCTTTTAGATGAAGCTGTGAGCAAGCAACAAAAGAAATGCAACCAAACAGCTCTGGCTTCAGACGTGTGGGGTTGTTCACGTGCTCCTCAAATATACATAGCCGAATTTCTCCAGATCATGAGAGAGGTAACCACACACTGGTGCTGGAGAAGACAGCTGCTTTCAGGCATGTCACCAAGCCATGCAGGATTTAAGTTTTGGGAAAACATACAAAAGCATTCAAAGGATAACTGAGAATCATTTATACACTCAAAGAAAACACACATCTGTTCTTCCTTCCCTTACTAAATCATGGACTAATCTTTCTACAGTATGATTATCTGTAACAAACTAATGCCTTTTGCCTAAAAGGACTTGCCTGTTTCACCAATATGGGCTAGACCAAAACCCCTCCACATGAGACAGTCACCTGCAGTCTGCTCCTTGAAAGCCTACGGCTGGATGGCCTTAGTCACCCATCTCCCTAAAAGAAAGAGAAACCTACTTTCCCCTCTTACTGCTGGAAACTACAACATGGGCAGTCTAGGGTCACGTATTTTTAATTCTCTAAGTACTTGAGGACATGCTGCAAAATGGCACAGCAATTTTCAAACACATCAAGATAAACTCATACGCAACCCAAGGGACTTTGGAAACTCCAGGAAGAGTTTGCCCTCAGGGACTGCAGAGCCTCTCTGGTTAACTTAGCTAAGGCCTCAGATGATGTCACATGAGAAGCAGGGATTTGTGAAAAACCTGCCTGCCCAGAAGTGCCATAACTGCTCATTCATTCCACTCCTAACCAGCACATTCCTCTTCCCACGTGCTTTACCTGATTCCCAGCTTTAGACTACCGGTATTTTATTTACCCTGCAGCATGACCAAATTTCATCTTGCTGATGCCCTCTCTCCATCCTATTGTGCTTTAAGGCAACCTCTTTGCAAAAGGGACCATGATCAAAGGTCACAATCCATAAAGGGGGTTTCAAGACTGGAGAGGAAAGAAGTGACTATTTGGAAATGTCCACCTGATGGAAAGCCCATCCTCCACTCATCTCTCATGCTCTTCTGTTTTCCAACACTGCAGCACTGCCTTTGCCCTATCCCAAATTGTATCTCTTCTTCATCCCGCTTTCCCACCATGCTTCCTCGGCTTCACTCACTTTGCCACCTCTGTTTCAAGCAGCTTCCCTCTGGTGTAATTTCATTTTCTAATCTTGCCTGGACAGAAACACTGAATTTTCAACAAGGTCCTGTCAGTGAGTCAACAGCCACTTGCACACATAGTTGTGAGCAGGGAGTATTAAGTGATGTAGATTGATCTGTTGTTTGCTTAAACCCCCATGAGTGGTGAGAACTGATGAGAACAATGCACTCCCCCAAACACTTCCCCTTCATGTTATCAGCCTCTGATCTTAATCCCAGGAATCAATGTCATAATCCATCACTGTTAATGAGCATGAGCTCCCCTAGGCAAGGGCCTTATTTCACTTGTTATCTAAAGGACCATACAAGGTTATGGAAATAGTGCAATTAAGTAAAGGTTACATTGGCCTAAAAGTTAGCATTGGCTCTTCTGTGAGAGTGATACACCTCTACAGAATCATAAAATTGTTTAGTTGGAAAAGACCTTTGAGATCACTGAGTCCAACTGTACATGTTGGACTCATAGACTCATAGAAACATAGAATATTTTGGGTTGGAAGGGAAGTTAAAGATCATCTAGTTCCACGCCCCCTGCCATGGGCAGGGACATCCCACTAGATCAGGTTGCTAAAGGCCCCATCCAACCTGGCCTTGAACACCTCCAGGGATGGGGCATCCACAACTTCCCTGGGCAACCTCTTCCAGTGCCCTCATCTACCCATCTTTTAAATACCTTCACAGATGGTCACTCAACCACTTCCCTGGGCAGCCTTTTCCAGTGACCAATAACCCTTTCAGTGAAGAAATTTTTCCTGATATCTAATCTGAATCTCCCCTGGTGCAACTTGAGACCATTTCCTCTCGTCCTATCACATATCACTTTGGAGAAGAGACTAGCATCCACCTCTCTACAACCGCCTTTCAGGTAGTTGTAGACAGTGATAAGGTATCCCCTCAGTCTCCTCTTCTCCAGACTAAACAATCCCATTTCCCTCAGCCACTCGTCATAAGACTTGTTCTCCAGCCCCTTCACCAGCTTTGTTGCCCTCCTCTGGACACACTCCAGTATCTCAATGTCCTTGTAGTGAGGGACTCAAAACTGAACACAGTATTAGAGGTGCAGCCTCACCAATGCTGAGTACAGGGGCATGTTCACTTCCCTGGTCCTGCTGGCCACACCATTTTTTATACAAATCAGGATGCCACTGGCCTTCTTGGCCACCTGGGCACACTGTTGGCTCATGTTCAGCCAACTGTCAAGCAACACCCCCGGGTCCTTCTCTGCCAGGCAGCTTTCCAGCCAAACTTCCCCAAGCCTGTAGCACTGCATGGGGTTGTTGTGTTCCAAGTGCAGGACTCGCCACTTGGCTTTGTTAAATCTCATCCCATTGGGCTCAGGCCATCGATTCAGTCTGTTCAGATCTCTCTGTAGAACCTCCCTACCCTCAAGTAGATCAACACTTCCTCCCAGTTTAGTGTCATCTGCAAACTTACTGAGGGTGCACTCAATCCCCTCATCCAGATCACTGATATTGAATTGAAGATATTAAAGAGAACTGGGCCCAGCACTGAGGCCCGGGGAACACCATTTGTGACCGACCTCCAACTGGATTTAACTCCATTTACCAACACTATTTGGGCCTGGCCATCCAGCCAGTTTTTTACTCAGCAGAGGGTGTGCCTGTCCAGGCCATTGGCAGTCAATTCTCCCGTCTTATGGATGGGAATCTTATTCTGAAAGTGTTTGTGGGGAAAGCGTGCTCATTTTTTCTTATGCCAAGCCTCTTACAGAAGTCCTTTGCATTGAGGTGAGGGGTTGTGGTGCTTGGACAGCCGTCTTATTCTCTCTGGGAACAATCTGAGCTCCCTTTTAGAGCTGCCTTTGATACCAAAATGAAACCTTATGGGCTTCCCTGCGTGGTTCTTCATGTGGTCTGCCTATCTGAGGAGAGCTGGATCAGTTAAAAGCATGTGTGGATAGAGGGAGGAACAGCAGAGCTGCATTCACTCCTCTGGGAGCAAAGCTCGGACAGGGTGAAGGTGACAGGGGGGATGAGGATTCAGGGCCAAAGACTCTTACTGAAGATGAGTGTGCAACTTTGGCTGTCATGTCAGGAGAGGAATTGTGGCCAATTATGGCTTCCTGATGTTTCTCTCTGGGCAGAGGCATGTAAAAAGGCATGCCCTGAGGCTCACCTGTGACTGTTTCCACAACTTAGTGCTTTTCGGTTACTTTTTCACCCACTGTATCAGCTTCGATTTACAGTGTTTGCCAAGCAGACTATTGGTGGTGAGCCCACCATGACATGCCTTGGTACCAGGTTTCCATAAAGCCCAGGCTGGCTAAACCTTTTGCCTTCCAACCAGCTCTGGGAGGGAAGTTGGGGAGTGCAGAGCCAGGGCAACGGGAGTCCTATAGCCATGTACATCTTCAGCTCTGTGTTTCCTTCTGTGCAGGAGGGAACCTCTACCTATCCTCACCAGCATGCCAGTTGAGTTACTTGCTTTATGGAGTTTCTGGCCCCACAGAGGAACTCTCTGCTCTCGCTCTTCCCTGTGAGATCAAGAGCTTTAGTTCTCTAAAGGGACTGCTTTAGGTGAAGCTCCTGCTGTAAGTACAATTCCCACTGAAAGATGCCAGGAAATTTGGCATTGCCTTTGGAAGCAAGGTATCACCCAGGAGAAGTTCTGATCAAAACCCTGTATGTAGGCATTTCTGAAACTTAAGGATGTCTAAGCTTGGGATCCCACCTGTCACTGCAGTTTGGGCCCTTTAGTGATGGGATACTGCAGCAGGACTCAGTAAAACGAGGTCCTGCTTTGGCTCTTGAGCAAATCAAGTAATCTCTTTGAGCTTTGTTCATGCTTGCCTCCATCCCTTTAGCATGGGCATCCAGTGCATGGTGTTTCTGTCCTGTGTAAAGTCTTGTAATGAGCACTTTTCATTAACAGACCTGACTTTTTTTGTGCCCTCTGTTTCAGATGAGCCTGATTATGCCACAGTTGACAGCTACAGCTTGATACATCACTAATAGCCATAGTAAGTACTCACATTTGATGAAGAAAGGATTTAATATGAGATGCAGCTACACAGAGGAGGGACAGTGGAGAAAGAAAGGCCACCAGTTAAGGGATGACATTTTGAGATGACTGGAAGTGATGATCATGTCAGCCCTCCCGTCACTTGTCTGAGCTGTAGCTGTGGTTTAGACACTGTTGATCTTGTTCTGTAGGTTCTCCAGGCAGAAGACACTGTTGGTCTGGCCAGCATGGCAGAGGCACTGTTTCCAGTTATTACCAGCCACACAGAGTTCAAGTGCTGTATTTGAGGACTCTAATTATGTGTACGTTCAGAAAGTGCCTACTAAGAATCTGTGCCTTTGATCAGCAGACTTCTTGGACAGATATTCCATCTTCACACTCAGGGGAAGAAAAAGAATATAAGCAATGGATCTGGACGCAGGGGCAATCTATGTCAGAAGTTTTTGATTTGAAGTTCTTATAAAGTGCAGCCAGCTGGGAGTGGCTGGAGCCTCCCATGCTCCAGATGATAACTAAGAAGTCATGTGTACCGAGGGGAGTGCTGCATGATGTATTCCACTCAGATCTCAGGTTACACTTTTGCCTGTTTCTAAAGTCTTTCGTTAATGATGATTAAACTCATAATTTAGGTTTAACTTTGGTCATTCTTAAAGGGGGCCTACAGGAAAGCTGGGGAGGGGCTCTTTATCAGGGAGTGCAGTGATAGGATGAGAGGTAATGGTTTTAAGCTGAGAGAGGGGAGATTTAGATAAGATATTAGGAAGAATTTTTTTTCCTGTGACGGTGGTGAGGCCTTGGAACAGGTTGCCCAGAGAAGTCATGGATGCCCCATCCCTGGAGGTGTTCAAGGCCAGGTTGGATGGGGCTTTGAGCAACCCAATCCAGTAGGAGGTGTCCCTGCCCGTGGCAGGGGGTTTGGAACTGGATGACCTTTAAAAGTACCTTCCAACCCAAACCATTCTGTGATTCTGTGTCTCTCAGGGAGCTTACTTAGAGGAGCACTGATGGTTACACCATGTGTCTAGCTTAGCTGTAGATGTGCTCCAGGCTTAAGTGCTGATACTGGAAGCTGATCACAAGTGGTGCTGAAAGGGTTATCAAACACTGGCAGAGGCTGCCCAGGGAGGTGGTTGAGTCACCATCCCTAGAGGTATTTAAAAGACGAGTGCTTAGGGATATGATTTAGTAGTGGGCAGGTATGGTTGGGCTTGATGATCCCAAAGGTCTTTTCCAACCTAGGGATTCTATGATTATGATTTGCATCTTGCCTGGTGCAGCAGTCCACAGCGCAACTACTTAGTGAGAGACTGTGCTGCCACAAACATGCTGAGAAGTCCCTTACCCAACAGCACTGTTGAGGGTCTGAAGGAAGTTGGTCATCTCTTCCAACCACCTCTCCAATGAGGAGCTTGCGGTTTTTCAGGTTCATGGTATATTTTGTCCCTGGTAGGCTCTGGAGACCCCCATTTGATTAACTTCTGTGAATCCCTAAACTTTGGGCTTTTTCTGACTGTGCACCACTGGAAACAAACTTGGCTACTAATGTTGGGCTGGAGCCATGAAACACATTTTCTGACCAGGTCACCTCAAAGTCTGTGCCCTTTTTGTTACCGTATATATCATTATGGCTTTGATTCAGCTCAAATCCCTTAGGGCTGCTGGTCTCTCTAAAGTCCCTGTGTGTAGTGTTGCTTAACAGCTCCTTAGTGCCTTACAACAGTAGACACAAGACATGGGGACCAGCACACAATTTAGCTGTCTAAACCTTGTGCCAGGTGACTAACTTTGGAGCAACAGGGGTTGCTAGTTGTATGATGTTCTTCAAGTTGAATGTGCATGACTTCAGTGTGTGCCTAAGCCCACTGGTTCACAGGACTTTTACTGTATTTCCTTGTGCAGAGAAGAGCATGGTGAGCTTTAGCATCTGTCCTGCTGCATTATAACAAACTGTGCAAAATGCACGTGTCAAGGAATCAATTGGCCTGTTTTATTTCTGAAAGAACAAGTGTACAAATATTCTTCTGAAGGAGCTTGCTGTAGTCTTAGTTCTTTGAATACGTATTTTAAAAATAAGTTTTGAGACTTGTGTGCTGAATATGGATATTTTTTTTTAACGGTTGTCACATTCACTTTCTGTTGGGGCTGGGGCTGGTACACCTTCAAAGCACCCTAGGATATTTGAGTGGTGTGAATTGCCTCTCCTGGAAGGAAGCCCATAAGAGTATATCCTTCCTCAGCCTTTATTTCAGTACTTGCTTGGTACCAAGACAGTTGTGTGAGAGAACACCCCAAGGAAGGCTGGCATGAGAACAAGTACTTGTGATTAGCTATGAACTGCAGACCACGTACGGCTGTTGCCCCTGGAACTGTATCTACTCTATAATATATTGCACAGTTTCTTTATTGTTTTTTTTTCAGATGACTGAGCACAGTAGATGGTGTTAGGCTTTTCTGGATGTGGATGTCCCCAATGAGGCTGAAACTTGGCTTGCACATTCATTAAATGCACAGAAGTAATCCCAAAACAGGGGTGCTGGTTCTAACTCTGAATACACCAACTCTTTGAGTAGACCTACAGCCAAACAAACCCTGGCTTGGAAGAGGAGTGTCCAGACGTGGAGCTACCGGAAAACAAATCTGTGTGTCCATAAGCACTGAAATGGATTTTTATCTTCAGTAACTTCCCTTGCCTGGTTGTTTTCCAAGTGGTGCAGAAGACTTGGGCTTCCTCCCAGGCACCTATGGAGGAATTTGGCTTCCTCCTGGCCCCCCTATAGAAATGCCTGGCCTCCCTACAGACCCTGATAACCAGCTGTGCCAGCTTCTCAGAGCAGTGTTTGTGCGGCTCCTGCCATCCTTCCCTGGAGGGCCCTACAGGGAGAGAGAGATAGCAAATGCCTTAACTACTTTAATAGGACAAAATAAGAAGAGGAATACAGATGGTGAGAATCTTATGTCCCTTCATATGCTGGGCACCCTGCCTTCGGACAGAGTCTGACAGAGCTCTCTCTGTCCTATTGTTATGCTCAGCTTATGCCAGACACTAATGCCAGTCACATTAAGGACTCTGCCATTCCCATGCCTCAGAAAAAGCCATAATACTATGAAAAGCTGAAATTCTTGTGAGCTGGGAGAAAGGCTGGCTCAGCTGCAGAGCTGCCAAGTAATGGAACGGAGCCCAGGGCTTTCTGAAAATAGTAGCCCCACAGTTAAGCTTGTCCAGCACAAGTAACACCAGGCCGATTCAAACGCAGTGAGGTGGAAAAACCACTGAACCTGGAATGGGTGAGGTTGTATGTCTGTGTACATCTCTGTGGGCAGTACTCAGTTATTTCAGGGATGTTTCCTGAAATATAAGTGTCCTTAAAGTTTGAGGTGTCATTCACTGACATGGCTTAACCAGAGAGAATTGGCAGCAGGGGTAGTAAGTTCTGCAGCCAGGCGCTAGATTGAGGCAAATAGATGGTTGCCAGTGTGGGGGAAGCCCAGGAAACCCAGGAGGGAGCGAAGGGCAGGCAACTCCTGACTCATGGAAGTGACAGCTCCCACGTGGTGGCCGAGGGAGGGGGGGTCCTGGAAGTGGCCGCAGGAGATTTAAATAGCTCCTAGGGAGCACGACGACCAGACTGTGGCAAACAGGTGTATGGCATGTCAGAAAAGTGGGGCATGGCAGGTTGTGTGGCAGTTCGTGCAGGCAGGGCAAGCAGGGAGGGTGCTGGAGCTCAGCCAGAAGGACCAGAGAACCTTGGTGGCCACTTGGCAGAAAATTAAGGCCTCTCCAAGCTCTGTACCAGCCGTAACTGATGCAGCCTCCCAGACAGAGCCCCAGTGGGTGCATGCTGCCACCCAGATGCCAGGCTGCAGGGCGTGCCCCCCCCTCGCACTGGTATTGGACACCAGTGGGGAATTCACCTGTGAGAGTTGTGCTTGGGTGGAGGAACTCCTCCGCTTGGTGACGGAACTCAGGGAGGAGGTGAGCAGGCTGAGGACCACCAGGGAGTGTGAGAGGGAGATTGACCACTGGAATAACACCTTATGCTCCCTGTCTCAGATCCAACAGGCAGGCATGCTTCGTGTGACAGAGGACTCTCCATCCTCTCTCCATTCAGCTGAGGAGAGAAATTTAGGAGATGGAGGAGAATGGCAGCAGGTTCCGTGCACTAAGTCTACTTCCTAAGGGGCCCTTAACTGCCGTAGAGATGAGCTGAACTGCAGTGCCTGTTAATTCTGTATCGCTGGTGGTGGCCAGGTCCAGCCCTGCACTTCCTGCTGTGCTGGCATAGAGCTGGCTTGCATTGCAGAAGGGTTCTGAGAGGGTACTTGTATCGGGGCGCGCCCTCTCACTATCGCATTCAGCTGCATGTTTCCCTGTGCCTCTTGAGGAGCTAGAGCCCGATGGTCTTTGTGAAATCTAGACCTGCACACGTTTGCATAATGTCGGCCTTTTTGACACCGGGGACAAATTCCAGGACCTTGATCTTGCCCTTCGATTTTCGGACCTACATGGCCCCTATTTCTAGAAGGATACTGTCATCGCAGATGTCCTGGTTTTCCACAATTGAAACAAGTTCCCTTCTGCTTAGGTGTGTGCATGGCTGTGAAAGCATCAACCATTAAAGTCTGTTTGTGAGATCGAGATCCAACATTTTGGTATGCTTTCATCATCTCAGTAAGTGACGGGTTTGTATTCTTCAAAGGCAGTAAAACTATCTGACAGTCTGCATTTGCATTCTCTATGGCTAATTGTTTCAACAAAATGTCTCTGGTGGCAACATTATCTATTTGTTTATTCGAAGCTTCTTGCAGTTCATCTAAGAAACTCATATATGGTTCTGTGGCTCCTCGTCGTATATTGACGAAAGACTGTACATGAGTCCCAGCATCAGGGACATTTCTAAATGCCTTCAATACAATAGCCTGTAGTTGTTGCAGCCCTTCTATTGGTATTTTGGCTTGGGCTACATTGGCACTATAGTTGCCTTTGCCCGTTAAAGCTTCGAGCCACACACATCACAAAGGACTGTCCTGTGGGCATTCCAAATTATCCAGGGCTGCTATAGTCACCGACTCCCTCCAATTTGACATAAAGATAATATACTGCATAGAAGTCATAACTAATCAGGCAATTGATTTCCAGTCATGTGGTGTAAGGTGATATGCGTCACTGATGCCTTCTACCAAATTTAACATGAATGGAGCAGTTAGTCCATTCTCTTTTACAGCTTTTCAAATGTCCTTTATCACTTCATAACTAATTGTCTCCCAACGGGGCCCATTATCTTGTGAATAAATCACAGGGAAGGCTTGTAAAAGCTCAACATCCCCCTGCCATTGCGCTTCTTTCTTCACTTGTGCCCATCTATCTGAGGGATGGGGGGATATAAATTGGGCTCTTTCTCAGGATCCACGGAACCCGTATCAAAAGGGTCATCATCTTCCTCATCTGAGAGCTCAGAGGCCATCGCAATCAATTTAGGAGGCTGAGAAACTGGTGCAGTTGTTGACGATCCCGCGCTCAGATCTGAATCATCGTTACGGTCTTTAGCTCCAACATGAGCCTTTAATGCCTCAAATACAGTCTGCCAGGGACCAAGTAATGCACTGGCCATTTTGTCTGATCAAGTTGCTTGATACCACAATTGGACTCCGATCTTATCACAGGTTTCAGGCTTGAATGCCAAGCAAATGTCAAATGAAGGCTCCTGATCACGAGCCCATGCCAAAAGCATTTTAAGATCACTAACTTTTAGCGATCAGTTTAGTTTCCTTAAAATGCATTTGAATAAGTCTATTACATCTTTCTGTTCCCGGGTTATTGTGTTCCCCGTTGCGTTATTGGCAGCTCACCTTCCGTCCTGTGGGTAGGTGTTTATGGGTGCACCTTGGCTTTGTTTCAGCCTCTCACGTTGTTTTCATGCACTTCTCGTTTCCGCCACATCAGCACTTCATGTTCCAGCGATGTTTATTCTTTTCAGGCCCATGGCTTGCTGGGTATTAAATGTTCTGTACTCCTGTTCCAGGGGCTTGACAACACTATCATGGCTGTCTCTTGCTCACCGTCTCTTCCCACTGCTGACTTTTCAGTGATCTCCCATCAAACATAAGGAGGAAATTCTACAGCTATTAAAGGCCATACAAAAGCTGAAACAAGTAGCAATCATGCATTGCTGGGCCCATCAGGTCAGGAATTCCGTGATAAATATCTGAAACAAATTGGCAGATCAAAAGGCCCAGGAGGTAGCAGAAAAAGGCATTCTAGCATTAATATCTACTAGAGAGACAAACCTGGGATGAGAAAAGCCTAATTATAGTATGGCTGATTTAGAGCTCAAAAGTTGATAGGGATAAGCTGAACTGCAGTGTGACGGGTTTCTATTCTTTAAAGGCAGTAAAACTTTCTGACAGTCTGCATTTGCATTCTCTATGACTTATTGTTTAAGCAACATTTCTCTAGCGGCAGTATTGTCTACCTGATTATTTAGAGCTTCTTGTAGTTTGTATAAAATACTCATGTATGGTTCTATAGCTCCTTGTCAAATATTAAAGAAAGACTACATGAGTCCCAGCGTCAGGGACATTTCTAAATGCCTTCAATACAATAGCCTTTAGTTGTTGCAGCCCTTCCATCGCAAAGGACTATCCTGTGGGCGTTGCAAATTATCCAGGGCTGCACATTCTGTGCTCCAGGTGGGCGCCGTTGGCTTGGCGGCAGAGCAGTTAGTCCATTCTCTTTTACAGCTTTCCGAATCTCCTTTATCGCTTCATAACTAATTGGTTCCCAGCAAGGACCGGCTGAGGAGATTAATGACACGGACACCGATATCTTGGATCGAAGACCTTTATTGCTCTTAGTGAGCTCCTTATATACACAAAGTTATGTTGCATCTAAAACTTGGCATCCTTTGATTGGTTACAAACACCTGTTCACGCGTATAAGTTTATACTGCTATTGGTTATTTGCTACTGTCCACGCGCCTGAATGCTTACTTGGTTAATTAGCTTTGCATATTTTACATGCTTTTCCCCTAAGTTATAATGATTTCTACTTTTCTAATTTACACCTCCCTCTCAGCTTCTGGGCATACAGCCATAGCTTACTGTTGCTATCTGTTGTTTCCTCTTACTACATCATTCATGGTCCTTCAAGGGCATCGTGGCCTTCGTTAATATAAAATGTTTCTACAGTTCCCCCTTTCTTTTCTTCAACAACTAGAGCATGTAGTTGTTGATATTGTTTTTCTATCATTCCTTGGACACATTGTAGTATGCAAGGAATTATCCTTAAAATCACAATGATCACCAGTAAAATGATTCCAATTTTCATAACTAGTTCTTGGAGCCAACCTCCGATGCCCCATCCAGACAACAACTGCCTTAACCAATCTGGATCATTGTTATGTTGTAATTGTTTCGTCAAATCCTTCAACTGTTTCGATTGATGGTCTATTGATTCAGAATGATCCGATAAATTCATACAACACATTCCTTTAAATTCTTCACACCCATGTCCTTGTGCTAATACTAAAAATCTATTGCAGCTCTATTTTGTAATGTAACACGCCTAACACTATCAACATCAGTTAACAAGCCCCTCAAAGCAATTGAAGTAGCATTAGTCTGCTTACTCAGCCAACATTCCAAATTTGTCAGCTTTGTCAAGGCTGCTGCAGTTGCTGCCCCAGGAGCCAATGCTGAGGCAGCTACAATTTCTCCAGGTTCCCAAAAAGGTGACTGTACTCTCACAGTCAGCCCCAAATTGATGGATAGATTGTTTATTTTGTTTACTTCATTTCTTGTTATAAATCATAGTGAGATTGGGAGTTAGTAGTGTAAGCCATGCAAGGCTACATGGCCCACCATGAAATTTCGACAGAATTCCTCCTCACACTCTATCTCCACAAATCAGAAAAAATTCCTACAGGTAAAGCAACTGGTAAAGAAAAAGAACGTGATACTTTAGGAGAGGCATAACTGTATCAGGCTGTAGCATTTCTATACACAGGTAAAGTAGCATTTACGTTCTGACCTTTTGGTGTGATGTTACACGTATAATTGTACATTACACAAGCATCCATTATTACTGACCCATTTTGCTGGAACCTATCTTGGACCGCTGTCTGTAATGACACAAGCATATCCTCGTCCCCAGGTTAACAATGGAAATGGACCTTCCCAATTTCCTTCCTAAGTTCTTACCATGACTTTCACTTGATTTTTATGTTCAATCATTCCTGTTGACATGGTTTGCATATGTTTCACTATTGGAGGGATTATCTCCCGGCAATCATAAAAAATTCATAACATGTTGTACCTTAGCTAACCTATTTGCTGGTGTTTCTCCCTGTTCCCCCTGTTTTTGTTTTTGCAAAAGAGTTTTGATGGTGCAATGTGTTCGTTCTACAATTGCCTGTCCAGTTGGGGAATGTGGAGTGCCAATAAGGTGTTGCACTCCCATCTGTAAAAACTTTCAGCCCATTTACCCGTGTGGTACTACACTTAGACTTTTCCTCTAGGCATTCTTGTTGCAGAAAGATTATCAACCATTGGCCTGGATGATGAATTTTATTTTGTCCACTAAAGTTCACCAAGGCCACTTGTAATTCTAAACTGTTCTGCATACTCCATTTTAAGTATCATTCTGTCATCGGAATGACTATTGTTACAGGCTCTTTCCCATTCAATTCCTCTATCCGATCTCGACCTTTCATGATTAACTGTGCAAACATTTCTACTCTTGTTACAATCGTCTTTGATGGCTGATGAGATAAGAACTGCCATTCTGTAATTTTTAATTTGTCCAGATAGGTTTCAACCCATTGCATTATTAACCCAACAGGCTGATAAGCATTATTGATGATCAAAAAATCGACAGGCAACCCATATTTATTATATGATGCACTTGTCTGTTGCTTACTGCATTTTCTATTTTTTTCAATGTTTGTTCTGCTTCCTTTGTTAGTTTCCTTGGTGCTAATATATCCGTACCTCCTTTTAACAACTCAAAGGTAACAACGTTTGATTATCTCTCCACCGGTCCCTGTCTGTTTGTTGTCGGAAGCAAAATGGCAAATTTTTCACTATCGCTGGGGTCAATAGGTATGGTAAAAACCCCAATCCTTTAAGTCAATAACTAAAATGTTCCAGTTTCTATAAATCCTTGAGGACTGACCAGTGGCCATCCTTCAGGCCAGCCTTTTTCTGCCATGACGGTGACATCTGCAATGGTATCCACCAGCATAGTTATTTGAATTGTTTGATTTTCTAATATCAATGTCACCTTTAATTGTGGGTTTGATTTTTGAATTTCTAATGCCCATGTTATCTGTTTATCTTGTCCTGTAGATCCAAAGCCTCCACTTGCCCTGTCTTTGTTTTCAGTTTGGGGAGCTTTACTTTTAAAAGGTACTAATTGTGCTATTAGCCTGAATGCCTGACACAGAGTGACAAAAACAAACAAACATATTGGATGACCATCAAGTAGTCTGTGGGCTTTTCTCTGAGTAATGGCTTTTTCAGTTTTGCCCCAAGATTTTTCTGAGTCACTGTCACTCCTAAGAGTACGAGGTGCTGTTAAAGCCATGTCCCCCTTAAGAAGATCAAATAATGGACTTAGATTTGCATTAGTGATACCCAAATAAGGTTTAACTCGATTGATTGTTCCTAGGAGCTTTTGTAAATCATTTTAAGTACTATTTGCAATTTGACTTGCTGAGGTTCAGTTGTGGCATTCAAAATTTTCCACTCAAGATATTTCCAGGTTTGAATTTTTTCAGGTGCGACTTGAAGGCCTATTTTCTCTAATACAATGTTTGAAATGGCATTAATTGAGCAACATAACTGCTTTGAGTGATATACACAGGTGGGAAAGGAATATAAACCATAGCTTGTATTTGTCCAGTAAAATCAGAATTAATAACACCAGCTTACACAAAAAGACTTTGCAAAGTAACATTCAAATGACCCACTAACCAAGCACTTATACCATTATCGACAGGACTAAAAGCTTGGAGCGATACCTTGTGAACTCATTAATCCCTTATTGTGATTGAGGAGGCTCTGCAGAAGATCCAAGTGGGAGCATTTACTGTTGTCACGCGTCTCCGCCACGCACTGGGTTGCTGGTTTCCTTGGTTCTTTAATGTTAACGGTTTACCCCCAATATCGTGTTTGGGACGGCGTTGATTTGTAAAGTGACAACCTTTTCAACATTTATGGTAACGGTCCAGGCGTTGTCGAATTCCTGGCTCCTTTTGTCTGTTTTTACCTGTATGGGAATTTTCAAGGCTGCAAATGCATTAACTTTTCTATTCCTTTGCAGTTTTTTAATCTCGGAGGATTACTCCTTCTGGACTCTTAAACTATGCTCTCATTAGTGTCTGGCTAAAATCCCCTTTACGGTTGTCTGCACTAGGACCCAGCAGTTGCTGATCTAAGAAGGGACACTGGAATGCAGAGTGTTCTTCATAAATTGTTACTCCCCTAGAGAGAGATAAGGACTCCCAAGCTGAAAGAAAAAACACCTTCACATTCAAAAAAAATAAGGAGAAAGGGGGGAGGAAGGGGTGGGGGGAAGTCACACACAGCCACACGGCTGGGTTTTTTCCCATTTTCCTTTTCTCTTTTCTATTTTTCTATTTTCTATTTTTTCTTTTTCCATTTTCTTTTCTGTTTTTTCTTTCTGTATTTTCTATTTTCTTTCTTTTTTCTATTTTTTTTCCATTTTCTTTTTTCTATTTTTTTTCCATTTTCTTTTTTCTCTCTCTCTCTATTCTTTTTTTCTAGGTATGTTAAAATTTTGTCCTCTGCAGCCTTTCACTTCGAAGGTTCCAGGTAAATC
Source organism: Cuculus canorus (assembly GCF_017976375.1). Lineage (NCBI taxonomy): Eukaryota > Metazoa > Chordata > Aves > Cuculiformes > Cuculidae > Cuculus > Cuculus canorus. The sequence continues at coordinate 16,556,955 of NC_071440.1, forward strand.
TACCTGTTTGCCGGCTTAGTGGACGTTTGAGACTGAAAGGTCTCAGAGTTGCATTTTTAAGATTAATCAAAACAAACAGAGGCTCAAACTCCTACAACCAAACCCCAATTTGCAAATCTTACAAACGTTTAAAGCGCTTTAAACACACGCACACACAGAACCACTCTTTTGAGAGCTGGCTTAATATACCCATACAATGTTGTTTACGACCAGTCAATAAGATGGTATGAATATACACGGTACTGAACACGTACAACACTTAAAATATGCACATATATTATAAAATAAGGTTTGTATAGATTGTTTAAAAGGTAATAGTCTTTGGTTGTTACAGCATTTTCGTGGCAAAGGGGTATCCTGTGGCGGCTGTGAATTATGCATGCACGCGATGGAGCCGGTGGCTGCTTCAAGCACTGGGTGGTGGGCAGCTTGGTGGTGAAACAGTCAGCACTTTCTCTTTTTACAGCTTTTCGAATTTCTTTTCTCGCTTCATAACTGACTGCTTCCCAGTGAAGATCTGCATCTCGTAATAAATCATGGGGAAAACCTGCAGCATTTCAACCTGTCCCCGCAGCTGCGCCTCCCTCCTCGAGGAGGAGGACTTGTGCCCATCTGAATTACTTCCATCCTCAGAAGTTTGACTTGGTAGTGAAGGACAGAGGAGCAGATTAGTGGTATTCAGTGGAGATCTTACATCGGAAAGAGGTGAGGCAGAGGGTTGTACTACACTGATTGGTCACCTTTACCTTGTGGCTCAGATTCGCTTGCAAGTTCAGCGGGCCTGTCTTTAGTTGGATATGATTGTTTCTTAACAGCTTCCTGATCCTCAGAATCGGCCCACAATGGTGATCACTTTTTTATTTTCCTTGAAATCCTTTTAGAAGTCGCCTTTAGGTCCTTCAATACCGGACCAGGAGGGTCAGGATTATTTAAGGCACTAGCCTCTGCTAGATCTTGTTGTGCTTTAAAATCTTTCAGTGTTTCATATAACAGTCGCCATGTTATTAACGCACAGGAAGCATTTAAATCTCCCTTTGTGGCATGTTCAAACAGTAATTCGCCAGCCTTCTTCCAAGTCCCAATGTCAAAACCACGCGGTGATTCCGTGGGCACATTCTTACTCCTTAACCATGCTAATAACAATTCCAGTTTATGTTCTTCATAATGAACTCCTTTCCTTTTCAAAATATGCTTAAACATCTTTACTATTGCCTTTTCTTCTGTCAATTTACTTTTCAAAATATGCTTAAACATCTTTACTATTGCCTTTTCTTCTGTCAACATATTTGTCCCCATCTTACACTACTTAGTTTCTCAGCTGCTCACCTGAATCTCATGGAACAGGTGATTGCCAGCTTGGGGCTTTCTCCTTTTGTCCGCTCGGTCCAGCCGGCAAGACGATTGTTCAGCTGAGACGTCTCCCCCGTGCACTATCCTTTCCAGCGTCTGTCAGATCCCCAGATCAGCGGCTCTCTTGCTGCGTCGCATGACTGTTGGGGTCACCATTTGAGGAGATTAATGGCACGGAATCCGATATCTTGGATAGAAGACCTTTATTGCTCTTAGCGATTTCTTTATATACACAAAGTTATGTTGCATCTAAAACTTGGCATCCTTTGATTGGTTACAAACACCTGTTCACGCATATAAGTTTATACTCCTATTGGTTAGTTGCTACTGTCTACGCACCTGGATCAAATGCTTACTTGGTTAATTAGCTTTGCATTATTTTACATGTTTTTCCCCTAAGTTATCATGATTTCTACTTTTCTAGCTTACACCTCCCTCTCAGCTTCTGGGCATACAGCCATAGCTTACTGTTGCTATCTGTTGTTTCCTCTTACTACATCATTCATGGTCCTTCAAGGACATCGTGGCCTTCATTAATATAAAATGTTTCTACAACCAGCGTCCCATGAAGAAATCACAGGAAAAGCTTGTAACGGTTCAAGGTTCCCCCACTGCTGGGCTTCCTCCCTGACTCATACCCATCTGGCTGAGGGACAAGGTGGAAATAAATCAGGCTTCTTCTCGGGGTCTATTGGATCAAAGGGGTTGTCGGCAGTTACTGATGGTCCTGCACTTGCTTCTGAATCATCGCTATGCTCTTTGGAGCCGACATGCGCATTTAGCACTTCAAAAACAGTCCGCCAGGGACCAAGCAACATACTAGCCATTTTGTCCGACCGAGTCGCTTGATCCCATAATCAAACTCCGATCTTATCCCGGGTTTCAGGCTCAAATGTCAAGCAAACGTCAAAAGAAGGCTCCTGATCCCAAGCCCACACCAAAAGCATTTTAGGGTCAGCAATTTCTAGCGTTCACTTTTCTTTCTTTAAAGTACGTTTAAATAAATCTATTACATCTTTCTGTTCCTGGGTTATCATGTTCCCCATCACCTTATCGGTAGCTGACCTTCTGTCCTGCGGGTAGGTGTTTACGGGTGCAACCTGCTTCGTTTCAGCTCCTCCAATTGTTCTGCCAATCTATGCCACTAGATCGTGCTCCTCCTTACCTGAGCCTCCGTACAGACCTGATACAGGAGCCATTCATGGCATATTAACATGCACGGACTCAGCTTTTGTTTCAAGCTAAGACCTAGTTTATTGTTACAAGCTCATATTTATACCTTACTAAAAATGTCAACACCGCTCTGTACTCCTCCTCCAGAGGCTTAACAACACTTGTGGCCATTTCTTGCTCACCATCTCTTCTGATAAGTGAAGACTAACAAGAAGGGCTTCTACAGGTACGCCAAGCAGAAAAGGAAGGTCAAAGAAAGCATACGGTCTCTAATGAGCAAGACTGACAAGACTGGAGCCTTCTGTAGGCTAAACAAGCCTAACTCTCTCAGCCTGTCCTCGTATGGGAGGTGCTCCAGCCCTCATCTTCGTGGCCCTCCTGTGGACTCGCTCTAACAGATTCGTGACCTTCCTGTCCCAAGGACTCCAGAACTGAATGGAGTACTACAGGTGAGGTCTTACGATAGCAGAGTAGAGAGGAAGAATCAAGAGAGTAGCCCTGAAGAGAAGGACTTGGGGGTGCTGGTGGATGAGAAGCTGGACATGATCCAACAATGTGCGCTTGCAGCTCAGAAAGCCAACCGTATCCTGGGCTCCATCAAAAGAAGCGTGACCAGCAGGTCGAGGGAAGTGATTCTGCCTCTCTGTTCCTCTATTCCGTGGTCAACGGCTCGATGTCCAGATGGAGATTCATCACAAGGGGTGTCCCTCAGGGTTCCTTACTGGGACCAGTGCTGTTTCATGTCTTCATCAATGATATAGACAGCAAGATTGAGTGCACCCTCAGCAAGTTTGCAGATGACACCAAGCTGAGTGGTGCAGTTGTCACACCAGAAGAATGGGATGTTGTCCAGAGGGACCTGGACAAGTTGGAGAAGTGGGCCCGTGAGAACCTCATGAGCAATCCTGCGGAGAAGGACTTGGGGGTGCTGGTTGATGAGAAACTCAATGTGAGCCATCAATGCACTCTCGCAACCCAGAAGGCCAACCATATCCTGGGCTGCATGAAAAGAAGTGTGGCCAGCAGGCTGAGGGAGGTGATTCTGCCCCTCTATTCCTCTCTTGTGAGACCTCATCTGGAGTATTGTGTCCAGTTCTGGAATCCTCAACATAAGAAGGATATGGAGCTGTTGAAACGAGTCCATAGGATGGCTACAATGATGAGCTGGGGGCTGGAGCACCTCCCATATGAGGACAGGCTGAGAGAGTTGGGCTTGTTCAGCCTGGAGAAGAGAAGGCGCTGGGGAGACCTTATAGTGGCCTTCCAGTACCTGAAGGGGGCCTACAGGAAAGCTGGGGAGGGACTTTTTAGAAAGGCTTGTAGTCATAGGACAAGGGGCAATGGCTATAAACTGGCAAGGGGCAGATTTAGACTAGAAATAAGGAGGAATTTCTTCACGATGAGAGTGGTGAGGCACTGGAACAGGTTGCCCAGGGAAGCTGTGGATGCCCCCTCCCTGGAGGTGTTCAAGGCCAGGTTGGATGGGGCCTTGGGCAACCTGATCTAGTGGGACTTGTCTCTGCCCATGGCAGAGGGGTTGGAACTAGATGATCTTCAAGGTCCCTTCCAACCCAAACTATTCTATGATTCTATGAAATAGTTATTGGATAAATAATGATTGCTGCTACTAATGTTACTATCTACCTTTGTTCTAAGAGCATGACTTGAACTCCACTTTTGTGGATTATATTCAAAACTATGCATTTTATACAACTTAATAATAGTAAGATGATTCCTATTATGACAATGATCAACACTAAAGTTTGCAACAACGAAGCCAGCCACCCAGTCAGTGATATTCCACCTATATGACTTAAAAGCTTATTCAACCAAGTGTCTTCTGCATCTTTTCTGAGATCCTTAGCTTGTTGGGCAATAGCTTGAATTCGTTCTATCTGCTTATTAAGATCTTCCATTACATTTGGGATATGAATGCAACTATGATCTGTGTCTAATTTCAGATCCCCACAGATTCCATGCTCTCTGGCCAACAATAAATCTAAAACCAGGTGGTTTTGTAACACTCCCTTGATACTGTCTTGTATTTGCTTACTAATCAGTTTGAATCCTTTGGCAGTAGAATTAGCCAGTGTATCCACTTGCCATGTAAGATTTTTCAATTAAAATCTAGTTTTCCAGGGCAGTCAGTCCTGGCAGTAAGAAACTCTGGAATCCCCATCCTATCTTAGTGGAAGTTCTATCTACCTTCTATCCCAAGTCCCAGAACTTTTTCTTAAGATATTGCGTTCTGGTAATTCAGTCATGTTGAGTCCACTGCTGTCAGTAACGCATAGAGTCATTAATCCAGCAGCGACTTGTCCTCCAATGTGCTCTGTGACCCAATCCAAGAAATGGTGGTCTAATGTCCAGGTACACATCCACAGCTTTTCCCTCATCCATTAAGCAGGTAACCTTGTCATAGAAGGAGATTAGGTTAGTTTGTCAGGACCTGCCCTTCATAAAACCTTGCTGACTGGGCCCAATCACCTGGTTGCCTTGTGTGCGCTGTGTGATAGCACTCAAGATGACCTGTTCCATGACCTTTCCTGGCACTGAAGTCAGACTGACAGGCCTGTAGTTCCCCAGATCCTCCCTCTGACTCTTCTTGCTAATGGGTGCAACATCTGCCAACCTCCAGTCAAGTGGAACTTCCCCAGTCAGCCAGGATTGTCAGAAGAGATGGTGAGCAAGAAACGGCCACGAGTGTTTTTAAGCCTCTGGAGCAGGAGTACAGAACATTTAATATCCAGCAAGCCACGGGCCTGAGAAGAATAAACATCGCTGGCAGAAACAAGAAGGCATGAAAACAATAACAGTGGTCACAAGGAGGTTGGAATGAGAAAAACACACCGTGGAAATTTTTATGAGGGACTTGTGGGAGCGGTGTTGACATTTTTAGTAAGATATAACTATGAGTTTGTAACAATAAACTAGGTCTTAGCTTGAAACAAAAGCTGAATCCATGCATGTTAATATGCTACGTTCACTTCCCTTGTCAAGTTCAGCTCCAGCTGCACCTTGGCCTTTCTGACCCCATTCCTACACAACCAGGCAGTGTCCCTATACTCTTCTCAGGTTCCCTGTACCTGCTTGCACTGCCTGTGTATTTCTTTCTTGCCCTTTAGTTTGACTAGCCAGTCTTGCGCTCTATGGAAAGCATCCTTAAATATCTGCCATCTCCGTTCTGCTCCCTTGTCCCAGAGGACCATTTCCCAGGGGAAACGAAATCCTAGAAGAGCTGGAATTTTGCTCTCCTAAAATTCAGGGTCCTGAATTTACTGTTCGCCTGACCGATATCCCTCAGGACCTTGAACTCCACCAGTGTGTGATCACTGCAGCCCAGATTGCCTCCAGCCTTGACATCACCGATGAGCTCACTTGCATTGGTGACCATCAAATCTAGTATCGCATCCTCTTGGCTAGGGCTGTTGTTACCTGGCTTAAGAAGTTACCCTCAATGCACTCCAGGAGTGCCTACAGCTCACCGTGCTACTTTTCCAGCATATTTTTGGGTGGTTGAAGTCCCCCAACAGTACAAGAGCCTGACAGTGTGATGCCTTCTGTAGCTGGAGAAGGCTTCATCAACAGGGTGGCCTGTAGTAAATGCAAACCACAAGGTGCCCTTTGTTGCCTTCATCTCTGATTCTTACCCATAAGCTTTCAACTTGCTTGTGGCTGTTCTTCAGAGACAGCTCTTCACACTCTGTCCATTTCTTGATGTAGAATGCAATTCCTCTTCCCCTCCTTCCTGCTCTGTCCCTTCTGAACAGCCTGTAGCCATCGATAGCCACACTCTAGTCATGGGATTCATCCCATCAAGTTTCAGTAATGGCAATCAGGTTGTAGTTCTAGCAGCACCATAGCTTCCAGCTACTCCCGTTTGTTGGCCGTGCTGTGTGCATTGATGCAGAGGCACTGCAGCTGGGCTGTTGGACGTGTCACCTTCTTAGAGTAACACACATTAATTCCTTTGAGGTGTTTCCCTGATGGCTCCTATTACCTCAGGAGCCCCCGAATCATCTCCATAAGACTTCACCTGTGCTCCAGTGTACCCAGCATGCCTCAGAGACAAAGGCTGAGGGCCCTTGCTAGCACCCTGTCCCTCTAACCTTGGCATGTTATCCTACAGCTTGTCATGGGCAAGCCTGATATTATTCCACTCCCTCTTCAAGTGTAGTTTAAAGTCTATTTTCTGGTAGTGCTGCAGCTGGGATTAAAAGAGATATTTAAGCAGGAGTTTCCTCTCTTTAAACAAGAGGAAACAACTGACAGGACAATTTCAGTGAGTCACTGGGTTAAAATATCTGGCTGCAGAAATAGAGGAATCCTCAAACAACTGTGTATGAGACTGGTGGGACTCTAGTTTGCAGGCTTGTATCCAGGTATGGTTTTCACAATACAAGAAAACCAGTGATTTAAATTAGAGATTTCAAAGCCCTAAGCATTATTTAAATGATTGGAAATAATTCCATAGAATGAGTTACTCTGGAGTAACTCCATCTGTTCAGGATCCAGTCGAGGTTGAATATTTTTTCAGAGAGAAATGGAAATAGATTTGGGGAAAATCCTATTGCCTGTGTTCAGTGATCCATTCTAAGACTGTAATCTATGTGTTTGATTGTACTGAACTATTCTCTTTGCTGTGCTGATACTTGTACATGAAGATTGCCATACTTTTTCTCTCTTTTTCTTCACTTGTGGGGAAAAAAAAGGAATGGTAGGGAAAATTAACTGTGAGGTCTTTGCTGTGCAGTAACAGTGTCATGTCTATACCTTGTGATATGGGAAAAATAGTTCTTTAATGTGGCAATTGATAAGAAGATTTACTGTTTTGATATGTAAACACATATGTTACAATATGTAGTATCACAATACTCAATATCTTTCTAGCTGTTCAAATTAAGATTTATTTCTCTGTAGTGCAACTGAATGATAAAGTTGTAGAGACCTTTTAAACGAAGCAATGGTTTGCTGCAATTCTGTTTTTAGAAAGATGCTCTTCGTCTGTATCCAGCTGCCCATTCTGAAGTTGCATTGATGGTCCTGGAAGCTTATCAGAAATATCTCTCCCAGAAACCGTATTCTGGGCTGCTTTCTGAAAGCATAAAACAGGTATTCCTTCTACAGAATTACAGGGAATAGTTTATTGATAGCAATAGATAGGAAAAACTGCAGGCCAAGACCTTGTTTTCTTTTTGCTTTTGAAAAGCTATGTTATCTCAATACTACTAGAACATCATAATATACCAAGTCGCAGGTTTTTTGCACCCAGAGATCTAAAAGGTCTGATGCAAAAACCCCTGAGACTGTGCCTGTAACTCTTTTTATTTAACAACTTAAGAAAATCAACTACGATCACCTTCAAAATAGTTCCCTTCTAAGTTGACACACAGCTGCATACAATGCTGCCAACGTTCAAAGCAATTCCACAGATCATTTTCTGAAAGGCTGTTGAGGATCTCCATTGCTTTTGCTTTCACATCTTCTAAAAATGGGTTCCTTTGAGCACGGACTTGATCTTTGGGAAGAGGGAGTCAGATCTGGTGAATAGGGTGGGTGCTCAAGTACAGTGATGTTGTTATTAGCTAAGAACTGCTTCACAGACAAAGTGTTGTTAACTCACTGTTCACTCTTGCACGGTGACATTTTCAGAACGAGGGTAAGAAAACTTCTGTATTTGAACACGCGTACACTCATACTGAGTGAAGCGATTGAGTTGAGCCTTGTCTCACTGTGACGGGTTAGAACATGTTCTATAACCATCTCTTTGTCTCTCCCCTCCTACTCTTGGTTCTCAAGCTATAGGGTTAGTCTCAGGATTTTTGTGTCGGACCTCATATTTGAAGGTACTATTAGACTTACGTTGAACATTTATATGAGAACTAGAAATTTTAAATTTGTCCCCCTTGTAGGTTTGCATTATTATCCAGCCTGTAGTTGGATAGTTGCAAGCTGCTCTTGCAAAGCATCATTTACACATGTGGAGTCGGCAAGTACTTGCTTAATAAAGGGCTACTTACTATTACTGGTGAACCTGAGAGACATCCTTTCTATGTCTCCAGCTCTTAGTCTTACCTTATTTAAAGAGTCAAGATGTTAGGAGCTTTTCAGTAGTGATGAGTGCTGTGTTACCTGAACACCCTACAAACCATTATTCCATTATTTTGCTAGTACTAATTTTTTTTTTTTTTCCTTCTGCATATTAGAGTCAAAATAGTAATTAGAAATAATATTGAAACTGAAGGGTTAGCATGACTGTTATGGACAGGAATAACTTTTAACAGCACTTACTGTGAAAAGTTTGTTCTACAGGCAATTTTTTTTAGCAGGGCTGCAGCTGTCACTGAGAAAATAGTGACAAGAAACACAGCTCATACTGATGATAAATCAAGAGCTTTATAACCTTGATACTGAACCTCCTAGCCCTGACTGCGTTCAGTCTTTTCCAGTGCTTTGGTTTGTTGTTAAGGCTTTTGGGCATAATCAAATATACTAGTTGATTAAGGTACAGAGCCATGGATAGGTTAATCAGTCTCTGCCAGGTCTGTTTTCTCTGAATCTTTCATCTCTAATTATCTCTTACTCCATTCAAAATTTTCACTAACTTGTTTTCTGCATATAATATTGCCTTGCTCTTTTAAGAGAAACTGTTTTGGCTTTCTTCTCCTTCGCCAAGCCATTGCTTGATAGTAGGGCTATGCTTCTTCAAAGCACTAGAGTAATCTGAGACTGATATGAAGGTATTCTGGTTTGAGAGTGGGAATTTTTACATGACTGAGCATGGAATGAAAAACAAGGAACCTCTTGACTTCTGTGTGTTGTGTTTGGTTTTTTTCCCCCAAACACTCTGTCCTTGCAAATAACAATCTGACATCCGTCTCCTATCTACACAATAACACCGGTATTTATCACACACAGAAGTTCAAGGCAAGTTATGCTAATGAGCAGAAAAAACAAAGCACTATACTGTATGCTAGTAACTTAATACAGTATTTCATTTTCATGACCTCGGAGTGGACATAGGATTAATGTTTTACATCCTAACGTGCAACCCTTCTCAGTTAGCAAAACTTGATGCAGAGCAATGTACCAAATAAGTTGCTGTTAGTGAGTTTTCTGGACAGGAAGAGTAGGATTCATCTCAGCTGACTGTAAGCATCCAAGTATCTACTGTAAGGAAACCCTCTGAGCTCCATCTATATAGGTAGTGAAGAAATATGTTCAGAGCATCATCCATCCTGAGGAAATGTCAAAGGTCGGTAATATGAAACTCCCTCTGTAGAGTCTTCTTTTGCCTGGAGAGGGAAGCTAGCTGGCTGGGTTAGGCAAGAACATTGAGCTTTAAATTGATTGAAACTTGACGAAGACCCACGTCTCCATTGCTTTTTGGAAGATAGGACACAAACCCTCAGAAAGGCAGGAGAAACGTATCAAATCTGTCAGCAATAGAATGCTTTCTACAGCTGAAGACAAAATTCTGGATTTAGCGGATTAGGATTTCAAAGGTTAAATGTAAAGATATGAATGTCTTTACGTTTCAGTTAAAAAAAAATCAGCACACTGTCTCCCTTTCTGTTGATAGTCAATGTGTTTTTCCTTATTTTGATTTTATTTTGACAGTCTAGAGAAGTTCTGTGCTGAAGGGATCCCTCTTTTGGGTGTAATTGTCCAGTCTAGATATGTCTAGAACAGTAGTCTATGTGCTGGATAAAATTTTACCCTTATTTTACTTTTGCCAGTATTATCTCCTGAAGAATGAAGAGTAAGCATCATATGTTCCTAATACATTTATTGATAAAGAACAATGAAAGTTATTCTTAACTTTTAAATTTACCAGGCTTCATTCTAGGTTTTGCATCCAGTGAGAATGTGATGCTGACGATGGGGAGGTATGTCTTGGTTGTTTGCCAAGTTACTTTTTGACATTGACTGTGGTTGAGGAAGTAGTAGTTGTAGAAGTGTCTCCTACTGACATCACGTGTACAGTCATCACTGATGCTACTGCTGTAGCAGAACTTGACAGGAATGAGCTATGGGGAAAACGTCAAGCTGCTCAATAGTATGATACAGGTAAGAAGATTTTTTAAAAAAAAGGGAAGGGAAAGTTTTTAAAAAACAAGTCGGCATTTTTGACTGAGTTAGTGCTTAAGGTTAGAAAGGATACTGAATCTGGCAGTTCTGCAGCCATGCAGTACCCACCATCAAACACAAACAGTTGAGTTTGGTTTCCTGAAATACTTCTGCCTTAACTTGCCTAAATCTGGCAATGCATGTGACACTAGACATAACAATATGTGCCTTACAGACTTCTCGGAAAATGGATTTTCTAATACCAAGTCAAAATTCTGCCTAAAAAGGGAGTTTGACATACAGCCCTACTTTCTTGCTCATGTTAGTTGAGGAATACAGCAGATATATTAATGTTTGAAACTTTGCTTCTGAACATTGATTTATGTGTATATTCCTGTATTCAGAAACTAGTATTTTTTTCTAAGTGCAGAGAGGACAAGAACCAAGGCCCAATAACATTAGAGAGGGGTAAGGATTGAGAGTAGCCCTGCAGAGAACGACTTGGGGGTGCTGGTGGATGAGAAGCTCAGCATGAGCCAGCAATGTGTGCTTGCAGCCCAGAAAGCCAAGGGAGGTGATTCTCCCCCTCCGCTCTCGTGAGACCTCACCTGTAGTACTTTGTTCAGTTCTGGAGTCCTCAGCGCAGGAAGGACACGGATCTGTTAGAGCGAGTCCAGAGGAGGGCTGGGAAAGCTGGGGTTGTCCAGCCTAGAGAAGAGAAGGCTCCGGGGAGACCTTCTAGCAGCCTTCTGGTACTTAAAGGGGTCCTACAGGAAAGCTATGGGGGGGGGCTCTTCATCAGGAAGTGAAGTGATAGGATGAGAGGTAACTGTTTTAAGCTGAAAGAGGGGAGATTTAGATCAGATATTCAGAAGATATTTTTTACCATGAGGGTGGTGAGGCGCTGGAACAGGTTGCCCAGAGAAGTTGTGGAAGCCCTATCCCTAGAGGTATTCAAGGCCAGGTTGGATGAGGCTTTAAGTAACCTGATCTAGTGGAAGGTGTCCCTTCTAGCAGCCTTCCAGTATTTAAAGGGGACCTACAGGAAAGCTGGGAAGAGGCTCTTTATCAGGGAGTGTAGTGATTGGGTGAGGGGTTGGAACTAGGGAACTAGGTGATCTTTGAAGGACCCTTCCAACCCAAACCATTCTGTGATGCTATGATTATTCTATGTGCTTTTTCTTATCAGGATAAAAGCATGACTAATGTTATATCTGGCTTTCCAGGAGAAAACATACCTTAGAGAGTTTGTGTTTTACATTTTGAGTTGAACATTTAAAAACTACCATGCAAATATCTGTTTTTAAGTACACCATTATTTACAGGAAACTTCAGTCACTAATTAGTGGCTTTGCATGATTTTCTGGGTCATCTCAATGATTCACTGTCTTCAGTGGATTTATTCTGTACTGCTGAGATGGAGACTGAAGATGCTCATTTTACAGGTGGGAAAATATGTCTATACTTCAAAGAGCATTTCTCAGATGATTTGAATTTTGCATAAGTCTGGGTTTTACTTTTTTCTGCATCTGCTGAATTATTTTCCAAGATTTTCAGAACTGTTTAGATCTCGCCCTTAACAAGGCACTTATGCTTTAAGCCATGTTGCAGCTTTTTTTCAGGTTCTTTGCCCAGATTCAGTCAGAAATTCTGGAATGAAGCAAGTGGAAACCAAAGCTATCCAGTTTCAAAGTGCAGCCTTTTGTGCATCCTTCATCTCAACTGTTTCAGTGTGTTTTAATGAACAAGGCAGTCTAGAAGCTCTTTGAAAATAGAGTATTTTTTCTATTTTACAGGTCTGTCTGCGTCCAGACTGGTACATATCTTGCAACCTTGGAGACTAGTCTGGAAAACATTTCTCCCTTGGCTTGCATGCCTTGATTTACCTGGAAAACAGTGAGATAGTATGTAAGAAGTATGTGAAAAAGGGTGCTGAGTGTTCCCGAGGTCTAGTGTGTGGGTTGAGCTAGCGCCAGGGTCTGTGCTGAGACATGGGAACTCAGAAAAGCCTCTCATTCCCCTGATTCAGGCACAGTCCATGGGAGCTTGGTGTGTAACTTCTTTAGGGGGTCTGTGGAGTAGTGTTCTGTGTTGCTGTTACGGAGTGCTGCTGCTTGTTGCATTGCCTTTGTTCTGCTTTTTGCAAAAAGAAAATTTTTTTTTCTTCTGTATTCTTTCTTCACACTAGTTTCACTTTACATTTTAGATTTTCAAAAGGGCTGTATGGAATGTATGAAAAAGCTAAAAGTGGTAGCACGTTGTAGCATTTTGCATCCTCATGTGGCTTAAGACTTATTTTTACTGTTTGGAGCATGCTGTGTGCTTCACTGCCGCTGCTTTGTTCTCCTACCGTGCTGGTCTTATGGAAGCCTAAACCAGGAACATCTACCTCTGTGAGGCAAAACAGTAATTCACTAATATTAACACCAATGGCTCATATTTTGGCCTTGCATTACAATAGCCCCTCCATTCATGCTACTCTTTTTTAAACATCAGAGGTGTAGCACTGCTCTCTAACAGCTCCAACGCAACTATAAGCTGGGCAGCTCTTCCTCAAAAAACCTGTGATAGATACGTGAATGTTTAAAAAATTTTCTCCTTTGTAATTGCTGAATTTCATGCTATGTTAATCTGATGGGTTAAGCTGTGACAGCCTGTTACAGAGAACTGCAGCAGAATGCTTGTCTGAATATTGTTCTTTTTGCAGAAAGTGCAGGCCCAGCTGAAGCTGCCCATTGTACCTTCCCTTCAGAGGCTCACAATTTACTGCTGGGCTCACCAGGCCCTTCCTACCCCTGCCAATCACTCTCTCATGCCACTAATCAGGCAGAAATTCTTCTTCCTTTACCTTCACTGACCAGGACCACAATATGGGTGAGTCTGATCATAAATGCCCTCTAGCAGAGCAGCAAGCATTAATAAGTTTGCACTGCAAGTGAGATTAAGTGCCTCACACTGAGACTACACCTGAAGCAGTGGGTACCAGCAACTTCTCTAGAGTCAATTTCTTTGCAGAGATTCTGATTTGACACTTGTGACAAGGTTTTGTTGTGCTTTTTTGTTCATTTATAGATTACCTGCAGATGACTGTATTGGAAGACTTTTTTTCCAGAGCACTGCTCATGAAAGTCATAGCAGACTTTCACCATGCTGGCCAGTAAAGCACTAAGGGTGGAGAATCCCACAGAGGGCAGTGATGGACCACTAGAGAAGGCAAACTGCTCACCAGATTACCTGACTTCACCAGAACTGCATAAGCAACTTGTCAGGTAAAAAAAGCCTGCCCAGTTCGATCTTATTCAATGCAACTACTTGAGCAACTACTGGAGCACAGTCTTAGCTGCGGGAGACATGAAGGGATGTGACCCTTGGCTGACACAGATGTACCACAGACACTTGTTATATGCATAGTTGTGGTCAAATCTGTTCCTTTGTTGATAAAACTTGTTTTGTTAGAGCAGGGGCTGATTCTACTACTGAAAATGAAATGTTATTGATAGAGTTGTCGCTCCACTTAAGGGAGAGCTTTGCTTTTTAATTAATGGTGTCCCCATACTGGTAAAATATTTGTTGTTTAGACATATCTGCTACCATTATGTACATCACTAGCTATAAATGTAAAGTGATACTTTGTGCATATTCATCTGTTCACAGACTAGGGCCTAAATTTACATCTGTATAAGACCGCTTCATCAGGGAATTTACTGGGGACTTCAACACATGGCTCAGTTAGTGCAGTCTACCTGATTAGCATGATGAAGTTGAGCTGCGACAAGTGTGTTCTGCGTCAGCTGGAAAGTGATAGGTCTGCTTAACCAAAACCTTAGCACAAGACTCTGGTCTTGTGTTGGAATAGGCTAAGAAATGGGCATAGTCACTCACTGTGACTCAGCTGATGAACACTCACTTTTGTAAGGGGTGGGAACTTCTAAGAGCTACATACTTGGGACACGGCAACCCTGGATATACATACAGACTAGGGAGCGAGAGGCTGGAGAGCAGCCCTGTGGAAAGGGATCTGGGGGTTCTGGTCAATGGCAAGTTGAACATGAGCCAGCAATGTGTCCTGGCAGCCAAGAGGGCCAACCATGTCCTGGGGTGCATCAAGCACAGCATTGATGTCAAGGGAGGCGATTGTCCTGCTCTACTCTGCACTGGTGCGACCCCACCTTGAGTACTGTGTGCAGTCTTGGGTGCTGCAGTATCAAAAGGATATCAAGCTACTGGAGAGTGTCCAGAGGAGGGCCACAAAGTTGGTGAAGGGTCTAGAGGGGAAGCCATATAAGGTGCGGCTGAAGTCACTTGGTCTGTTCAGCCTGGAGAAGAGGGGACTGAGGGGGGACCTCATGGCAGTTTACTGCTTCCTCACAAGGGAAGGAGGAGGAGCAGGTGCTGATCTCTTCTGTCTGATGACCAATGATAGGACCTGAGGGAATGGCAGGAAGATGTGCCAGGTGAGGTTTAGTTTGGATATTAGGAAAAGGTTCTTCACCCAGAGTGTGGTGGAGCACTGGACCAGGCTCCCCAGGGAAGTAGTCATGGTGCCAAGCCTGACAATATTAAAGAAGCATTTGGGCAATGCTCTTGGACACGTGGTATGAATTTTGGGGTTGTCCTATGCAGGGACAGGAGTTGGGCTCAATGATCCTTGTGGGTCCCTTCCAACTCAGGTAATTCTGTGATTCTGTGACCTCATGCACACTGAAACTGTAGCTATGCTGTCAAATCTACCTTAATAAATATTTGCAGTATTACAGTATCTGAATATTCTCAGAAACTAGTTGAAAGGATTATTTGGAATGAGTCCCTTGTACCGGGGGGTTGAGCATACAGGATCTGAGCTTCTTTTAAGTGCAATCAGTAGGTACTATACAAACAAGCAAGGGAGATCATAAATCCTCCTTGGTCATTTGTGAAAAATAATCCAGAGATGTTCACTGGGTATAACTTGATTAATATTTTGTCAGTCTTTAATTTCAAAAGAGTTCCCCACTCCAACATAAAACCAGACTGCTCTACAGTCAAGTAGATTTTTAAGCACAGGAAATTTAATGACCACCTAGATAGGAAGGAAAATATCGGTAAAGTTCATAAAGGCTGACTCTTGGAACTAGATTACTTCCATTTTTTCACCAGTGACAGTGATACATTAAACAGGAGTTTGTTAGTGATATTTAATATCACAGTGTGAAGATTTAATGGTATTCTAGTTCTCCCTTGTATTTAATCAGGAAAGCTTGGGTGATATGATTATAAAAAGGATATTCCTCAGTAGAGTGATGTCAATTGACCAAAGAAGTGTATTTATGTTAAAGTACAGTGTTAGCAGAGGAGGAAATGGGAATATGCTAGCCATGAATTTGGGTCTGACAAGAAAATAAAATATGTAACTCAGGTGTGAGTTTTTAGAGCAGGCACTCTAGAGAAGTCATGGGATAAGAAGCTGAACTTACTCTTTTTCTTCATTGGTCTTTTGAATGGGGTTGTCAATATGATTCCCTGATATAAGAGACGCTTCCAGTCATGAGTCATGTTTGCCAATTGGCGTAAATGTTTTCCTTTTCAAATTTTTTCATGTTACTCTTAGTTATTGCCCTTCATGTTTTTCTAAATAGGTTCTTTCCACTGCTGGTCTTTGAACTGACACTAGTCACAAAGCATCCGAAAGAAACATCTATGTTTTGAGCCATATCACCTTGTAGCATGATTTGTTGCCTTAACTCTAAAGCCCAGAATGAGACTGCTGTGTAATACACACAATGCATACAACTAAAGTTCACATTGGTTTATTTTTTCCTTTTTTTTTTTTTGGTTTTCTTCTCAAGCTTTGTAATGTTTTTGTTTTGTGATTGGAAGAAGGGAATTTCCAGAAAGGAGACACATACATCCCTTCTTTACCAAAGGAATATGATGCACACAGACTCGTTAAAGTCATGCAGAATCAACAGGTGAAGTGCCAGTGACACTGGTGATCTGGGATCCAAAATTCACTTCACTTGTTGAAGTGGGTCCTCTAAAGTAGCGAGAGACTTGGTGTCACTGGTCTTTAACTAGTGTACAGTATGTATGGTAGTTTTACAGATATAACTTTTTTTCCTAAAAATCCTGTGCTATCCCAAACTGTCTTCCTTTATATTTAAGTGAGGACACATGAGTAGATTTCTTGCATATCTTAATGAGAACACAGTCCATATTCTGCACTGTTCTGTAATTCTTTTTAAGTTCTAAGATAATTTTAGAGAATTGTAACTTTAAATGACAAAACACCGGAAACCGAAATCTGCTCATGTTGGTAGTCTGCAATATGTCAGGTTCAAATATAAGTTAGCGAATGGGGAGGGTATATTATTCTGTCCAGTAAGCCTAAAGAGTTAGTATAATTAAAAATCTGTGAGAGGGTAGATTTTGAAAGGGCATTTCCTCATGCTTGTTTTGGTTTTATTTCTCCAGTGTCTGTGACTACTGGAGATACAGCATGCTTAGCCTGATTACAGTTAATCATGCCATGATGGTTTAGACTACCGTGATTTCCTCTATGTTCCTTTTTTAGGAACAGAGTTTTAATAATCTGTACCCTTTCTCTCTAGTTTGTTTGAAATTATACCATGTGCGCTTGTCAGATTTCTTCTCTGTGTCATGAGTGATTTTCGGTGGCATATCTGTATATGTGATAAAAATTCTGCAGCTTTTTCTTCAGTATAGATTTTTTTTACCTAGCAATAATTTTCCTATGACTTAAAACTGCAATGTCTACTTTTATGTACTTATTTTTGTTCCTTGGCTACTGGAATGGACGCACAATATATGGTACTGACCAAAATGGGAATGGTAATTTCTTTGTGCTTTAGGATTTGTGGAGGGAGTATGTCAAAGTTGAACTCATACACCAAGAGTTTCAGGAAGCTCTAAACCTTTGGCTGCAGATTAAATTGAGTCACATACAGCCTTTGTTTTCTGCAAGGCGAACAGGTTTCACCAACTCTTTATCAGGTAAGAGATAAGAAGATTGTTAATGAAACAGAGCCTGAAAGAATTATTAGGATATCGAAACCCTGGTTTCTTTAGGAACATCATAATGTCTGTGAATGGAGATGTTAATAGACTTTGTTTCCTCTTGGTACTTCATTTTTCATGACGTTTTCATGGTGTTCTCACCAAGATGCTCATGTGAGAGGCTAACATTGATGTTTTTTACTTAAAGTTTGCCACATCATAGAATAGCAGGTCATGTTATGCCTAGAGCCTCATGGGTGAGCTCCCCAAAGATTCCTCTGCACAGAGCATGTTCCAGACAGGCTGAATTTTCCTGAAGTTTAAATAAAGACAGCTGCAAGCAAAAGAGAAAACCACTGTAATTGAAAACAGAAAGATTGTCTCTGTTTGGTTTGTTGTTTTTTTTTTTTTTTTGATACCCATGCCTTTCCCTGGAATTTTGACACAGTGAAAGGGTTGATCACAGCACAGAAGGGGATAATAGTCGTGGTACATGTATTAAGAATATGGTGAGACTGGATTTTTTTGGGAGCTGATAAAAAAAAGAGAGAGAGGGAACAGAAGGAAACTGGAATAGTTTCATGGGTGAATTGGCACTGTTTGGGCTAAGGAACTGAATAGGAATCACCAGGAAGAAAGAGCTGACCTGGAGAGAGGCTATGCTTTGGGAAGGAAGTAGAGCAAGCAAGACTAGAGATGAGGATGAATTGTGGGGAATAGAAGATGAATTTGGCTTAGCAAACTGGGTCTGGGAGTCTGTCGGATGAGGGGAATAAATGGGGTGCTAAAAGGAAAATTGGAAGGGTAGAAGTTAGGAGTAGCTGGAGGACACAAGGAAAGCAATGGGGTCTTGGATCCTAATGTTTGTGTGATGGAGCTTGTAATGAAGATTAGCTGTGTGAAATAAACTTGTATCAACAAAAATAGGAAGTGATTTTTTTAAAAGGGAGGAAGCCTGAGGAATGTTTGTCTGCTGTTAAAAATGTTTCATGCAAAAAAAAAAAAATCAGAATGAAGTAATGTTTTTGTTCACTTTCTTCTAAATTTCTCATTCACAAAACTTTCTTCTGCTTTCTTTTCTAGCCAAAGAGAGGATAATGAATAATTTGAATAAGATTGATACTCCCAAGACCCTTCTTCTGCTCCAGACAATGAAAGCTCCTGTGACAGTTATTTCCTCTGCCAGTCTAGTAAGTCAGAAAAAAGCAATTCAGCTCACGCACATGGACCTTAATGTCTTGCAGTGACATGCCAAGTAAGACATAGCTGTTTTCCTTCTGCCTCAGTAGTGTGTCTACCAGTATCTTCAGGTGCCCTTTAGAGCAGCCTCATTGGTGATGTTGACACAAGACTGTCAATAATTGACTTCTGCTTCTTGTCCCATTTCCCCGCCCCTCTTTTTTCTTGGCTATTGTTATTATTCCACTCTTTTTTAACCCAGATAAGACTACACAAGTCTTATCTAATGACTGAGGATATATCAGCTGATATCTAACTTCTACAGCTTCTTTTCTCGTTTGGCATACTTAAAATAAAGCCTCCCTTTAGCCCAGATTTGTTGATAATAAGTTAGTTAACCCATTTGCACTAATAATGTAGCTGCAATACAAAGCACTGGAGCCCTCAACAGAGAAGTCTGATTTCTGGTACTATTAGCCTTGTGAGTGAAAGAGGCTTTCTGTTTCTAATATTCTTACTAAGAGAATACAGCTGAATTATTTTCAAACACAGCTGAAAGCTGGGGAGGGGCTCTTTATCAGGGAGTGCAGTGATAGGATGAGGGGTAATGGTTTTAAGCTGAAAGAGGGGAGATTTAGATTAGATATTAGGAAGAATTTTTTTACTGTGAGGGTGGTGAGGCACTGGAACAGGTTGCCCAGAGAAGTCATGGATCCTCCCTCCCTGGTGGTGTTAAAAGCCAGGTTGGACGAGGCTTTGAGCAACCTGATCTAGTGGGAGGTGTCCCTGCCCATGGCAGAGGGGTTGGAATTAGGTGATCTTTGAAGGTCCCTTCCAACCTAAAACACTCTATGATTCTATAGCTGTTCTTGCCTAATGTTTAATTTAATAAAAATGTTATAAACTGAAAAAAAAACCCCACCTCACTAAGACCAAGAGAGGATGTGTCTAAACAATTCCAGCAGTGATTTTAGGTGTGCTTTTTTTTGTTGACTGAATCATCCCCCAGTTCAGCTTTTTTTGTCTGGTGGAAAATTACATTTCCTACAGAGGGCGATTTATTTAAATTTCCTTCCAGATTGTCATATAGAATGATTAAAAACAACTCATGCACACAAGTAGTTTTGTTCTTATGAACCTATATCTTTATTACTTTGAAGTGCTATTACTTTGAAATTTTAACTCAATTTAGTTTAATTACCTTTTATGTTTTCTAGGAAAGTGTCACAAATCTCTTCTTGTGGCAATGAAGGAGACGCAGACCTCGCAGTTTTTCTCTAAGTATATTCTTTTAATCAGTACAGCATACAGAAGCAAAATTAAGAAAATACCCTAGCTCCTCTTTTTCAAGCAAATTTATACAGCTCTCTGGTTCCCAAACTATGAAGCCAAGTAGGATATTTAGCATTATTCTCTTTCACACCCACACTTGTGACTGTTTTCAGTCACATCCTCACTCCACACATTCCCAGGCGGGTTTTACCAGCCTGACTTTCTCACAAGCTCAAGGTTCATTATCCTATTTGTCTTGTTCAGAACACCTGGTCTTTTAATTATGTCTATTCTGATATGCTTGGTACCAGCTTCATGTTTTATCTTAGTCTTTGGCACCGCTCCCACATCTACCCTTTTTTGTTTTGGAACATTGGGTTCACAGCAAGGGTAGCGAGGACCATGACTTCAGTTCTTCCGAGATCTTGTTTCATTCTACAGATGATTCTGATGAGCGAAAGCAGACAAGGAGGGTTGAGAGTGTTCGGTACAACTTGGCGTTGTTCACCTTGAAGACCTTGGAAGTTGATAACGAAGGAGCCAGCTAGCAGAAGTTTACTGATAAGTGGGCGTTGGAATGCAGAAAGCTGGAAAACAACCAGAAGAGACTGTGCTTGTACACAGTTCAAGGAAAAAAAACTTTTTTTTTCATCCTGAGGAAGACTTGTTACTTCATCCCTAAGACCCCATCCCATGACCACCAGGAGGCACTACGCAGGCACAAGACTGGAGCGAACTTTCCAGAACTAATTATAATACGAAGCGGGGAAAGGTTATGAATATGTAGTAGGTGCAAAAAAGGTGGGCACTGGCTTTCTCCACAACGATTCCTAAAATACCAAGCAATAACGTTGGAACATGATATGGGAATTGTGGTTAATAATATCATCAACCCAGCTTCTTTTCTCAGTGGAAATACAGGAGAACCAGTGCACCAGGACTGCTTAGAGACCATCGAGGCCACCTACCTGAGCTGTTCAGACCTGAAAGACAGTCCCATGGAAGACGCTGAGGGCTGGTTCACGGATGGAAACAGCTATGTCTTAAGCAATAAAAGACGTGCCAGGCCAAAAACATCAAGTATGCAGAGGGATCCTGAGACTGCTGGAAGCAGTCCAGCTACCTGAGAAAGTGACAATCACGCACATCAAGGCACACCAGAAAGTGAATTAGGAATTGGGGAGAGGAAATGAGCTGGCGGACAGAGAGGCAAAACTGGCAGCCAAAGGTGAGGTAAAAACAAAAGGGGCTTTGATCCCTGACAGGCGAATCTCCTTAGAAGGTAAGCCAGAATATACCAAGGAAGATCAGATACTCAGAAATTTATTATAGACCTGGAATGGTCATATAATAAAGAAGGGTGGGTCCTCACTCCACAAGGGAAACTAATCATTCCCCCTTATTTAACATGGCCTTTGATGAGGGAAGAACACAGGAAGAGACATGGTGGGGCAGAAGCTTTATATAGGCACCTAATTAAAGGGATTGCAGCTAGAAATTTATATACCGCTGTGAGATAAGTGGCTCAGCAGTGTGACCTTTGCCTCCAGACTAATCCCAAAATTACCCCAAACCAGAAATGGGCCACATTGGAAGAGGCAACGGGCCTGGACAACAATGGCAGAACTCCCAAGACAGGGGGGATGTCGATACTTATTGGTATTAACTGGTACCTTTTCAGGTTGGCCGGAGGCATTCCCTACTAGGACAAGGAGATAAACAGAACATTAATAGAGGAGATAATACCACACTTTGGGGTTCTAGAAACTGTCTCCTGATAGGGGACCAAATTTTATCTCAGAAGTAGTACAACAGATCAGTCACTATTTGCGTATGAAATCAAGACCTCCTACATGGTGGCATTGGACAAACGGCTCCAAAAGATTGAAAAACATGAGGTTGAGACGTGAAGTAGGTGTTTGGATGAACCTGTGCATAACATAAGACCTGGAGATTATGTATACGTAAAGTCTCTTGCAGAGAGGCCTCTGGAACCGCAGTGAGAAGGACCATTCCAGATGTTCCTTGCCTCCTTCACAGCAATCGAAATCAAGGAGCAGAGTGCATGGATCCATCGCACTCAAGTGAAAAAGGCACATAGATCTCCATGGAGGGTCACGCAAGTCCAACCAGGAAAATTATTTTTCTCATGATTATAATTATAATCCAGGGAGGGAAAGGCACCTCTAGCCAAAAGAATACTGAGTGGCCCATGTTAAAAGTATAGGGGGGAACTGATGAGTGAAAGCAGACAAGGGGGGTTGGGAGTGTTCGTTAGAGCTTGGCGTTGTTCGCCTTGAAGACCTTGGAAGTTGATAACGAAGGAGCCAGCTAGCAGAAGTTTACTGATATGTGGGCGTTGGGATGCAGAAAGCTGGAAAACAACCAGAAGAGACTGTGATTGTACACAGTTCAAGGAAAAAACTTTTTTTTTCATCCTGAGGAAGACTTGTTACTTCATCCCTAAGACCCCATCCCACGACCACCAGGAGGCACTACGCAGGCGCAAGACTGGAGCAAACTTTCCAGAACCAGTTATAATACGAAGTGGGGAAAGGTTATGAATATGTAGTAGGCGCTCATACCTATGCATGTCTTTACACTATAAGTAGCTGCTTGTTAAGCTATACGGTGTGCAAGCTAGGAGGAGAACCCCCTTGCACCCCAGCGCTGGAAATAAACATACCTGCTTTATAACTCATTTTGGCTTATAGGGTTTGATTCCACAAATCAATTCTGAGCACTGCAAGTATAAAAGCAACACAAGCGCGTCCGAGACCAACAGATGCCCAAAGTTGTAAATTTAATCCAGTAAACCAGTTTGGGGGGGTTTAGCCATTTCACACTATCAGAAATGTCATCCATTACAACTTTATGTACTAATTCTTGTAGCGCTGCTAATCGTCCTTGCAAAGCAAGGGTTAAATCTTGAACCATGCCATCTATGTCATTTGAAAAGGCACCGTGAACGTGCTGTTTAATTTGATCCCATGTATATACACTATAATTCCACACTAATGGAGTAACATATAACTTTCTTTCTTTATATTCCCAATCACATTGTAATTTCATTGGACTAGTAATTGCACTTTGCCTGTCACTCAACCATATCACTGCTGCTTCCGATGCATCTAAGCATGTTAATATTTGCTGATCAATATTTGCTTGTGTTGCAGCCCACTTTAACAGAAAGTGAGGGGTTTTTTTTCCTGGCACAGCATCCGAGTAATTCAAAATCACTCAGAGTTATAGGTGTACACTATATGTTTTACTAAATAAGATGCATGCCCTTAAAACCCTGGATTCAAACGATCAAACAACCCACATGGGACAGAGCACAGACAGGAAAAGCCGCAGCTGCAAAAGTGACTGAAACAGCCCGTCAGTGGCAACGCTTCGCAACAGTGTAACAACCTGCTTAACTGAGTACCAAACAGCACCGAGAGCCCTAATGTTTCCTGGAGTCAAACCTGAAATCAAACCAAAACCACCCGCTGCTGCAGCTGCACGTGTTGTAAAGAGAGAAGGAGAAAAGGAGAAAAGATAGGAAAGGATAAAAGAGTTACAAGAGACAAATAGTTGCAAGAGATGAGAGATAGTCACCACCTTTGGAACTCCACTTGTAGCAGCACGTGTTTCTTTGTCCAGCAGGTCCAGAAGATGGTAGGTGTCCACACACAACACACAAACACGAGACAAGACAAACAGAGAGAAAGAGAACAGACAGAGACAAAAGACAAACAGAGAGAGACAAGACAGACAGACAGACAGAGACAAAATTACAGAGAGTTGCACAGAGAGCATTGCAGGCCTTTGTGGGGGTTTTTAAACTCTCTGTCCCTGCCCCTCACCTGATCAGGTGGAGGGGGACAGGTAACAGGCTCAGGCACGTCCCTTCTCCCTAAATAAGTCCAGACATGCTGTCCAGTACTTCTGGCCGTGCCATTGAGGCTGGGGACATACACCTGCTTTGAGCCATTCAACTCATGACAAGCCAGGTCCACACAGCTTGCATAGTTAGTTCTTGGGTTACATTACTCAACATTCCTGCTACTTTGCGTGCAGTATGTACAGACTCTCAAAAAGCTGTAGTGGAAATAGCTGCAGTAGCTAAGATGGTGATTTCAGATATTATAAATGCGATGAGCAAACCTACAAAACGCTTTCTTCGTTGTCAGGGTTGTTTAAGTGCCTTTGCTGACTGACTTGATCCTGAATCCCCTTCCCATTGCCGAGTCATATTTACAGGGAGCCACATCTTGGCTCGTCATCTCACTGGTATTATGACAGATACATTTAATTCAGATATATTTGCATGTGTAATACAACTGAAATAATATGGGTTCTGCAAGGTGAGTTTAAAGGTGTGGTTTGTTTTGGAAATATTAATCCAAGATGCAGTAACAAAAACATAAGGATGTGAGGTACAAATCATAACTTGCTTGCCCAGCTAGACACCCACAAGTCTATGGGGCCGGATGGGATCCACCCAAGAGTATTGAAGGAGCTGGCAGATGTCCTTTCCAAACCCCTTTCCATCATCTTCCAGCGGTCCTGGCTGACTGGGGAAGCTCCACTGGACTGGAGGCTGGCTGATGTTGTGCCCATCTACAAGAAGGGTTGCAGGGAGGATCCGGGGAACTACAGGCCTGTCAGTCTGAACTCAGTGCCAGGGAAAGTCATGGAACAGGTGATCTTGAGTGCTATCATGAAGCACATGCAAGAGAACTGGGTGATCAGGCCCAGTCAACACAGGTTCACGAAAGGCAGGTCTTGCCAAACTAACCTGATCGCCTTCTATGACAAAATGACTCAACTACTGGATGGGGGAAAGGCTGTGGATGTAGTCTTCTTGGACTCCAGTAAAGCCTTTGACACAGTTTCTCACAGCATTCTGCTTCAGAAACTCTTAGCCTCTGGACTGGACAGGCGCACACTCTCCTGGGTTGAAAACTGGTTGGATGGCTGGGCCCAGAGAGTGGTGCTAAATGGAGTTAACTCCAGCTGGAGGCCAGTTGCAAGTGGGGTTCCCCAGGGCTCAGTACTGGGTCCATCCCTGTTCAATGTCTTTATCAATGACCTGGATAAAGGCATTGAGTGCACCCTTAGCAAGTTTGCGGATGACACTAAGCTGGGTGGAAGCGTGGATCTGCTGGAGGGTAGGGAGGCTCTTGCAAAGGGATCTGAACAGGCTGGACTGCTGGGCTGAGACCAATGGCATGAGGTTTAACAAGGCCAAATGCCGGGTCCTGCACTTGGGGCACAACAACCCTATGCAGTGCTACAGACTAGGAGAAGTCTGACTAGAAAGCTGCCTGGAGGAGAAGGACCTGGGGGTGTTGGTTGAAAGCCGACTGAACATGAGCCAGCAGTGTGCCCAGGTGGGCAAGAAGGCCAACGGCATCTTGGCTTGTATCAGAAATGGGGTCACCAGCAGGTCCAGGGAGGTTATTCTCCCTCTGTACTCGGCACTGGTGAGACCGCACCTTGAGTACTGTGTTCATTTCTGGGCCCCCCACCACAAGAAGGATGTTGAGGCTCTGGAGCGTGTCCAGAGAAGAGCAACAAAGCTGGTGAGGGGGCTGGAGAACAAGTCTTATGAGGAGCGGCTGAGAGAGCTGGGGTTGTTTAGCCTGGAGAAGAGGAGGCTGAGGGGAGACCTCGTTGCTCTACAACTACCTGAAAGGAGGTTGTGGAGAGGAGGGAGCTGGCCTCTTCTCCCAAGTGACAGGGGACAGGACAAGGGGGAATGGCCTTGAGCTCCTCCAGGGGAGATTCAGGCTGGACATCAGAAAAAAAAATTTTCACGGAAAGGGTCATTGGGCACTGGAACAGGCTGCCCAGGGATGTGGTTGAGTCACCTTCCCTGGAGTGTTTAAAGGACGGGTGGATGAGGGGTAGTAGCTTTTGTGTAGGCTCCCTGTGCTAGGTATCTGAGCCTAAACGGCAAGGCCAATCGCCACAGCGTCAAAAAAGGTGGTGCATCCACAGCTGCCATCATGGTACTTGCGCTTTGTTGTAGTTGTTTCAGTTTTCCCAGGTGATAGGATCATCTTACATTGTTCTCTTTTGCTTCCGTGGTCTCTTATTTTCATTCAGGTTCAATTTCTCCATCTGAGGCATCAGATTCTAGGTCATGTTTTTCCAGCTCATGATAAGGCTTGATGTATTGTGCCAGAAACCATTGAGGTCCTGAGGGAAGAAGAACACAGGCATACCCTCTCCCCCACGGTATTAGTTCAGCAGGACCATTCCAATGATTGTTTGCCATAGGATCCCTTTGGATGATGTGATAATTTCTCAGAAACTGAAAAATGTTTCTCTGCCGCAGTCATGTTTCTACCAGAAACCAAATTGGCATTTAAAAAATTGAGGGCATAGATAGCATTATCCAATTGTTCCTTGGGGGTATATTCCCACTTTTTTTGTTTTAATAACATATTTTTCACAGTTGAATGGCTACGCTCAATGATGGCTTGACCAGTAGGGTTGTGGGATATACCTGTAACGTGCTCAATGCCCTATTGTTGCATAAAAGAGAAGTAGATTGAGAAGTATATCCAGGGTCATTATCTGTCTTTATTAGTTTAGGAATTCCAAGCGTAGCAAAGCAGCGAGTCCAGTGTCAACGGACAACTCGCCCCTTTTCAATAGCATGAGCAGAGGCACATATAGCACCTGAAAAGATAGCTATGGATACGTGAACATAACATAAGCAGCCAAAAGGCGCATGATGTGTTACATCTGTTTGCCCACTTTCATTTGAATGAGGTCCACGGGGGTTAATGCCTTGATGTTTAGGCAACGGAGTCACATGCTGGCACTTGGGACATGCCCGAATTATGTCTTTTGCTTGGGAAAGAATAATTTTAAATTGTTTGCTTAAACTCACAGCATTTTGGTGAAAAAAGAATGCGAGGCTCTTCCATAATCAAGTGTTAATACAGCTGCCGTGAAGGAATCTGCAACTGCATTGCCTTCAGCAAGCGGGCCAGGCAGAGTGGTATGAGACCGTATGTGAGTAATAAACAAAGGAAACCGTCTCTTTTCCAATTTAGTTCTGAGATTAGTGAACATCAGAAAAAGGTGTTTATGATCCAGCTCTTTAAGGAAGGAAAAAGATATTAGTTTTACAGCATTTACTACATATTCTGAGTCACTGACAATATTGAGGGGTTCTTCTGAGAAGATGTCTAAAGCATGTAACACTGCACCTAATTCCACTAATTGAGTTGATCCCTCAATTTGTAACACAGAGTTGTGCCATTCATCATTTTCGCGCCAAACCACTGCTACTTACACACTTGGTGTAAAAACATTAACTTCAAATCTTTCTTCTCTCTCTTCACATACATTTTCCACCACTGATCACACTTTCTATTAAATTACTGTGTTGTCTCTTCCAATTAGGCAGGTGGTTAATATTTCTTACATTATTGACACACATGATACACACACACACGAAACCTGTGCGTATTGTCCTCCAATTACACACACGACAATAAAACTGCCTGCAGAAATAACCACACAACGAATTTTAGATAAATTGATAGCTGGTGCTCTATTAAAAAATTGAAGTGTCATCCTCCATATTTTAATAAAGCCTATTTGAATCTTCCCCAATAACCACTGGAGTGCTCATTATTTTTACCCAAATAAAATTGCTCATAACTTGGTATCCCCCTACAGAGATAAAAGGGTTAATTCCTGCAGACCCAGCAAAAAGGCTGAAGAGAAAAATACCCTAAAGCTTCAAAGACAGGGAGGAGAAAAGGGGGGGGGGGGGCATTCACACACACACAGCCGTGGTTTTTCTATTTCTGGTGGCCACTATCTTTTTGTCAGAATTAGCCACATTTCTTGACAGAATTTAACTGCACGCTTTGTAACTTTTCCAATACTCCAGCTAAGGGCGTCCCCCTTTTCATGCCTTTAACATTTTGCCCTCTGCAGCCTTCCACTCTAAAGGTCCCAGGTGAATTCACCTGTTTGCTGGCTTAGTGGATATTTGAGCTGAAAGGTTTCAGAGATGTATTTCTAGGGTCCCATCTGGGCTAAACCCTAGATGCAGCATCTCCAAAGGTGAGGGGGGGGGGGGGGGGAAGTGGGATAAAGGAACTCTTGGCCAATTACACCTTTACCCGTTTCCGAACCCTGGAGTATTCTTCATACGCTGTCCATGAGACAGCTAATTCCAGGAAAGCCGCCTCTTTTCTTTTCTTCTGGCCGTGGACCCCTTCTGCAACTCGGCAAAAGTTAGCACACAAATCCATTCTCTCAGACCCATGATTTCAGATGTGTGCATGTGTCTCTAAGTCAGATAAGGGATTTCAGCATGCCCTCCCTCCTTGCTCTCTCCTTGGGGAGCTTGTCTTTTGACCCGGGGGTGGGGAGGAAGGGCTTTACTGCAGGGCACTGTAACGAGTCCATTATACCGACATTAAACACCATGTTAGTAAGAGATTAGATCTCGCAACAGGGCTGAGGATGGGAGTGCTACAAATTCTGCAGAAACTTACACAAAATCATCATTGGCATTATTATGCCATATGTTTTAATCCCATACTGTCGCTGTTGAGACACGACACGGTGATGTGGAAGCAAGTTTCTTTATTGAAGTTACATGGCTGGCCGGCTCGCGCTTGATCTTACCCGCGCCTCTTATACCCTTTATTAACACACGCGTCTCCGCATGATTGGATTAGCTTATACATAAACAATTTGTGAATGGATGGTACTGCTTTCATGCATGGTCCTATATTGCCTGCCCACTTCCCGTCCCATGATCTCCTTCCGGGTGCATTAAGCAGGGGTCCTCAGCCCGCTGTGGACCCCACACCATACTGTTCATCATGCCCTGCGGTAATACTGTGCAGTGGTATCTTTCCATGGGTTCCTAATTATTTACAGCAGGTACCGAAAATGCAAAATACTTACAATAGTATGGATGTAGGGGAAGTGTAAAGAAACAATCTTTTAGATCCATTATAAAAAGGTGCCAATCAGTGGGTAACATAGTTGGATTCAGTAATCCGGGCTGTAAGGTGCCCATCGGCTGCATTACTGCATTTATAGCACTTATGCAGTAATTGCCATTTTCCAATTTTTTGGGAACAACAAATATGGGATGGGCTATTAGAACAAAAAATATGTCCAGCCTCTAATTGTTCTTCTACTAAACATTGCAGTTGAGCAAATTTTTCCCTTTTAAGAGGCCACTGATCAAACCAAATGGATTCCTCTGTTAACAAGGAGAGTTTGAGCTGGGGCTTTAGATCAGTGACCTTTAGGATAAATTTGTTTCTGTAGTACGGTCTGTTCAGTTTGAGAAATTGTAGAAACATTAGCTCCAGTATCCAACAATCCTATAAATGTCTTTCCCTGTATTTTAATTGTAAGTGTAGGTTGTTTTGCTGTGACTTGCTGAGCCCAAGATACCTGGGCAGAATTAGTACTGCCAAATCATCCCTGCCCTCAAATCTGAGGGGAACTCAAAAGGGCAAAAAAATAATTTGTGCAACCTTCTGATTCATTGATATACAGCATGGGGTTTGAAAGACAGCTAATATTATTTGAATCTTATCCATATAGTCTGAATCAGCTATTCCCAGTAACACAAATAAACCTTCTTTTTAAATACTCAAACACCCTACAATCACTCCTACATATCCTATTGGTAAAGGTCCCCACACATTAGTCCCTGTTATGTGGCTCTAAAAGAATTACTTCTGAGACAGTTGCCAGATCCAATCCGGCACTGCCTGTTGTGGTGGCTGAAAATTCAGAGATTGAGCATTTATCAGAGGTGGGACATGGGTATATTGTGCAGGAGCATTCCACACCCTGTTGGTTTAAGGGGCACCAGGCTGCGCACCCCCATTCCCGTTTCCCGAGAGAGGGTGCTCATTTTTGTCAAATTTAGATTTGCATTGATTAGCCCAATGATATCCTTTTTGTCCACGATGTCAGAGCTGTGTAGGTTTTTTATTTTTAAGCATCTGCCGCTTTTCAGGACATTCCCTGCTTATGTGTCCTTATTTTCCACAATTAAACCATTTAATAGTGAATAATTTGCAGCTGAGATAATGCAGCAGCGAGAACTGACGCTCTGTGAGTTTCAGTTCCAATGTTTTGACACATTTTAATATAGTCTCCTATGTCAGCTGCCTTTCCTTTCAATGGTAATAGCAATGTTTGACAGTGACTGTTAGCGTTTTCAAAAGCTAACTGAATTAGCAAAGCTTTAGTGGCTTCAGAGTTATCTACTTGCCTTGTAATCGCCCCTTGCAATCTATCTATAAATGTCACATAGGGCTCCTGAGAAGCTTGTCTTATTGTTGCAAAAGATCCCATACGTCGCCCTGAGTAAGGCACTCGTTGCCTTGTGGCTACAGCAATATGTGAGGCTTGTTCAAAAATCCATCTATCCAGGGTTATTTATGCATGTGCAGTTATATATTGTCCTGTGCCTATTAGCATATCCTGATGAATTGGTATTCCTGTGACCAAATTATCCATCACTTGCTCTCTTACTAAGTTGTGATATTCTAATCGCCAAACCGCATATTGCGCTGAGGATAATATTGTTTTCATTAATAGTTTCCAATCCCATGGTGTCATTATATATGCCTCACCTACCACCTCTATTATTCCTGCAGTGAATGTATTTTGTAATCCGTTCTCTATAATAGATTTCTTAAGCTCTTTAAAAACTTCATAAAGTAAACCTTCATGAGCTGGGGGGGTGTCTCTATTTTAGGGGGGGGGGGTCCCCCCATTTCGGGGGGGTCCCTGTCACTGGGGGGGTCCCCCACAAAGGGATTAGGAGCTGTTGTAGGCAATGTAGAAATTAACGGCGGTGAAGGTGGGAGTTTCGACAGAGCAGGAGGGGTATGTCTAAGGGCTGAAGAGGTAAAGGTAATGGAGGGTATAAGTCTGGTTCCTCCTCTGGATTAACCAGAAGGGTCTTCAGTCTCTGAATCATTTGGGACATCTTTAAGATGATCAAATAAATTTTAGCCTTTATCTCTATTTTTTTTTTTAACAACAACCTCTGAAGGTTTGAGCTGTGCCAATGCAGAGTATAAGAATTGCCATGTCACAATAACAGCATCAGGAATCTCAAAGCCAACCTCCAGTCAAGCGGAACATTTGCCAACCTCCAGTCAAGCGGAACTTTCCCAGTCACCCAGGACTACTGGTAGATGATGGAAAGGGGTTTGGTGATCACCTCCACCAGCTCCCTTAATACCCTCGGGGGGATCCCATCCGGCCCCATAGACTTGTGAATGTGTAATTGGCCAAGCAGGTCTCTAACCATTCCCTCTTGGATCATGGGAGCTTTGTTCTGCTCCCCCTCCCTGTCTTCTGGCTCAGGGGGCTGAGTACCCAGAGAACATCTGACCTTACTATTAAAGGCTGAGACAAAGAAGGCATTAAGTACTTGAGCCTTATCCTCATCCTTTGTCACTATTGTCCCCACTGCATCCAGTAAAGGATGGAGATTCTCCTTGGCCTTCCTTGTGTTCTTAATATATTTGTAGAAAGATTTTTTTATTATCTTTCACAGAATTGGACCATTTAGGTTCTAGTTGGGCTTTAGCCCTTCTGATTTTTCTCTCTGCATGATCTCACTTCATCCTTGTAGTGCTCCTGTAATGCCTGCCCCTTCTTCCAAAGCTCATAGACTTCCCTCTTTTTTTTCTGAGATCCGCCCTATGTTATCAGAGACCAGAGGAAGCAAAAGTAAACATCTTTATATGCTACAGCCCACATGTCTCTTCCTGGCACTTCCTCCCCTGGGACCTTCTGACCCAGCAGATCCCAGTGTCAACAGCACAGAAAGAGAAACCGTCAGCTTTGGGCACCTACCAACACAGAAGCGTGCAAGTGTTGTGGTTTGAAGGCAGTATTGAGCATACTGGAGACATACTGAAAACAGCTTGCCATTTATTGCCACTAAATGTTACATTTACTATCAAAAATGTTTCCTGAGGTGAAGGTAAGGAGTAAGCATACGGGCAATAATACTTTTTAGTATGTCCTATTTAGCTCTGCTGCCTGCATTAGTCAAAATATCACACCCACTGAGCAAACTGAACTCTAGAAGAACAACCCCAAGCAAGATAAAACACCAACGCAATCCCATCTTCAGTCTGTCTTCTGGG
Source organism: Cuculus canorus (assembly GCF_017976375.1). Taxonomy (NCBI): domain Eukaryota; kingdom Metazoa; phylum Chordata; class Aves; order Cuculiformes; family Cuculidae; genus Cuculus; species Cuculus canorus. The sequence continues at coordinate 16,589,159 of NC_071440.1, forward strand.
GAACTCCTGACATAGCAAGTAAAAATTATTCCTTCTCCTGGCTCTTCCAGGGGCAGGTCACTCCATCAAGGCAAGGAAAGTTGCTGCCTTCGTCTCACCTAATTCCTGTCCCAGCTAGAAAGAAGCCGATCTTGCACTGACAGGCTCTGACAAGAATTCAAGTAAAGCTCTCCTCTTTCAATAGTACCTACACTGCCCTTCATACAGGTCATGAGCTACCTAAAAAAATTATTTGCAGTGGTCCCCTTAAAAGCATAAGTGTCTACAATGCCCTTAAAATACACTTGCCTCCACCTATGACTCAGCTGTAGATTTAACTGCAATGTAGACTATCTTGTGACAATCAGGTCAAGGCTGTCAAAAAATATTGCTTCCGGACACAGTTCATTGGAAAGAGTGATCACTCAGCCTTGCCTCATTTATTACCTCAAAAGCTTGATTTCATGTCTGCAACTCACCTTTCCTCCCACGCTTGCCCAGCGTGGTTGGGCAGGGGCTGCGGGCACTGTGCCTTCCCTCACTCCTTCCTACCACACATGGTAAATCAGTACCTAGGTCAAATCCAAGTTCTGGAATTCAGTTCAGGAGCAAATGGATGAAAACAATCTATGTTATAGTATAAGTTATACATCAGGTCAGATTAGATGGTACAGTGGTCTCTGGTCATTCAACCCACCCTTGAAAGCCATCACTTTCAAACATGTGTTGGACTATATTTAAGAGCAAACATGCTGGTGAAATACCCATGCAGGATGGAAAACCTGTGGTTGACACAGGTGGGTGAGCTGAAGAGCAGTCAAAGCACTTCTGGAGCGGCAGAGCAGCAGATAATGCCAAGAGGAGAAATTCAGCTGAAGTTTGCCAGTGAGAAAGAGGAAACCGCTGAACAGTCTAGTCCTTAATCACATTTCAGATGCATGACAGCTCGGGGCATCAAGGTTAAAGAAAAAAAAAATTAATACAAAAAAACCCCAAGAACATTATGGTTACATTTTGCATTTTGATAAATGAAACACTATAGGCTATCAGCCATTAGGAAGGACAAAGGACAACAGACCAGTATGTTTCTCGGAGAAGATGCCACACTAAAATTCAGTCTAGAGAGGCTGGGTACAGGAGCCCAGGCAAGGCAGAGCATGAGTAAAAACAAGATGTAGAGAGGTATTCTCCAGAGGCACATCCTAGAGAGATGTTTCTACTCATTGGCACAGATCTAAGTCTAAGTGCTTTTGAATCTGCTTTGAGTCTGCAAAGTGAGACAGCACAGAGGTGGTGGTGGCCAGAGCTCAGACCATGCATCAGGCCCATTGCTTCACCGGCCAAGAGCGTTGTGTCAGAGGACCTGCTTCAGATATTGTGTGGACTGATGGATATAACCAGCCCACACTCCTTCCCAAGCTGCAGCATAAGGGAGTGCATCTCTCATCCCAGAGAAGGGCTATGAAACCTACAGCTAAAGGAGCATACATCTCTTAAATCATCAGCTGTGCTGATCTTCACACGTAGATCTTCACAGGCTCACTTTCAGTAGGAAGGGTGGGCAAAGACTTATTTTCTGGTGGCATTTCAAGCACCTTTAATCAGACATGTCATTCAGATTAGGCTAAAGGACAGGTTTAGTGTCTCTGTTTTGCCAGCTGGCTCACCCCCTTGCTCAGGCTAATCCCAGCACCACACAGAGACCAGATCTTCAGTGTTTATTTGGATGACAGGATGACCAGGGGAGGGGAGGACAGTCAGTGGTTGGTAAGCTCACTTGAGTCCGAGGAGCACTGGGTTCAGTACTAAAACTTTCTATTGCTGTCATTGAGCAAGTGCACATATATCCCTTGCAAGTCAAAGGTCTCTTAGGGTTGCCATTCTGAATGGCCACATCATGCATTTCAGGGCAAAGCAGTGATTAAATCACGTGTATATACACTGTTGGTTAAGCTTGGGACCAAAGCCAGTGCTGAGATGAGACAGTCCTACTGTAAAATCTGCAAGCCTATGATAAAAGGTTGCCTTATTCTGAACTCTAGCGCTGCCTGGAGAAGGCAAGCACTAGCGCGATCATGGCCCCAGGCTCATTGTCTCAATTATTTTGACCTACTTTGGTATTAGTAAAGTTGAGCATACCACATCCCTGCCTGTCTGCAGGTGTCCCAAACACAGTTCTTCCTAGTCACAGCAGAAGCTTTGTACCCGCAGCAGTGGGGACAGAAACACACAGGTCTGGGAAATCAGACCTCTTCTTCATCTCAACACACGGATGTGACTGCAGAAATCAACAGGCAGCAAGTTACTAGAGAGACGCTTCTTATTTCTTCTTCCATCCATGATGTGGATGGCAGAATGCCCATAATAAGATGTGAGCTATGTTTTTCATACATTAATTGCCCACTAGGCGAAACATGCCCAAATATGCATCTAACTTTCTTTAGTTGATATTCACCAGAGGCAACAAGGGCTCACCAGCACCCCTGTTGCTGCCCCATCAATTCACTGCTGCAGTTTTGGTGATGGGACAGCCCAAGACTTCGCAGCGATGATATGGCAGGCAGGAGAGTTTCCCAGTCAGGATCATTTGTAAGGGTCTAAGTAAACATCACAGGTGAGCGACCCAACCTATAGACATTCAAATTGTATCAGCGAGAGCTTGACACAGTGGTGACCATGCTCTGCAGTGGTACTCGGTGCCAGGAAGCGGGATCAGCGTCACCTACAGGAATGGTGCCTGGCTTCGACACCCTCCATCCCTCCCACCCCTTCTACTTTCCTTGCACCTGTTGATTTTTTTTTCCTCCAGCTCAGTGAGGATAAAGTGGTCGCACAGGGGAGATCAGCGGGCTGCAGCAGCTCCCCAAGAAGCTCAGCATGACTCATCTTTCTCCTGCTCAACTGGCAGAGACCAGGTGGAGGGAAAACTCCTCTGGCATCTTGGCTTGATCTCCCAGGTACTTCACAGACCCAATACCTTCAGGAAGGAGAACCAGATTTGGCAGAACATAAGGCTTTTGTGTCAAACGTGCAGATTGGCACACTCGAAGGACTAGAGGCAGGAAGGACTTACACATGTTGCTGAAGTAATTGAAGTAGAAAATCTTGGAGCTGAAATTATGACCTAAACGGAGGGAGGGGGGAAAAACAGCTCCACTTTGGTCCTTAAATAAGCAGGTGCATTATCAGCACAGGTACAGCCACACAGAAAAGCTCATTGTGGAGGTCCTCAGTGACAAACGCGGGACCAAGAGGCATGAGCTCAGTTGTGCCCATCTCCAGCTATGTGTTGCAACCTGGGTGCACATCAGCACCCCCCAGGACCAGACATGCTCAGATTGAAGCAGTTTAACACAGTGGTCAGTGGAGAAGCATGCAAGGTAGCATGGAGCAGCTTCTGACAAGTCCAAAGAACTTGGCTAACAAGTTGCTGTCTGCCAATGCATGTGGTGCAAGGTGTATTGCTGAACAGAGGGCACATCTGCTAAGAAATCATCCTGGCATGCTTCTGGGTCATCCTGCAAGGTTTGTCAACTATCCATCACAAAACAGTGTGGGAATTTCTCAGGGAGTTAGGAGAGGTGAACGCTCTACAAGAGGCGTCTCATTCTCCCCTTCTTCTGTGCTTTCTCCATTGGAATGCGCTTTCAAATAGCAACCTATAGGTATAGTATATAACTCCTTACAGTGCCACTAGTTACTGTAGTCAAAGCAGCACCCGGACACCATACATCTCTTATCTTTCTCAGTGCCTTATGAGGCCATCACCTGGATTCAGGGCAGACAGAAGAGGCAAAGTCCAGAGAACAAAGGCTGATGTTGGCATTTTCTGAAGGCAGTTTTATTTAGTCAGTACCATCTTCCAAAGGTAAACTTCAAAACCCAGGACTGATGTTCCCAGTACCAGACACAGCCATGAAGGTGATAGGGATATGAGATACTCCCCTTCAGCTGCCAAAAAGCATGCCATGAAGTGGACAAACTAGTGGCAGGATGGGCCTATCCTTGGTTGAAAATTTGCCACTGGTGTATTTTCAACTGCTATTTACAGGTTCCTCTAGTTTTTATTTACAGGTTGTTTTTTTTTTTATTTAAATGGGTTCATTCTGAATGGTAAACCCACAAGTTTCCATTCCTCTCTCTTTCTCCAGATTCCATGCATTTTCATAGCACAAGAAAGCACCAGAAAGTGAGGTGTCTCTGGGACCAGATGTGTGATTGTTGCTTCTGCACAAGCACTGAGGGATGATATTAGTAAAGTGGGCATAACAATTGCTGTTGCTACCTACAGTCCTTAAAAAAGATTTACCAGGAAGAAAACCAGTATATGATGAATATGAGAGGCATCCTGGGTTTGGTGTTGGACCACAAGTTGCCTTCCTTACAGAAGTCTTAGGCAGTATTTAAGCACGGAACTGGAAGAAAAGGTCACAGATAAACAGAGTCTCGCTCCCAAATAGTACTATCAAAAGAGCTGTCTGCTGGGAACCAATTACAATGTTCTTTTACCAATAGTAATAATTGTGCTAAATGTTTTTCAGTTACACAATAGCCAGTGGCGTGCAATACTTGTTGCAGTACTTTTAAATATAGCTTGTGCTCTTGCGAAGCTGTCTGTCCCATTGCAATATGATCCTGTAGCTTTCCCGTTCAACAGGCAGTACTGTTCCTGTTTAAGGAATGCGGCCACAAAAATTTTATAAAAAAAAAGCAAACTCACCCATCAGCTCATGCAGTCACCCAGAAGAGCCTCACACAGGGCACCAGTCTGGTGATGAAGGAGATGCAGACCTCACAGTTTTTCTCTAAGTATATTCTTTTAATCAGCATGGCATACAGAAGCAGAATTAGGAAAGTGCCCTAGCTCCTCTTTTTCAAGCAAATTTATACAGCTCTCTGGTTTCCGAACTATGAAGCTAAACAGGATATTTAGCATTGTTCTGTTTCACACCCGCACTTGTGACTGTTTTCAGTCGCATCCTCACTCCACACATTCCCAGGCGGGTTTTCCCAGCCTGACTTTCTCACACACTCAAGATTCGTTATCCTGTCTGTCTTGTTCAGAACACCTGGTCTTTTAATTGTGTTTATTCTGATGCGCTTGGTATCAGCTTCTGCAGCCCGCTGATCTCCCCTGTGCGACCACTTTATCCTCACTGAGCTGGAGGAAAAAAAAATCAACAGGTGCAAGGAAAGTAGAAGGGGTGGGAGGGATGGAGGGTGTCGAAGCCAGGCACCATTCCTGTAGGTGACGCTGATCCCGCTTCCTGGCACCGAGTACCACTGCAGAGCATGGTCACCACTGTGTCAAGCTCTCGCTGATACAATTTGAATGTCTATAGGTTGGGTCGCTCACCTGTGATGTTTACTTAGACCCTTACAAATGATCCTGACTGGGAAACTCTCCTGCCTGCCATATCATCGCTGCGAAGTCTTGGGCTGTCCCATCACCAAAACTGCAGCAGTGAATTGATGGGGCAGCAACAGGGGTGCTGGTGAGCCCTTGTTGCCTCTGGTGAATATCAACTAAAGAAAGTTAGATGCATATTTGGGCATGTTTCGCCTAGTGGGCAATTAATGTATGAAAAACATAGCTCACATCTTATTATGGGCATTCTGCCATCCACATCATGGATGGAAGAAGAAATAAGAAGCGTCTCTCTAGTAACTTGCTGCCTGTTGATTTCTGCAGTCACATCCGTGTGTTGAGATGAAGAAGAGGTCTGATTTCCCAGACCTGTGTGTTTCTGTCCCCACTGCTGCGGGTACAAAGCTTCTGCTGTGACTAGGAAGAACTGTGTTTGGGACACCTGCAGACAGGCAGGGATGTGGTATGCTCAACTTTACTAATACCAAAGTAGGTCAAAATAATTGAGACAATGAGCCTGGGGCCATGATCGCGCTAGTGCTTGCCTTCTCCAGGCAGCGCTAGAGTTCAGAATAAGGCAACCTTTTATCATAGGCTTGCAGATTTTACAGTAGGACTGTCTCATCTCAGCACTGGCTTTGGTCCCAAGCTTAACCAACAGTGTATATACACGTGATTTAATCACTGCTTTGCCCTGAAATGCATGATGTGGCCATTCAGAATGGCAACCCTAAGAGACCTTTGACTTGCAAGGGATATATGTGCACTTGCTCAATGACAGCAATAGAAAGTTTTAGTACTGAACCCAGTGCTCCTCGGACTCAAGTGAGCTTACCAACCACTGACTGTCCTCCCCTCCCCTGGTCATCCTGTCATCCAAATAAACACTGAAGATCTGGTCTCTGTGTGGTGCTGGGATTAGCCTGAGCAAGGGGGTGAGCCAGCTGGCAAAACAGAGACACTAAACCTGTCCTTTAGCCTAATCTGAATGACATGTCTGATTAAAGGTGCTTGAAATGCCACCAGAAAATAAGTCTTTGCCCACCCTTCCTACTGAAAGTGAGCCTGTGAAGATCTACGTGTGAAGATCAGCACAGCTGATGATTTAAGAGATGTATGCTCCTTTAGCTGTAGGTTTCATAGCCCTTCTCTGGGATGAGAGATGCACTCCCTTATGCTGCAGCTTGGGAAGGAGTGTGGGCTGGTTATATCCATCAGTCCACACAATATCTGAAGCAGGTCCTCTGACACAACGCTCTTGGCCGGTGAAGCAATGGGCCTGATGCATGGTCTGAGCTCTGGCCACCACCACCTCTGTGCTGTCTCACTTTGCAGACTCAAAGCAGATTCAAAAGCACTTAGACTTAGATCTGTGCCAATGAGTAGAAACATCTCTCTAGGATGTGCCTCTGGAGAATACCTCTCTACATCTTGTTTTTACTCATGCTCTGCCTTGCCTGGGCTCCTGTACCCAGCCTCTCTAGACTGAATTTTAGTGTGGCATCTTCTCCGAGAAACATACTGGTCTGTTGTCCTTTGTCCTTCCTAATGGCTGATAGCCTATAGTGTTTCATTTATCAAAATGCAAAATGTAACCATAATGTTCTTGGGGTTTTTTTGTATTAATTTTTTTTTTCTTTAACCTTGATGCCCCGAGCTGTCATGCATCTGAAATGTGATTAAGGACTAGACTGTTCAGCGGTTTCCTCTTTCTCACTGGCAAACTTCAGCTGAATTTCTCCTCTTGGCATTATCTGCTGCTCTGCCGCTCCAGAAGTGCTTTGACTGCTCTTCAGCTCACCCACCTGTGTCAACCACAGGTTTTCCATCCTGCATGGGTATTTCACCAGCATGTTTGCTCTTAAATATAGTCCAACACATGTTTGAAAGTGATGGCTTTCAAGGGTGGGTTGAATGACCAGAGACCACTGTACCATCTAATCTGACCTGATGTATAACTTATACTATAACATAGATTGTTTTCATCCATTTGCTCCTGAACTGAATTCCAGAACTTGGATTTGACCTAGGTACTGATTTACCATGTGTGGTAGGAAGGAGTGAGGGAAGGCACAGTGCCCGCAGCCCCTGCCCAACCACGCTGGGCAAGCGTGGGAGGAAAGGTGAGTTGCAGACATGAAATCAAGCTTTTGAGGTAATAAATGAGGCAAGGCTGAGTGATCACTCTTTCCAATGAACTGTGTCCGGAAGCAATATTTTTTGACAGCCTTGACCTGATTGTCACAAGATAGTCTACATTGCAGTTAAATCTACAGCTGAGTCATAGGTGGAGGCAAGTGTATTTTAAGGGCATTGTAGACACTTATGCTTTTAAGGGGACCACTGCAAATAATTTTTTTAGGTAGCTCATGACCTGTATGAAGGGCAGTGTAGGTACTATTGAAAGAGGAGAGCTTTACTTGAATTCTTGTCAGAGCCTGTCAGTGCAAGATCGGCTTCTTTCTAGCTGGGACAGGAATTAGGTGAGACGAAGGCAGCAACTTTCCTTGCCTTGATGGAGTGACCTGCCCCTGGAAGAGCCAGGAGAAGGAATAATTTTTACTTGCTATGTCAGGAGTTCCCCAGAAGACAGACTGAAGATGGGATTGCGTTGGTGTTTTATCTTGCTTGGGGTTGTTCTTCTAGAGTTCAGTTTGCTCAGTGGGTGTGATATTTTGACTAATGCAGGCAGCAGAGCTAAATAGGACATACTAAAAAGTATTATTGCCCGTATGCTTACTCCTTACCTTCACCTCAGGAAACATTTTTGATAGTAAATGTAACATTTAGTGGCAATAAATGGCAAGCTGTTTTCAGTATGTCTCCAGTATGCTCAATACTGCCTTCAAACCACAACACTTGCACGCTTCTGTGTTGGTAGGTGCCCAAAGCTGACGGTTTCTCTTTCTGTGCTGTTGACACTGGGATCTGCTGGGTCAGAAGGTCCCAGGGGAGGAAGTGCCAGGAAGAGACATGTGGGCTGTAGCATATAAAGATGTTTACTTTTGCTTCCTCTGGTCTCTGATAACATAGGGCGGATCTCAGAAAAAAAAGAGGGAAGTCTATGAGCTTTGGAAGAAGGGGCAGGCATTACAGGAGCACTACAAGGATGAAGTGAGATCATGCAGAGAGAAAAATCAGAAGGGCTAAAGCCCAACTAGAACCTAAATGGTCCAATTCTGTGAAAGATAATAAAAAAATCTTTCTACAAATATATTAAGAACACAAGGAAGGCCAAGGAGAATCTCCATCCTTTACTGGATGCAGTGGGGACAATAGTGACAAAGGATGAGGATAAGGCTCAAGTACTTAATGCCTTCTTTGTCTCAGCCTTTAATAGTAAGGTCAGATGTTCTCTGGGTACTCAGCCCCCTGAGCCAGAAGACAGGGAGGGGGAGCAGAACAAAGCTCCCATGATCCAAGAGGGAATGGTTAGAGACCTGCTTGGCCAATTACACATTCACAAGTCTATGGGGCCGGATGGGATCCCCCCGAGGGTATTAAGGGAGCTGGTGGAGGTGATCACCAAACCCCTTTCCATCATCTACCAGTAGTCCTGGGTGACTGGGAAAGTTCCGCTTGACTGGAGGTTGGCAAATGTTCCGCTTGACTGGAGGTTGGCTTTGAGATTCCTGATGCTGTTATTGTGACATGGCAATTCTTATACTCTGCATTGGCACAGCTCAAACCTTCAGAGGTTGTTGTTAAAAAAAAAAATAGAGATAAAGGCTAAAATTTATTTGATCATCTTAAAGATGTCCCAAATGATTCAGAGACTGAAGACCCTTCTGGTTAATCCAGAGGAGGAACCAGACTTATACCCTCCATTACCTTTACCTCTTCAGCCCTTAGACATACCCCTCCTGCTCTGTCGAAACTCCCACCTTCACCGCCGTTAATTTCTACATTGCCTACAACAGCTCCTAATCCCTTTGTGGGGGACCCCCCCAGTGACAGGGACCCCCCCGAAATGGGGGGACCCCCCCCCCCTAAAATAGAGACACCCCCCCAGCTCATGAAGGTTTACTTTATGAAGTTTTTAAAGAGCTTAAGAAATCTATTATAGAGAACGGATTACAAAATACATTCACTGCAGGAATAATAGAGGTGGTAGGTGAGGCATATATAATGACACCATGGGATTGGAAACTATTAATGAAAACAATATTATCCTCAGCGCAATATGCGGTTTGGCGATTAGAATATCACAACTTAGTAAGAGAGCAAGTGATGGATAATTTGGTCACAGGAATACCAATTCATCAGGATATGCTAATAGGCACAGGACAATATATAACTGCACATGCATAAATAACCCTGGATAGATGGATTTTTGAACAAGCCTCACATATTGCTGTAGCCACAAGGCAACGAGTGCCTTACTCAGGGCGACGTATGGGATCTTTTGCAACAATAAGACAAGCTTCTCAGGAGCCCTATGTGACATTTATAGATAGATTGCAAGGGGCGATTACAAGGCAAGTAGATAACTCTGAAGCCACTAAAGCTTTGCTAATTCAGTTAGCTTTTGAAAACGCTAACAGTCACTGTCAAACATTGCTATTACCATTGAAAGGAAAGGCAGCTGACATAGGAGACTATATTAAAATGTGTCAAAACATTGGAACTGAAACTCACAGAGCGTCAGTTCTCGCTGCTGCATTATCTCAGCTGCAAATTATTCACTATTAAATGGTTTAATTGTGGAAAATAAGGACACATAAGCAGGGAATGTCCTGAAAAGCGGCAGATGCTTAAAAATAAAAAACCTACACAGCTCTGACATCGTGGACAAAAAGGATATCATTGGGCTAATCAATGCAAATCTAAATTTGACAAAAATGAGCACCCTCTCTCGGGAAACGGGAATGGGGGTGCGCAGCCTGGTGCCCCTTAAACCAACAGGGTGTGGAATGCTCCTGCACAATATACCCATGTCCCACCTCTGATAAATGCTCAATCTCTGAATTTTCAGCCACCACAACAGGCAGTGCCGGATTGGATCTGGCAACTGTCTCAGAAGTAATTCTTTTAGAGCCACATAACAGGGACTAATGTGTGGGGACCTTTACCAATAGGATATGTAGGAGTGATTGTAGGGTGTTTGAGTATTTAAAAAGAAGGTTTATTTGTGTTACTGGGAATAGCTGATTCAGACTATATGGATAAGATTCAAATAATATTAGCTGTCTTTCAAACCCCATGCTGTATATCAATGAATCAGAAGGTTGCACAAATTATTTTTTTGCCCTTTTGAGTTCCCCTCAGATTTGAGGGCAGGGATGATTTGGCAGTACTAATTCTGCCCAGGTATCTTGGGCTCAGCAAGTCACAGCAAAACAACCTACACTTACAATTAAAATACAGGGAAAGACATTTATAGGATTGTTGGATACTGGAGCTAATGTTTCTACAATTTCTCAAACTGAACAGACCGTACTACAGAAACAAATTTATCCTAAAGGTCACTGATCTAAAGCCCCAGCTCAAACTCTCCTTGTTAACAGAGGAATCCATTTGGTTTGATCAGTGGCCTCTTAAAAGGGAAAAATTTGCTCAACTGCAATGTTTAGTAGAAGAACAATTAGAGGCTGGACATATTTTTTGTTCTAATAGCCCATCCCATATTTGTTGTTCCCAAAAAATTGGAAAATGGCAATTACTGCATAAGTGCTATAAATGCAGTAATGCAGCCGATGGGCACCTTACAGCCCGGATTACTGAATCCAACTATGTTACCCACTGATTGGCACCTTTTTATAATGGATCTAAAAGATTGTTTCTTTACACTTCCCCTACATCCATACTATTGTAAGTATTTTGCATTTTCGGTACCTGCTGTAAATAATTAGGAACCCATGGAAAGATACCACTGCACAGTATTACCGCAGGGCATGATGAACAGTATGGTGTGGGGTCCACAGCGGGCTGAGGACCCCTGCTTAATGCACCCGGAAGGAGATCATGGGACGGGAAGTGGGCAGGCAATATAGGACCATGCATGAAAGCAGTACCATCCATTCACAAATTGTTTATGTATAAGCTAATCCAATCATGCGGAGACGCGTGTGTTAATAAAGGGTATAAGAGGCGCGGGTAAGATCAAGCGCGAGCCGGCCAGCCATGTAACTTCAATAAAGAAACTTGCTTCCACATCACCGTGTCGTGTCTCAACAGCGACAGTATGGGATTAAAACATATGGCATAATAATGCCAATGATGATTTTGTGTAAGTTTCTGCAGAATTTGTAGCACTCCCATCCTCAGCCCTGTTGCGAGATCTAATCTCTTACTAACATGGTGTTTAATGTCGGTATAATGGACTCGTTACAGTGCCCTGCAGTAAAGCCCTTCCTCCCCACCCCCGGGTCAAAAGACAAGCTCCCCAAGGAGAGAGCAAGGAGGGAGGGCATGCTGAAATCCCTTATCTGACTTAGAGACACATGCACACATCTGAAATCATGGGTCTGAGAGAATGGATTTGTGTGCTAACTTTTGCCGAGTTGCAGAAGGGGTCCACGGCCAGAAGAAAAGAAAAGAGGCGGCTTTCCTGGAATTAGCTGTCTCATGGACAGCGTATGAAGAATACTCCAGGGTTCGGAAACGGGTAAAGGTGTAATTGGCCAAGAGTTCCTTTATCCCACTTCCCCCCCCCCCCCCCCCCCCTCACCTTTGGAGATGCTGCATCTAGGGTTTAGCCCAGATGGGACCCTAGAAATACATCTCTGAAACCTTTCAGCTCAAATATCCACTAAGCCAGCAAACAGGTGAATTCACCTGGGACCTTTAGAGTGGAAGGCTGCAGAGGGCAAAATGTTAAAGGCATGAAAAGGGGGACGCCCTTAGCTGGAGTATTGGAAAAGTTACAAAGCGTGCAGTTAAATTCTGTCAAGAAATGTGGCTAATTCTGACAAAAAGATAGTGGCCACCAGAAATAGAAAAACCACGGCTGTGTGTGTGTGAATGCCCCCCCCCCCCCTTTTCTCCTCCCTGTCTTTGAAGCTTTAGGGTATTTTTCTCTTCAGCCTTTTTGCTGGGTCTGCAGGAATTAACCCTTTTATCTCTGTAGGGGGATACCAAGTTATGAGCAATTTTATTTGGGTAAAAATAATGAGCACTCCAGTGGTTATTGGGGAAGATTCAAATAGGCTTTATTAAAATATGGAGGATGACACTTCAATTTTTTAATAGAGCACCAGCTATCAATTTATCTAAAATTCGTTGTGTGGTTATTTCTGCAGGCAGTTTTATTGTCGTGTGTGTAATTGGAGGACAATACGCACAGGTTTCGTGTGTGTGTGTATCATGTGTGTCAATAATGTAAGAAATATTAACCACCTGCCTAATTGGAAGAGACAACACAGTAATTTAATAGAAAGTGTGATCAGTGGTGGAAAATGTATGTGAAGAGAGAGAAGAAAGATTTGAAGTTAATGTTTTTACACCAAGTGTGTAAGTAGCAGTGGTTTGGCGCGAAAATGATGAATGGCACAACTCTGTGTTACAAATTGAGGGATCAACTCAATTAGTGGAATTAGGTGCAGTGTTACATGCTTTAGACATCTTCTCAGAAGAACCCCTCAATATTGTCAGTGACTCAGAATATGTAGTAAATGCTGTAAAACTAATATCTTTTTCCTTCCTTAAAGAGCTGGATCATAAACACCTTTTTCTGACGTTCACTAATCTCAGAACTAAATTGGAAAAGAGACGGTTTCCTTTGTTTATTACTCACATACGGTCTCATACCACTCTGCCTGGCCCGCTTGCTGAAGGCAATGCAGTTGCAGATTCCTTCACGGCAGCTGTATTAACACTTGATTATGGAAGAGCCTCGCATTCTTTTTTCACCAAAATGCTGTGAGTTTAAGCAAACAATTTAAAATTATTCTTTCCCAAGCAAAAGACATAATTCGGGCATGTCCCAAGTGCCAGCATGTGACTCCGTTGCCTAAACATCAAGGCATTAACCCCCGTGGACCTCATTCAAATGAAAGTGGGCAAACAGATGTAACACATCATGCGCCTTTTGGCTGCTTATGTTATGTTCACGTATCCATAGCTATCTTTTCAGGTGCTATATGTGCCTCTGCTCATGCTATTGAAAAGGGGCGAGTTGTCCGTTGACACTGGACTCGCTGCTTTGCTACGCTTGGAATTCCTAAACTAATAAAGACAGATAATGACCCTGGATATACTTCTCAATCTACTTCTCTTTTATGCAACAATAGGGCATTGAGCACGTTACAGGTATATCCCACAACCCTACTGGTCAAGCCATCATTGAGCGTAGCCATTCAACTGTGAAAAATATGTTATTAAAACAAAAAAAGTGGGAATATACCCCCAAGGAACAATTGGATAATGCTATCTATGCCCTCAATTTTTTAAATGCCAATTTGGTTTCTGGTAGAAACATGACTGCGGCAGAGAAACATTTTTCAGTTTCTGAGAAATTATCACATCATCCAAAGGGATCCTATGGCAAACAATCATTGGAATGGTCCTGCTGAACTAATACCGTGGGGGAGAGGGTATGCCTGTGTTCTTCTTCCCTCAGGACCTCAATGGTTTCTGGCACAATACATCAAGCCTTATCATGAGCTGGAAAAACATGACCTAGAATCTGATGCCTCAGATGGAGAAATTGAACCTGAATGAAAATAAGAGACCACGGAAGCAAAAGAGAACAATGTAAGATGATCCTATCACCTGGGAAAACTGAAACAACTACAACAAAGCGCAAGTACCATGATGGCAGCTGTGGATGCACCACCTTTTTTGACGCTGTGGCGATTGGCCTTGCCGTTTAGGCTCAGATACCTAGCACAGGGAGCCTACACAAAAGCTACTACCCCTCATCCACCCGTCCTTTAAACACTCCAGGGAAGGTGACTCAACCACATCCCTGGGCAGCCTGTTCCAGTGCCCAATGACCCTTTCCGTGAAAATTTTTTTTTCTGATGTCCAGCCTGAATCTCCCCTGGAGGAGCTCAAGGCCATTCCCCCTTGTCCTGTCCCCTGTCACTTGGGAGAAGAGGCCAGCTCCCTCCTCTCCACAACCTCCTTTCAGGTAGTTGTAGAGCAACGAGGTCTCCCCTCAGCCTCCTCTTCTCCAGGCTAAACAACCCCAGCTCTCTCAGCCGCTCCTCATAAGACTTGTTCTCCAGCCCCCTCACCAGCTTTGTTGCTCTTCTCTGGACACGCTCCAGAGCCTCAACATCCTTCTTGTGGTGGGGGGCCCAGAAATGAACACAGTACTCAAGGTGCGGTCTCACCAGTGCCGAGTACAGAGGGAGAATAACCTCCCTGGACCTGCTGGTGACCCCATTTCTGATACAAGCCAAGATGCCGTTGGCCTTCTTGCCCACCTGGGCACACTGCTGGCTCATGTTCAGTCGGCTTTCAACCAACACCCCCAGGTCCTTCTCCTCCAGGCAGCTTTCTAGTCAGACTTCTCCTAGTCTGTAGCACTGCATAGGGTTGTTGTGCCCCAAGTGCAGGACCCGGCATTTGGCCTTGTTAAACCTCATGCCATTGGTCTCAGCCCAGCAGTCCAGCCTGTTCAGATCCCTTTGCAAGAGCCTCCCTACCCTCCAGCAGATCCACGCTTCCACCCAGCTTAGTGTCATCCGCAAACTTGCTAAGGGTGCACTCAATGCCTTTATCCAGGTCATTGATAAAGACATTGAACAGGGATGGACCCAGTACTGAGCCCTGGGGAACCCCCACTTGCAACTGGCCTCCAGCTGGAGTTAACTCCATTTAGCACCACTCTCTGGGCCCAGCCATCCAACCAGTTTTCAACCCAGGAGAGTGTGCGCCTGTCCAGTCCAGAGGCTAAGAGTTTCTGAAGCAGAATGCTGTGAGAAACTGTGTCAAAGGCTTTACTGGAGTCCAAGAAGACTACATCCACAGCCTTTCCCCCATCCAGTAGTTGAGTCATTTTGTCATAGAAGGCGATCAGGTTAGTTTGGCAAGACCTGCCTTTCGTGAACCTGTGTTGACTGGGCCTGATCACCCAGTTCTCTTGCATGTGCTTCATGATAGCACTCAAGATCACCTGTTCCATGACTTTCCCTGGCACTGAGTTCAGACTGACAGGCCTGTAGTTCCCCGGATCCTCCCTGCAACCCTTCTTGTAGATGGGCACAACATCAGCCAGCCTCCAGTCCAGTGGAGCTTCCCCAGTCAGCCAGGACCGCTGGAAGATGATGGAAAGGGGTTTGGAAAGGACATCTGCCAGCTCCTTCAATACTCTTGGGTGGATCCCATCCGGCCCCATAGACTTGTGGGTGTCTAGCTGGGCAAGCAAGTTATGATTTGTACCTCACATCCTTATGTTTTTGTTACTGCATCTTGGATTAATATTTCCAAAACAAACCACACCTTTAAACTCACCTTGCAGAACCCATATTATTTCAGTTGTATTACACATGCAAATATATCTGAATTAAATGTATCTGTCATAATACCAGTGAGATGACGAGCCAAGATGTGGCTCCCTGTAAATATGACTCGGCAATGGGAAGGGGATTCAGGATCAAGTCAGTCAGCAAAGGCACTTAAACAACCCTGACAACGAAGAAAGCGTTTTGTAGGTTTGCTCATCGCATTTATAATATCTGAAATCACCATCTTAGCTACTGCAGCTATTTCCACTACAGCTTTTTGAGAGTCTGTACATACTGCACGCAAAGTAGCAGGAATGTTGAGTAATGTAACCCAAGAACTAACTATGCAAGCTGTGTGGACCTGGCTTGTCATGAGTTGAATGGCTCAAAGCAGGTGTATGTCCCCAGCCTCAATGGCACGGCCAGAAGTACTGGACAGCATGTCTGGACTTATTTAGGGAGAAGGGACGTGCCTGAGCCTGTTACCTGTCCCCCTCCACCTGATCAGGTGAGGGGCAGGGACAGAGAGTTTAAAAACCCCCACAAAGGCCTGCAATGCTCTCTGTGCAACTCTCTGTAATTTTGTCTCTGTCTGTCTGTCTGTCTTGTCTCTCTCTGTTTGTCTTTTGTCTCTGTCTGTTCTCTTTCTCTCTGTTTGTCTTGTCTCGTGTTTGTGTGTTGTGTGTGGACACCTACCATCTTCTGGACCTGCTGGACAAAGAAACACGTGCTGCTACAAGTGGAGTTCCAAAGGTGGTGACTATCTCTCATCTCTTGCAACTATTTGTCTCTTGTAACTCTTTTATCCTTTCCTATCTTTTCTCCTTTTCTCCTTCTCTCTTTACAACACGTGCAGCTGCAGCAGCGGGTGGTTTTGGTTTGATTTCAGGTTTGACTCCAGGAAACATTAGGGCTCTCGGTGCTGTTTGGTACTCAGTTAAGCAGGTTGTTACACTGTTGCGAAGCGTTGCCACTGACGGGCTGTTTCAGTCACTTTTGCAGCTGCGGCTTTTCCTGTCTGTGCTCTGTCCCATGTGGGTTGTTTGATCGTTTGAATCCAGGGTTTTAAGGGCATGCATCTTATTTAGTAAAACATATAGTGTACACCTATAACTCTGAGTGATTTTGAATTACTCGGATGCTGTGCCAGGAAAAAAAACCCCTCACTTTCTGTTAAAGTGGGCTGCAACACAAGCAAATATTGATCAGCAAATATTAACATGCTTAGATGCATCGGAAGCAGCAGTGATATGGTTGAGTGACAGGCAAAGTGCAATTACTAGTCCAATGAAATTACAATGTGATTGGGAATATAAAGAAAGAAAGTTATATGTTACTCCATTAGTGTGGAATTATAGTGTATATACATGGGATCAAATTAAACAGCACGTTCACGGTGCCTTTTCAAATGACATAGATGGCATGGTTCAAGATTTAACCCTTGCTTTGCAAGGACGATTAGCAGCGCTACAAGAATTAGTACATAAAGTTGTAATGGATGACATTTCTGATAGTGTGAAATGGCTAAACCCCCCCAAACTGGTTTACTGGATTAAATTTACAACTTTGGGCATCTGTTGGTCTCGGACGCGCTTGTGTTGCTTTTATACTTGCAGTGCTCAGAATTGATTTGTGGAATCAAACCCTATAAGCCAAAATGAGTTATAAAGCAGGTATGTTTATTTCCAGCGCTGGGGTGCAAGGGGGTTCTCCTCCTAGCTTGCACACCGTATAGCTTAACAAGCAGCTACTTATAGTGTAAAGACATGCATAGGTATGAGCGCCTACTACATATTCATAACCTTTCCCCACTTCGTATTATAACTGGTTCTGGAAAGTTTGCTCCAGTCTTGCGCCTGCGTAGTGCCTCCTGGTGGTCGTGGGATGGGGTCTTAGGGATGAAGTAACAAGTCTTCCTCAGGATGAAAAAAAAAGTTTTTTCCTTGAACTGTGTACAATCACAGTCTCTTCTGGTTGTTTTCCAGCTTTCTGCATCCCAACGCCCACATATCAGTAAACTTCTGCTAGCTGGCTCCTTCGTTATCAACTTCCAAGGTCTTCAAGGCGAACAACGCCAAGCTCTAACGAACACTCCCAACCCCCCTTGTCTGCTTTCACTCATCAGTTCCCCCCTATACTTTTAACATGGGCCACTCAGTATTCTTTTGGCTAGAGGTGCCTTTCCCTCCCTGGATTATAATTATAATCATGAGAAAAATAATTTTCCTGGTTGGACTTGCGTGACCCTCCATGGAGATCTATGTGCCTTTTTCACTTGAGTGCGATGGATCCATGCACTCTGCTCCTTGATTTCGATTGCTGTGAAGGAGGCAAGGAACATCTGGAATGGTCCTTCTCACTGCGGTTCCAGAGGCCTCTCTGCAAGAGACTTTACGTATACATAATCTCCAGGTCTTATGTTATGCACAGGTTCATCCAAACACCTACTTCACGTCTCAACCTCATGTTTTTCAATCTTTTGGAGCCGTTTGTCCAATGCCACCATGTAGGAGGTCTTGATTTCATACGCAAATAGTGGACTGATCTGTTGTACTACTTCTGAGATAAAATTTGGTCCCCTATCAGGAGACAGTTTCTAGAACCCCAAAGTGTGGTATTATCTCCTCTATTAATGTTCTGTTTATCTCCTTGTCCTAGTAGGGAATGCCTCCGGCCAACCTGAAAGGTACCAGTTAATACCAATAAGTATCGACATCCCCCCTGTCTTGGGAGTTCTGCCATTGTTGTCCAGGCCCGTTGCCTCTTCCAATGTGGCCCATTTCTGGTTTGGGGTAATTTTGGGATTAGTCTGGAGGCAAAGGTCACACTGCTGAGCCACTTATCTCACAGCGGTATATAAATTTCTAGCTGCAATCCCTTTCATTAGGTGTCTATATAAAGCTTCTGCCCCTCCATGACTCTTACTGTGTTCTTCCCTCCTCAAAGGCCATGTTAAATATGGGGAATGATTAGTTTCCCTTGTGGAGTGAGGACCCACCCCTCTTTACTATATGACCCTTCCAGGTCGATAATAATTTTCTGATTATCTGATCTTCCTTGGTATATTCTGGCTTACCTTCTAAGGAAATTCACCTGTCAGGGATCAAAGCCCCTTCTGTTTTTACCTCACCTTTAGCTGCCAGTTTTGCCTCTCTGTCCGCCAGCTCATTTCCTCTCCCCAATTCCAAATTCACTTTCTGGTGCACCTTGATGTGCATGATTGTCGCTTTCTCAGGTAGCTGGACTGCTTCCAGCAGTCTCAGGATCCCTCTGCATACTTGATGTTTTTGGCCTGGCACGTCTTTATTGCTTAAGACATAGCTGTTTCCATCCGTGAACCAGCCCTCAGCGTCTTCCATGGGACTGTCTTTCAGGTCTGAACAGCTCAGGTAGGTGGCCTCGATGGTCTCTAAGCAGTCCTGGTGCACTGGTTCTCCTGTATTTCCACTGAGAAAAGAAGCTGGGTTGATGATATTATTAACCACAATTCCCATATCATGTTCCAACGTTATTGCTTGGTATTTTAGGAATCGTTGTGGAGGACAGCCAGTGCCCACCTTTTTTGCACCTACTACATATTCATAACCTTTCCCCGCTTCGTATTATAATTAGTTCTGGAAAGTTCGCTCCAGTCTTGTGCCTGCGTAGTGCCTCCTGGTGGTCATGGGATGGGGTCTTAGGGATGAAGTAACAAGTCTTCCTCAGGATGAAAAAAAAAGTTTTTTTTTCCTTGAACTGTGTACAAGCACAGTCTCTTCTGGTTGTTTTCCAGCTTTCTGCATTCCAACGCCCACTTATCAGTAAACTTCTGCTAGCTGGCTCCTTCGTTATCAACTTCCAAGGTCTTCAAGGTGAACAACGCCAAGTTGTACCGAACACTCTCAACCCTCCTTGTCTGCTTTCGCTCATCAGAATCATCTGTAGAATGAAACAAGATCTCGGAAGAACTGAAGTCATGGTCCTCGCTACCCTTGCTGTGAACCCAATGTTCCAAAACAAAAAAGGGTAGATGTGGGAGCGGTGCCAAAGACTAAGATAAAACATGAAGCTGGTACCAAGCATATCAGAATAGACATAATTAAAAGACCAGGTGTTCTGAACAAGACAAATAGGATAATGAACCTTGAGCTTGTGAGAAAGTCAGGCTGGTAAAACCCGCCTGGGAATGTGTGGAGTGAGGATGTGACTGAAAACAGTCACAAGTGTGGGTGTGAAAGAGAATAATGCTAAATATCCTACTTGGCTTCATAGTTTGGGAACCAGAGAGCTGTATAAATTTGCTTGAAAAAGAGGAGCTAGGGTATTTTCTTAATTTTGCTTCTGTATGCTGTACTGATTAAAAGAATATACTTAGAGAAAAAACTGCGAGGTCTGCGTCTCCTTCATTGCCACAAGAAGAGATTTGTGACACTTTCCTAGAAAACATAAAAGGTAATTAAACTAAATTGAGTTAAAATTTCA
The DNA here is from genome assembly GCF_017976375.1 of Cuculus canorus. Classification (NCBI taxonomy): domain Eukaryota; kingdom Metazoa; phylum Chordata; class Aves; order Cuculiformes; family Cuculidae; genus Cuculus; species Cuculus canorus. The sequence continues at coordinate 16,609,361 of NC_071440.1, forward strand.
AAGTAATAGCACTTCAAAGTAATAAAGATATAGGTTCATAAGAACAAAACTACTTGTGTGCATGAGTTGTTTTTAATCATTCTATATGACAATCTGGAAGGAAATTTAAATAAATCGCCCTCTGTAGGAAATGTAATTTTCCACCAGACAAAAAAAGCTGAACTGGGGGATGATTCAGTCAACAAAAAAAAGCACACCTAAAATCACTGCTGGAATTGTTTAGACACATCCTCTCTTGGTCTTAGTGAGGTGGGGTTTTTTTTCAGTTTATAACATTTTTATTAAATTAAACATTAGGCAAGAACAGCTATAGAATCATAGAGTGTTTTAGGTTGGAAGGGACCTTCAAAGATCACCTAATTCCAACCCCTCTGCCATGGGCAGGGACACCTCCCACTAGATCAGGTTGCTCAAAGCCTCGTCCAACCTGGCTTTTAACACCACCAGGGAGGGAGGATCCATGACTTCTCTGGGCAACCTGTTCCAGTGCCTCCACCACCCTCACAGTAAAAAAATTCTTCCTAATATCTAATCTAAATCTCCCCTCTTTCAGCTTAAAACCATTACCCCTCATCCTATCACTGCACTCCCTGATAAAGAGCCCCTCCCCAGCTTTCAGCTGTGTTTGAAAATAATTCAGCTGTATTCTCTTAGTAAGAATATTAGAAACAGAAAGCCTCTTTCACTCACAAGGCTAATAGTACCAGAAATCAGACTTCTCTGTTGAGGGCTCCAGTGCTTTGTATTGCAGCTACATTATTAGTGCAAATGGGTTAACTAACTTATTATCAACAAATCTGGGCTAAAGGGAGGCTTTATTTTAAGTATGCCAAACGAGAAAAGAAGCTGTAGAAGTTAGATATCAGCTGATATATCCTCAGTCATTAGATAAGACTTGTGTAGTCTTATCTGGGTTAAAAAAGAGTGGAATAATAACAATAGCCAAGAAAAAAGAGGGGCGGGGAAATGGGACAAGAAGCAGAAGTCAATTATTGACAGTCTTGTGTCAACATCACCAATGAGGCTGCTCTAAAGGGCACCTGAAGATACTGGTAGACACACTACTGAGGCAGAAGGAAAACAGCTATGTCTTACTTGGCATGTCACTGCAAGACATTAAGGTCCATGTGCGTGAGCTGAATTGCTTTTTTCTGACTTACTAGACTGGCAGAGGAAATAACTGTCACAGGAGCTTTCATTGTCTGGAGCAGAAGAAGGGTCTTGGGAGTATCAATCTTATTCAAATTATTCATTATCCTCTCTTTGGCTAGAAAAGAAAGCAGAAGAAAGTTTTGTGAATGAGAAATTTAGAAGAAAGTGAACAAAAACATTACTTCATTCTGATTTTTTTTTTTTTGCATGAAACATTTTTAACAGCAGACAAACATTCCTCAGGCTTCCTCCCTTTTAAAAAAATCACTTCCTATTTTTGTTGATACAAGTTTATTTCACACAGCTAATCTTCATTACAAGCTCCATCACACAAACATTAGGATCCAAGACCCCATTGCTTTCCTTGTGTCCTCCAGCTACTCCTAACTTCTACCCTTCCAATTTTCCTTTTAGCACCCCATTTATTCCCCTCATCCGACAGACTCCCAGACCCAGTTTGCTAAGCCAAATTCATCTTCTATTCCCCACAATTCATCCTCATCTCTAGTCTTGCTTGCTCTACTTCCTTCCCAAAGCATAGCCTCTCTCCAGGTCAGCTCTTTCTTCCTGGTGATTCCTATTCAGTTCCTTAGCCCAAACAGTGCCAATTCACCCATGAAAACTATTCCAGTTTCCTTCTGTTCCCTCTCTCTCTTTTTTTTATCAGCTCCCAAAAAATCCAGTCTCACCATATTCTTAATACATGTACCACGACTATTATCCCCTTCTGTGCTGTGATCAACCCTTTCACTGTGTCAAAATTCCAGGGAAAGGCATGGGTATCAAAAAAAAAAAAAAACAACAAACCAAACAGAGACAATCTTTCTGTTTTCAATTACAATGGTTTTCTCTTTTGCTTGCAGCTGTCTTTATTAAACTTCAGGAAAATTCAGCCTGTCTGGAACATGCTCTGTGCAGAGGAATCTTTGGGGAGCTCACCCATGAGGCTCTAGGCATAACATGACCTGCTATTCTATGATGTGGCAAACTTTAAGTAAAAAACATCAATGTTAGCCTCTCACATGAGCATCTTGGTGAGAACACCATGAAAACGTCATGAAAAATGAAGTACCAAGAGGAAACAAAGTCTATTAACATCTCCATTCACAGACATTATGATGTTCCTAAAGAAACCAGGGTTTCGATATCCTAATAATTCTTTCAGGCTCTGTTTCATTAACAATCTTCTTATCTCTTACCTGATAAAGAGTTGGTGAAACCTGTTCGCCTTGCAGAAAACAAAGGCTGTATGTGACTCAATTTAATCTGCAGCCAAAGGTTTAGAGCTTCCTGAAACTCTTGGTGTATGAGTTCAACTTTGACATACTCCCTCCACAAATCCTAAAGCACAAAGAAATTACCATTCCCATTTTGGTCAGTACCATATATTGTGCGTCCATTCCAGTAGCCAAGGAACAAAAATAAGTACATAAAAGTAGACATTGCAGTTTTAAGTCATAGGAAAATTATGCTAGGTAAAAAAATCTATACTGAAGAAAAAGCTGCAGAATTTTTATCACATATACAGATATGCCACCGAAAATCACTCATGACACAGAGAAGAAATCTGACAAGCGCACATGGTATAATTTCAAACAAACTAGAGAGAAAGGGTACAGATTTATTAAAACTCTGTTCCTAAAAAAGGAACATAGAGGAAATCACGGTAGTCTAAACCATCATGGCATGATTAACTGTAATCAGGCTAAGCATTGCTGTATCTCCAGTAGTCACAGACACTGGAGAAATAAAACCAAAACAAGCATTGAGGAAATGCCCTTTCAAAATCTACCCTCTCACAGATTTTTAATTATACTAACTCTTTAGGCTTACTGGACAGAATAATATACCCTCCCCATTCGCTAACTTATATTTGAACCTGACATATTGCAGACTACCAACATGAGCAGATTTCGGTTTTCCGGTGTTTTGTCATTTAAAGTTACAATTCTCTAAAATTATCTTAGAACTTAAAAGAATTACAGAACAGTGCAGAATATGGACTGTGTTTCTCATTAAGATATGCAAGAAATCTACTCATGTGTCCTCACTTAAATATAAAGGAAGACAGTTTGGGATAGCACAGGATTTTTAGGAAAAAAGTTATATCTGTAAAACTACCATACATACTGTACACTAGTTAAAGACCAGTGACACAAGTCTCTCGCTACTTTAGAGGACCCACTTCAACAAGTGAAGTGAATTTTTGGATCCCAGATCACCAGTGTCACTGGCACTTCACCTGTTGATTCTGCATGACTTTAACGAGTCTGTGTGCATCATATTCCTTTGGTAAAGAAGGGATGTATGTGTCTCCTTTCTGGAAATTCCCTTCTTCCAATCACAAAACAAAAACATTACAAAGCTTGAGAAGAAAACCAAAAAAAAAAAAGGAAAAAATAAACCAATGTGAACTTTAGTTGTATGCATTGTGTGTATTACACAGCAGTCTCATTCTGGCTTTAGAGTTAAGGCAACAAATCATGCTACAAGGTGATATGGCTCAAAACATAGATGTTTCTTTCGGATGCTTTGTGACTAGTGTCAGTTCAAAGACCAGCAGTGGAAAGAACCTATTAGAAAAACATGAAGGGCAATAACTAAGAGTAACATGAAAAAATTTGAAAAGGAAAACATTTACGCCAATTGGCAAACATGACTCATGACTGGAAGCGTCTCTTATATCAGGGAATCATATTGACAACCCCATTCAAAAGACCAATGAAGAAAAAGAGTAAGTTCAGCTTCTTATCCCATGACTTCTCTAGAGTGCCTGCTCTAAAAACTCACACCTGAGTTACATATTTATTTTCTTGTCAGACCCAAATTCATGGCTAGCATATTCCCATTTCCTCCTCTGCTAACACTGTACTTTAACATAAATACACTTCTTTGGTCAATGACATCACTCTACTGAGGAATATCCTTTTATAATCATACTCACCCAAGCTTTCCTGATTAAATACAAGGGAGAACTAGAATACCATTAAATCTTCACACTGTGATATTAAATATCACTAACAAACTCCTGTTTAATGTATCACTGTCACTGGTGAAAAAATGGAAGTAATCTAGTTCCAAGAGTCAGCCTTTATGAACTTTACCGATATTTTCCTTCCTATCTAGGTGGTCATTAAATTTCCTGTGCTAAAAATCTACTTGACTGTAGAGCAGTCTGGTTTTATGTGGAGTGGGGAACTCTTTTGAAATTAAAGACTGACAAAATATTAATCAAGTTATACCCAGTGAACATCTCTGGATTATTTTTCACAAATGACCAAGGAGGATTTATGATCTCCCTTGCTTGTTTGTATAGTACCTACTGATTGCACTTAAAGAAGCTCAGATCCTGTATGCTCAACCCCCCGGTACAAGGGACTCATTCCAAATAATCCTTTCAACTAGTTTCTGAGAATATTCAGATACTGTAATACTGCAAATATTTATTAAGGTAGATTTGACAGCATAGCTACAGTTTCAGTGTGCATGAGGTCACAGAATCACAGAATACCTGAGTTGGAAGGGACCCACAAGGATCATTGAGCCCAACTCCTGTCCCTGCATAGGACAACCCCAAATTCATACCACGTGTCCCAAGAGCATTGCCCAAATGCTTCTTTAATATTGTCAGGCTTGGCACCATGACTACCTTCCCTGGGGAGCCTGGTCCAGTGCTCCACCACACTCTGGGTGAAGAACCTTTTCCTAATTCCAAACTAAACCTCACCTGGCACATCTTCCTGCCATTCCCTCAGGTCCTATCATTGGTCATCAGACAGAAGAGATCAGCACCTGCTCCTCCTCCTTCCCTTGTGAGGAAGCAGTAAACTGCCATGAGGTCCCCCCTCAGTCCCCTCTTCTCCAGGCTGAACAGACCAAGTGACTTCAGCCGCACCTTATATGGCTTCCCCTCTAGACCCTTCACCAACTTTGTGGCCCTCCTCTGGACACTCTCCAGTAGCTTTGATATCCTTTTGATACTGCAGCACCCAAGATGCACACAGTACTCAAGGGTGGGGTCGCACCAGTGCAGAGTAGAGCAGGACAATCGCCTCCCTTGACATCAATGCTGTGCTTGATGCACCCCAGGACATGGTTGGCCCTCTTGGCTGCCAGGGACACATTGCTGGCTCATGTTCAACTTTGCCATTGACCAGAACCCCCAGATCCCTTTCCACAGGGCGCTCTCCAGCCTCTCGCTCCCTAGTCTGTATGTATATCCAGGGTTGCGTTTGTCCCAAGTATGTAGCTCTTAGAAGTTCCCACCCCTTACAAAAGTGAGTGTTCATCAGCTGAGTCACAGTGAGTGACTATGCCCATTTCTTAGCCTATTCCAACACAAGACCAGAGTCTTGTGCTAAGGTTTTGGTTAAGCAGACCTATCACTTTCCAGCTGACGCAGAACACACTTGTCGCAGCTCAACTTCATCATGTAATCAGGTTAGACTGCACTAACTGAGCCATGTGTTGAAGTCCCCAGTAAATTCCCTGATGAAGCGGTCTTATACAGATGTAAATTTAGGCCCTAGTCTGTGAACAGATGAATATGCACAAAGTATCACTTTACATTTTATAGCTAGTGATGTACATAATGGTAGCAGATATGTCTAAACAACAAATATTTACCAGTATGGGGACACCATAATTAAAAAGCAAAGCTCTCCCTTAAGTGTGAGCGACAACTCTATCAATAACATTTCATTTTCAGTAGTAGAATCAGCCCCTGCTCTAACAAACAAGTTTTTATCAACAAAGGAACAGATTTGACCACAACTATGCATATAACAAGTGTCTGTGGTACATCTGTGTCAGCCAAGGGTCACATCCCTTCATGTCTCCCGCAGCTAAGACGTGTGCTCCAGTAGTTGCTCAAGTAGTTGCATTGAATAAGATCGAACTGGGCAGGCCTTTTTTTACCTGACAAGTTGCTTATGCAGTTTCTGGTGAAGTCAGGTAATCTGGTGAGCAGTTTGCCTTCTCTAGTGGTCCACACTGCCCTCTGTGGGATTCTCCACCCTTAGTGCTTTACTGGCCAGCATGGTGAAGTCTGCTATGACTTTCATGAGCAGTGCTCCTGGAAAAAAAGTCTTCCAATACAGTCATCTGCAGGTAATCTATAAATGAACAAAAAAGCACAACAAAACCTTGTCACAAGTGTCAAATCAGAATCTCTGCAAAGAAATGACTCTAGAGAAGTTGCTGGTACCCACTGCTTCAGGTGTAGTCTCAGTGTGAGGCACTTAATCTCACTTGCAGTGCAAACTTATTAATGCTTGCTGCTCTGCTAGAGGGCATTTATGATCAGACTCACCCATATTGTGGTCCTGGTCAGTGAAGTAAAGGAAGAAGAATTTCTGCCTGATTAGTGGCATGAGAGAGTGATTGGCAGGGGTAGGAAGGGCCTGGTGAGCCCAGCAGTAAATTGTGAGCCTCTGAAGGGAAGGTACAATGGGCAGCTTCAGCTGGGCCTGCACTTTCTGCAAAAAGAACAATATTCAGACAAGCATTCTGCTGCAGTTCTCTGTAACGGGCTGTCACAGCTAACCCATCAGATTAACATAGCATGAAATTCAGCAATTACAAAGGAGAAAATTTTTTAAACATTCACGTTATCTATCCACAGGTTTTTTGAGGAAGAGCTGCCCAGCTTATAGTTGCGTTGGAGCGTTTAGAGAGCAGTGCTACACCTCTGATGTTTAAAAAAGAGTAGCATGAATGGAGGGGCTATTGTAATGCAAGGCCAAAATATGAGCCATGGTGTTAATATTAGTGAATTACTGTTTTTGCCTCACAGAGGTAGATGTTCCTGTTTAGGCTTCCATAAGACCAGCACGGTAGGAGAACAAAGCAGCGGCAGTGAAGCACACAGCATGCTCCAAACAGTAAAAATAAGTCTTAAGCCACATGAGGATGCAAAATGCTACAACGTGCTACCACTTTTAGCTTTTTCATACATTCCATACAGCCCTTTTGAAAATCTAAAATGTAAAGTGAAACTAGTGTGAAGAAAGAATACAGAAGAAAAAAAAATTTTCTTTTTGCAAAAAGCAGAACAAAGGCAATGCAACAAGCAGCAGCACTCCGTAACAGCAACACAGAACACTACTCCACAGACCCCCTAAAGAAGTTACACACCAAGCTCCCATGGACTGTGCCTGAATCAGGGGAATGAGAGGCTTTTCTGAGTTCCATGTCTCAGCACAGACCCTGGCGCTAGCTCAACCCACACACTAGACCTCGGGAACACTCAGCACCCTTTTTCACATACTTCTCTACATACTATCTCACTGTTTTTTCCAGGTAAATCAAGGCATGCAAGCCAAGGGAGAAATGTTTTCCAGACTAGTCTCCAAGGTTGCAAGATATGTACCAGTCTGACGCAGGACAGACCTGTAAAATAGAAAAAATACTCTATTTTCAAAGAGCTTCTAGACTGCCTTGTTCATTAAAACACACATGAAACAGTTGAGATGAAGGATGCACAAAAGGCTTGCACTTTGAAACTGGATAGCTTTGGTTTTCCACTTGCTTCATTCCAGAATTTCTGACTGAATCTGGGCAAAGAACCTGAAAAAAAGCTGCAACATGGCTTAAAGCATAAGTGCCTTGTTAAGGGCGAGATCTAAACAGTTCTGAAAATCTTGGAAAATAATTCAGCAGATGCAGAAAAAAGTAAAACCCAGACTTATGCAAAATTCAAATCATCTGAGAAATGCTCTTTGAAGTATAGACATATTTTCCCACCTGTAAAATGAGCATCTTCAGTCTCCATCTCAGCAGTACAGAATAAATCCACTGAAGACAGTGAATCATTGAGATGACCAGAAAATTCATGCAAAGCACTAATTAGTGACTGAAGTTTCCTGTAAATAATGGTGTACTTAAAAACAGATATTTGCTATGGTAGTTTTTAAATGTTCAACTCAAAATGTAAAACACAAACTCTCTAAGGTATGTTTTCCTCCTGGAAAGCAGATATAACATTAGTCATGCTTTTATCCTGATAAGAAAAAGCACATAGAATAATCATAGCATCACAGAATGGTTTTGGGTTGGAAGGGTCCTTCAAAGATCACCTAGTTTCCCTAGTTCCAACCCCTCACCCAATCACTACACTCCCTGATAAAGAGCCTCTTCCCAGCTTTCCTGTAGGTCCCCTTTAATACTGGAAGGCTGCTAGAAAGGGACACCTTCCACTAGATCAGGTACTTAAAGCCTCATCCAACCTGGCCTTGAATACCTCTAGGGATAGGGCTTCCACAATTCTCTGGGCAACTGTTCCAGCGCCTCACCACCCTCATGGTAAAAAATATCTTCTGAATATCTGATCTAAATCTCCCCTCTTCAGCTTTAAAACAGTTACCTCTCATCCTATCACTTCACTTCCTGATGAAGAGCCCCCCCCCATAGCTTTCCTGTAGGACCCCTTAAGTACCAGAAGGCTGCTAGAAGGTCTCCCCGGAGCCTTCTCTTCTCTAGGCTGGACAACCCCAGCTTTTCCCAGCCCTCCTCTGGACTCGCTCTAACAGATCCGTGTGCCTTCCTGCGCTGAGGACTCCAGAACTGACAAAGTACTACAGGTGAGGTCTCACGAGAGCGGAGGGGGAGAATCACCTCCCTTGGCTTTCTGGGCTGCAAGCACACATTGCTGGCTCATGCTGAGCTTCTCATCCACCAGCACCCCCAAGTCGTTCTCTGCAGGGCTACTCTCAATCCTGACCCCCTCTCTAATGTATTGGCCTGGTTTTGTCCTCTCTGCACTTAGAAAAAAATACTAGTTTTGAATACAGGAATATACACATAAATCAATGTCAGAAGCAAAGTTTCAACATTAATATATTGCTGTATTCCTCAACTAACATGAGCAAGAAAGTAGGGCTGTATGTCAAACTCCCTTTTTAGGCAAGAATTTTGACTGGTATTAGAAAATCCATTTCCGAGAAGTCTGTAAGGCACATATGTTATGTCTAGTGTCACCATGCATTGCCAGATTTTAGGCAAGTAAGGCAGAAGTATTTCAGGAAACAAACTCAACGTTTGTGTTTGATGGTGGGTACTGCATGGCTGCAGAACTGCCAGATTCAGTATCCTTTCTAACCTTAAGCACTAACTCAGTCAAAAATGCCGACTTGTTTTTTAAAAACTTTCCCCTTCCCTTTTTTTTAAAAAAATCTTCTTACCTGTATCATACTATTGAGCAGCTTGACGTTTCCCCATAGCTCATTCCTGTCAAGTTCTGTACAGCAGTAGCATCAGTGATGACTGTACACGTGATGTCAGTAGGAGACACTTCTACAACTACTACTTCCTCAACCACAGTCAATGTCAAAAAGTAACTTGGCAAACAACCAAGACATACCTCCCCATCGTCAGCATCACATTCTCACTGGATGCAAAACCTAGAATGAAGCCTGGTAAATTTAAAAGTTAAGAATAACTTTCATTGTTCTTTATCAATAAATGTATTAGGAACATATGATGCTTACTCTTCATTCTTCAGGAGATAATACTGGCAAAAGTAAAATAAGGGTAAAATTTTATCCAGCACATAGACTACTGTTCTAGACATATCTAGACTGGACAATTACACCCAAAAGAGGGATCCCTTCAGCACAGAACTTCTCTAGACTGTCAAAATAAAATCAAAATAAGGAAAAACACATTGACTATCAACAGAAAGGGAGACAGTGTGCTGATTTTTTTTAACTGAAACGTAAAGACATTCATATCTTTACATTTAACCTTTGAAATCCTAATCCGCTAAATCCAGAATTTTGTCTTCAGCTGTAGAAAGCATTCTATTGC